>NC_080704.1:100716287-101340870 GCF_030445035.2 Dasypus novemcinctus | reverse complement strand
AGGGGAAGCAGGGCAGACTAAAACTCACAATGCTGGTGGGGACCAAATTCTTTCCATCCAGGTCAGATTGCAGCTCTAGCCTAGGCCCCAGCACAACCTCCAGCAGAGTGGAAGCTGTGGGGAGACCTGCACCAGCCTCTGTGGGATATTACTGGCCAAGCCTTGGAGGCCTGTGATTATCTTACTCCTGTGCAAGAGCCACCTCAGGAGTTATTCAGTGGCTGGAATTGGAAACTCCATTTCCCAGAAACAGGGGAGGAGGAGGTGGTTGGCTGCCAATTTTGGCTACTGATTGGTACACTTGGCTGTCTAAGATATAACCCTGAGAAAACTGGGGGTGTGAAACAGCCCAAGTCAGAAATAGGTCATTAGCCACCATTTTGACACTGCCCTCAGCCTGAGGGGAAATCGGGGTGACTGAAACACTCAGTGTTGGCAGGAACCAGTTTCTTTCATGCAGATCATCTTGCAGCCCTAGCCTAGACTTCAGCCCCACCTCTGTCAGGGAGGAGAATGAGGAACCCTGCACCAGTCTACAAAGGTAACTGCAGGTAACCTTGGCTGGCATAGACTGAAAATCAGAAGTCTACCTGGGCAACCATGGTCATCTTGGACCTGCACTACAGAGATTGCTGCCCACATCTGCAGTTCCATCCCCACCCCAGGCATGGGAGAAAGGGATGTGAAGCTTCATAAGTCTCTCTGGGCAACTACAGTCTAGGCCTGCACATGGATTACTCCATACAGCTGTGACTCTGTCCCTACACCTGGCAAAGGAGAAATTTGGAAGAAGCTTCATTGGTGCCTGGCAAAATGAGGGCAGCTTCAGCCTCCACAGCTTACAGCACCACCTACATGCCTGGGTCCTACTGCACAATCAGCAAGGGAGAAAGGGCAGGAAGTGATAAATGAAAGAGAAAAACTGCACCCAGAAAAAATACTATAGTAAGCCAGATGTGAAGACAACAACAAAATATTACAATCCACACCAAGAAACAGAAAGCTATGACCCAGTTAAAGAAACAAGATAAGCTTCCAGATGACATAAAGGAGTTGAGACAACTAATCACAGATGTTCAAACAAATCTCCTTGATAAATTCAGTGAGGTGGCTAAAGAGATTAAGACTATTAAGAAGATATTGGGAGAAACAGGGCAAGATGGCATCTGAGTGAGTGCACCTCATAATCTCTCCTGAAAAGAAGCAGCTGAGTAAGGTTGGAGTCCTGCTGGATGGGACTGTTTTGGAGGCTTGCAGGGCAGGAGGTGTCTGGACATTGATTTGGTGAGACTGTGACAGAAGAGATTCTTCCAAGAGTGAAATTAGCCATCAACAAGAAAATAGAGTAAGAAGAACAAAGTAAGAAAGAGAAGACATAACACTTACACACAAACAACAAAATAATCCCCAAGACTAGACACAGAAGCAAAGGAACTGATTAAACCCATCAAGATAAAATGATGACCAGACAGCAACAAAAAACTACAAACCAAACCAATAATCAGGAAAACATGGCTGAATCCAATGAACAAACTGAAAATCAGAAAGAGGACCAGAACACTGGACAAGAAATTAATGATCACAAAACATATATTAGAGACCCACTTAATGAAATAAATGAAGAGATTAACAATATGAAGAAAACTCTTGGAGAGAACACAGAGGATTTTGTAGTCATATGCAAAAAGATAACAGATATGATGGTGATGAACACCACAGTTCAAGAAATCAGCAAAGAGCAGCAGATTAGAAGAGGCAGAGGAGAGAATTAGTGATGTGGAAGACAGTACATCTGAAATCAAACAGACAGTAGAACTGATCTATAAAAAGATAGAAAAAATCCAGCTGGGACTTATGGACTTGAATGACAATGCAAAACACACAGACATACATATAATAAGCATGCCAGAAGGGGAAGAGAAGGGAAAGGGACAGAAGGAGTGTTAGAGGAAATAATGGCTGAAAACTTCCAAAATCTACTGAGGGAGATGGATGTACATATCGAGGAAGCATAAGCACCCCAAACACCATAAATCCCAACAGGCCTGCCCCAACATATATATTTGTCAAGTTATCCAATGCTAAGCACAAAGAGAAAATTCTAAAAGCAGCAAGAGAAAAGAAAACTTACACATACAAGGGAGACTCCATAAGATTAAGTGAGATTTCTCATTTGAAACTATAGAGGAAAGAATGCAGAGGTAAGATATAGTCAAAGCACGAAAAGAAAAAAAAATTTCCAACCAAGTATACTCTGCCCAGCTAAGCTAGAATCCAAAAATGATTGAGAGTTCAAAATGTTCACAGATAAACGGAAATTAAAAGAGTTTGCCAACAAGAACCCTGGATTCAAGAAATAGTAAAGGGAGTTCTGCAGGAAGAAAGAAAAAAACAAGAGAGGCAGAGTGAAAGAAAAACAAAGAAAATATGAAAAACACAAGTCCAAAGAAAATATGGCTAACATAAATAATTCCTTGAAAGTAATAACACTGAAAGTCAATGGATTAAACTCACCTGTCAAAAGATTCAGACTGGAAAAATGGATAAGGAAATATGACCCATCTATATGCTGTATACAAGAAACATATCTCAGACCAAGGGATACAAGGAGGTTGAGAGTGAATGGCTGGAAAACAATCTAACAGGCAAATAACCAAAAAAGGGCAGGAGTGGCTATATTAATATCAGACAAAAAAGACTTTAAATGCAAATCTATTGTGAGAGACAAAGATGGATACTAAATATTAGTGAAAGGATAATCTTTCAAGAAGAATGAACAATCATAAATATTTATGCTCCTAAAAAGGATGCCTCCAAATAAGTGAGGCAAAGACTAGAAATACTAAGTGAAAGAATAGATGCCTCTACATTTATAGTGGAGGACGTTAATACAACACTATCAACTTTGGACAAAACATCGCAAAAGAGAATCAATAAAGAAACAAAAACTCTGAACAGTATATTAGAAGAGCTGGACCTAATAGGCATATACAGATCATTACACCTGAATACAGCAGGATATACATTTTTCTCAAGTGCACATGCATCATTCTCCAAGATAGATCATATGCTAGGCCACAAAGAAACAGTCAATGAATTCAGAAAGTTCGAAATCTTGCAGAATAATTTCTCTGACCACAGTGGAGGGAAGTCAGAAATCTGCAAGGGTCAGAGGCCCATATTTCACACCAAGATATGGAAATTAAACAGCATACTCTTTGAAAAACAGTGGGTCAAAGAGGAAATCTCAAAAGAAATTAATAACTACCTTGAAACTAATGAAAATGATAACAAAACATACCAAAACTTATGGAATGCAGCAAAAGCAATACTGAGAGGGAAATTTATAGCCATAAATTCATAAATCAAAAAAGAAGAAAGAGCAAAAATTAAAGAACTAACTGCACATTTGGAGCAATTAGTAAAAAAATAACAAAATAACCCCACAGGAAGAAGAAAGAAAGAAAAAAAAGATAAGAGCAGAAATAAATGTAATAGAAAATAAGAAATCACTTGAAAGAATGAACAAAACCAAGAGTTGGATCTTTGAGAAGATCAATAAAATTTACAAAACTTTAGCTAGACTAAAAAAGAAAAAAAGAGAAAAGATGGAAATACACAAAATAAGAAATGAGAAAGGAGATATCACCACTGAACCCACAGAAATAAAGACTATCATAAGAGGATACTTTGAAAAAATCTATTCCAAAAAAATGACAATTCACAGGAAATGGACAAATTCCTAGAAACACATAAGCAGCCCATATTGACAAAAGAAGAAATTGATGATCTCAACAAACCAATCACAAGTAAAGAGATAGAATCTGTCATTAAACACCTTGCAACTAAGAAGAGCCCAGGGCCAGACGGCTTCACAGGTGAATTCTACAAAACATTCCAGAAAAATTAATGCCAATCTTGCTGAAACCCTTCCAAAAAATTGAAACGGAAGGAACATTACCTAACTCCTTCTTTGATGCCAACATTACCCTAGAACCAAAGCCAAACAAATACACCACAAGAAAGGAAAATTACAGACCAATTTCTCTAATGAACCTAGATGCAAAAATCCTCAACAAAATACTTGCTAACTGTATTCTACAACACATTATATGAATTGTTCACCATGACCAAGTGGGATTCATTCTGGTATGCAAGGATGGTTCAACATAAGAAATCACACAATATAATACACCATATAAACAGATTGAAGGGAAAAAAATCACATGATTATATCTTTAGATGCAGAAAAAGCATTTGACAAAATACAGCACTCTTTCTTAAAAAAATACTGCAAAAGATTGAATACAAGGAAAATTTTTTTAACATGATAAAGAATATATATGAAAAACCCACAGCCAACATCACACAAAATGATGAAATCCTAAATGCTTTCCCTCTAAGATCAGGATCAAGGCAAGGATATTCACTATCACCCATTCTATTTAACATTGTCTTAGAAGTACTTGTTTGAGCACTGAGGCAAGAACCAGATATAAAAGGCATTCAAATTTGAAAGGAAGAAGTCAAAATTTCATTATTTGCAGATGACATGAATCTATATATAGAAAACCCTGAGAAGGCTACAACAAAGCTTCTAGAACTCATAAATGAGTTTAGTAAAGTCACAGGTTATAAGATCAATGTGCAAAAATCAGTAGCATTTCTGTACACCCATAATGAGCAAGTTCAGGAGGAAATCAAAAAACAAATAGCATTACAATAGTAAATAGAAAAAATTGAATATTGGAATAGATTTAACTAAATATGTAAAAAATTAAACACAGAGAACTGCACAACACTGTTCAAGGAAATCAAAGAAGACCTAAATAAATGGAAGAATATTCCCTGTTCATGGATAGGAAGACTAAATATTATTAAGATGTCTATCCTATTAAACCGATCTACACATTCAATGCAATTGCAATAAACATCAACACAGCATTCTTTAAAGAACTAGAAAACTAGCTATGAAATTTATTTGGAAAGGAAAGAGGCCTTGAAAAGCCAAAGACATATTGAAAGAGAAAAATTAAATTGGAGGAATCACACTACTTGACTTCAAAACATACTACAAAGCTACAGTAGTGAAAAGAGCATGGTATTGGCACAAGGAGAGACACACAGACCAATGGAACCGAATTGAGATTTCTGATATAGATCCTCATACATATAGTCATATAATATTCAATAAAGCCACCAAACCCTCTCAACTGGAAGAGAATGGCCTCTTCAACAAATGGTGCCTGGAGAACTGGACATCTGTATGTAAAAGAATGAAAGAAGATTACCAACCCACACCTTATACAAAAATTAACTCAAGATGGATCAAAGACCTAAATATAAGAGCCAAAACCATAAAGACTTTGGAAAGCAGTGTAGGGAAGCATCTACAGGACCATGTAAATGTAAAAATCAATATATATTCTATATCTAACCTTTAAACTCATTGCTATATTCCATTTTACTATTAATGGAACCTGGCAATATATTGGGCTTCATTTTTGAAGAAGTTTCAGATCACAGAGTGGTTCAACAATGACAGGGGAAGAATACTGGTGTGGGATGTTATTGACAGGGCAACATGGTTGGCAGGAGTTCTCCAGGGAATATACGCAGGGTACATAAAAATGTTTGGATATTTTCATAGTGGTTACAGTTAAAAACAAAAAGTGAGGGAGTGCTGACTTCCTAGCCAGGGAAGCTTTATCACATTCCCTAAAGGATCAGCAACAATCCCCCAAGTGCAATGGCAAAGACCAAAAAAGAAAGAAGGTCCAAAAATGAGCTACTGATACTAATGATTATGCTGTGGGCCTGTGCACCTGAAATAAGAACAAGGCGTAGAGCTACAGGGTGCCTAACAGTTAACTCCTGAGAGCCTCCGTGTTGCTCAAATGTGGCCAGTCTTGAAGCCAAACTCAGCATCTAAATGCCTTGCCTTCCCCCCAGCATGGGACATAACTCCCAGGGATTATCCTCCCTGGTGCCAAGGGATTACTACAAAGTGCCAGGTGATGATGTAACTAGAAAATTAAAAAATGAATAAAAGGATCACCTCTGACCAGCAGATATCTCAGTCTACAGCTAATATCAGGATTTAAAAATGCCTTTGACCTGAATAAAAGGGGGAAATGGAAAGGACAAATGAGTTTATATGGCTATGAGTCTCCAAAAAGAGCTGGGAAGTTTTCAGAGGGGTCGCCCTTATGCACACCTCAGCAGAGTCCCAGAGACAGATAAAGTAGATACAACCTCAGGTATTGGTTCTTCTGAGGGCTACAAAGACCCACAGATTTTATGGTCATGGCGGATGGAGTTCAGTGCCATGTCAGTTGGCCTTACATTGGGGTTTGTGTTTCTGTGTGATGGAGCTGGACTCAGATGTGATCTTTGTTCACAAGCCTCTCCTGTCAATTTTACTGGATCTGTAGTTGCCACTGGGGTTTAGTGTATACCCAGGGGACCTCAATCTCTGGACTGATCATGTGATAGCCAGGCCTTGAGCATCAGCAGACTTGAAACTCATACACTGTGGTTTATTGGACTTACCCCACTCAGCTAACATGGAGGTGAAGAAGGTGAACCACCACACCAGGGAGCCAAGAGTGCTGAGAATTGATAGCAGGAGAATTGCATCCAGCATCCATGTGGAATCTAACCCCTTCTTGATATAGATGTGGAGTGTACACTGCCATTCCAATGTCCGCAGGATAGAGGAATAGTGTGTGGATTAGAGTGGACTTATTGATATTCTCTTCATGAACTATTGTAATTAGTAATCTAAGAAAAAATGTGGCTTTGGTGTGGAGAAAGTGACCATGGTGGCTGCTGGGGGTAGGGAGTGGGAGGAAGAGATGTATGTGGGGGAATTTTCAGGACTTAGCGTTGTCCTGGGTGGTGTTGCAGGGACAGTTACCGGACATTGTATGTCCACCCATGGCCCACTGGATGGACTGTGGGAGAGTGTGGGCTATGGTGTGGACCATTGACTATGAAGTGCAGCAGTGCTCAGAGATGTATTCACCAAGTGCAATGAATGTGTCATGATGATGGAGGAGGTTGTTGTTATGGGGGGAGGTGCGTGGTGAGGGGGGTATATGGGGACCTTATATTTTTTTTAATGTAACATTAAAAAGTAAAGACAAAAAAAAGAAGACATTGGATGAACACAAAGAATAATTTGAAAACATGCATAGAAAAATCGCAGATCTTATGGGAATGGAAGGTGCAATAAATTAAATTTTAAAAACTGGAATCATATCATAGCAGATTTGAGGAGGCAGAAGAAAGGATTGGTGAGCTTGAAGAAATTACTGCTGAAAGTGAACATAAAAAAGAAGAGATGAAGTAAAGAATGGGAAAAAAATGAACAAGGTGTCAGGGTATGAAATGACAGCAAAATGCAGGTCATTGGTTTCCCAGAAGGAGAAGAGAAGGGAAAAGTGGCAGAAGGAATATTTAAAGAAATAATGGTAGAACATTTCCCAACCCTATTAAAGGACATAGATATCTCTGTCCATGAAGCACAACATACTCCCATCTGAAAAAGTCCAAATAGACCAACTCCAAGAAACATACTCATGAGAATGTCAAATGCCAAAAACAAAGAGAGAATTCAGAGATCAGTGAGAGAAAAGCAAGGCATAACATACAAGGGATGTCCAATAAGATTAAGTGCTGATTTCTCACCAGAAACCATGGAGGCAAGAAGACAGTGGTCCGATATATTTCAGATACTACAAGAGAAACACTTCAAGCCAAGAATCTTACATCCAGCAAGACTGCCTTTCAAAAATGAGGGTGAAATTGGAATATTCACAGATAAACAGAAACTGAAAGAATTTCTAAGCAAGAGACCAGATCTTCAGGAAATACTAAAGGGTGTACTAGAGGCTGAAAGGAAAAGACAAGAGATAGGGGTCTGGAACAAAGTCTAGAGATGAAAATTGTATCAATAAAAGTAACTAAAAATGTCAAAAGAATGGTGAAAATGAAATATGACAGATAAAACTCAAATAGTCAGGAATACACTTAACCAGTGATGTAAAACTCTTGTATTCAGAAAATTGCAACTCAACATTAAAACAAATTGAAAAAGCCCTAAATAACTGGAAGAACATTCCATGGTCATGGACTTGAAGACTAAATATCATTAAGATGTCGATTCTACTCAAATTGATACACAGATTTAATGCAATCTCAATTAAAACTCCACCAGCATTAAAAAAAAATGAAAAGACGATCATTAAATTTATTTGGAAGGGTAAGGAGTCCTTATTAGCCAGAAACATCATAAAAAGGAAAAGTGAACCCTCATCTCCAGACTTTAATCATGATACCTACCCAGAGTAGTACAAACAGCATGATACTGAACTAAAGTTGGACAGAATAGACCAATGGAACCAAATTTATGGTTCAGAAACAGACCCTCACAAGTATAGTCATGTGATTTTTGACTAGCCTGTCAAACTCACACATCTCAGGCAGAACAATCCATTCAACAAATAGTACTGAAAGAATTGGATATCCATATCTGAAAGAAAGAAAGAGGACCCCTATCTCACATCTTATCCAAAAATTAAGTCAAAATGGATAAAAAAACTAAAAATAAAAGCAAAATCCATAAAACTTCTAGGAGGTATTGTTTGAAAATATCTTCAAAACCTTGTTTTAGGTAGAGGATTTTTAAAGGAGATAGAGAATTGAGTAGAGTATTGCTGTTTCATGTATGTAGAAGTTTTAATTTGCTTTACTGTAAAAGTGTGGAAATGTATAGAGTGGATGGTAACACACAGTAACAGCTAGTCTATAAATGGGGATGTGACTGAAAATGGTAGTCTAGTTATGTAAATGCCAATTGACAGAATGCTAGCAGATAATCTAGGAACTGTATAGCACAGTAAACCAAGAGGTGGATGAGTATTGTGGTTGATGGTACAGATGTAAGTGTGTCCTTTGTTAGCTAGAGCAAATGTAGCTCTACCACCACTGAAGGGTGTTGGGAAATGTGGAGAACCATGGGAAAAATATAGCTGGAGTGGCCTATGGACTGTGGTTAGTAGTAGTAATATAATATTCTTGCATTTCTGTGAAAGATGTACTGTGTTGATACTGAGGCAGTAGAGAAAATGGGAGCCAAATGTATACAATGGACATGGTAACAATCAGATGATATCATTTTATCTGCAGCAAATGACATACCACATTGTGGTGTGTGGATGGAGGTGTGTTGTTTGCGAATTCTGCACATGTGCATAATTGTTTTATAATTTTCTAGCTTCTGTCATAAGAAGACATATTTAAAAAATAATAATAGGGTGGGTTGGGGAGAAAACACACCAATTGTAAGATAAGGACTATGATTAGTAGTAAGATTTTGACAATAATTTTTCATAATTTGTAACAAACATCTCAGGACAATGGAAGGTGTTGGTGGAGGGTCGATGTACGGGACCCCTCTATAATGTTATGCATATTTGCTTTGTAAGTTCAAAACTTTTACTATACACTTAATTGTTTATGCATGTTCACATATAAGTGACATAAAGATAATAATAATAGGACTGGTTGGGATTAAAATATTTTGTTTACTAGTAATATATTGACAATGATTTTTTTAAATTTTTATTTTATTTATTAATTTTTTAAAAAATATTACATTAAAAAAATATGAGGTCCCCATTCACCCCCACCGCTCCCACCCCACCACTCCCCCCACAGTAACACTCTCCCCCATCATCATGACACATCCATTGCATCTGGTGAGTACATCTCTGGGCATCGCTGCATCCCATGGCCTGTGGTCCACATCATAGCCCACACTCTTGCACGTTCCATCCAGTGGGCCATGGGAGGACATACAATGTCCAGCAATTGTCCCTGCAGCACCACCCAGGACAACTCCAAGTCCCAAAAATGCCTCCACATCTCATCTCTTCCTCCCATTCCCCACACCCAGCAGCCACCATGGCCACTTTTCCACACCAACACCACATTTTCTTGATTATTAACCACAGTAGTTCATGAATAGAATATCATTAAGTCCACTCAAATCCTTATTGTATTCCTCCTTCCTGTGGACCTTGGCTTGGTTGTGTCTATTCCACATCGATGTCAAGAGGGGGCTTAGATTCCACATGGATACTGGATGCAATCCTCCTGCTTTCAGTTGTAGGCACTCTAGCCTCCATGGTGTGGTGGTTGACATTCTTCCACTCCATGTTAGCTGAGTGGGGTAAGTCCAATAAATCAGAGTGTAGGAGCTGAAATTGACAATGATCTTTAATCATTAGATAAAAAGGTTTAACAACAATGCAAGGTATTGGTGGTAGGGTGAGTATTCAGAGTCCTGTATGATACTCTATATGTTTGTTTTTTAAGTTCACAGCTATTATTATACACTTCTTGTTTATGTATATTTACATATGAGTCATATACTTCAATAATTTAAAAAATAATAAAAAGAGAGAAGGAAACGAAAGCACTAATTCTATCAACAACATACCTAACAGAACTATTAAAATAATAAAAAACACAAAACTTTGTTTTCCTAGAGTCTTTTTAGACTTATTTATTTTATTTCTCTCCCCTTCCCCCCCTCCCTGCTCCAGTTGTCTGTGTCTATCTGCTGCGTGTTCTTCTTTGCCCGCTTCTGTTCTTGTCAGTGGCATGGGAATTTTTGTTTCTTTTTCTTGTGTTATCTTGTTGCGTCAGCTCTCCCTGTGTGTGGCACCATTCCTGGGCAGGCTGAACTTTCTTTCTCACTGGGGGTTCTCCTTACAGAGGTGCACTCCTTGCTCATGGGGCTCCCCTATGTGGGGACACCCCTGCATGGCAGGGCACTTCTTGCATTAGCACTGAGCATGGGCCAGCTGCACATGGATCAAGGAGGCCCAGTATTTGAAGCGTGGACCTCCCATGTGGTAGACGGACACCCTAACCACTGTGCCAAGTCAGCTTCCCAAACACAAAACTTTATTCCTACATCATCTGTATGAGCCCAGGACTGATAAACAAAGTAATATATAGCACTTGCTTTACTAGAATGTGCTATGACACATTCATTGCCATAAAAAAAAAACTTTGAAGTGTACTACAAATAAAAAACCCAGCTTCCTCATGTCAAAGGACTTCAATAAACAGATATGTGACAGAGCTCCCTTGACTAGGAACTCAACACTGCCTCAATTGTCTTTTGTAACTCTACTTACTATGAAAATACCAAATGAATATCAGAACATTTTATATACCCTATATACATGCCCTGGAGAACTCCCTTCCAACCATGTGTACTCCACACCAGTGTTCCTCCCCTGCCATAGTTGAACCCCTCTGTGATCCAAAACTTCTTCAAAAATCAAGCCTAATATATTGCCAATTCAGTTAGTAGGAATAAGAAATAATAATGATAGGTTTAAAGATTAGAAATAGAATACATACTAATTTAGAAAAACTAAAATAATGCAAAAAGTAAACTGGGGTGCTAAAAATGAAAAATATCATAAAATTTTGTTTTTGGCATTTTGCCCTTCATCACTGCAATAGGTGTTGCCCTGCATCTGCTGTGGCAGGGCAATCTCTTCCATTCCTTCCTCAGTGTCTACATCCTTTTTTTTAATTTTTAATTTTGTCTTCAAAAAAGTTTTAGATCATAGTAAAATCACATTTACAATATAGGGGACTCCCACATACCCAACATCAAACCCTTTCCCCCTCCCACAGCAATGACCTTTTCCCATGTTCATGTTATATTTGCTAAAGCTGATGTACAGATATTTAAACATAGCTACCAAACATGGTTCCATTTTGTATTACATTATGGTGTACATTTTAGACTATACACTTTTATGAATTTTTAGTGAGATTTAACATGCCCTATATCCATCATTGTATAATCTTGTGGAACACTTCCATTGTCCCCCAGTGACCCCCTCTTCTATCTACTCTATTCCCCTCTCTCCCTCTCCTCAGGGCCCACAGTGACAACCAAACTTCACTGCTTGATGGATCAGATTCATAGATACTTGCAGCAATGCTGAGGGATTGACACACTAGATGGTCCTTCCCAATTGGGAGCCATGAATGCTCTTGAGAGACACCCTTCCAGTCTTTACTAGACTGTTGCTTTCAGCTTTTGGGCATCTTAGGTTGGAGTAGAGAGTGAGGATGGTGTCCTGGTTTGTCTTTTGTGGACGGCAGAAATTTATCTTCTTAAGCTAATCTTTTACTTTGCCTGTAAAGGCAGTGTAGATGGGGACCTTTAGATTATATTCAATTAAGTAGCCTTGATTAGATCACTTGATTAGATAGATTTGATTGGACTCTGTCAGTGAGGCGTGATTCTGTCCTCTTGTGTTTCTTACATAAACTGACATAAACTGAAAACACACAGGGATACACAAAGAAAGACAGCTGCCATTTTGACTCTGTCGAGTGAGAGGAGGCCTGAAGGTAGAAAGAGAAGACCCAAGAGACTGAGAGAGGTTCTGGAGTCTGGAATCAGCAGAGCATAGGAGCACAGAATGAGGCACTCAAAGGGTAGGGCCCATGGAGCAGCTCAAAGTTGGGTAGGTGAGCACTGCTACATGCCTAATTGCCCACAACTGAACTTGGGGAGAAATCAGAGCAGCTGAGGCTGAGAGGCATGGCCCAGAAAGGGACAAATAATATGCCTGATCACTCACAGATGAGCTCTAGGAAAAGGGAGAGAGAGACTGGCAGAACTGACAGCTTGCCTTCCCATGGCACTACAGGATCTGCCAGCAGACAACTTTGGTGAGAAAGCATCTCTTATGGTGCCTTGAATTGGACATTTAATAGCCTCAGAACTGTAAGTTTTTACACCATATAAATTTTCCATGATAAATCCAACCCATTTCTGGCATTTTGTATCAGCAGCCCTTGGCAAACTAATACAGAGGGAGATGGCAATTGAATTACCAAATTCAGATGTTGTACAGGTTACTGTAGAGACTTAGTAGAGATGTAATCCCATTGACCATAAAGATGATATATATTCAATCACAATTTCTCAGAAAGAATTACAATCCTCAGTTTATTACATGTGAAACATTACTTTGTATTTGGCATGGGGAAAATACTGCTATTAAAAGATGACATGCTTCTAAAAAAACAAGTTAATTTAGAATATTACCTATACCACTATTAATGTTGCTGTTATAGTACTTCATTTTCAACTTTAAGTGCTATGTAAATAAAAAAGCAGAAAAATACAAATTTCAAATAATTTATTCTGAGTTTGGTAATAAGAAAGCTAAGAAAATATTAGCTTTAATAATAATTGAAGTAAGCTTCACTTTGTGAATCATAAAAGTCACAATATTTTTCAAAGATATTATCTGTGATACTTGACCTGATTCATATATAAAATGGCAACTGTGATGAAGAACACAGAAAATGTCAGAAGCAGCCATAGATAAAATTTAAGACTGAAAAAGAAAAATCAAGAACCAAATAACTATAATATAAGTCAGCAAAACCATGATTACTTTTATACTAAAATTGTTGTTCTATATATGTCATACGAAGTCTAAATTGCAGGAATATGCACTAAACTATCAGTAATTTAGGGCTCAGTAATGCATTTTTAATCATCCACAAAATACACTCTTATTTTTCTCTCCTTTTGTCATGTTAGGGACTCTGTACACAGACAACTTAAGTTTGAATCCCAACTCCACCAATTATTGTCTATGTAATCGTGGACAAGTTATATCATCTCTCAATTTCTGGGGAAAAAATGTGGCTACAAGGCTCATTGTGAGGACTGAATTTATATACACACACAAGAACACTTAGCATAGTGTCTGGACTATAGTAAATACTACATATATTTATATATAAATGTATAATGTATATATAAATATATATAGTAAATACTACATATATTTATTTTCATGTAAATGCATAGGGTATATATAAATTTATAAAAATATAAAACTATCAATTAAAATAAAAGGAGTGCAAGAAAAATGAGATATAAAAATATAGGCTTCATATGCATTTAACATTTATTAAGGTCTTAATGTGTGCTAAATGTGGTATTCAGTGCTGAGGATGCATAGATGATATAGTTTATGAATTATGGGCAATTGTGAAACAGTGTAGTAAATTCTGCATAATGATGGCACCTAATTCTGACTAGTGAATCAGGAAATGTTGACTATGTGTAAATACTCATTCAGGGAATTATAAGTAGTTCAATATGGGCAGGTCATAATGTTCAAGGGAAAAGTGTTGAGATAGGCTAAAAAAGTAAACAGGGACATTGAATGCACTACTAAGGAATATTGAGTCCATCCAGAGAGCAAGGGGCAGATACTGAAGGATTTTAAATTAAAATAATGACATAACTAGATTGAAAAGATTAAACTGGAAGGAGAGTAGAAGCTGGATTGAGAGTAGAGTGTAAAGGGACAAAATTAAATAATGAGATTGGAGATGCCATACTATAGGTAAGAAATAAGGAGTTTCTGAACTAAGCAGTGTTCATAGGGATAAAAAGGAAAAGAAAGATTCAAGAAATGTTTAGGGGATTTGTAGGATTTGGAGATCATCTTGTTTTGGTGGGTAGTGTGTGGGAAAATGATTAATAAAAGATGACTCCAAAATTCCTACATCAGGGAAACAAATAAAAAATATTAGAAGAGAAGTAAATTTGGGAAAAGGAACTGTGCATTCAGTCAATTTATCTAAAGGTATGTCAATTTTACTGATCTGTTCAAAGAATCATCCTTTGGTCTCATTCATTCCCTCAATAATTTCCCTATTCTTTACTTTATTTATTTGTGCTTTAATTATTATTATTTCTTTTCTTCTACTAACTTTAGTTTTGGTTTGCTTTTCGTTTTCTAGTTCTTCCAGATTTGAAGTTAGGTTATTGATTTAATATCTTTGTTCTTTTATATACATATATAGGAATTCCTAGCTATAAATGTTATTCTGAACACCATCTTCACTGTAACCTATAAGTTTGCTAGGCTGTGTTTTCATTTGTCTCAAGATATTTCCTAGTTTCCTTTGGGAGTTCTACTTTGACACATTGATTGCTTAAAATGTGTTGTTTAATTTCCACATATGTGTGAATTTTCCAGGTTTCCTTTTGTTATTGCTTTATAGCTTCCTTCCATTGTGGTCAGAGAAGATGCTATACATAAGTTCATTCTTTCAAAATTAATTGAGACTTGTTTTGTGACCTAAGATGTGGTATATCCTGGAGAATGGTCCATGCCTACTGGAGAGTGATCCATGTGCACTTGAGAAGAAGGTATATTCTGCTATTATTGAGTGGAGTGTTCTGTAAATATCTCTTAGGTCTAGTTCATTTATAGTATTGTTCAAGTTCTCTGTTTCCTTATTGCTTTTCTTTATAGATGTTCTGCCTATTTGTGAAGGTGGGATATTTTAAGTCTTTTACCAGTATTTTAGAAATGTCTATTTCTCTCTTCAGTTCTGTCAATATTTGCTTCATGTAATTTGGAGAACTGTGATTAGGTGTATATATATTTAGAATGGTTATATCTTCTTAGTGGATTCATCCTTTTATTAATATGTACTGTCCTTCTTTGTCTGTTGTAAGAGTTTTTGACTTAAAGAAAGTCTATTTTGTTTGTTATTAATATAGCCATCCCAGCTTTCATTTGGTTACTATTTGCATGGACTTATTCAGGAAAAGCTTGCTGGCTGAAGTAAAGATAGAAATTCTTTCTGAGTGCTGAAATCATCACTTCTCCTTTTAAGGCTTTCAAATGATTGGATAGTCTATCATTAGTGAAGGCAATCTCCTCAGTTCATTGTAGATTTAATCTTCCATATATGCAATCAATGAACTGATGGTTTTAGTCAACAAAATGTCCTTACAATAACAATTAGATCATTGCTTGCTTGAACAAACAAGCAAGGACACCATTATGTGACCAAGTTGACACTTGACAAAATACCAGAAATCTGTAGGTTTTTATAAAGGGTATTTGGGGTAGACTTTCACAGTTACAAGACCCTAAAAAGCCCAACTCAAGGTACCATAAGAGGTAATTTCCCACCAAAAGTCCATTGCCATGTGTTGACACAAGATGGTGAATGATGTCTGCATGGGTTCAACCTCATCTTCTCTCTTACGGCTCTATAGTCCCAGCTTCTTCCAATATCAGCTGAAGGCTGGCATAAGGCTCACCTATCTTCCAGGGACTCTTTTCTTTCTTAGATCAGCTATTCTGGTCTCTTCACAAGGTCAGCTGTAGACTATCAGGTGAATGGCTCCATGAACATTTCCCTGGGAAGAGAGCTGAGACTGATAGTCTACAGCTGGGGCCATGGAGCCTTAAGAGCATTCCTGCTGTGCCTATAAAGACTTCTCCCTCCATGTGATGGTTGGGCTATTGTGTCAACTCAGCCAGGTAATTGTGACCTGTAGTTTGGTCAAGCAAGCAATGGGCTAACTGTAATACAATGACATTTATGGACTTTAGTCACCATTGACTTTACTGCAGTGATAAATCATAGATAGCTGGTTATAATTACATCATTCAGGGAGATTGTTATCAGCAATGAGTGATGCTTAACACAATCAGTTGAATGCCTTAAAAGGGGATATGATTCCAGCATTGAGAGAGAATTTCCCTGCTCATCTTTAGACAGCCAACATCTCCCAGAACTCATCAAAAAGCTTTCATTGGCACCTGGTTGCAGCCTGTCTGTAGAATTTGGAATTGTGCATCCCCATAGCTACATGAAAGACTTATAAAATCACACACTATTGACAGATATCTCTTGTTGATTCTGTTTCTCTATAGAACTCTGACTAAAACAACTTGGCACCAGAAGTGGAGACGTTCTTGAGGAACAGAGTCTTAAATATGGGGTGTCCAAGGTGGTTCTGGGAGTTTTGCAATTGACTCTTTAATTGGACTCCAGGGTACTGACAATTCTCTTTCCAATAATGAAAATGCTGCTAACAGTCCATGGCTCAAGTTGAAAATTGATATATGCAAAATAGCATCACTAGATTCCCCTACTTCCACACTTACAAGAAGCAAGGATCTTGGCAAGAGTGTTTTCAACACCTTAACAGAGTTTTGTGAAGTCAAACAGTATAATGATGGTGGCTGGCTCCTCCTAGATACTCTGGATACTGTTACAAAAGAAAGAGATGAGATAAAGGCTTCAAATTTGAAACTTAAGCACTGTATGGATGCTACAAAAATTTCTATGTGTGCTATGAAAGAAAATCTTGTTTCCTGTAGTTACAGGCTTCAAATATATGAGAACCAAACTCAGACTCTAATTGTATGAGTAGTGAAATTGCAAAGAAAACCAAAATCTCAAACCTGCAAGGGTTTCTGTAGTTAAAATGAAGGGATCGATTGGAAAAGAGTGGAACTAGAGAATTGGGATGGAGAAATATGGGATGATGATGATATTGATGGAGATATTGGAACCCTGAATTCTGCTGAGACTTTACCAGAGAAGCCTGTCATGGCCTGACCTGTCCAGACCTTGTCAACCTTGTATCACCCAGCCTCCAGCCTGCTCCAGGGAGACTGAAACAACTTTCAGCCCTGATGTGGGTACCAGCCCAATTGAAGCCTGCCCTGCCCAGCCTCCCATCTGCCCCAGGGAGTCTGGACCTCCTCCCAGCCCTGAGGCACATACCAGTATAAATTCCAGCATGTACTGCAGAGTCCCCAATCTACCCTGAGGAAACTGCCTTTGAATCCCTTCCTGAAGAGATTAATCCTGTTTCACCAGAAGAAAATGCAAGGGAATGCCCTGAGGTCAGTAGCTTGCGAGGGATTTCTAATCCTTCACCTTACACACCCCTACCACTTTTCTTGTCTTTGAGACCTATTAATATACTATAATCACAAGTCCCCAAAGGTGAAATACAAAATGTGACCCATGAGGAAGTAAGGTATACTCAGAAAGAACTGAAACAGGTAGTAAGATAGGGAATTAATAGATGGATCTGGAACCTGACAAAGAGTCCACGAGGACATCAGTAATCCCCAAGATGGCTGCTAGAATAACCTCACTCCAAAGATTCTGCTATGCAGAACAAAGACTTCTTCCTAAGAGCAAGGAAAAGCCCTGGATGTTCGCTAGGAAATTTATCATTGGATCCTTACTAAGGGGTTGATGGGTGGGGTAATCAATCGAAACAGCAAACAGCTGGAATACCCTCCCCTGCCATTAGCAAAGGTATGGAATAATTAACAGTTTAAAAGCCAGGCACTGATCTGAGCATGGGCTCTTGCCCTACTCACTTGCCTGTGGACCCATTCTGTCCTCTGTGTGCTTCCCTCACCATTTTTCCTCTGCCATGTGGCCATGCAAGTAAACCTGGGGATTTATAATCTGTAATGGGGAATTGTAGCTTGTAAATCAGTCCTCTTCAGTGCTTTTCACCCCCTTCTTCTCTACCTTGGACCACTGCTCTGTTATTTCCTATTATTTTCTCCCATTTCTCTTCCCTCCCTACCTAAAGAAATTACTGGCCTAACTCACCTGGTGTGCTCTTGAAATTCATTTCTGCAGCATAGTCAAGAACTTAGATAAAATCCAGTAACATATTTGGTGAGCCTGTCCAGGAGGTTATTGATGAGTGAAACTATGGCCTACAGCTAGATTTATGCCTTCCTTTGGTTCTCTATTTTAAATGAGTTTGCATATGAACCCCCACAAAATGTAATCCCAGGAGGGAAGGGGCTGGGGTTCAGAAATTTTCTGCATCCATGCCACATGCCCTGCCTTGTTAGATCTAACTCCAGTCAGGAGGTTTGGGGCACAGGACCAAAGCTTACTGCACCACTGCTCTTTCAAGCTCTTTTAGCAGGCAGACCATCGCCTTTGGTGCCAGCAACCATCGCCTTCTCCCACACTCTCCCCTAGAGGGAGCACAGTAGTAATGGAAAGCCAGAGAGCTAAGAGTTTACTCCTCACACTGGTTCCAGGCCTCTGCAAGTGGCATTCCTATCTGACCACACCCAGCTACCTGTAGGAATGAAGTGGAAAAGTGGCAATCAGAGCCAAAATGGATGACATGGGAATTTCTTCCCCAGGGTGGTCACATGCCATAATATCCTTGAAATTTCTAACCTTTACTCACGTTTCACTTTTTTGCTGAATTTATTTTTTCAGGTTTGTGTTAGGATGCTTTGGTATGTTTTAAAACTGTGAAAATGAAAAGGGATTTGTTTAGCAAGTAAGTTATTGCCTAAGAACCCCAAAGCCTGTTAGCTTTGTACTATTAACCTCTAATCACTTAAATAATTTTTAAATAACTGGTTTGACAGTAACTATCAGACAGTAAAGTCATAAGAACTAAGACTGCATTTAATAATTCTGGAAGGATAGGAGAAAGAAGCATAATTTGTCTTGGTGGCTTCAGGATGAAATCTAATCAGCTTGTCTCCCAAGTCCAGGCTGCCCCAGAAATGCCTGGTGGTAGGGGCTCTCTGATTTCCTGGGGTGGTGGGAATCAGAGAGCAGCCAAACATTTCCTGAGATTTATCTCAAGAACTTCTGTTTGGGTCAGTCAGTCTTGGATCCTGGAATGTGGGGGTGCTAAGAACCAAAGCAGGAAACAGAATGACCCCTATTCCTTGGGCCCATCCATTCAGAGAGCAGCCAAATATCTCCTGGGACAAACATCTCAGTGCTTTGATTTGGGGCCACTGCTCAGTCCTCCCTGTTAGCTAGGGCTCATTTTTCTGATATCCAGAATCAGATACACCCAAGACCTACCCACAAGGATGCTTGTGGGACAATTAAGCCCTGAAAATAAATATTCTCTGGACACTGAGACAGGGCTTCAGTTCCAAATTATATGGAGTGGTGAATTTAGTCAGATTAGGATTCTGGGAAACCAGAACAGTCGACTAAAGGGTGCTTTTTCATTGATCCTAGAGTAATGGACACAGTCTCTAGCTTACCAGCAAACTCCCCATAGATGTCTCTTAGGAATCAAGAAATTCTGCCTATTGCTGGTCCACATGGCCACAGTATAGCCAAGAGCAGCCTCTGTATAGAACCCTGAATTCCAATTAAACCAGGGTAAAAAAGGGAGGACAGATAAATCTGGGGCCCAGAAACCTCATGTCTAGTCTCCTTATAGAAATGAGGAAATAAACCTCAAACTTCTCATTTTAAACTTAATCATGCCTATAAAAGGTGGGAATGGTGACCAAAATAAAAGAAACCATCAATTAAGATCAAAGAGTTCCTTGAAATGTTTAAAGTATAAAATTCTCTCTTCTGTTTTAATTTGTGCATAACCTTGTGTTCAGCTTTGCAATCTGTGTTTAACTTTGTCAGTTTGCTTGTGCCAAGGAAATCAGATTTGGGGTTCACCTGTTACAGATTGAATAACAGTAAAAGGTAACCTGAAAATTAGTCATTGAGGGTCAATACTGTCTTGCTAGTGGATTTAATGCATAAATCATAAGTGAAAGTAAATAAATTGCTAGAAAAGTAAAGAAACTTCACAAAATTGTTACTAATAAAGTTCTTGTGGCTTAGTTAATAAAAGTATCCAATTCACCTCAAGGTAAAAACTTACTAGACACTGTGACTAAGAGGTAAGATCATTTATATTATAAAAAAGCAAAAAGATAATAATAGAAATTATAACTGGGTGAATTTAACATGAATTTATTATTGTAAGTATAAATTCTAGACTGACCTTACCTTCATTTATGGTCACTTCAAGCCTAGCCTCACCCCTTGCCTTTGCTTATAGCTATTTCATAACAGCTTCTGCCCCTATAGCTCAGGAAAAAGCAAACTTGAGACATCCCTGTCTCCTGTCCTACTGGTATTAGTAACACTGCTTTCTCTCATGATTCCAAGTGTGACCTAAGTTACTGTCCAGTGGAATTCTTGATCCTCAGAGTTGAACATCCACTCTCCCAGTGCAGCAGCTGCTGACATCTTTTTATCTCTGAGGACTGGGAAGTGAAGGAGGCATCCTGCCTTGACTGTCTGGGTTCCTACAAGTGGCAATTAATGAGAGAAACCAGTTTCCCTGAGGCTTCAAAAGCCTCAGTGAATATACATATAATTAGTCTTGCTTTTCCAAAGTCTGCTAAAGTTAAAGTAAAATATAAAGTTTGAAACAAAGGAAAATTGTATTAAAGCATTTGGGATATTTTGATTATAAGCCATTAGTTAAGAAAAAAAAATTCTCATGCAAAACTGCATGGTCAGGAGAGCAGCTGTGGCTCAATCAGGTGGACTTCCATCTACCATATTGGAGGCCCTGAGTTCATGTCACAGGGCCTCCTTGTGAAGGCAAGCTGACCTGTGCACCACAGAGAGCTGACAGCCCATACACTGTGGAGAGATGATAGCTCATGCAATGCAGAGAGCTGATGGCCCATGCTCCATAGAGAGCTGGTGTTTCAAGATGACCCAACAAAGGGAGACAAGCAGATACAGAAAAAGCATGCAATGAATGGACATAGAAAAGAGACAGCAAAGAAACAAACAAGCTTTGAGGGGGGAATAAATAAATAAATAAATAAATTAATTAATTAATAAACAAACAAATAAATAAATAAATCTTTTAAAAAGCACACCAAAAAACTGCATAGTCATAGTGAGAATTAAAGAAAAAGGCTTCCACAGATCTTTCAAATGTTGTTTTGCAGTTAAACTTGTTTTGAAACAATGAAAGATTTAAGTAACTAAGTTCTGTTTCTGTGTCAAACTACTCATTTTTTTTTTATTTTTTTATTGACTTTTTAATAATATTACATTAAAAATATATATGTGAGGTCCCATTCAACCCCACCCCCCCACCCCGCCTCTCCCCTCCCCCAGCAACACTCATTCCCATCATCATGACACATCCTTTGGATTTGGTAAGTACATTTTTGGGCACCTCTGCACCTAATAGTCATTGGTCCACATCATGGCCCATACTCTACTCCATTCCATCCAGTGGGCCCTGTGAGGATTTACAATGTCCGGTGATTGCCTCAGAAGCACCATCCAGGGCAGCTCAATGTCCCAAAGACGCCTCCACCTCTCATCTCTTCCTGCCTTTCCCCATACCCAGCAGCCATCATGTCCACTTTTCCCAATCCAATGCCACCTCTTCTATGTGGACATTGGATTGGTTGTGTCCATTGCACCTCTATGTCAAGAGGAGGCTCAGATTCCACATGGATGCTGGATGCAATCCTCCCACTTTCAGTTGTAATCACTCTAGGCTCCATGGTGTGGTGGTTGTCCTTCTTCAACTCCATCTTAGCTGAGTGTGGTAAGTCCAATAAATCAGATTGTAGGTGCTGGAGTCTGTTGAGGCTCAGGACCTGGCTATCACATTGTCAGTCCAGAGATTCAAATCCCCTAAATATATCTTAAACCCCAACATTAACTGCACCTCCAGCACATTAGCGTGAAAGTCTTATGAAGGAAGATCCCATCTGAGTCCAGATTCATCACACATAAACACCATTTCCAAAGAGGGGCCATCTGACCTGGTAGTTAACCCCATCGGCCATGACCATAACTCCCATGGGTCTCTTTAGCCCTCAAAGGAATCAATATCTGGGGGTTGCATCTGCTTTATCTGTCTCTCTGACTCTGCTCAGTTGTGCATGAGGGCAATCCTTCTGCCAGCCTCCAGACTCTTTTTTAGAAACTCGTAGCCATATAAACTCATTTCTCCTTTCCATTTCCCCCTTACTTTAGGTCAAACAGCATTTTAAAGTCATGTTATTTTATGTAGACAGGGATATTCTGCTGATCCGCATTGAACCTTCCATTTAAGGTCATTTTCCAGTTGCATCATCAGTTGGTAGTTGATAGTGGTCCCTCGTTGCCAGGGAGGCTCATCCCCGGGTGTCATGTCCCACGCTGGGGGGAAGGCATTGCATTTACATGCTGAGTTTGGCTTTGAGACTGGCCACATTTGAGTAACATGAAGGCTGACAGGAGGAAATTCCCAGGCACAATGTTCCTCTAGGCCTTGTTCTTATTTTAGGCTTATCAGCTCACAAGCATAGTCATTAGCATCAGGGGCTCACTGTTGAACCCTCACTCCTTCCCGGTCCCCGCCGCTGTACCTGGGAGACTGTTGCTGCTCCCCTAGGGACCACGACAGGGCACCACTGGCCAGGAACCCAGTACCCCCCCTGCTGTGGTTTTTAATTGTTGCCACTATGAGTATATCCAAACATTACCATGCACCCTGGACATATGTTCTGTACAGCTCCCTGTCAGCCATATATCACCTGTCATTGGCATCCCATACCAGTATCCCACCATTGCCATTGTTGAAGAAACACTCTGTGATCCAGAACGCCCCGAAATTTGAAGCCCAATATAATGTCATGGTCCCTTACTAGGGAATGGCATATAGCGATGGGTTTAAAGGTTAGATAAAGAACTTGGATAAAGTTAGATAAAGAACTTAGATAAAGAATGTTGACTTGAAAAAATTCTACATCCTATGTTTTTCTTTTTTTTTCCCCTAATTATTCAGCTTCTCTTCACAGGAGTCCTAGACCACAGCAATGCATATATATAATATACAGCACTCCCATACATCCACCACAAAACCTTTTTCCTTCCACAGCGATACTCTTACACCCTATTCACATCATATTTACTTAACGTGATGTACAGAGTCTGAGACATTAGCTTTCTAACAAGGTGACATCTGTGCTTACATTATGGTGCATACTTTAGGATACACAGTTCTTTACATTCTTAGTTATCCTATGTTTTACATTATGGTTTACATTATCAGTCTGTCATCTCCTATATGTTATGGTGTAATATTACATGTTTTATATCCATCCTTGTGTACTCTCAAGAAACTCCTCTCTTACCCCCATTTACCTTGGTTCCACACATTTAACGTCCATTTTCCCTTCCACCTTGGTGCCCACAGTGACAGCCAACCTCCGTTTCCTGAGGAGCCACTTCCAGAGATAGATGGAATAGTGTTCAGGGCCTAACTTGCTCAACTGCCCCAATGCCCTGGGAGCCACCCTTTCTCTCGAGGGATACAGTTCCCTCTATTTGATGACATTAGTCCTCCCCAGGATGTGGGTCCACCCCCACTCTCACTACTTGGGTTTCTACCCCATGGTGTCACCCACTCTGGCAGAATGAGCATTTAGACATTCCCCAGGAGCCCGTCCTGCATCAGACCCTCCCCTCCGAGCATTCTAAACAGGTAACGCTCTTTATTATATTTTGATATGATTTTCTCGGCATTTTACTCTCCACCAACACCTGACCCTCTCCTGTGTTCGTATGCTACCCCTCCCTCCCCCCACTTTTGGGCAATGTTACCTATCCGTCCCTCCCCAGCCACCCTCAAACCCGCAAAGCCCCAACAAAAGGCAACCCCTTGCCCCCATTTTATCTCTTCTTTGTGTTCATACTTACCACCATCTCGTCTTAAATTCCACCCCTGCAGACATCGGCTCATATCCTTCCTCCACCCTCTGATTTCCTGTAAGCCTATCGTTCAGTCTCTTGCTATCTAGGGCAGCTTGCTTATTTCATATCATTGAGGTCATGTAGTATTTGTCCTTCAATGCCTGGGTTGCTTCACTCAACATAAGGTTCTCAAGATTCATCCATGTTATCACATGTGTTTGTAGTGTGTTTGTTCTTACAGCCGAGTACTATTCCATTGTGTGTATATACCACATTTTATTGATCCACTCATCTGTTGATGGGCATTTGGGTTGATTCCAACTTTTGGCAATAGTGAACAATGCTGCTATGAACATTGGTGTACATATATCGGTTTGTGTCCTTGTTTTCAGTTCTGCTGGGTATATACCCAGCAGTGGTATTGCTGGGTCATATGGCAAATCTATGGCTAGTTTTTTGAGAAACTGCCATACTGTCCTCCAGAATGGTTGGATCCTTCTGCATTCCCACCAGCAGTGAATGAGTGTTCCCCTTCCTTCACATCCTCTCCAGCACTTGTATTCTTCTGTTTTTTTCATAGCTGCCAATCTTATGGGTGTAAGATGGTATCTCATTGTAGTTTTAATTTGCATTTCCCTGATAGCTAGAGATTTGGAACATTTTTTCATGTGCTTTCTTGCCATTTGTATTTCTTCTTCGGAGAAGTGTCTGTTTCAGTCTTTTTCCCATTTTTTAAATGGGTTGTTTATCTTTTTATTTTCAAGATATAGAAGTTCTTTATATATGCAAGTTATAAGTTTCTTAATAGATATATGATTGCCAAATATTTTCTCCCACTGTGTGGGCTCCCTTTTTACTTTCTTGACAAACTCCTTTGAGGTGCAGAAGGCTTTAATTTTGAGGAAGTCCCATTTATCTATTAGTTCTTTTGCTGCTCGTGCTTTTGGTGAGATATTCATAAATCCATTACCTATTACAAGGTCCTGTAGATGTTTCCCTACACTGCTTTCTAAGGTTTTTATGGTCTTGGCTCTTATATTTAGGTCTTTGATCCATCTTGAGTTGATCTTTGCATAAGGTGTGAGATGGTAATCCTCTTTCATTCTTCTACATATGGCTATCCAGTTCTCCAGACACCATTTGTTGAATAGGCCACTTTCTCCCAGTTGAGAGGGTTTGGTGGCTTTATCGAATATTATGTGGCTGTATATGTGAGGTTCTATATCAGAGCTTTCAATTCGATTCCATTGGTCTATGTGTCTCTCCTTATGCCAATACTGTGCTGTTTTCACCACCGTAGCTTTGTAGTATGTTTTGAATACAGGTAGTGTGATTCCTCCAATTTCGTTTTTCTTTTTCAGTATGTCTTTGGCTATTCAGGGTCTCTTTCCTTTCCAAATAAATTTCATAGTTAGTTTTTCTAGTTCCTTAAAGAAGGCTGCGTTGATTTTTATTGGGATTGCATTGAAGGTGTAGATCAGTTTTGGTAGGATAGACATCTTAATAATGTTCAGTCTTCCTATCCATGAACAAGGAATAGTCTTCCATTTATTTAGGTCTTCTTTGATTTCCTTGAACAATGTTGTACAGTTCTCGGTGTATAAGTTCTTTACCTCTTTAGTTAAATTTATTCCTAAGTATTTTATTTTTTTATTTACTATTGTGAATGGTATTTGTTTCTTGATTTCCTCCTGATCTTGCTCCTTATTGGTGTACAGAAATGCTACTGATTTTTGCGCATTGATCTTATAACCTGCGACTTTACTAAACTCATTTATGAGTTCTAGAATCTTCGTTGTAGATCTCTCAGGGTTTTCTATGTATAGGATCATGTCATCTGCAAATAATGAAATTTTGACTTCTTCCTTTCCAATTTGAATGCCTTTTATTTCTGGTTCTTACCTCAGTGCTCGAGCACTACTTCTAAGACAATGTTAAATAGGAGCAGAGACAGTGGGCATCCTTGTCTTGTTCCTGAGTTTAGAGGGAAGGAGTCTAGGATTTCTCCATTGTAAACAATATTGGCTTTAGGTTTTTCATATATACTCTTTATCATGTTCAAAGAATTTCCTTGTATTCCAATCTTTTGGAGTGTTTTTATCAAGAAAGGGTGCTGTATTTTGTCTAATGATTTTTCTGCATCAATAGATATAATCATGTGATTTTTTTCCTTCAATCTGTTTATATGGTGTATTACATTGATTGATTTTCTTATGTTGAACCATCCTTGCATACCTGGGATGAATCCCACTTGGTCGTGGTGTATAATACGTTTAATGTGTTGTTGAATACGATTAGCAAGTATTTTGTTAAGTATTTTTGCGTCTAGGTTCATTAGAGAAATTGGTCTGTAATTTTCCTTTCTTGTGATGTCTTTGTTTGGCTTTGGTACTAGGGTAATGTTGGCATCATAGAAGGAGTTGGGTAATGTTCTTTCTGTTTCGATATTTTGGAATAGTTTCAGCAGGATTGGTGTCAGTTCTTTCCGGAATGTTTTGTAGAATTCACCTGTGAAGCCATCTGGCCCTGGGCTCTTCTTAGTTGGGAGATTTTTAATAACTGATTCTATTTCTCTGCTTGTGATTGGTTTGTTAAGATCATCAATTTCTTCTTTCGTCAATATGGGCTGCTTATGTGTTTCTAGGAATTTGTCCATTTCCTCTAGATTGTCATTTTTGTTGGAATATAGTTTTTCAAACTATCCTCTTATGATAGTCTTTATTTCTGTGGGGTCAGTGGTGATATCGCCTTTCTCATTTCTTATTTTGTGTATTTGCATCTTCTCTCTTTTTTTCTTTGTTAGTGTTGCTAAAGGTTTGTCAATTTTGTTAATCTTCTCAAAAAACCAGCTCTTGGTCTTGTTTATCTGTTCAAGTGCTTTCTTATTTTCTATTTCATTTAGTTCTGCTCTTATCTTTGTTATTTCCTTCCTTCTTCTTCCTGTTGGGTTACTTTGTTGTTGTTTTTCTAATTCCTTCAAATGTGCAGTTAGTTCTTCAATTTTTGCTCTTTCTTCTTTTTTGATATATGAATTTATGGCTATAAACTTCCCTCTCAGTACTGCTTTTGCTGCATCCCATAAATTTTGGTATGTTGTGTTATCATTATCATTTGTTTCAAGGTAGTCATTGATTTCTTTTGAGATTTCCTCTTTGACCCACTGTTTTTCTAAGAGTGTGCTGTTTAATTTCCAAATCATGGTGTGAAATCTGGGCTTCTGTCCCTTGCAAATCTCCAGCTTGACTCCACTGTGGTCAGAGATAATGTTTTGTATGATTTCAATCTTTCTGAATTCGTTCAGCCTTTCTTTGTGGCCTAGCATATGATCTATCTTGGAGAATGATCCATGTGCTCTTGAGAAAAATGTATATACTGCTGTGTTTGGGTGTAGCGATCTATATATGTCTATTAGATCCAGCTCCTCTAATATACTATTCAGATGTTTTGTTTCTTTGGTGATTTTCTTTTGGGATGTTCTGTCCAGAGTTGATAGTGGTGTATTAAAATCCCCCACCATAATTGTAGATGTATCTATTCTTTCACTTAGTTTTTCCAGCATTTGCCTGACGTATTTAGAGGCACCCTTGTTAGGGGCATAGATATTTATGATTGTTCGAACTTCTTGACAGATTTTCCCTTTCACTAAAATGTAGTATCCTTCTTTGTCTCTCACAATTGTTTCACATTTAAAGTCTATTTTGTCTGATATTAATATAGCTACTCCTGCCTTTTTTTGGTTATTGTTAGCTTGTATGATTGTTTTCCAGCCATTCACTTTCAATCTCCATGCGTCTCTGGGTCTAAGATGTGTCTCTTGTAGACAGCATATGGATGGGTCATATTTCCTTATCCAATGTCCCAGTCTGAATCTTTTGATAGGTGAGTTTAATCCGTTGACATTCAGTGTTATTACTATCAAGGAATTATTTGTGTTAGCCATATTTTGATTGGATTTGTGTTTGTCATATTTTGTTTGTATATATTTTTTTGGCTTTTTTGTTGTTGTTGTTGGTCTTATACTCTCCTCCAACTCTGCCTTTCCTGTTTCTTCCTTTCTTCCTGCAGAACTCCCTTTAGAATTTCTTGAAGGGGAGGTTTCTTGTTGGTATACTCTTTCAGTTTCTGTTTATCTGCGAATATTTTGAACTCTCCATCATGTTTGAATGCTAGTTTAGCTGGATAGAGTATTCTTGGTTGGAAATTTTTTTCTTTTAGTACCTTGACTATATCATACCACTGTCTTCTTGCCTCCATGGTTTCAGAAGAGAAATCAGCACTTAATCTAATTGAGCTTCCCTTGTATGTGATGGTTTTCTTTTCTCTTGCTGCTTTTAGGATTTTCTCTTTATCTTGAGCATTGGATAATTTGACAAGTATATGTCTTGGGGTGGGCCTGTTGGGGTTTATGACTTGTGGAGTTCGCTGTGCTTCTTGGATATATACATCTGTCTCTTTCAGTAGATTTGGGAAGTTTTCAGACATTATTTCCTGCAACACTCCTTCTGACCCCTTTCCCTTCTCTTCACCTTCTGGAATGCCTATAATACGTATGTTTGATCGTTTTGCATTGTCATTCAGGTCCCTAAATCCTAATTGGATTTTTTCTATCTTCTTATTGACCCCTTCTACTATCTGTTTGATTTCTGATGTACTGTCTTCCACATCACTAATTCTCTGCTCTGTCTCTTCTAGTCTGCTGATATTTGCTGCAAGTGTATTTTTGATTTCTTGAACTGTGGTGTTCATTCCCATCATATCTGTTATGTTTTTGCGTATGTCTGCAATTTCCCCTCCAAGTGATGTCTTCATGTTGTTAACCTCTTTCATTACTTCGTCAAATTTGTCAGTGATAAATGTTCTGAGATCTTTCATTGCTTGTGCCAAGTTTTGCTCCCCTTCGTGATTATTGGTTTGTTGATTGGATTCAGCCATGTTTTCCTGATTACTGGTTTGGTTTGTAGATTTTTGTTGCTTTCTGGTCATCTCTTTATTTTGACGGATTTAATCAGTTCCTTAGCTTCTTTGTCTGCTCTTGGAGGTTAATTAGCTGTTATTTTTGCATAGGTGTTATATCTTCTCTTTGTCACTTTTTTCTTCTTATTCTAGTTACTTGTTGTTGGTTAGGTTCACTTTAAAGGAAAGTATTAGTGTTGGGGAAAGGCAATAGTGTAAGCAAGGGAATAGTATAAAGTAGTATTGGTGATATATGTTAACAAAGCAAGAATATGAGATCTGGGAGGATGGAGGTTAGATTCATGTAAATTGTGTAGAATTATAGCAGTAGGTAGAGTACCTATTATGAGGTAGATGATTGAATATAGGAGGAATATGGTATGAGCTAAAAAGCTATTGATTTCGTGAGAGAGGGAAAGAGAAAAGAAAGGTAATAGTTTCAAGAGTGGATAACAGACAGAAAACAAAACATAGGTATTAGAAATTAAGACTTAGACCCTTTGTGGATCGAAGAAAGGGAGGTGGGAGGTGGAATTTAGGAGAGCCAGTAGATGGTGGTGGATATCCAGATGTAGGGGAAAGAGGACAGTGTAGGTAGCCTAAATCAGTTCACACAGAAATGAGGCAGTGAAGGATGAGAAAACCCAGCGAATGTGAGGTGTTTCCTGCCGCACCTATTGTATAATTGAGTTAAAATAAACTTTCCACCCAATCGATGTCCCGACACTTCTGCCCTGCAAAAATCCCGAAAAAGCCTTGCCTTGGAGAACCTGCCGCCGCGCCCAGCCGTCTCTTCCCGGGACAGACCACAAAGGCAAGTTTACTCAGCGACCATCTTGTCTCCACCCTCAAACTACTCATGTGTGCCTATTTGCTCAGTGTGTAACTTCATACATCAGAATAATAATATCAAATTAACAAATTATGAAAATTCTAACTTCATATCTAATGAAATTAAGTTAAAAATATGTAGGGCTTCCCTCTCTTAAATGCATAAAGTAAATTCCATTGGTTGCTAATTGTAATCTAAGGTAAATTATCCAGTCTGTGGTTGTAGACAATTATAAATAGTTTGTAAAAGCATCTTCCAAATTGAAACATTTAAATGGTTCTAGTTCTAAGAGGCCATTATTATCTAGAAACCTAGATTGATATTAATACCAAAAAGTAACTTCATAGCAATTAAACCTATCTGAAAGTCAACTCAATGTGCAAATTCAAATGGTGGTAATGAAAAGTTAACTTGATTCCATTGAGAATCTTCAGTTTTCATTTTAAAAATGGAAAAAATAATTTTACCTCTACTCCTAAAGTAAAATACCTACTTCATGGTCTTCATGTCTTCATGGTAAAAGTGTAAAGGTAAGCAAAGTCATTTGATATGTAACACATTGCATTGGGAATGTTTAAAAGGCATTTAAAAATCAAGAAATACACTTTAGCATTGTCAAACTCTCTTATGCATTCAAACCAGGCCTTGAATACATTGCAAGTTGCCTCTCCATATGAGTTATTGGCCAGTTTGGTCACTGACCCCTCAAACAATTAAAATATCTACTACATTCCCAGTTGTCCTCCTGAAGTTAATGGAAACTATGCTGCAGTTTCAAACTCCTCCAGCTTCCAGTGATGGCTTGGTACAGCCAAATGTACAATGGATTTTGCCTCCAGACTAGTACTGTTTATAGTGCCAAAGAGCGCTATGCACCAGGCTGGTAAAATACTGGAAACTACCTTCTTAGATTATCTCTAGGTTCAATGATGCTGTGGCTTGCTCACTGTGTGAAAGACATATCAAGTGGAGCCATAATCACCAGAGTACTAAAAGTAGAACTTAAACACAAATTTGCATTATGGCCTGCTCCCATGGAGAGATAATGTGTAAGGTATTGCAAACCTGAAAATTGAATCTATTAGTTACAGCTCAAAGAGAAACATATGCTTTGAGTAGTACTTTAATTAGTATTATGTACTATACATATATCCTATTCTAAATATTGCTTGATGATTATAGTAATATCTTTTCTATTCTAGGGCATATAAAAAGAACATTAAACATGTTAAAAGTCCTGGTAAACTTCAAATTCTAAGTAATTAATGGATGTGCTTAGCTCAGATCTCCCTCCTAGCCCTTATTAAAGTTAAAAGAATGCCCAGCTGGGTGCACTAATCTTGAATAAAACCAGTTGCCCAAGAAAGTGCCAGTTCATCAAAAGCACCTGATGGGATGTACAAATGCCAGTCATTGGATGGCCTGAAATACCTCTTTAAGAGAAAAAGCCAAGTAGTGTCCATGTCAAAGTTAGTTATTCCCTCTAACTCTAGCCTAGATGCCTATTGACAGGGAGAAAACAAACCAAACATTCCTTAAAGAAATCTTTTCTCCTTTCGTCTCCTGTACCTTAGCTAAAAAGGGCAATACTTCTCCCATTCTACTTAAGAAAGAATATTCTTTCCCACCAACTTTGGAAGAATGCAAAAGGTCTTTGCAAACACAAAACCTTTTCTACTCGTGTGGTCCAGTGTCTTCTTAGTGGAAACATAAATTCTCAAAATTCTAATTAAATTTATTTTCCATGATCATCATCTTGTCAGCCATATGGGAACTTCATCCACCTTCATACAGGGTGAAAGATCTGTCTTCCTTCAGTCAAGACAGGGTAACAAGATAGTTCTACAACTTGTCAGATAGGGTCTACAAGCTCCTAAACAGCAGGAAGTACCTACAGAAGAAAGATCATCTTCCTTCAGCACCCCTTTAAGATTAAAGGTGTAAAACTCTCTAAGGGGGGGAATGAAGCAGACTAGTAAGATAGGGAATTAACAGATGGATCCAGAACCTGGAAAAGAGTCCACGTGGACATCAGTAACCCCCAAGATGGCTGCTGGAAGACTCCCACCCTGAAGATTCTGCTATCCAGAACAAAAACTTCTTCCTGGGAGCAAGGAAAAGGCCCGGATGTTCCCTAGGAACTCTATCATTGGATCCTCACTAAGGGATTGATGGATGGGGTAATCAATCAAAATAGCAAATAGCTGCAACCCCCTCTCCTGCAATTAGCAAGGGGGTGGAATAATTAACAGTTTAAAAGCCAGGCTCTTGCCCTGCTCTATTGCCTGCAGACCCATGCTGTCCTCTGTGTGCTGTCCTTGCCATTTTTCCTCTGCCATGTGGCCATGCAAGTAAACCAGGGGATTTATAATCTATACTGGGGAAATGTAGCTTGTAAATCAGCCCTCTTCAGTGCTATTCAACCCCTTGCTCTCTACCTGGGACCCCTGCTCTGTTATTTTCTGTTATTTTCTCCCATTTCTCTTCCCTCCCTACCTAAATAAATTACTGGCCTAACTCACCCAGTGTGCTCTTGAAATTCATTCCTGCAGAGTAGCCAAGAACCTAGATAAAATCCAATAACAGAACTGTATGAGTTTTCCAACTTATATAGACAGAAACTAGGGGAATATGTGTGAGAATAGGTACTATGGGATTTGTGGAGGTAATAGACAGTTGGATCAGGCTGAATTTATTGCTATGGACCCACTAAGCAGAAATTCTGGATTCAACACTCTAACTCAAAGGTTTAGAAAGAGCTCTAATAGTTTGTTTGGGTGGCTGAATGAAACATGGGCCAAAAGATGGCATAGCATATCTGAGGTGAAGATGCCTGATTTCCCCTGGTACACGTTAGAAGAGGGAATTCAAAGGCTTAGGGAGATTGGAATGCTAGAATGAATTTACCATTTGAGAGCTGCCCACCCCCTCCCCAGGAAAGTCCAGGGGAAATACCTTTAATAAGGACTTTGAATAATAAATTTGTAATGTTAATTCCATCTTCCCTGCAGAGCTCTGTGATTGCTCTTCTCTGTAGTCCAGTTATTAATGTAGGGAGGGCTGTGATGAAATTAGAATGCTTTAACATTATTGGGATGATTGGTTGTTGGTCTGGTAAAAGTCAAGTATTGGCAGTTTATCACAAAACTCAAGGTGGGCGTGGCAACTGCAATGAAAAGCAGATTCAAAAAACACTCAAAATAGTCTGAATCATGTAGAGTTATGGCATTGGCTAATACATCATGTGGTACCTGGGAGTGAAATAGACAGGCAGTCTATTAAATTTCTTCTGGATCTGTATACACAGGAGAGTTTTAGGTTGAGTGAAAAAAACCCTAACTCAAATTATAGATGCAGAGAATCACGGTCCCTTGATTCCCAGACTTGAGAGAGTTTACAGACCCAAAGCCCCTTGAATGAGGAGAAGGACAGGTCTCCTTGAGTAAGGATCCTGTTAAACTGCCCAAAATTTATACTGTTAATCTTCCTCCCACCTTTCCCCAAGGAGATCTATGGCCTTTTACCAGAGTAACTGCACTGGGGAAAAGGAAATGATTAGATATTTTGGGGATTATGAGGCACTGGCTCCGAAGTGACAAAAATTCCAGGAGACCCAAAATGTTACTGTGGTCCATCAGTCAGAGTAGGGGCTTATGGAAGTCAGCTGATTAATGGAGTTTTAGCTCAGGTCTGTCTCGCAGTTTGTACAATGTGTCCCCAGACCCATTTTGTGGTTATTACTGCAGTTCCACAATGCACAATTGGAATAGACATACTCAGTAACTGGCAGAATCCTGACATTGGATCCCTGACTTTTGGAGTGAGGAATATTATGATTGGAAAGGCCAATTGGACACCACTTGAACTGTTCCTACCTAAGAAAATAGTAAACCAAAAGCAATACCAGATTCCTGGAGGGATTGCAGAAATTAGTGCCACCATCAAGGATTTGAAGGATGCCGGGGAGGTGATTCCCACCACATCCCCTTTCAACTCTCCAATTTAGTCTGTACAGAAAACAGATGGATCCTGGAGTATGACAGTAGTTTATCATAAACTTAACTGGGTAGTGACTCCAATTGCAGCTGCTCTCCCAGATGTGGTATCATTGCTTGAGCAAATCATCATGTCCCCTGGTACCTGGTATGCAGCTGGTGATTTGGCAAATTTTTTCTCAATTGCTTTTAGTAAGGACCACCAGAAACAGTTTGCTTTCAGCTGGCAAGGCCACCAGTATACCTTCATTGTCTTGCCTCAGGGATATATCAACTCTCCAGCCCTATGTCATAATATTGTCTGCAGGAATCTTGATCATCTCTTCCTCCTACAAGACATCACACAGTTGGATTATATTGATATTATGTTGATAGGACCTTGTGAGCAAGAAGTAGCAAGGACTAGTCTTATTAGTAAGGCATTTGCATGAGAGAGGATGGGAGATAAAGCTAACTAAAATAAAAGGTCCTTCCACCTCAGTGAAATTTCTAGGTGTCCAGTGGTGTGGGGCATGTCAAGAAATCCCTTCAAAAATGAAGGATAAGGTGTTGCATCTGGCTCCTCCTATTACAAAAAAAAGAGGCTTAATGCTTAGTTGGTCTCTTTGGATTTTGGAGGCAACACATTCCTCATTTGGGTGTGCTACTCCAGCCCATTCACTGGGTGACCAGAAAACCTGCTAGTTATTGACTGGGGACTAGAACAAAAAGAGGCTCCTTGTCAGGTCCAGGCTGGTGGGCAAGCTACACTACCACTTAAGCCATATGATCCAGCAGATCCAATGTTGCTGGGAGTTTCAGTGGCAAATATTGATGCTGTCATGAACATTAGGCAGGCCCCTATAGAGGAATCATAATGCAGATCCATAGGATTTTGGAGCAAAGCCCTGCCATCCTCTGCAGGTAACTGCTCTCCTTTTGAGAAACAGCTTTTGGCCTGATATTGGGATTTAGCAGAGAATGAATGCTTAACCATGGACCATCAAGTTACCATGAGGCCTTAGTTGCCTATCAGGAGCTGGGTATTATCTGACCCACTAAACCATAAAATGGGGCAGGCACAGTAGCACTCCATAATAAAGTGGAAGTGGTATATATGAGATAGGACTTGAGCGGGACCTGAAGGCATGAGTAAGTCATGTCAGGAAGTAGCCCATATGTCTATGGTCACGAACCCTTCCATGTTACCTACTCTTTCCCAAACCACAGCTTTGGCCTCTTGGGGGATCCCTTACAATCAGTTGACTGAGGAAGAGAAAACTCAGGCCTGGTTTACAGATAGTTCTGCATGATATGAAGGTACCACCAGAAAGTGGACAGCTGCAACACTGCAGTCCCTTGATGGGACATCCCTGAAGGACAGTGGTGAGGGGAAATCCTCCCAGTGAGCAGAATTTTGAGCAGTGCACCTTGTTGTTCATTTTGCTTGGAAGAAGAAATGGCCAGAGGTGCATTTGTACACTGATTCATGGACTGTTGCCAATGATTTGGCTGGATGGTCAGGGACTTTGAAGGAACATGACTGGAAAATTGGTGACAAAGAGGTCTGGAGAAGAGGTATGTAGATTGACCTTTTTGGGTGGACAAAAACATGACAATTTTTGTGTCCCATGTGAATGTTCACCAGAGGATAACTTCAGTAGAGCAAGATTTTCATAATCAAGTGGATAGGATGACCTATTCTGTTGTTAATACTCAGCCTCTTTCTTCAAACTCTCCTGCAATTGCTCAGTAGGCTCATGAACAAAGTGGCCATGGAGGTAGGGATGGACGTTTTGTATAGGTTCAGCAACATGGAATTACCCTTACCAAGGCTGACTTGGCTACAGCCACTGCTGAGTGCCCAATCTTCCAGCAACAGAGAGCCACACTCAGCCCCCGATATGACACCATTCCTCGAGGTGACCAGCCTGGTACCTGTTGGTGGGTTGATTACATTGGACCACTTCCACCTTGGAAGGGGCAGTGATTTGTTTTAACTGGAATAGTTACATACTCTGGATATGGGTTTGCATTTCCTACACACAGTGCTTCTGCAAAAACTTCCATCCATGGACTTACAAAATGTCTTATCTACCAGAATGGCATTCCACACAGCATTACTTCGGATCAAGGAACCCATTTCACAGCAAATAATGTATGGGAATGTGCACATGCCCATGGAATTCACTGCTCTTACCATGTTCCCCATGACCCAGAAGCAGCTCGATTGATAGAACTGTGGAATGACCTTTTGAACACTAAATTATGGCACCAAATATGTGGCAAAATTTTGTGGGGCTGGGACAATGTTCTCCAGGACGTTGTGTATGCTTTAAATAAGCATCCATTCTATGGTGCTCTTTCTCCCATAGCCAGGATCCATGGATCCAGGAATCAAAGGGTGGAAATGGGAGTGGAACCACTCATTTTACCCCTAGTGGCCCACTAGGAAAATTTTTGTTTCCTATTCGTGCAACCTCAATCTCTGCTGCTCTAGTGGTTTGAGTCCCAAAAGAAAGAGAGCTGTCACCAGGGAACAAAAAAAAAAAAAAATGATTCCATTGAACTAGAGGTTAAAACTGCCACCTGGCCTATTTGGGGTCCTCTTACCTCTGAATCAACAGTCTGAGAAGGGGATTACTGTAATAGCTGGGGCGATTGATCCTGACTATCAAAGGGGAAATAGAACTGCTTCTACATAATGGGAATAAAGAAAAGTTTTCCTGGAATACAGTAGATCCTCTAGGGCATCTCCTATTACTGCCATGTCCTATGATTAAATTCAATGGAAAATTGCAACAACACAATCCAAGCAGGACAAACAATGGCCCAGAATCTTAAGGAATGAAAGTTTGGTTGGGCAAAGAACCATGATCAGCTGAAGTGCTTGCTGAGGGTAATGGGATCATGGTATGGGCAGTGGAAGAATGTAGTGATAAATACACAGCTCGACCATATGACCAGTTACAGAAATGAGGACAAAAATGGTCTTGAGCCTTTTTTCCTTTATCATTATGATGATGATTTTATATGTACACAAAACAAATTTCTTTGTCTTCTTCCCCAAGCTTTCCCCTTATCATATAAATAAATAGCTGTACCCATTTCATGTTATAATATTTCAGGATGTCAAATTTGAGAGTGAATATTGCCCAAGAACTTACATACTATTCTGTATAGGATTAATACATTTCTGGTTGTATGTAGGAGAGTCACATATTGTTAGGTGGAAATATATATATATATATATGCATATCTGTTATTGTTTTTACTTAGAGACTAAGTATGGTTTAAGGTAAGTGTATGGTTGCTGAATTGACAAGGGGTGGTCTGTGATGGTTAGGCTATTGTGTCAACTTGGCCAGGTAATTGTACCCAGTTGTTTGGTCAAGCAAGCACTGGGCTAACTGTAATACAAAAGCCTTCATGAAATTACTCACCATTGATTTTACTGCAGTGGTAAGTTATAGATAGCTGGTTATAATTACATCAACCAGGTTGATTTCCATCAGCAATGAGTGAGGCTTAACACGATCAGTTGAATTCCTTAAAAGGGTTACTGATTCCATCATTGAGAGAGAATTTCCCAGCTCATATTTGGACATCCAACATCTCCTAGAACTCATCAAAACCTTCATTGGAATTTCATGCAGCCCCTAGTTGCAGCCTGCCTGTGGAAACTGTACTTGTGCATCCCCATGGCTGTGTGAGAGACTCTTATAGAATCGCAATCTATTGACAGATATTTCTTGTTGATTCTGTTTCTCTAGAGAACCCTGACTAATACACTCCATTTATCTGCTTTTTGTGTCGACTTCCAATTCAGAATGTTATATCAGCCCACCAAGGGTGTGGAGACTCAAACTGCATGTCCTAATAATGAATGAAAGCCCCAATTTTACCATAATTTAATCAATGATATGTCAGCTGAATCTAATACAATCAAAGGGGATAATACCAAGATGAAGAGACCAGTTTCCAAATATAATCAAATATCTTTTTTGGGATTCATAAATAATATCAAACTGCTACACACATGAAGCTAACCATCACAGTTAGACTCCTGTAAACCAAATATATTTGGACCACACTTCTTATTCTATTCTGCCAAACTGGGTCTTTTGACTGGAGAGTTTAAACTATTTACATTGAGTAATTATTAATAAGGCAAAAATTACTTCAGCCATTTTGTCCTTTCATGTCTTATATTTTTCCCTCTAATTTCCTCCATTGTAGCAAATTTTTGTGGTGAAACAGACCTATCCTTTTCTCATTTATGTTTTCATAAATTTTTAAAATACTTTCTTTATGGTTGTAAAAGGGTTTGTATTTAATATTCTAAAACTATAACAAACTAGTGTGGATTGCTGGCAACTTAACTTCAATGGAATACACAGTCTCTGCTCTGATATCACTCTGTTCTACTTCTTTATGCTGTTTCTTGTTACTCATTGCTTCTTTATATTTTGCATGTTTATGACATAGAAATATGATTATTTCTTATTCACTTGTAATCTATATCTTGTAAGAAATAAAAAGTAGCATTAAATACCAAGAATAGAGTAATACTGGCATTTACATTTATCAATGTATTACCTTTACCAGAGATCTTTATTTCTTCATATGGCTCCAAGGTACCAACTACTGTTGTTTCCTTTTACCCTTTAGCATTTTTGTAGGGCAGGTCTCATGGTGACGAATATTCTCAGTTTTTAATTTTTAAAAAATTCTTTTGTTATAGCATTTGTTTCTTAAAAATCATGCAGAAAGTACAGAGTTCCCATATACCCTCCCTCACACACACTACCTTCCTGTTGTTAATATTTTGCATTAGTGTGGTACCTTTGATAAAACTGATGACACAACGTTATTATAATTGTGCTATTAACAAAGTCCATGGTTTACATTAGCTTTTGTTTATCTAGTTATGTATTAAACTCACTCTCATTTTTTTTAAAGATTTATTTTATTTATTTAATTCCCCCCCCCCTCCCCTGGTTGTCTGTTCTTGGTGTCTGTTTGCTGCGTCTTGTTTCTTTGTCCACTTCTGTTGTCGTCAGCGGCACGGGAAGTGTGGGCAGCGCCATTCCTGGGCAGGCTGCACTTTCTTTTCACGCTGGGCGGCTTACCTCATGGGCGCACTCTTTGCGCGTGGGGCTCCCCTACGCGGGGGACACCCTTGTGTGGCATGGCACTCCTTGCGCGCATCAGCACTGCGCATGGCCAGCTCCACACGGGTCAAGGAGGCCCGGGGTTTGAACCGCGGACCTCCCATATGGTAGACGGACGCCCTAACCACTGGGCCAAAGTCCGTTTCCAGCACTCTCATTTTTGAAGGGCAGTTTTGCCAAATATAGTATTCTTGGCTGGTTATTTTTCTCTTTTGTACTTTAAATATGTAATTGCATTGCCTTCTTGCCTTCATGGTTTCCAATGATAAAATGACAAATAAGGGGAGCTGATATAACTCGGTGGTTGAGCACCTGCTTCCTATGTACAAGGTCCTGGGTTCAATCCCCACTAGCTCTTAAATATATATATTTGACAATTAATTTTATTGGGGATCCCATGTACATGATGAGTTTTTTTCTCTCTTCTTTAATAATTCTCACTTTATCTTTGGCATTCAACATTTTGATTACAGTATGGCTTAGAGTACAGTAATTTGGGTTTATCCTGTTTAGAGTTCTTTGAACTTCTTGGATGTACATAGTCATGTCCTTCATCAATTTGGGGAAGATTTCAGCCATTAATTCTTCAAATAATCTCTCTTACCATTTCTCTTTCCCTTCTACATCTAGTTCTCATATAAGTATATGTGGTACGCTTCATGTCCTACAGCTCCTTTTGACTGGACTCACATTTTTCTTTCATTCCTCCATTTGCTCTTCAGACTGAATGATTTCAATTGTCCTTTCTTGTAGTTCACTGATTCTTCTGCTTATTCAAATTGCTTTTACATGTCTCTGATGTATTTTTAATTTTGTATTGTGAGTTTTATCCCCAAAATTTTGGCTTGATTCATTTTTAAAATTTCTAATTTCTCCTTTTGTTTTTTAAAAAAGATTTATCCATTTATTTATTTCTCTCCCCTCCCTCTCCCGCCCTGGTTGTCTGTTCTCTGTGTCCATTTGCTGCATCTTCTTTGTCCGCGGCACAGGAATCTGTGTTTCTTTTGGTTGTGTCATCTTGTTGTGTCAGCTCTCCATGTGTGCAGCACCACTCCTGGGCAGGCTGCACCTTCCTTAGCGCTGGGTGGCTCTTCCCACAGGGCGCACTCCCTGCGCATGGGGCTCCCCCACTCGGGGGACACCCCTGCGTGGCAGGGCACTCCTTGCGCACATCAGCACTGCCCATGGGCCAACTGCACACGGGTCAAGGAGGCCCAGGGTTTGAACCGTTGACCTCCCTTGTGGCAGATGGACGCCCCATCCACTGGGCCAAGTCTGCCACCTCTCCTTCTGTTGATGCATCATCTTTTATAGTTTCTTCAGTTCTATGTCCTTCTGTATTAGTTAGTCAAAGGTGTGCTGATGCAAAGTACAAGAAATCTGTTGGTTTTTATGAAGGGTACTTATTTGAGGGTAAAACTTACAGTTACAAGGCCCTAAGTAGTCCAACAAAAGGTATCATAAGAGGCACTTTCTCACCCCAGTCAGTTGCCATATGTTGAAGTAAGATAACGGACCTGGACTCCTTCCTTCTTCCTCTTAAGGCTCCATGGGCCTAGTTTTTTCTGATCTCAGCTGTAGTTTGGCATAAGGCTTGGTTCTTTCTGGGCTTCCTCTGATCAGCTGCTCTGATCTCTTCCACTGCAAACTCTGAGCCAAATGGCTCATCTCTCTTCCTCAGGCTTCATGATCAAAGTTCTTCCTCATCCATGTGTATGGAACTCTCTTTCTTCTTGTGACTTCTTCTTCTGTGTCTCTTGAGTGAGTTTCCATGTATGTAGCCCACTAAGGGGATGGCAACTTAAACTGAGTTACATCCTACAGATGTAGTCAAAACAAAGCCCCAAGCATAACATAACTTAATCAAAAACATCTCAGCTGAATCTAGTAAAATCCAAGGGAATCATGCCCATAGGAACAGGCTAGTTTATGAACATAATCCTTATCTTTTTGGGGTTCATAAATAATCTCAAGATGCCATATTATGTTCTTCTTTAGCTTATTGAACTTACATTAGGAGAGTAGTCTTATCTTGGATTAGTTACTCCGATGCCTGAGATTCTCTGTTTTATTTTGTTCTTTTGGATGGTCCATCTCTTTCTGTTTCTTAGTCTTATGATCTTTTGGTGATATCTGGGCATTTGATTGTTTTTATGTGGTAACTTTAGAAGTCACATTATTTCTCTCAGCTAAGATTTTAGTGTGGATGACTGTGTATTAAGCTCATCTACAAAATTTAGCTCTCTTTATAATGAAACTTTAGAGTAGCCCATGGTTAACAGTTGGTTTTATCTCAGATCTCTCTGAACTGGCAACTTGCCCTGGGCATGTGCAGTAACATTCAAATATTCCCCAGTGTGTGTGACTGTTTCCCTTACAAGAAAAGAATTTGTCTCTCCAGATCCTCCTCTTGGGACACACAGTTTTTCTGACACCTGAAGCTCAGCTCTGTTCCCATTCTCTTGTCTGCCTTTCCACATCAACATTCAGCACTGGGTCCATGCTGCAGATCTTCAACTCAGCTTCCCCTTACAACACGCTTTTGCTCCTGGTAAATTTCAGGTTAGGGCACTCAGACCCATGCTAGAAATCAGTCTTCCACAGAGTCAGTTATGATTGATTTATAAAGACACCCAATATTTTTATTTAAGTCCATCAGTAATCAGACCTTAGTAACCCATAATGGAAATGTATGTGCTGCCAAACTGCTACTGTGGGTTGATTGGGCCTCAGAGACCCACACTTAATTGTAACTGGACCACAGGGTCATTGCTGTGAGTCACACAAACAGCCATGTGGATCTGAATGTGGAGGGATCCAGACTGGTTAATTTGTCCCATCTCTCTCCTACCATTTTTAGGTGGTTTTATAACCCTATTCAAAATTTCTTAGGTTGTTCTCTAGTCTTGCTCATCTTCTAGGGTTTTTATTCTGCTCTTTTTGTTTTTGGTATTACTAAGAGTAGTTTCTCACCAGCACATTTTACACCATCAGCTTGGTGATGTCACTTCTTGCATTCACTTTAGGTCATGTAAGTTTAAGTTACCTATTAGGCATCCACATAACAGACAATATTATATATGAGTCTGGATATCAGCAAAGAAATCTGTGCTGCCACTATGGACTTGAAAGTCCTCAGCATATGGTGATAGCCTAGGGAAAGATGATATATTACTGTTGCAAGGAAGAGAAAATGATTATTTGGCCAACACACTTAATGGATATATTTAGAAAGAAGAGATCTGTAAGGAGAGTGAGGAGGAAATTATAGAGGATTAAAAAAAAAACCTTGGGAATCTGTTGAGCGTCAAGGAGATATAAAATTTTGTGAGGAGTAAGGGTCAAATGGTGCTATAATGTCAAATATGACTACTCCAGTTCACATATATTTACTGAGCATTCACTATAGGACAGGAATGTTATAGAAATATAGAGAATAGAAAAGATTCCATAGAAATGGAAAAAGTGTAGTCATAGTTGTCCTTAACTAAAGCAGTTTCAAGAATTGAGTACAGCAACAACCATATGGTATAAATAGCAGTGCGATGAAGAGAGGATGGTGCTGAGGCAGTGAATATAAAATAGTACAGTTTCAGCATATTGGTGGACTGAGCTAACCTGGAAGTCTTCCTATTATAAACACTTGAAAAGATGAGATAATAAATAACAAGACTAAGTTTTAAATACATGCTGAAATATCTGTGCTCCCAAGAAAAAAAGAAAAATCCCTATGTGTCAAAAGATACTAAGAGATAGATAGGTAAGTACATTAGCCAATATTTCAGCAGCCATGTAGCATGGAATGGGCTGAACATGGCATGAATGAATAGGGAAAGGAATCAGAAAGAGCACATATTAGCTAGGGACTTTGGTTTCAACGTCTACAAAAATAACTAAAGAGAAGCCCTTTGGCCCAATCACGGTGGAGGCAAAAATACTGAGATACTGCCACAAGATCAATATGATAGGAAACAAATTTGTCTTCATCTCAGATTTTGAATAAGAGAACAGAAATTGCTTGTGGGAAACAGAAATCTCAATCTTGAATCTTCCTCAAGTTTGCTGTCCTAAATACTATTGTTTGCACAATGCAGTAACTCCCAAGCAAGGTAATTCATATAAAATGGGTACCCTGGGTAACTGGAAAACCAAAAAAGCAAACTATTCTTGAGAAACAAGTTAAGAATGCAAGCATCACAGGAATTTCATAGGAAAACAAGCTTAACTAAATATAAATTTAATGTAAAAATGTTTTTCACAACCTAAGGAAACAATTCATGAAGAAAAAAAGTAAGCAATTGAATGAAAGTGAAGGACCTGCACATAAAAGAATGTACTATATTTGAGTAACCCTATATAAAATAAAATTAGACAAGGTATATCTGAAAGAAATATTAAATAAGCCTGTGTAAAATAAATATAGAATTAAGACAATCATAGAAACCATAGTAAATGAAGATGACCCTAAAAGAAAATAATAAACAGATTGGAAAAAAATAGCTTCTGGAAATAAAAAAATAAGGTTATTAAAATTTAAACTTAATGGATTGATTAAATATCAGGTTACATTCAGCAAAAGAGAAAACTAGTTTACTTTAAGAGAGACACTAGAAAATTACCTTGAATCAAAACATAGATATAAAGAAATTAAAATATGAGAGAAAAATGTAAAGGACTTGGAAGATAAAATGAGAAGACTGTATATATGTCTAAAAGGAATTTTAGAAATAGAAAATTGAGAAAATGAGGAGGAGGAAATCAGTGATATCCTTAGATCTAGGCAAGAAGGACTCCTGTCATGGGCATTGCACTTAAAAGAACCTCATTTATCAAAAGCAAACACACATATACATTTTACTAAAAAATCACATAGACATCTCTCTACATCAGGATATTGTACTCAACACTGTCATGGGGTAAACTCTAAGAATCATAAGCAGCTGTTATCACTAAAAATGAAAGCAAAAGCCAAAAAAAAATAACAAACAAAAAACATTACTCAGGCCCAAGTGACTGGTTCTTCATATCTCTTGCCTAATGTACTCAAAGCAGGGAAGACTTGTGGGTTGTCTACTGTGAACAGATGGGGCCTGCTTCAAAGAGTGTGTGGGAGGAATTTGAGCAGTGAAATCACTTAGTTCAGAAAAAAGACAAATGCATTAGCTCCCTTTCAGTTGGACTGCAATAAATTCTTGGATAATATATACAAGTATATTTCACATTTGCAAAGATCTTCATTTTTTTATTGCTTCTCTTAATGTTCTAATTTAGTGTAACAAAAACATTCACAATTTCCTTTGGTAGTCCCCAAAAATTATACATAGCAATATTTTTTTCAATATTAATTAATGTATGTTAATTTTAAATTTATGTTAAAATATGAGTATATGAGTGTGGGTGAACCATCATACAAATCCAAATTGCTAGACATTTTACAACACAACTGGCATTCTACATAACAACAGGTCTAATTTTTAAATAATTTTTTAAATTTTTAAAGTGGCTTCAGATTACATAAATGTTACATAAAAAATATAAGGGATTTCCATATGCCCCTCTGCTTCCCCTTCCCATACTTTCCTACATCAACAACATCCCTCATTACTGTGGTATATTTGTCACAATTGATGAGCACATATTGAAGCCTTGCTACTAACCACTGATTACAGCTTATATTGAAGTTTACTTTCTATCCTGCACAATCTTGTAAGCTATGACAAAATATACAATGGCCTATATCTTTCACTACAGTGTCATTCATCTAAGTTATCCATTTTGTTGGCCAACAATTTTTCAAAGAATCCTCTTATGATGCTCTTTATTTCTGTGGGTCAGTGGTGATATCCCCTTCCTTGTTTTTTTTTTAATGTATTTGCATCTTCTCCCTCTTTTTCTTTATTGGTCTAGCTAAGGATTTGTCAATTTTATTATTCTTCATTTAGGTCTTGGATTTTAAAATATAGGTATTTTTTGCTATGAATTCCCCTCTCATTACAGCTTTTTCTTTGTCCCATAGGTTTTGGAAGTTTGGGGTGACACTTTCATTCATTTCAAAGTAGTTACTGATTTCTTTTGGAATTTCCTCCTTGAACCTCTGATTGTCTAAGAGTGTATTTTTTAACTTCCACGTTTTTGAGCCTAATCTGGTTCTCTGCCCCTTACTGATTTCTAGCTTCATTCCACTGTGATCAGAGAAATTACTTTGTAAAAATTTAAATCTTTCTGAATTCATTGAGTGCTGTTCTATGGCTTAGCATGTGGCCCATCCTGGAGAATGAACTATGTGTGCTTGAGAAGAATGTATATCCTGCTGTATTTGGGTGTAATGTTCCATATATATCCATTAGGTCTAGATCTTCTAATGTATTAATCAAGATCTCTCTGTCTTTATTGATTTCTGTCAAGATAATCTGTCTAATGCTGATAATGGTGTATTAAAGTCCATCTCTATAATTGTAGAGGCATCTATTACTCTATTTAGCTTCTCCAATGTATGTGCCATTTACTTGGGGTGCCCTGGTAATGTGCATACATGTTTATGATTATTCTTTCTTCTTTTTAGATTATCCCTTTTAATAAATATAGTGTCCTTCTTTGTCTCTTAGAATAGTTTTTAATTTGAAGTCTATTTTGTCTGATATAAAGTATAGTTATTCCCACCCTTTCTTGGTTATTTGCATGAAAAATTGTTTTCCAACTTCACTTGCAACCTCCTTGCATCCCTCTGTCTAAGGTGAGTTTCTGGTAGACAGTACATTGATGGGTCATATTTCCTTATCCTTTCTTCCAATCTTGTCTCTTGATTGGATAGTTTAATCCTTTAACATTGAAAATTATTACTGTCAAGGCAGTACTTACATTAGTCATATTTTCTTTAGGTTTATATATGTCACATGCATTTTTTCTCCTTTTATTTTTTATTTATTCTTATCAATAATCTTCATCCCTACCCTTCTATATGTTCCCCCAGTGTCTTTTTAATATCCTTTTCTCTTTCTTCACTTCATTAATTTGGTTCATGATATTTGTTTGGACACCCCTGATTAGTTTTTCCACATTTTGCACTCCTATTTTTTAGTTTGTTCATTAGACTGGGCTATTTCCTCCTGTTTCTCAGTATGAATTTTAATTTTTGGTTGTGCCTAGGCATCAGTTTATATTGATCAGCATATTAGGTTGGTTGGCTTTTCTTTCTACACTAATGTTTTACTTTGTTGTTTTGTGTGTGTGTGTAATAAGGTCCCTTTTTGATACTTGAATCCTATTACTCTATATCTGTGCAGTTGTCTGTATGCCCTTAAAGAATTACACCCAGAGAAAAGGAAAGAGACAAGAAAAGAAAAGGAATAATATTAATAATGATAATAATAATAACATCAAGGTAGAAGAGGAAATGTTCAAGTACTAGAAAAACATGTAATATAAGTATAAATCATAAAAATAAAATGGAAGAAGAATAAAAAGTTGGAATTAATAAATGAAACAAGAAACAAAATAGAGAAAAAATAGATTAAGTTAAAAGGCTGGATAGATGACTGGAAAAGGGGGAAAAGAAAGAAAGAGAGAGAGAATTAGCAATAATGGACAAAACAAAAAGGTGGAATGAAAGAAAAGCAACTCAAGACATAAGGTTGAAAAATGAAGGAAAGAAAATATATAAATTAGGTAGAAATTATAACTTTAAAAAAGGTAAAGAAAGGAAAAAGACAAGAAACAGGAAATGAAACAAAAACAACAACAAACAACAAACCAGGAAAAACAGTCTTCCTTCTTAGGACCCTAAGGAGTTTCTCAATCGGGCAGTACTCATTAATCAATCAAACTGCAGCTTTCCCTCTGCAGGTGATGTGCCTGATTTTAGTCAATAAAGTAAAGTGAAAGAAAAAGAAACTAATAAAGAATTTTTTAAAAATGATCCAATGTCTAAAAGAAGGAAAAAAATCTATACATTCCAGCTGAGTGCCTGAAAATCCAATAGATTCCCTTCTATTAGGAGGTATTGAGACTCAATCCAGAGATCTTGTATGTGCAAGACAGGAATTCCACCACTGATCTACACGAACTCTACTGTTTAAGTAGGTTTCTAAAAGCTTACCTGGGTCTTCCTGTCCACATCCCTCAAGCTAGTTGGTCTTCTAATAGTTTGCTAGGGTGGGACTGATTAGGCACCTATCTCTGCCTCCTTACTGACCTAGTTCCTCTCTCTGCAAGGGCAGCTGGGAGTGAGTGTGTGCCTGATCAGGTCCCCCCTCCCCTCTCCCTGGGGACACCTCAGTGCTAGGTTAGGGTTTTCTTTGAGATTTAAAGAGGGCTCAGCTGGCCAAACTTGCTGAAAAGAAACCACTCTCTATATCTGCCAGACCCCTCCTCCTCCCAGGGAATGCTCTCTCCCATTCAGATGGCTGCAGTGAGCCACTGGTTTTACTGAGGTTATTTGCCTTGAGAGTGGGGTATATGTGGCCTTTTCAGTGACTCCTAGTTTGGCTAATTTATCTGTCTCACTCCCTCATAGATGATGGCAGCAGTTTCCTGTTCTATAGAACCCCAAAGCAGCTCCCTTGGGTAGGTTTTTTTCCATTTCTCCATTGTTTTTTGTGAGACAGTTGAGCTCTGCCTATCTACTTTGAGGCCATATTTCCAGAAGATGCATTCTACATAACAAAAGGTCTACTTTTTAAAAAGGTCAATATCCTGAAAGACACTAAAGGACACTAAGGAGGCATGACAACAAAATAGAGCAGATTATCCTGGATTGAATCTTGGTAAATTTAAAAGGGGGAACAAGATCTATTATTTGGAAAATTACAGAAATTTGATTATATACTCTGTATTACTTAATAGAATTGCATCAAAGATAATTTTCTGTGATGTCACTAACATGGTGACATAAGATATCCCTGGAAAAGTGTCCCTTCAGAATCAACGAATTAAAGGGAAAATTCCATTTGCTTGGAGCTCTGGAGTATGATAGAGACTGGAGAATAACTATACAAAAATGGAATCCAAGGAAAAGCAAAAGAAACACCAAAACCAAGTAGGAGATTTAGATCTCAGACACTCAAGTCCACACTCCTCCTGCACACTTGGTCCTGCAGAGCTTAAGAATCATAGAGAGACAACACAGCCCAGGGCCCTTCAGCTGTGAATGCAGACTACAGAGCCACTCACAGACATGAGTTAGAACCCCTTGCATATTTCTAAAGTAAGTTCTTTAGGTTGAAAGGAAAATACAGGCTAGAGTAGCTTGGGGTAGTGTAAAGAAATGAGTATATTCAATAAAGGTAATTATCAGGGTAAATGTAAAGCACAAAAGTACTCTATCCTTAATATATAAATTTATTCTTTAACTCCTATAAAAGTCAGAATATACTTGAACAAGAAGGTTTCCTATTTCCTGATAATGTACACACAAAGTACAAAAAGGTAATTTGTGACTAAAACAAAATAAAGAGGGGAAACAGGCAGATATGGGAGAAGAAAACATGAATGCTATTGAAACTAATTTGGTATATTTTAATAAAAGATATGACATATAAAATCCAAAGTACAAAATGGCTGAAATAAGTACTGCCTTTAGAGTAATAATGCTGAATGTTATTTGATTAAACTAAGCAATCAAAAAGATAACATTGAAATGGACATAACCATTCAAGGGTCCACAGGATGGCGGAATAGAGTATGGATTAGAGTGGACTTACTGGTATTCTATTCATGAACTATTGTGATCAGTAATAAAAGAAAATGTAGCATTGACGTGGAGGAAGTGGCCACAGTAGCTGCTGCGTGTAGGGAGTGGGAAGAAGAATGTATTGTGGGGGCATTTTCAGAACTTGGAGTTGTCCTGGGTGGTACTGCAGGGAGAGTTACTGAACATGGTATGTCCTCCCATGGACCACTGGGTGGACTAAGGGAGAGTGTAATCTATAATATGGACCATTGACCATGTGGTGCAGCAGTGCTCAGAGATGTATTCACCAAGTGCAATGAATGTCCCATGATGATGGAGGAGGTTGTTGTTATGGGAGGAGTGGGGTGAAGGATGTGGGGGGTATATGGGGACCTCATATTTTTTGAATGTAACATTAAATAAAAGACAAAAAAGAAGGTAACTTTGGCAGAAAAGTTACAAAAGTATGATCCGACTATATTTTGTTTATAAGAGACCCATCTTAGACCCAAAGACACAAATAGATTGAAATTGAGAGGATAGAAGAAGGCAAGTTATTAATGGTAACCAAAAATGATCTAAGGTTTTTATACCAATATTGGACAAAATAGAATTTACTTCAAAATCTTTTGCAAGAGAAAAAGATGGACACTATATATTAATGAAAGGGTCAATTCACCAAGAAGGAAAAACAATCGCAGGTATTCCCATACCTTATCATAGAGCCCCAAATCACATGAGGCAAAAAAGACAGAACTGAACAGAGAAATAACAGAAATCTTTATATTAGTAGTTGGGAACTTCAATACATCAATCTTATCAAAGAGAGAAGAGCTAGACAGAAGATCAATACAGAAACAGAGAACTTGAATAATACGATAAATGAACTAGTACTAACATACATATAAAGAACACTGCAACCCAAAACAGCAGGATAAGCATTTTTCTCGAGTGAACATGGATCACTCTCCAGGATATACCAAATGTTGAATCACACAAAAAAAATCTCAATTAAATTAAAAAGCATGAAACTATACAAATCATTTTCTCTTACCATAAGAAAATGAAACTAGAAATCAATAACAGGAATAGAACTGGAAAAATCACAAATAACTGCAAATTAAATAACACAGCATTCAAAAATCAATGGGAAAAGGGGGAGTTAACAAGGAAAATCAGTAAATACATAGCGATGAATGAAAATGAGAACACAACATACAAAATTTATGGAATTCAGCAAAGGCAGTTTTGAGAGAGAACTTTATAGCTCTTGAATTCATACATTCAGAAAGATGAAAGGGTTAAAATCAAAGATTTAACTGCACAACTAGAGAAACTAGAAAAATAACAGCAAATTAAACATAAAGCAAGCAGAAGGAAAGAAATGGCGATTAGAGCAGAAGTAAGTCGAATAAAGAATAAAGAACAATAGAGAATATTAACAAAACAAAAAGTTGGTTCCACGAAAAAGATCAATAAAATTGACAAACATTTATCTAAACTGACCAAAAAATACAGAAATAACCTCTTGACATAGAGGTGCAATGGACACAACCAATCCAATGTCCACATAGAAGAGGTGGCATTGGATTGGGAAAAGTGGACATGGTGGACGATGGGTATGGGGAAAGGCAGGAAGAGATGAGAGGTGGAGGTGTCTTTGGGACATGGAGCTGCCCTGGATGGTGCTTCAGAGGTAATCACCGGACATTGTAAATCCTCACAGGGCCCACTGGATGGAATGGAGGAGAGTATGGCCCACGATGTGGACCATTGTCTATGAGGTGCAGAGGTGCCCAAAGATGTACTTACCAAATCCAATGGATGTGTCATGATGATGGGAACGAGTGTTGTTGGGGGGGGGGGAGAGGGGGGGTGGGGGGGGGGGGTTGAATGGGACCTCACATATATATTTTTAATGTAATATTATTACAAAATCAATTAAAAAAAGAAAAAAAATAGAGAGGAAGTGGAATACTACTGCTTTCATAGAAATAAAAAGGTTCATAAGAGGGGAGGGCCAAGATGGTTGCAAAGTAAGGAGCTCCAAGGTTCAGCTTATTTTACAGGGCAGTTAGTAATCACCCAGAGCTGTCTAAAGCATCTGTTTGAGGGGCCAAGGAGACAAGAGGAGCATCCTGAAACATTCTTAAAGAATGGAAGGAGACTGACCATCTGCAGTGAAGATGCAGGAGTAGAGCATTCCGCAAGGGGCAGGCCACTCTTCATCCTCCACTGGTATCACAGCCACATTGGGAGTTATTCCTTAGATGGAGGTGGAAGCTCCTTTTCCCAAAAATGGGGGAGGAAGAGCCAGTTGGCCATCAGCTTCAGATATTGATTAGTAAATTCAGCTGGCTAAAATACAATCCCCAAAACAATAAAATTTGAAGCTGTCCAAATTAGAAAGAGATCAGTAGCCATCACTTTAATTCCACCACTGGCATGAGGGGAAGTGGGGCTGATTTAAAATGACAGTAATGATAAGGACTGGCCTTTTTTCATGCAGGTGGATTTTAGGCCTAACCTAGGCTCCAGCCTCGCCTCTGGCAGGAAAGAAGCTGGAAGGACCTGCACCAGCTTCTCTGGGTAACTGCAGACACTGTTGGCCAGCACAGACTGAATAAACTCCTGGTGCTCCATTCCCTCCCCACCTCCAATAGGAGAGGATAATGGAACTGTATTTCTTCAGCCTCTCTGGACAACGACTGATGCTTTCAGCCTGCACAAACTTGTTTGCTGACTGACTTCAATTCCATCTCCACTCTTCCACACCCCTGCTATGAGAGGAAGCTGGTGATTCCTCACCTCTAGGGGCAACTACAGCTGCTTTTGGACCACACCTACTAGATGCTCAGAGGCCTCAATAGGATAAGAAGGAAGCAGTATTTCTTCAGCCTCCCAGGCAACTGCAAGTGCTTTCAGCCTACACAAACTGATTTGTTGAGTGCTTTCAATTCCATCTTTACCACTTCATTCCCTACAGAGTAAGAGAGAGATGGTGTTACCTCAGCTTCTCTGGGCACTTCAGGTACTTTTGGCCACCACACACTGGACTGTTGGGTACCTGTGGCTCCACCTGCACCCATGATAAGACAAGAGTGGGGTAGTATTTCCCCAGCCTCTCTGGGTAATTAAAGGTGCTTTTGGCCCACACAGACTGAATAGTCAGACACCTGTAGTTTAATCCCAGCATCCTAGTAGGATAGGAGAGAAGCTGTGTTTCTTCAGCATTTCCAGGAAATGACTGGCACTTTTGACCTCCATGACTTGAAATGGTGGCTGCCTGTGGATTCACCCCACCCCTCAATAGCATAGAGGTTGGCATTTCCTCAGTCCTTCTGGGCAATGGTAGGCACTCTTGGCCTATAAGGACTGAACTGATGGATGCCTGTGGTTCCAATCCCTCCCCCTAAGAGAAAGAAGAGACAGTAGTCCCTCAGGCCTTAAGGAAATTGCAGGCACATTCAACACACATAGATTAGCTTGTTGTGCAATCCAGAGGGTCCACCCCTCCCATGGAAGGAAGAGGGAGTCAGTGTTATGTCAGTCTACCTCAGCAACTATGGTCATTTTGGATCTGCATGCCTGCGTGGCATAGATTGTTGCCCAAACCTGCAGCTCCATCCCTGCCCAGGCAAGGTAGGAAGGGGCATGAAGCTTCATCAGTCTCTATGGGCAACTAGATAAGGTCTTCACCTGCATGACTTGGATTATTACACATGGCTGTGGCTCTGTCCCAACCCCTGAATGAGGAGAAAGATAGGAAAAGCTTAATCAGTTCTTGATGCAATGTGAGCAACTTCAGCCAGCACAGCTCATGATACAAATTACATCTTTAGCCTTTCCTACACAATATGCAAAGAGATAAAGGATAAGAAAGTCTTAAACTAAAGAGAGAAATTTTGCCCAGAATAAATACATCTACTAATTCAGATGCCAAGACACCAAGAATAAATTACAATCCACACCATGAAACAAGAAGATATGACCCAGTCAAAGGAGCAAGGTAAGTCTCCAGGTGATATAGAGAAGTTGAGGCAACTAATCATAGATGTTCAAACAAATCTCCTTAATAAATTCAATAACATTTCTAAAGAGATTAGAGATATTAATAAGACACTGAGTGAGTATAAATAAGAATTTGAAAGCATACATATTTAAATAGCAGATCTTATAGGAATGAAAGGCAAAATAAATAAAAAATACTGGAGGCATATAAGACGAGATTTGAGGAGGCATAAGAAAGAATCAGTGAGCATGATGCTGTGGCGTCTGAAAGTGAACATAAAAAAAGAGAGATTAATTAAAGAATGGAAGAACTTGAACATGGTCTTATGGAAATAAATGATAGCAAGAGACATGAAACATACATATCATGTGTGTCACAGAAGAAGAGAAGTGAAAAGTAGCAGAAAGAATGTTTGAGGAAATAATGATAAAATATTTCCCAACCCTATTAAAAGATAGAGATATCCATGTCCAGGAAGCACAATATAACCATCTGAATAAATTTATAATAGACAAACCCTGAGACATACACTAATCAGAATATCAAATGACAAAGACTAAGAAAGAATTCTGAGAGAAGCCAAAGAAAAGAAATATATAGCATACAAGGGGTACCCAATCAGATTAGGTGCCTGTTTCTCATCAGAATCCATGGAGGCAAGAAGAGAGTGGTATGATATATTTAAGATACAGCAAGAGAAAACAAGCCAAGAATCTTACATCCAGAAATATTATCTTCTTATAGTGAAGGCAGATAAACAGAAACTGAGAGTTTGTAACCGAGAGACTGGCTTTGTAGGAAATAATAAAGAGAGTGCTATAGCCTGAGCATAGGAGAGAGAAGCTTGAAAGAGAGACTAGAAATGAAGATTATAGCAGTAAAAGTAACTGAAAGTGTAAAAGAGTGATGAAAATAAAATATGACAGATAATCTCCAAAGGCCAAAATGGGTGAAATCAGAAAAGCTTTTATGGTAATAACATTGAATGTTAGTGGATTTAATTCCCTAATCAAATGACACAATCTGGAGAAATGAATAAGAAAAAATGAGCCATCCATATGCTGTCTGCAAGAGACTTACCTTAGACCCAAAGATATCATAGATTGAAAGTGAAAGAGTGGAAAAAGATATTCCACACATGCAGTAACAAAAAAAAAAAAACTGAAGTAGCTATATATGCATTGGATGAAATAAACTTTAATAGCAAAACTGTTATTAGAGACAAGGAAGGACATTATATATTAATAAAAGGGGAAATTCACTAAGAAGAAATTCCAATCATAAATGTATATGCATCTAACTAAGATTCCTCAAGATACAAGAGACAATCACTGACAAAATAGAAGGGAGAAATAGATATCTTTATAATAATAGCTGGAGACTTCAATACACCACTTTAAACATTGGACAGAACATCTGGTCAGAGAATCAATAAAGAAAGAGAGCATGAATAATATGATAAATGAACTAAACTTAATAGACATGTACAGAACATTACACCCCAAAAGAACAGGATATGCATTCTTCCCAAGTTCTCATGGATCTTTCTACACTACGTATGTATGATGGGTTACAAAGCAGATATCAACAAATTGAACAAAATAGAAATTGTACAAAGCTCTTTCTCTGATCATAATGAAATCAAGTTGGAAATCAAGAAGAAGTAGAAAAAGGAAAAATCGCAAATGTATGTAGATTAAATGGCACATTCTTAAATAATCAATGGGTCAAAGAAGAAATTGTTAGAGAAAGTAATAAATATCTTAAGACCAATAAAAATGAGAACACCACTTAGAATATATGAGATGTAGCAAAGGCAGTGCTGAGAGGAAAATTTATAGCCCTCAATGTTGACTTTAAAAAAGAAAAAAGAGCTAAAATCTATAACCTAACTACATAGCAAGAAGAAATAGAAAAAGAACAACTAACTATTCTTAAGCAAGTAGAAGGAACAAAATAACAAAGTTCAGAGAAGAAATAAATGAACTTGAGAACAAAAAAAATCAATAGAATTAACAAAATCGATGATTGTTTTTTCAGGAAGATTAATGAAATAAACTCTTAGCTAGACTGACAAAGAAATAAAGAAAGAAGATGAAAACAAGTAAAATAAAAAATGGAAATGAAGACATTACTACTGACCCCACAGAAATAAAAGAGATTGTAAGCGGATACTATGAGCAACTGTACACCAATAAACTAGACAATGTAGATGAAATGGAAAACTTCTTAGGAATGTATAAACAATTAATATTTACCCTAGAAGAAATAGAAGATGCCAACAAACCAATCACAAGTAAAGAGATTGAGACTGTCATCAAACAACTCCTCGAAATGAAAAGCCAAGGACCAGATGGTTTCACAGGTGAGTACTACCAAATATTCAAAGAAAATAAATACCAATCCTAAGCAAGCTCTTCCAAAAAGACTGGAAAAGAATGCATGTTACCATGTCATTCTATATAGCCATTACCATCTTAATACTGAAGCCAGGTCAAGATATTATTTTAAAAAAGAAAATTACAGACCCATTTCCCTAATGAATACAGATGCAAAAATTCTCAAAAAAATACTTGCTAATTGAATCCAACAACACATTAAAAGAATCATTCATCATGATCAAGTTGGTTTGATACCAGTCATGTAAGGGTGGTTTAACACAAGAAAATAAATCAGCATAATACACCACATTAAGAAATCAAAGAAGAAAAATCACATGTTCCTACTGATTGACACAGAAATGTCATTTGACAAAATATAGTATTCTTTCTTGATAAAAATATTATGAAAGATAAGAATTGAATCAAACTTTCTCAATATGATAAAGACCATATAAAAAATTCAACAGCTAACATTGTACTCAAAGGTGAAAGAGTGAAAGCTTTCTGTTGAGATCAGGGACAAGACAAGTATGCCCAATTTCACCACTGTTGTTCAATATAGTCCTAGAATTTCTAGCTAGATGAATTAGGCAGAAAAAAAGGAATAAAAGTCATCCAAAACAGAAAGGAAGAAGTAAAATTTTTGCTATTCGTAGATGACATGATTTGATACCTAGAAAGTACCAAAAAAAAAAAAAAAAACTACACCCAAGCTTGTAGAGCTAATAAATAATTTTAGCAGAGTGTCAGGATAAAAAATCAATTTGCATAAATAATGGTGTTTCTGTACATTAGTAATGAACAATCTGAGCAGGAAGTCAGGAAAAATTCCATTTATAATAGCAACTGAAAGAATCAAATGTATAGGAATAAACTTAATCAAAGATGTAAAGCATCTGTATTCAGAAAACTACAATGCATTGCTAAAAGAAATAAAGAAGACATAAATAATTGGAAGAACTTCCAATGCTCATGTATTGGAGAACTAATTATCATTAGGATGTTAATTCTACCAAATTGATAGATTCAATGCAATCCCAAAAGAAAATTCACCAAAATTTTTTCAACAAATTCAAACCACAATTATCAAATTATTTGCATGGATAAGGGCCCCTTAATAGGCAGAACATCTTAAAAAGGAAAAGCAAAGTTGGAGGACTCTCATTTCTTAACTTTAAATCATTTTACCTAGCTACAATGGTAAAAAAATATATGCTGGCATAAAGACAGACTCATAGACCAAAGGAACTGAATTGATGGTTCAGAAAGAGTCCCTCACTACTATGGCCAAGTGATTTTTGACAAGTCTGTCAAACTCACCCAGCTGGGTAAGAATAGTCTATTTAACAAATTGTGCTGGGAAAACTGTATATTCATAGCCAAAAGAAAGAAAGAGGACCCTTATCTCATATCTTATACAAAAAAATAATTTCAAATAGATAAAAAACCTAAATATAAAAGAGAACCATAAAGGTCCTAGAAGAAAATGTAGGAAAACATCCTACCTGTGTGGAGGTGGTGGATTCTTAAACCTTACACTGAAAACATGAGCCCCAAAAGAAAACATGGGTAAATAGGGCCTCATCAAACTTAAACACTTTTGTTATTCAAAGGAATTCATCAAGATGGTGAAAAGACAGTCAACTCAATAGGAGAAAATATGTGGAAACTACATATCTGATAAGGGTTTGATTTCCATTGTATGTAAATACATCATACAACTCGACTATAAATGAGGAACAGTCCAATTAAATGGACAAAAGACTTAAACAAATATTTGTCCAAAGAGGAAATACAAATGGCCAAAAAGCTCATGAAAAAAAACGTTCAGTATCACTAACTATGGGGATGCAAATCCAAACGACAAGGAAATATTGTCTCACTCCACATAGAATGACCATTATTAAAAAAAAAAAAACAGAAAACAATAAGTGCTGGAGAGGATGTGCAGAAATAGAAACACTCCTTCACTGCTAGTGGGATTGTAAAATGGTGTGGCCTCTGTAGAAGACAGTTTGACGGTTCATCTGGAAACTAAATATAGAACTATCATATGATCCAGCATTCCTCTGCTAGGAATATAGCTAGAAATATTGAGACAAGTAACATGAACAGACATCTGCACACTGATCTTCATATTGGCATTATTCACAATCACCAAACAACCCAAGTGTCCATCAACCAATAAATAGATGAACAATTGTTGTATATGCATCCAATAGAATGTTATGCTGCAGTTAGAATAAATAAAATTGGGACAAATATGATAGCATGGATGAATTTGGAAGACGTTATGCTAAGTGAAATAAGCCAGACACAAATGGACAAATATTGCATGGTCTCACTAATATGAGCTGAATACCAAGAATAAATGTATGGAATTAAAACCTAGAGTATAGGTTATTAGGAGATAAGAGAAGGGCTCTGAAGGAGTACTGATACTCAAAATATGTAGAAGTTTTAATTAACTTCACTACAAATGTGTGGAAATGGGTGCAGTTGATGATAACACATTATAGAGAGTAACAACTGGTTTATAAATGGGATTGTGGCTGAAAAGGGTAGTCTATGGGAGTAAATGTCAGTTGAGAGAAAAGTAGAGAATAATCTAGGGGTTGAGTAACACAATGAACCCAGAGGCAGATGAGAATGGTAGTTAATCACACAAATGCTAGAAAGTCCTTTTGTGAACTAGAACAGATGCATTGTCACTTTTTTAGGGTGTTGGGAATGTGGAGAAGCTTGGGAAAACACAATTAATGTAACATATAGACTATAGTTAGTAGCAATACAGTAATATACTTGTATCATGGCCAAAGATGTATTCTGTTAATAACTGAGGGTTACAGAATAAAACATGCCAAATATATGCTATCAACCATAGTTTGTGGTAATGATCTGATGATATTATCTCATCATCTGTAACAAATATTCCACAGTGGTGTGGTATGTTGGTGAAGGCTATTGTATGGCAATTCTACATATAACATGATTGCTTTGTAAGTTCACGTTTTTGTGACAAAAAAATATATATTTAAGAAAATAGGCCAAAGCAAGGTTGAGGAGCAATCATAAGGTCTTCATGCTCACAACAGTCAGACTGTAAAACATCTGCATGGTTTTTCATATGTTTAGAACTAACCATCATCTCCTCATTTATGAAACAATGAAACATGTATTTCCCTGGGAATATTAAGACTATATTATCTCACTTCAGTCAATAAATAATTTTAATGGAAAAAAAAACTTTTGTAGAATTCAACGTTTTTTTGTGTGTGTGTGGGTAACTTATATATTATCTAAAATTTTCTTTTGTATCCCTTTTACAGATATAGCATTCAGTGATGTTAATTTCATTGACAAAGTTGTGCCTCTCTCACCATCATCCATTGCCAAAACTGTTCTATCACTGAAACAGAAACCCTGTACTAATTATAAAGTACGTCCCCACTTCCCTCTCCGACCTGGCCCTGGGTAAAATCTATTCTAGTTTCTGACTTTATGAATTTGCATATTCTACTTGAAAAAGTGAGATCATATGTGGCAGTGTGGGCTCGCCCGGAGGGCCGCTGCAGGGGCGGTGTGGGCTCGGGCGGAGGGCTGCAACACACGGAGGGGCCTTCCGAGAAGGCGCTCCGGGGCCGGCAAGGTGCAGAGGACACGCGGTAGGAAGAAGACTACCAAGGAGACCAGGATCTGTGTGCAAGTCTGATTTATTCAGGAAGTACAGCGGTTAATATAGGATGAAGACGGGGGAGGGGCAGGGGGCATGGCTGGGGGTGGCAGACAGCTGATAGGTTCGTGCAGGGGTGCATCACTGGTTGCGGGCAGAAGACGGGGTAGCCAGGGTTCTCGGCAGCAGCGAGGCAGGGCTGTCATGGCGCGGCGGTGGCCCTCAGGGGAGAGGTGGGGTTAGGCCACCGAGGGGGAAGCGGGTGCAGCTGGGCAGAGGGGCGGGCAGTATGCCCGAACCCCAAGCGGAGGGCCTTAACGCCCGTTCCCGCCACCCGGGTCTGACTCGCACCAGTGCCTGGAGACAAGCCGACCCTTGCTGTCGCCGCGCTCCCACATGGTGCCACCCTACATTTCCCCCTTTTCTTTTATTAAGCGCCGAAGAAGGTGGAAGAGGAAGGGCCAGCGCTCATTTTGTTGGGGGGGGGCCTCGCCAGGCAGCGCGTTCGAGAAGCCTGTCTTGGGGGGGGTGAAGGTGGGTGGTGGCGGCCACCAGGCCCTTTCAGCTTGGGCTAGGTGGAGTAGCCACAGAACTTGTTGGCGGAGAGGGTCAGGTTCGGCATTCAGGGTCATCATGGCCATCCGAGGGGCGAGGTGCCGCTGGCAACCTTTCTCTCTCCAGGTCAGGCGGTTCGGCGGTGGCAGGCCGGATGAGGTGTCCTGGGATCCAGATGGGCTGGGTGGTGTCATCTGGAAAAACACAAGCAAAATCCCTTCCCTGGCAAGGAGGGGGGCAGGCCCTGACCAGATGTTAGTCTTGGGGTCTTTCCACTGAACAAGGGGGGCCTGTGTGGGCCGGTAGGACGGGCCCCAATGAGCATGTACTGGGGAAAGGCCATCCTCATCAAAGCAGAGGAGGTTGTGGTGGACACGAGCTCGGAGAACTAACAGTTTCTGGGATGAGATGGGCCACTGCTCCACCCAAATGGGCTCCTCGGTATCCCATTCAAGAGGAGTGGGTGCTGGAGGTGTAATGTGAGCAGTGGCGTATATCATTGGGGGGGAGCCATGGATAGAATGGCTCCGCAGTTCGAGAGGACATCCCGGCCCCAGAGGATATTGTCGATGCCGGGCAGGACAAGGGGGCGGAAGGTGCCTTGGCGGCCTTCCTTGTCTTTCTAAATAAGGTCTCGGCTGGTTTGGAATGAGGGAGCTGTTCTGGTGGCTCCAATGACGCGGGGGCCGGGGAGCACACCCCAGTTGTGTGCGGCTGTTTCTGGGAAGCAGGATATTTCTGCCCCGGTGTCAAGGATTCCCTCGAACCATTGGCCTTCAACCTCTAACTCCATTATTGGTTTCTTGGGTCCCAGTGGAACGGTCCACATTACGGCAGGGGGTGGTGGCGTGGGTGAGCGGCCTCTTGCTGGCGGGGCTGAGGCCTGCCCCCTCTCGCGTTTAAAGGCTGCCGTTGGCTGTTGGCGGTGCGGCAGTCATGGGCTCAATGGTATCCTTTGCCGCAGCGGGAACATGGGGTGGGAGGCGTACGTGGTCTGGCTCCTCCAGTGTCTCGAGGCGTGTTCATGGATGGTCGTGGTCGGGCGGCATGAGGGCATTCGTGGGCAAAATGTCCAGTTTCTCCGCATTTGAAGCAGTTGGAGGAGAGGGAAATGGCCGTGGCTATGGTCTGAGCCAGTGCGGTGGCCTGCGGGTCTATGTGGGAGCAGGCCAGGATCCAGTCATGTACTCCCCTTTCCTTCATTGGTAGGATGGCTTGTTGGCAGGCATTCGTGGCCCCTTCCAGAACGAGTTCCCGGGCGAGGGTTTGTTGCGCACGCTCGCCAGGGACCTTGCGTTTGCAGGCCTCCTGAACCCGGGATATGAAGTCGGCGAAGTCTTCGTCTTTTCGTTGGACTAGCTTGGCAAGTGGCTCAGGTCAGGTCTTTACGCGGAAAGCGCGTAAAGCCAGCTCACGAAGTTGGAGCCAGAACTCGTGGGGGGCGTTGTGATATTGGGCCAGATTGGCGAATTGGCCCGTGCCTGTGTAAGCGTCCAGGGGATGGCGAGCCCTGACACGGACGTTGTGTGCCATTTGCTTTTCTGCCTCTGATGTAAAGTGAGCACGCCAGTTGATGAATTGGCCAGGGATTAGAATGGCCCAAGCGAGGGAAACCCAGTCATACGGAACCGCGAGCTGAGTGCTAAGCTCCTCAAGCAAATGTTGGGCGTATGGGCTACCGAGGCCGTCCTCTTTAACAGCCTTGCGGAGGTTTTTTATTTCGTCGGCTGTAAAGGGGTACCAATCCCGCAGACGGTGCCGCGAGGGGGCGTCATTCAGCGGGTATAAGAGCGGCGTCTGATACGCGGGGGCCTCTGTCCGCGGGGGCCAAGTACCCATGGGCCCTCTGGCGGATGAGGGATCCACGGCGGGGTGTGCCCAGGGGGTGGAGCGAGAACGTGGCTCATCCCAAGATGGTGGCGCCGCACAAGATGGCGGACTGCCCCAGGGGGTAGGTGGCTTGTAAGATGGTGGCCGCTCCTCTTCTGGCGGGGGCCAAGATGGCGCCGTGGCTGGAGGGGGTGGGTATAGGGGGAGGGACTTCCCTTTATCCTCCCAAGAAGAAGGTGGAAGTTGGCCATCTTGGGGCGAGGTAGGCACGTCCGGTTTGGGCGGGCAAGAGTCCAGGGCGTTGTTGAAGCAGCTGGACAAGGACTCGGTGTCGGAATCACTGTCTGACTGAGACCCCTCTCCCTTGCTCTTACCGCAGGTGCAGTGGAAAGCGTCCCGATTGACGGGGTGCCCTGGAGGCACGAGCGAATGGCGATGAGCGTGGGGAGAAGGCGGGGGGGAAAACGCTTGTTCTCATACTCCATAGCCGCCGTGACGCGGTCAGTGAGATTAGTGTACGTGTCCAGGTCCCACAGCTGGCAAGTGGAGAGCCAGGGGTTGAAAGGCAGCAAAAGGTCCCAGTACGTTTGGAGCTGCTTTACTGAGACATTCATATGATTGGTGTCTAAAAGGCCAGCAAGGGCCCTAACCTGAGGCGCCTGGCGGGAGGAAAGACGGCTGCCCATGGCGCCGACGGCGGGGCCTAGCGAAGATGGGGGTCCTTACCTTGCGGGCGAGGCGGGTGGGGGTCCGGCCGGGAAGTTGTTGCCCCCACGTTGGACGCCAAATGTCGCAGTGTGGGCTCGCCCGGAGGGCCGCTGCAGGGGCAGTGTGGGCTCGGGCGGAGGGCTGCAACACACGGAGGGGCCTTCCGAGAAGGCGCTCCGGGGCCGGCAAGGTGCGGAGGATGCGCGGTAGGAAGAAGACTACCGAGGAGAGCAGGATCTGTGCGCAAGTCTGATTTATTCAGGAAGTACAGCGGTTAATATAGGGCGAAGATGGGGGAGGGGCAGGGGGCGTGGCCGGGGGCGGCAGATGGCTGATAGGTTCGTGCAGGGGTGCATCACTGGTTGCGGGCAGAATACGGGGTAGCCAGGGTTCTCGGCGGCAGCGAGGCGGGGCTGTCATGGCGCGGCGGTGGCCCTCAGGGGAGAGGGGGGCTTAGGCCACCGAGGGGGAAGCGGGTGCAGCTGGGCAGAGGGGCGGGCAGTATGCCTCAACCCCAAGTGGAGGGCCTTAACGCCCGTTCCCGCCACCCGGGTCCAACTCACACCGGCGCCTGGAGACGAGCCGACCCTTGCTGTCGCCGCGCTCCCACAGGGTGCCACCCTACAATCATACTTTTTTTGTCCTATTGTTTCTGGCTTTTCACCCAACATGATGTCTTCAGTTTTGTAGCATTCATCAGAACTTCATTCCATTTTAAGGTATAATAATGTATCTTTGTATGTATATACTTATTTTATTTATCCATTAATCTGTTGACAGGCACCTCAGTTGCTTCCATGTTTTGGCAATGATGAATAACGCTGCTGCGAACATCAGTGTGCAAATATCTGTACAAGTCTCTGCTTTCAATTTTTAGGGGATATAGACAGAAGTAGGATTGCCAGGTCATAGGGCAGTTCTATACTTCATTTTCTGAGGAATTGCCAAACTGGTTTCCACAATGACTGCATCATTTTATATTCCCACCAACAATATATGAGTATTCCTATTTCTCCATATCCACTTCAACACTGTTACTTTCCATATTTTTAATAGTAACCATGGTATATTATTTTTATTTTATTTTTTAAAAGATAAGTAAATCACTAAAAATGTTACATTAAAAAACATAAAGGGTTCCTATATAACCCACTCCCCACCCCCCAGCTCCTCCCACATCAACATCCCCTTTCATCAGTAAGGCACATTAAGTATAATTAGTGAATACACCCTGGAGCACTGCCACACTGCATGGACCATAGTTTACATTGTAGTTCATGTTCTCCCCCATTCCATCTAGTGGGATATGGCAGGATATACAATGTCCACTTCTGCCACTGCAATATCATTCAGGACAACTCCAAGTCCTGAAAATGCCCCATATCACAACTTCTCCTCACTCTCCCTGCCCTCAGCAACTCCAGTGGCCACCATCTCCACATCATTGATACAATTTCTTCCAATCTTAGAGTCACAACCATTCTCTAGTAGAATACCAGGAAGTCCACTTCAATCCATATTATAGTCCTCCATCCTGTGGACCCTGGGATGGTGATGTCACTTCCACCTCTAAATCAAGAGGGGCTTACATCCCACATGGCTGATGGATGGGATTCCCCTGATTGCTGCTGTAGACACTCTCAGTTCCCTGGTGTGATGGATGACCATTCTCAACTCCCTGTCAACTGACCTGGGTAAGTACAATGTACATGAGAATAGATATTGCAACATGCTGAGGCTCAGGGCCCAGCTGGCACATGAACAGTGAAAAGATTCAAGTCTCCTGAGCATATACAAACCCCAATACCATTCACAGGTTCGGTAAAAGTAACCAAAAAGACATGTTCAGAAAGATCAAATCTGAGTCCAGCTACATCACAATCAGGAGAACAAATTCAAAAGTAGGGCCCACTGGCAAGGCAGTGAACTCTAGAGCCATCTGTCATGACCATAGAACCCATGTGCCTCCATAGCTCTCAGAAGCACCAGTACCTGGGGTTGTATTTACTTTGGCTTTCTCTGGAATCCTGTTGTGATATGTGTAAGCATGACCTCTTTGATGACCTCCCAACTCATTTTTAAGTCTCTTAGCCATATAAACTCATTTGTCTCTACCATTTTCCCTTTTATTTAAGGTCTTTTTCTAGTTGCATCACCAGCTGGTGATGGTAGTAATCACTCAGTGCCAGGGAGGCTTGTCCCCAGGAGTCATGTCCAATGCTGGGGGGATGGTAATGCATTTACATGCTGTGTTTGGCTTAAAGAGTGGCCACATTTGAGCAACATGGAGGCTCTCAGGAGGTAACTCTTAGGTACCCAGCAGCTCTGGTCCTAGTTGGAATTTCAAGCACACAGGTTCATAAGCATAGGGATCAGTATCAAAGGCCCATAATTGGACCATCCTTCTTCAGTCATTTTTGCCCTTGCACTTGGGGGATTGTTGCTATTCCATTGGGGAATGTAACAGAACTCCCCAGGATGGGAACCCAGCACTCACTCTGTTGTCACATATAACTCTATTCACTCTGATGATATCCAATGAACATCTAAACAAATCTATATAACCTACATGCATGCCCTTGAGAACACCCTCCCACCCATGCATTCCCCATCAATAACACCCCACACCAGGATTCCTTCCCTGCCATAGTTGGACCCCTCTGTGATCCAAAACTTCTTAAAAAATGAAGCCTAATATTTGGTCAAATTCAGTTAGTGGGAAAATGAAATAGTACTGACAGGTTTAAAGATTAGAAATATAATAAATGATAGTTTAGAAAAACAAAAATAAAGTAAAAAATAAATTTGGGTATTAAAAATGAAAAATATCATAAAACTTTGTTTTTGAAGGTTTGCCTTTCATCACAGTAATATGTGTGGCCCTGCATGTACAGTGGTGAGGCAATCTCTTCCATTCCTTCCACAGGGTCTACATCCTTTTATTTTTTCAATTTTTAATTTTGTCTTCCACAAATTTTAGATCACAGTAAAGTCATATATACAATATAGGAAACTCCCATATATCCAACATCAAACCCTTTTCTCCCTTCACCAGCAATGATCTTTTCACACGTGGATGTTATATTTGCTACAGCTGATGTACAGATATTGAAATGTAGCTATTAACCATGTTTCCATCATGGCTTACATTATGATTTACATTTCAGATTATACACTTTTATAAAAATTGGTGAAATTTAAATGGCTTATGTCTATCATTGCACAAGCTTGTGGAACACTTTCATGGCCCAGAGTTACCCCATCTTCCATCTATTCTATTCTTTTCTCCCCTTCTTCTCAGTGTCCACAGTGACTACCAAGCCACAATGCTTACTGGACAAGATTCATAGATAATTACAACAATGCTGATGGCTTGAAACTCTAGTATGTCCTACCCCATTGGAAACCATCCAATGCCCTAGAGGGACACCCTCTCCTCAGTTTGAGAACATTAGGCCTCCCCAGGATGGGGTTAAACACTTTCCTGCTCATTGAATGTGTCTCCGCCCACCGATATAACACGATATGACAAAGTGAGCATTCACACACTCCCTTGAAGCCTGGCCCAGGAGCACCCTGGGACAGATGCCCTCAGTCACACACCTTAAACAAGTAACCCTTCCTTACTATATTTTCTAAAGAGTTTTCTCAATATTATAGTTTCAACCTAGTACCTGACAATCTCCAGTTCCAGTGTTCACCCACTCCCCCCAAACATTCTCCCCAGTTCCCTGGACAATCTAACCCATCCTCCCAACCCTAGCCCCCCTCAAACCTGCAAAGTGCACCCAAAAGTATCCCTATGCCCCCATCTTATCCCTTCACTGCACAACTACTTACCTCCACATAATCATAGTTTTCACCCAATTAGGCATTAGCTTACAAACCACCTCTCCCCTCCCCATTTTCTGTAAACCTATCATCCAGTCTCTAGTTCTATGAGACTGCTTGATTTGCTTCATTCATATCAGAAAGGTCATATTTATTTGTCCTTCAATACCTGGTTTGCTTCACTCACCATAAGGTCCTCAAGATTCATCCATGTTATCCTGTGTGTTAGTACTCTATTCCTTCTTTTTTTTTTTAAGATTTATTTATTTATCTCCCCCCTCCTAGTTGTCTGTTCTCTGTGTCTATTTGCTGCATCTTGTTTCTTTGTCCACTTCTGTTGTCGTCAGTGGCATGGGAAGAGTGGGCGGTGCCATTCTTGGGCAGGCTGCACTTTCTTTCATGCTGGGCGGCTCTCATTACAGGGCACACTCCTTGCGCGTGGGGCTCCCCTATGCGGGGGACACTACTGCGCGGCGCGGCACTCCTTGCACGCATCAGCACTGCTCATGGGCCAGCTCCACATGGGTCAAGGAGGCCCAGGGCCTGAACCACAGACCTCCCATGTGGTAGAGGGACGCCCTAACCACTGGGCCAAGTCCGTTTCCCTCTATTCCTTCTTATAGCTGAGTAGTATTCCATTGTAGGTATATACCATATTTTGGTTATCCATTCATCTGTTGATGGGCTTTAGGGTTGATTCCACCTCTTGGCAATAGTGAATAATGATGCTATGAACATTGTTGAGCATATATCAGTTCGTGTCCATATTTTCAGTTCTTCTGGGTATATGCTCAGCAGTGGAATTACTGGTTCATATGGCAAATCTATAGCTAGTTTTTTGAGATACTGCCAATCGGTCTTCCGGAATGGCTGGATCCTCCTACAATCCCACCAGCAGTTAGTGGGGGTTTCCATTCCTCTACATCCTCTCCAACACTTGTAGTCCTCTATTTTTTAAATAGCCAGCAGTCTAATGGGTGTAATATGGTATCTCATTGTAGTTTTGATTTCCATTTCTCTAATAGGTAGTGATGTTGAGCATTTTTTCATTTGCTTTTTAGCCATTTGTATTTCTTCTGTGGAGAAGCATATGTTCAAGTCTCTTGCCCATTTTTTGAATGGGTTGTTTGTCATTTTATTTTCAAGATATAGGATTTCTTTGTATATGTTGGATAATAGGCTTCTATCAGACATATGGTTACCAAATATTTTCACCTATTGGGTAGGCTGTCTTTCCACTTTCTTGATAGACTCCTTTGAGGTGCAAAAGGGTGTAATTCTGAGGAGGTCCCATTTATCTATTTTTTCTTTCACTGCTCGTGCTTTGGGTGTGAAGTTCATGAAGCCATTTCCTATCACAAGGTCCTGTAAATGCTTCCCTGCATTGTCTTCTACGGTCTTTATTGTCTTTACTCTTATATTTAGATCTTTGATCCATCTTGAATTGATTTTTGTATAAGGTGTGAGATGGTAATACTCTCTCATTCTTTGCATGTGGATATCCAGTTCTCCAAGCACCATTTGTTGAAGAGGCCATATTCTCCCAATTGAGTGAGTTTGGTGACCTTATTGAATATCAAATGACTATATATGTGAGGATCTATATCCAAACTTTTAATTCAGTTCCATTGCTCAGGATGTCTATTCTTGTGCCAATACCATGCCATTTTGATCACTATAGATTTTTAGTATGTTTTAAAGTCAGGTAGTGTGATTCCCCTGATTTCATTTTTCTTTTTCAATATGTCTTTGGATATTTGGGGCCTGTTTGCCTTCAAAATAAATTTCATTGTTTGATTTTCCAGTTGATTAAAATTGTTGTTTTGTTTTTTATTGGGATTGCTATAAATCTATAGATCAGTTTGGGTAAGATAGATATCTTAATGATATTCGATCTTCCTATCCATGAACAGGGAATATTCTTCCATTTATCTAAGTCTTCTTTGACTTGCTTTAAAAGTGTTGTGTAGTTTTCTGTGTATATGTCTTTTACATATTTAGTTAAATTTATTCCTAGGTATTTGATTTTTTAATTCACTATTGTAAATGGTATTTTTTTTCTTAATTTCCTCCTTGGACTGCTCATTATTGGTATACAGAAATTCTAATGATTTTTGAATATTTATCTTATAACCAGTGACTTTACTGAATTCATTTATAAGTTCTAGATGCTTAATTGTACATCTCTCAGGACTTTCTATGTATAGGATAATGTCATCTGCAAATAGTGAAATTTTGACTTCTTCCTTTCCAATTTGGATGCCTTTTATGTCTGGTTCTTGCCTCAGTGTTCAAGCAAGTACTTCTAAAACATTGTAAAATAGGAGCAGTGATAGTGGGCATCATTTTCTCATTTCTGTTCTTAGAGGGAAGAATTTTAGGATTTCATCATTTTAAATGATTTCAGCTGTGGATTTTTCATATATACTCTTTGTCATGTTCAGAAAGTTTCCTTCTATTCCTATCTTTTGCAGTATTTCTATCAGGAAAAGGTGCTGTATTTTGTCAAATACTGTTTCTTCATCCATAAATATGATCATGTGAATTTTTTTGTTTTGATCTGTTTATGTGGTATATTACAATAATTGATTTTCTTATGTTGAAGCATCCTTGAATACCAGGGATAAAACCCACTTGTTCATGGTGTATACTTTATTTGATGTGTTGCTGAATACAATTATCAGGTATTTTGTTGAGGACTTTTGCATCTAAGTTCATTAGAAAGATTGGTCTGGAATTTTCTTTTTTGTAGTGTCTTTGTTTGGCTTTGGTATTAAGGTAATGTTGGCATCATAAAATGAATTAGGCAATGTTCCCTCTTTTTTGTTTTTTTTTGGAAGAGTTTAAGCAAGTTTCGTGTCAGTTCTTCTGGAAAGTTTATTGAATTCACCTGTGAATACCTCTGGTATGGGGTTCTCTTATATAGGAGGTTTTTAATGACTGATTCTATCTCTTTACTTGTGATTGGTTTGTTGAGATCATCAATTTCCTCTTTCTTCATCAATGTAGGCTGTTTATGTGTTTCTAGGAATTTGTCCATTTCCTCTAAATTGTCATTGTTGGCATATAGTTTTTCAATGTATCCTCTTATGATAGTCATTATTTCTGTAGGATCTGTGGTTATATCCTCTTCTCATTTCTTATTTTGTGAATTTGCATCTTCTCTCTTTTTTTCTTTGTTAGCCTGGCTAAGGCTTTGTCAATTTTATTGATCGTCTCAATAAACAGCTCTTTTTGTTTATTTTTTTCTAGTGCTTTCTTATTTTCTATTTCATTTAATTCTGCTCTGATCTTTGTTATTTCTTTCTTTCTTCTTTCTTTGCTGTTAGTTTGTTTTTTTTTTACTAATTCCTTCAAGAGTGCAGTTAGGTCTTCAATTTTAGCTTTCTTTTTTGATGTATGAATTTATGGTTATGAATTTCCCTCTCAGTACAGCTTTTTCTGCATTCCATAATTCTAATAGGTTGTGTTTCATTTTCATTTATTTCTTTCAAGATTTATTCCTTGACCCACTCTTTGTCTAAGAGTGTGCTGCTTAACTTCCATATCTTGCGTCATCATCTGGGTCTCTAGCCCTTGAAGGTTCCAGCTTCATTCCACTGTAGTCAGAGAAATTATTTCATATGATTTAAATCTTTCTGAATTCATTGAGTCTTTCTTTTTGGCCTAACATGTGGTCGATCTTGGAGAATGATCCGTGTGTGCTTAAGAAGATATATATACTGCTATATTTGGGAATAGTGTTCTACATATGTCTATTAGGCTCAGCTTCTCCAATACAGTGTTCAAATCTTTGTTTCTTTATTGATACTCTGTTGAGATGTTCTGTCCAATGGTGATAATGATGTATTAAAGACCCCACTATAATTGTAGCTATCTATTCCTCCACTTAGTATTTCCAGCATTTGCCTCACATATTTTGAGGTGTTCTTATTAGGTGTATAAATGTTTTTGATTGTTCTTTCTTCTTGAAAATTATCCCTTTTATTAATATGCATTGTCCATCTTTGTCTCTCAAGATAGTTTTGAATTTAAAGTCTTTTTTGCCCTATATTAGTATAGCTACTCCTGCCATTTTGTGGTTATTGTTTGTTTTTAAGATTGTTTTCTAGCTGTTCATTTTCATCCTCCTTGTATCTCTGGGTCTAAGGTGGTTTTCATGTAGACAGCATGTAGATGGGTCATATTTCCTTATCCATTCTGCCCATCTGTGTCTCTTGATAGGTGACTTTATTCCATTAATACTCAGTGTTATTACTCTCAAGAAATTACTTACTTTAGCCATATTATCTTTGGATTGTGTATGTCATATGTTGTAGTTTTTTCTCTTTTTGTCATTTTGGTTGTTCTTGCACTCCCTTCCCACTCTCTCTCCTGTTTTATTTCGTCTTGCAAAACTCCCTCTAGCATTTCTTGAAGGACAAATTTCTTACTGGCATACTCTCTTTGTTTCTGTTTTTCCATGAATATTTTGACAACTCCATCATTTTTGAATGCCAGCTTTGCTGGATAGCATATTCTTGGCTGGAAATATTTATCTTTTAGTTCCTTGTCTATTTCATGCCACAGTCTTCTTTCCTTCATGGTTTCAGATGTGAAATAAGCACTTAATCTTACTAAGTTTCCCTTACATAATGGTTCTTTTTGCTCTTGCTGCCTTCAGTATTTTCTTTTTGTCTTGAGCTTTGGATAATTTGACAAGTATATGGCTTGGGGTAGGCATGTTTAGATTTATAGTGTTTGTGGTGTGCTGCACTTCCTGGACATGTAAATCCAACTCCTTCAATTGTTTTGGGAAGTTTTCAGCCATTATTTCCTCCAAAACAGCTTCTTTTCCCTTTTCTTCTCTTCTCCTTCTGGGATGCCTATAATGTGTATTTTTGTGGGTTTCATGTTGTCATTTAAATTCCTAAGTCTCTGCCGGATTTTTTCTATCTCTTTATCTATCACTTCTACAATCTAATTGCAGATGTACTGTCTTCAACATCACTAATGCTTTTTGCTGCTTCTTCAAATCTGCTGTTATTTGTTGAAAGTGTATTTTTGATTCTTTGAATGGTGCCATACATCATATCCACTATCTATTTGCATATGTTTTCAATTACTGCAGTATGCTTTCCAAATGTTTTCTTAATATCCTTAATCTCTTCCTTCACTTCATTAAGTTGGTCCATGATATTTGATTGGAGAGCTTTGAGTAGTTTTTTATATTCTGCTCCTCTTCCTTTTTTTAAATTTTTTTTCATTGGACTGTCCCACGTCTTCCTGAATTTTGAATTGGTTTGCTTTTTTGTTGTTGTTGTTGCTGTCTGGTCATCATTTTATCTTGGTGGGTTCATTCATTTGATTAGCTTCTCCCTTTAGTTTCAGATTTTTTTAGGTGCTATTTGTGTGTGTGTGTTTTATGTTTGACACTTTGTTCTTCTTATTCTATTAACTTGTTTTTGTCTAAGTTACCTTGCAGAAAAAGATTAGGGCCAGGGAAAGCAAAAGAGGTAAGAAAATAAAAAGTATAATAGTAGTATTGGTGGTAAATGTTACCAGAAGAACTGAATAAGACATAGGAGAATAAATATTAAACTCATGTAAGCAGTGTATAGTTATAGAAACAAGAAAATGGAGTGCCTAAAACGAAATGAGAAACTGAATATGGAGAAGAATATAGTGTGGATTAAAAGGCTTGCATGATCAGGAGAGAGGGAAAGAGGAAACAAAGGACAATATGATAAGAGTTAATAAAATCTACAATGATGAAAGTGGTTTTGGATGTGGGCAGAGTGGGGGAGTTAGGGTGTGGAGTATATGTGAACCTCATATCTTTTAATGTAATTTTTTTTTGTGATCAATGTATCTTTAAAAAAGACAATTAAATAAAAAAGAAAAAAAGAGTTAATAAAAGATAGAAAACAGATTAGAAATGTTAGAAATAAAAAGCCAGAAAAATTGGGGGCTAAACAAAGAGAGGGAATGTAAGAGCAACAGCAGAAGGTGGAATGTAGGAAAGAAAAGAGATAGCATGGGTAGCCAAAATCTGTACACAAAGAAATGAGGAGTTTGAGGATTGGGAAGCACAGCAAACAATAAACAAGCTGACAGCACCTAACTGAAAAAAGGAATTAAAAAAAGATAAAAAGAAAGAAAGAGAAAGAAAAGAAAGGGTGAAGCCTACCAAGCACTTCCTAGTGTCCCCTTCCCTTACTTGTGTTGCACAAGATTATTTAATTTCTTGGTTCCACCTTTTCTCAGACTTAACCCACAGAAGTTATGTAAATTGGGCTGCCTCCCCAGATTTGCCTTTCCCCTCTTCCTTGTTTCTCCTCAAGCCAGCTGTTATACTCCTTTAAGCTCAAAAAGGGGGGTCCAGACATTTGAATTCACATTCGTAGGACTCCTCTCCACCCTTCACCAACACCCTGCCATGCTTGGAGTTTTTCTCCTCTGGCTGTGTGATTGACAAGTTTCAGGGAAAGCTATGACTTCTTGCCCTGGGCGGTGAGCAGAAATCCATGGTTTTACCTTGAGTAATCACTCTTCTTGTTGCACTGTCCCCCAATCAATGTCCAGTAGTCTCCTGCTTAGTGGGTTCCCAAAACACCTTACTCAGGCAGGATTTTGTCCCCATTCAGCCATTTTTTTTGTAGTAGTGATGATCAGCCATGGTATATTCTTAAACTTAATTTACATTGCTGTGTGGAGTGAAGCCATTTGTAAATAAGACCTTTTGAAGATGTTATTATTAGTTACGATGTGACCTAATTGAACCAGGGTGGGTCTTAATCTCTGAGACTGGAGGTATTATAAATAGAGGAAATTATGTAGATGACAGAAGTCAGAGAAAGCCACAGGAGAAGACCAAGGTTATCACTGTGTGATAGAGGACTGCCAACTCCAGAACAAAGCATAAACTTGCTGACAACTCGATTTTGGACTCCTAAATTTTGAACTGCATGCCAATATATTCCTGTCTGAGCCAACCTTGTGTGGTATTTATCATAGCCAATCTGGCAAACTAAGACAATTCCTCTACTTTCAAACTCATTGTATCTTTTATTTTTAGTTTTTAAATTTTATTTTGGTAATATGCACACAACTTAAAATTCCCCCCTTTAACCATTTACAGGTATAAAATTCAATGTTGTGAATTACCATTCACAATCATATGCTAACATCATGACCATCCCTTGCCAAACTCATTCCTTCTTGATATTGCATATTCATTTAAAAATACTCATTAAGTGTTTACTATGGCCTTGCACTATCATAGGCATTGGGATAAAATTGAAAGTTTCTCTTCTGGTGCAAATGAAAGAAAAACAAATACTGCCATTAAATTATAATATTACATGTAGCTCGCTTCCTCTTTTATGTTTAAAAGAAAAATAATAAGGAGTTTGCCTTTTCTATGAAAGAGCAGCTTTGCATTCATTCCTGCATTAATTTACAGAATATTTTTGTTTCAGTTTGGTTTAGTTTGTGTATATCAGAAATGTTAAACTTGGACAAAGTTTTGTGACATTTCCCATCTGTCTATGACAACTTAGAATCCACAGTTTCAGTGGGAATCTCTGCAGCAAACTGACTAACTTTTTAAAACTTTTTCATTTCTATTTCACTTTTTTATTTGTTTTATTTTTATTTATTTATTTTTTATTTAAGCAAGTGCTCAACCACTAAGCCACATCCACTCCCCAATGAGAGCTGGTACTCTCATTTGTTGTTTTTTTTTGTCATGTGTTTGTGTGTTTTTAGGAGGTACAGGGACTTGAGCCTACGATCTTGCACAAGTTAAACAGGCTCTTAACCACTTGAGCTACATCACATCCCCTTTATTTCATTTTAATAGCCATAAATTCAAACTAACTCTTTGACATTACCTAAGAACATCTATGTCCTGTTTTGAGATTGCTTCCTACAAAATCAGTGTCTTATTTTGCAGAATAAATATTTTGAATTTAACTTATACTACATTTCCAGAAAAATAATTACATGTGTAAGTATCCCTATTTAAAAACAAAAAGGGGAAGTGGACTTGGCGCAGTGGTTAGGGTGTCCATCTACCACATGGGAGGTCCATGGTTCAAACCCCCAGCCTCCTTGACCCGTGTGGAGTTGGCCCACGCTCCATGCACAGTGCTGATGTGTGCAAGGAGTGCCGTGCCATGCAGAGGTGTCCCCGTGTAGGGGAGCCCCACGTGCAGGGAGTGCACCCTGTAAGAAGAGCCACCCAGCGTGAAAGTTCAGCCTGCCCAGGAATGGCACTGCACACACAGAGAGCTGACACAACAAGATAATGCAACAAAAAAGAAACACAGATTCTTGTGCCACTGACAACAACAGAAGTGGACAAAGAAGAACACGCAGCAAATAGACACAGAGAACAGACAACTGGGGAGGGGGGAAGGGGAGAAAAATTTTTAAAAAATAAAAAATAATAAAAACAAAAAGAAAGGAGAAAGTAAATTAATAGTTTTTAATTTAACTTTGGTATGTCTTTATGTAGTTACATAAAAATGAATAAACTCTTGCTTTTCTTCAATATAGTTCTTCTTAACCCATATGTATCAGCAATCACTTGTCATATAAATATTTATTTTAAAAATAACTTTTATTAAGTTTGCATTTTATTGTCAACAAGCAGCTATTAGGTTTTGAAATAATATCTAGATCACCTTTAAATTATATTATTGAATGCATGAGAAGTTTGCTGAACTTAAAAGAAGAAAAGGCTTATAGTATATCACTGCAAAATCATCAATAAAATTGATATATCTTATGAGCTGTTTTAAACCCTTAATTCTAGAGTTTCTCCATCAATTTCAAAATGTAAATTAGTATACCAGTGGATTATTGGTTTTATTATTATTAATTTTAAGTATTTTGCATAATAATGGAGCCAAATAAGTATTTATCACACACCTGTAGTATACCTAGCACAGATTATTGCTAATAGCTTTAAATAATGAAAGATAAGATTTCTTGTTGTTCTTGATACAGAATGATTAGGGGGAAAATAAAATTTACCTAAGGTATTGGGATATCTTCTGGATTCTGTTCTACATCATCTAATTAGCATTTATGGATGGCCACACCCTATCTGATGTGACTAATTGGAACTCTCATGATATTAGGTATAGTGTAATAGATGGAAAAAGTGCTGGACGATTTGGGAGATCTGAATTTCATTTGTAACTTTCTATCCTTTAATCTTAGGTAAGTCATTTTAACTCTCCTAGCCTCAGTATCCTCGAGTCCATGATGAACTCTATGCTGTTATGTACTGTTTTTTTAATGGACAATACCTAAAAGAATGCCTTCACATTTAAACAACAGTTTCAGGATTGCATTTTCTTCTAATGCACAGAAAGCCTTGTGTTTCAGTTTGCCAGGCATGTGCATGTTATTTAAACTTACAAAGTGAATGTTTCATGTTCCTCCAAAAGTAGTCAGAATGTTATATTTTAAAATATTATGCCTATTGTATTCTCTGAACCCAGGAGTCTAAATTGCCATTTAATTTCTTACAAATTGCCAACTCCCATATCTTCTTTTTTTAACCTGGAAAGCCATGTGCATAATTTAGGTTCTATGTTTACTGAAAGTTCATAATTTAATACTAAGCACTCTTTTGATGCAATAATGTAATTTACTCCTCTTCTAGTCAGAGAAGTATATATCTTTTGACACCATTGGTCTTCCTTTCATCTCTTCTTTTTTCCTTTTCTCTCATCTTCCTCATCTTATTGAAGCTTGGCTTTACTACACCCATCCTACTCCTCCGCATCAAACACATATTTTTTAAAAATTCATCTTTTATAATATTTGCAAGATTTTCTCCCTCCTCTTTGCTTTATACAATAGGCTTTTCTTCATAAAATAAGATATTAATTTAATTGAGATTCTCTTCTTGAAGTGGGGATTTAGTTCTAATTGTTTTTGTTTTACTTACACTACAATATGGTATATCAAGAACATTTAAGGTTAGGTAAAAGCACTTAAATAATTTTCCCTATCGAAATTATCTACAATATAATGCTTCGTATCCAGACATTTCCAATTTCTTTCTTCCTTTTTTTTTTAAGTTGAGTAGGGAATAAAGAGGAAGGGAAAAGAAAAAGGAAGTAGGATAGAGGGGGAGTGTGGCCAAGAAATGGAATTGAATGCTGCAGTGGAATGGTGACCACTCTTCACCACCATTCTGTCAAAGAAGGACCAAGACTTCCACAGAATCACTGATGAAGGATTTGTCCAATTTTTTCCCAATATAATTTTCATACTTCCAAGAGGAAGAATAAGGCAAGATTTGATCTCTATCATAGCTCCTTTCTTTCCCCATAATTCAACACTATATTGGTACAATGCCAGATTGTCCCCACAGGAGTGTTCTTTCACTCATGTGGTTCTACAATGGAGAACTCAGGTTGCTCCAAACAACCACTTATAGAGCTTTTCATTTACAGGGTGATATGAATATGACTATAACAGGTGATGCTCAAGTCTCAAATTTAGAATTGCTTTTGAATAAAGATTTGTTATTTATTTCACTAATCAAGAGTTATAATTCACAGTAAGACAAAAATTAATGCCCTTTTGAAAACTGATGCACAATTCATTTGCAGAGTTTGTATTCTCCAGAACATCTTGGAATATACATAAGTACAAACATGTATGTGGACATTTGAAACAATTTGAGTGTGAAATGTGAAGATATTTTTAAGCATGAGAGAGACAAAAACTTTTAAAAATCATTAAAGCAATTAAGGATATTTGAGTGAATTTAAATTTGAATTTTTTTTTCCTTTGGGAAAAAAAGGGAAAACATCTCATTAATATATTACCTAAGTATCCAAGGGCTTTGGTATTTGAGCCCTCAAAACACAGACTACACTGTGCTTTTTGCTCAATTAGATTCTTTTTTTTTTTAAGATTTATTTTTATTTATTTAATTCCCCTCCTCTCCCCCAGTTGTCTGTTTTCCGTGTCTTTTTGCTGCGTCTTGTTTCTTTGTCCGCTTCTGTTGTCGTCAGCGGCACGGGAAGTGTGGGAGGCGCCATTCTTCGGCAGGCTGCTCCCTCCTTCGCGCTGGGCGGCTCTCCTTATGGGTGCACTCCTTGCGCGTGGGGCTCCCCTACGCGGGGGACACCCCTGTGTAGCAGGGCACTCCTTGCGCGCATCAGCACTGCGCATGGGCCAGCTCCACGCGGGTCAAGGAGGCCTGGGGCTTGAACCGCGGGCCTCCCATGTGGTAGATGGACGCCCTAACCACTGGGCCAAAGTCCGTTTCCCTCAATTAGATTCTGTTTCAATCTGTCACAGTAGCTTTTTTATTTTTCTCTTTATTTGGAAACACATACAAACATTTCTCTTACAGATGCACTTTATTCTTTCCATGTGCCAAAGTAATTCTCTAGATTGAGAAATAGTTAAGAACTGAATTTGAGTCTCACCATCCCCATCAGTCCTGCTGCTCTAACCAGTGTTAGATAATACAAAAAAAAAAAAGACATAAGCAGAAAGTTTGAAAGTGCATAGAAAGTTCTCCTTGTTGTGACTTACTGTCACTGACCTTTTGATGCTGATACACTGTAGATAAAATCCATATATACAATCCTAAATTTCAGGCATTTGAATTTGTCAGTTCAATCCAGATATCACCTTAGTTAAATTGCAAATTACTGTATTTATGTATTTATGCAGAGAGAAAGAGAAAGGAGAAAGGAAAAGGACATTTTCATTCTGCAATAAATATTATCAGTTCTTTGCCATATGATAATAAGTGCAGGCAGAATAGTGCAACTCCAAACGGTAAAAAACAAAATTGCAGTCTGGCAAAATAAGCCTTTCAAAGCTCATGAGCTTACTGCTATTCACATAGTGATTCTCTCCATTATAAACTGAGTCTATTAAGCTTAAGTAACACAAGCTTAAAGGAAAAATGGAAAGCTCTAAAAAAACAAACTAGTTTTTTAAATCAGGTGTTTTATTATGTGCTGAAAACTTAAACATGACAGTAATGTTGCATACATTTTTTAGAATAATGATAATCACATTCACATTTTAAAGCAAAACATTTAAAAGTACATTTTATTTCACAGAAAAAAAAATCGAAATCAGTATTCTGCCTTTGCTCTGAAAAAACTGAAGGGAGAGTAGCAGTCAGGGAGTGCTCTATGTTTTGCAAATGCGGTCATCAATTCTTATAAATCCTCAACCCTGCCCTTGATAGGCAGGTGAAGAAGAAATAGATTTTTTTCAGATGTATTGGTATAATGAAATACAGAGCATAAGAAATGTAAGCATGCGCACATGTTTTCATAGCTATAGGTTCTTATTTGTTTTAGTATACAATTTAGTGTAAGGAAAATATCTATAGTATATCTATTGAAAGTAAAAAAAGGGATGTTAAAATGTATATGCAGATGGATGGCACTATCAAACTCCCTGAATTGTGATGGAGTTTATTAAATACCCAGGTAGTTTGAAAAGCAATCTGGGCATAAACCCAACCCTAGAAAAGCATTGTGGGGTAAAGAGTTGCTCCTTTTACCTTCAAAGCGTGTGTATTTTAATGGACAGACTGAGACTTAACCTGATTCAGCCAAATTTTGAAATGACCAGTGTTATGACTATACCAGGAACATCATAGTCTGCACCCAAGTGTAGGAGACCCATTCTTCCAAACGCCCTTCGAGTTTGACCCAGTTACACTCAAATTTAGTGAAACATACCAAATGGAAAAAAATGATTTTTTCCAAGCTAATCTTAGCTTTTGTAAGAAGCTTAGTCTTTAATAAAAAGTAACCTGCTACTTAGATTATGAACTGCTATGCTTTTCTTTTTGAAAAAGGTGCGTTCTGAGATTTTATCTGCTAAAAATGATTTCTTTGGAACTAGACCACTCATTATACAGTTGAAAGTGTTTTAAGAAGAAATAATTCACTTCAGAAGAAACACTGTTTCTTATCCTGTGAAAAAAAATGAATTTGAGCTTTGCTCCCAATGATCCAGATTTCCATAACAACAGCAAATGACCTTGCCTTAATGTCCAGGAGCATGTAAAGCCATCATATAGAATGAATTCGGATTTCTTGTATTGTTTTTTTCAGGTGTATTTTAATGTTTCAGCCTCAGGTTTCTCTTATGAAATAGATGCTTACAATCCTGACAAAGAATGTCTATAGATAGCATTCTTTGCATCAGATCCAACCAAATGAAGAGACAGATTTTCCCTTAGGATAGATAGCCAACGGAATGACAAAGAAAACAGTTTGTGGGGACTTTGGCACAAAATATAGTCCAGAAGATTACTCCAAACTTCACTATCATAATGGACTCTAAATTTTCAGCAGCTGAAAACGACACTGCAACAGCCAATTGTTTAAAAATTTAAATACCATATTATTTCAGAGAAAGAAATTGTTGCCATGGAACAGCATATTTCTAAGATCAATGGGACATAGCTGTCTTACTAGAATAGAATACACTTCTGGAAATTAAAGTAATAAACTTAGAAGGCAGAACACAGACACTTTTTGATATCTTTCTTCTACTCTACTTTAAAGAAATGGAATGAGAGTTAAATGTAAGGCTCTTGGAGGTTTTATGATGGAACCTAAAATTCAATTCTTTCTGACTCTCAAATCTTTTGGATTTTTTACAAATGCATAGGAGTTATAGCTTCTTATTGTACTATAGTTACAGGTTATACAATTTAGAAATTCCAATTACAATAATTTGTACTTCTTTATATTAAACATGCAAAACAGATAAGCATTAATGCATGAAAACAAAATATTCTGGTTATCCAGCATAAGTAAAATTAATATTGGTAGACCCTATAATAGGTCAACAAAACAAAATTCTAGCAATTTGGAGAGAATGGAGATTCCAAAGTTGAGAATTGTTTTGAAAAATACCCTTAAAATTTTAATCACAAGATCAAAGTAAAGACTATCCTCATTTGTCACATCTTCTTCACACAGAGAGAGAGAGAGAGAGAGAGAGAGAGAGAACTAAAAAAGAGTGAACTATGGAAAAACTAGAGTTCTTGTCTTTATAGATTTAAAAAAACATGCAGGATTTTCCTCAACAGTTAATAATTAACTGTGCGTGTTACCCAGAGTAGGCTAATTTTGTCTCCAATAACAAACAATAACAAACCATTTTATGCCATTTATCTAATCATTCTTTAAGATATAGTTAGGGGATTTGAATCTCTGGACTGATAATGTGATAGCCAGGTCCTGAGCCTCAACAGACTCCAGCACCTACAATCTGATTTATTGGACTTACCACACTCAGCTAAGATGGAGTTGAAGAAGGACAATCACCACACCATGGAGCCTAGAGTGATTACAACTGAAAATGGGAGGATGGCAGCCAGCATCCATGTGGAATCTGAGCCTCCTCTCGACATAGAGGTGCAATGGACACAACTAATCCAATGTCCACATAGAAGAGGTGGCATTGGATTGGGAAAAGTGGACATGGTGGACGATGGGTATGGGGAAGGGCAGGAAGAGATGAGAGGTGGGGGCGTATTTGGGACGTGGAGCTGCCCTGGATGGCGCCTCGGGGGTGATCACTGGACATCGTGGATCCTCACAGGGCCCACTGGATGGAATGGAGGAGAGTATGGGCCATGATGTGGACCATTGTCTATGAGGTGCAGAGGTGCCCAAAGATGTACTTACCAAATCCAATGGATGTGTCATGATGATGGGAACGAGTGTTGTTGGGGGGGGAGAGGGGGGGTGGGGGGGTGGGGTTGAATGGGACCTCACATATATATTTTTAATGTAATATTATTACAAAGTCAATAAACAAAAAACTGAAAAAAAATAAATAAATATTCATTAAATATTTAGTCATTTATTTTATTGGGTTCTATGCTAATAAGGATACAAAGTGAAAACAAGGCATGTTTCTGTCCCCAAAGAGGTCACAGTCTTATAGATGGAGAGATATTAGAGGCAAAATTTTCATTGTTCATGCAATGCAAATGAAATTAAGTTTTTGGAGTTCAGATTTTCCCCTGGAGAATACAAAGTACAATCATGAATAAAAGACTACCTTGAGAAATTGATTAATAAGTAAAATGTTCTCAAAAGTAGATGTTGAAATTTGATAGAAAACAGAATGAGCACCATAGAGCATAAGCAAATTCTCTAAGCAAAGAGCAACCAAAGCTAGTATTGATCTGTCTAATCCCTGTATTACACTGGATCCTAAGGGAAAGAGGAGGTTTATTTTACATGGCATTTTGCTACAAGGGAATTGCCTGAAGCCCAAGGGGCTCCCTTGTAGAACTCTTTTTTTTTTTCCATAAAGAGGCATTTGCTCTGCCTTTGCTCAAACAGGTTTATTATCTTTTGGAACCCTCAAGGTGTAGTTCACTTGCAAATAATATAGAAATTCAAGAACAGATTTTTATAATGCAGTTTCAATTTCTCCAACCTGTTTTTCACTGTGGATAGTTACACATTTGGGGAGATACTTCTACTGAATAAAGTGTTATTGGGCCTTTACAGAGTGATTATCTGATACTATTAAAAAATGGAAATCCTCGCATCAAAGAAAATTATAAGAAAATGAATATTTCAGCTAAAAGGCTCTTATCATTCTAATTTCCGTTTGTCAAAGCAATTTTGGTGCTTTGGGAGTTGTTTTATGGTGTGTAAACCAGGTGAATAGCATTTAAATTGTAAAATGAAAGCTTAATATTCCTTTGAAGATAGCACGTGGGTTAAAACCATTAAAAAGGTTAAATATGTGAGGTTTTCCCTGCATCAGAAAAAAGATATTAGCATTTAATAGCTAAAAAGCTTTCATATTTGTTTTATCTAGAAAAATGTTGTGTAATTTGTTTTAGATATTTAAGTATAAATTATAATAAAGGGACTAATCATTTTATGATGACTTCACTCTGATGCTGAAATGGTGGTTGTTTAATGCTATTGCTCTTTTCTAGTTCTTTCCATTGTCTCTTTTTCCTTAATCCCAGGGTCAGAATGGTATTCAGCTGGTACACACTGGTAGGGTCATATTGGCTATTAAAATATTCAGATCAGAGAAAGGGGCAAAATAGTAGCAAAGTAAGGACGCCCAAGTGTCAGCTTGTCCTACAATGCAGTTAGTGCTTATGCAGAGCTATCTGAAACACCTGTTTGGGGGCCCAGGAGACCAGAAGAGCATCCTGCAACATCCCTAGAGAAACAGAAAGAGGAATCTGATGATTCGTACTGAAGATTTGTGAGTAGAGCACTCCAAACTGCAGAAGCTGGTGCCCATTCTCTGATGGCAGTGCAAGACAAACTTGGGAGCTATTTCCAAGCTGGAGTTGGAAGCTCCATTCCCCCAAAAAAAGGGGGGGAAGAAGAGACAATCAGGCACCAACTTCAGTTACTGATTAGTCAATTCAGCTGGCTATGGCCTAATCTTAAGAACATCTAAAATTTGAACCCATAGCCTCCATTTTAACTTCATCCTGGACATGAGGAAAAGATGGGCTGATTAAAAGTAACAGTGCTGGTAGGGACCAACTTCTCTCCACCCAGGTCTCATTGCAGCCCTATCCTAGCCTCCAGACCCACCTCCAGCAAGGAGAAAACTGAGGGTTCTGCATGCACCTATCCAGGCAACTGTAGTAATTTTCATACAACAGACTGGATTATTGAACACTTGTAACTCCATCCCCACCCTCAATAGGATTAGAGGGGTGCGGTGTTCCTCAGGATCTCCAGGCAACTGCAGCAGTTTTCAGCTCACACTGACTAGATAAAATGGATACAACTGTGTTCCATCCACATCACTGACAGGGAAGGAGGAGGATCCATGCTCACTCAGCCTCTCTGGGCAACTGCAGCTGCTTTCACCCTGCAGAAATTATATTGTTGGACATATCTGTGGCTCCTTCCCTACCCCTGACAGAGAAGGAGGAGGGACAGTGCACCCTCACCCCCTCTGGGCAACTGTAGTTCTTTTGAACTGCATGGCTGAATTTTTGGGCACGACTGAGGCTCCATCCATAGCCCTGTCAGGGGATGAGGGTGGCCAGAGCTTTGTCATTCTGCCTGGGAAACTGTGGTTAATTTTGACCTACATGGCTTGGGTTGCTACCTGTACATGTGGATCCATCCCCACCCTAAGCAAGGGAGAAAGGGGTGTGAACCGTATTCAGTCTCTCTGAGCAACTACAGAAGGTCTTGGCATGCATGGCTTGTGTTACTAGACATGGCTGTGGCTCAACCCTACTCCTGGAAAGGGTAAAGTTTGGAGAAATCTCATCGGTTCCTCAGGCAACATGGGCAGCTTCTGCCTCCACAACTTACAGTACCAACTGTATCCGTGGCTTCAACTCCACAACTAGTAAAGTAGAAAAGTCAAGAAACAGATGAAATAAAGCTGAAAAATACAGATTGTCTAAACATAAGCCACTATACTGCTTCAAATTAATTTGAACCAAATATCATAGAGGGATTCTAGCACAAAGCCAATCAAATATATATTCCGTGCAATAGTTACAAAAAAAAAGATCTGTAGTAATGATACTAATATTGGACAATATAGATTTAAACTGCAAACATGTTATATGAGATGAAGAAGACCATTATGTATTAGTAAAAGGGGAAATTAATCAAAAAGCAATAATTATACTAAATATTTATGCACCTAACCTTAGTAATCCATGATATATGAGTCAAACATTGGCAAAATAGAAGGGCACAATATATGTCTCTACAATAATAGTTGGGAGACTTAAACATAACACTCTCATCATTGACTAGAATATCTGAGCAAAGGATCAATAAAGAAACTGAAAACTTCAATAATATCATAAATGACCTAAACTTAATATACAGAAAATTGCACAGTAAAAAACAGCAGGATATACACTTTTCTTAAGATCTCATGGATATTTCTCCAGGATAGACCATATTTCCAGTCACTAAGTAGATATAAATACATTGCAAAATATCAAAATTAAACAAAGCACTTTCTCTGATCATAATAGAATAAAGCTGGAAATGAACAACAGCAGAAAAAGGGATAATTCCAAAATATATGGAAATTAAACTGCACACTCTTAAATAATCAGTGAGTTACAGAAGAAATTGCAAGAAAAATCAATAAGTATTTTCAGACATGAAAATGAGAATGCCACATATCAGAACTTATGGGATGGAGCAAAGGCAGTTCTGAAAGGGCAATTTATAGCCCTCACGTTTTACATTAAAAAGAAGAAACAGCTAAAATCATTAAACTAACTACACATCTGGGGGAACTAGGAAAAGAAGAGCAAACTATTCCTAAAGCAAGCAAAAGGAATGAAATAACAAAGACCAGAGCAGAAATAAATGAAAAGGAGGACTCACAGAAAACAAAATAGAGAATTAACAAAACCAAAAGTTGGTACTCTGAGAAGAATAACAAATTTGACAAACCCTTAGCTATACTGGTAAAGAAAACAAGAGAGAAGATGTAGAAAAATAAAATCAGAATTGGAAACAAAGACATCACTACTGACTCCTACAGAAATAAAATTGATCAAAAGAGGATGCTATCATATTTGAAAGGCATTAGAATTGAACCCAAAGAAAATAAGACATGGACAATATTGCAATTTCTTGAATTAATTTGAAATAAGATTTTAATAAATCTCTGCCAAACCTAAAAAAAAAAGAAAAAAAAAAAGAGGATACTATCAACAACTGTATGCCAGCAAACCAGACAATGTAGATAAAATGTAAAAATTCCTAGGAACATACAAGCAACCCACATTGAACCTAGGAGAAATAGAAAACCTAACAAGCGAATCACAAGTAAAGAAACTGAAACAGTTATCAATCTATTCCCCAAAATTAAAAGCCCAGGACCAGACAACTTCACAGGTGAATATTCCCAAGCATTTAAAGGAGAATTAATGCTGATTTTATGTAAACTTTTCCAAAAAATTAAACAGGAAGGAACACTACAAAACTCATTCTATGAAGCCAATATCACCCTAATACCTAAACTAGGTAAAAATATTATGAAAAAGAAAATTACAGATCCATTTCCCTCAAGAATACAGATGCAAAAATTTTCAACAAAATTCTTTCTAACTGAATCCAACAACAAAAAAGAATTATTCATTATGATTAAGTGGGTTTTATCCCAGGCATGCAAGTGTGGTTCAGTAAAAGAAAAGCAATCAGCATAATATATTATATTAATAAATTAAAGAAGGAAAATCACATGATTATTTTGATTGATGCAGAAAAGTCTTTTGTCAAAATACAGCATTCTTCCTTGATAAAAATACTCCAAAAGATAATAATTAAAGGAAACTTTCTCAACATAATAAAGGACATATATGGAAAACCCACAGATAATGTTTTACTTAGTGGCGAAATACTGAATACTGAGATCAAGAATGAGACAAGGATACCCACTGTCACCACTGTTATTCAATATAGTTCTAAAGGTTCTAGCTAGAGCAAGAAATAAAGCAAATAAAAGGCATCAAAATAGGAAAGAAAGAGGTAAAGTTTTCACAATTCACTGATGATATAACTCTATACCTATAATGTCCTGAAAAATCTACAACAAAGCAAATAGAGCTAATAAATGAGTTCAACAGAGTGGTGGGATAAAGAATCAACATAGAAAAATCAGTAGTGTTTCTATACACTAGTAATGAGCACTCTGAGGAGGAAGTCAGGAAAAAATTCCATTCATAATAACAACTAAAATAATAATATATTTAGGAATAACTTAACCAAGGATGCAAAGCACTTGTACTCTGAAAACTGCAATGTGCTGTGAAAATAATTCAAAGAAGACCTAAATAAATGGAAGAACATTCTGTGTTCAGGGATTGGAAGACTAAGTATCTTTTTTTAAAGATTTATTTTTATTTATTTCTCTCCCCCCCCCCAGTTGTCTGTTCTCTGTATCCATTTGCTGCATGTTCTTCTTTGTCCACTTCTGTTGTTGTCAGCAGCATGGGAATCTGTGTCTCTTTTTGTTGTGTCATCTTGCTGCATCAGGTCTCCGTGTGTGTGGCACCATTCCTGGGCAGGCTGAACTTTCTTTCGCGCTGGGCGGCTCTCCTTATGGGGTGCACTCCTTGCACATGGGGCTCCCCTACATGGGGGGCACCCCTGCGAGGCACGGCACTCCTTGCGCACATCAGCACTGTTCGTGGGCCAGCTCCACATGGGTCAAGGAGGCCCAGGGTTTGAACCGTGGACCTCCCATGTGGTAGACGGACGCCCTATCCATTGGGCCAAGTCTGCTTCCCTAAATATCTTTAATATGTCAATTCTACCCAAACTGGATATACAGATTCAATGCAATCTCAGGAAAATTTTCGGCAGCATTTTTTAAAGAAATAGAAAAGCCAGTTATCAAATTTATTTGGAAAGGTAAGAGGCCTTGAATAGCCAGAAATATCTTAAAAAGGAAAAGCAATGTTGGAGAACTTTCACTTCTGGACTTTAAATCATATTACCTATGTACAGCAGTGGTAAAATAACAGCAAGATATTTGCACACAAATAAACATATGGATCAATGGATCTGAATTGAATGTTCAGAACAAACCCTTAGAAGTGATTTTCAACAAGGCTGTCAAACCTCCAAGACCCAGCTGTCTATTCAGCACCATTTGTTGAATAGACTGTTCTGTCTATTCTGTTGTCCTGGGACAACTGCATAACCTTATCCAAAAGAAAGAAAGAGGACCCTTTTCTCACACATTAAACAAATATTATCTAAAAATGGATCAAGGACGTAAATATAAAAGATAGAACCATAAAACTCCTGGAAGACCTGGTTGTCCTGGGACAACTGGATATCCTTATCCAAAAGAAAGAAAGAAGACCCTTTTCTCACACATGAAACAAATATTATCTAAAAATGGATCAAGGACCTAAATATAAAAGATAGAACCATAAAACTCCTGGAAGACCTGGTGGTAGGTGGCAGGTTCTGTATCCTTATAACAAAACCAGGAGAAACAAAAGAAAAAATGGATAAATGAGACATCTTCAACTTTAAATACATTTGGGATTTAAAGGAGTTTGTCAAGAAGGTCAAAAGACAGCCCATTGAATGGGAGAAAATATTTAGGAACCTCATATATGATAAGGATTTGATTTCCATGCTATATAAAAAAAATCATACAACTCAATAAAAAAGCAAGTAATCCAATTAAAAATTGGGTGAAAGTCTTAAAAAGACATTTCTAAAAAGTGATAATACAAATGGATTTAAAGCATGTGAATAAATGTTCAATATCACTAGCTATTAGGGAAATGAGAATGTACACTGCAATGAGATCCTCTTACACCTCATAGAATGGTCATTATTTAAAAAAAAAAAACAGAAAAAATAAGTGTTGGTGAGGATGTGGAAAAATAGGAACACTTCTTAAATCTTGGTGGGAATGTAAAATGGTGCAGTCTCTTTGGAAGACTATTTGACAGTTCCTCAGGAAGCTAAATGTAGAACTGTCACATGATCCATCAGTCCCTTTACTAGGAATATATCCAAAGGAACTTAAAACAGTGACACAAACAGGCATTTGCATGGCAGTGTTCATAGCACTGTTATTCACAATTGCCAAAGGATGGAAACAACCAATGAATGGAAAACCAAAATGTGGTTTATACATATAATGGAATACTATGCTGCAGTAAGAAGAAATTAAAGTGGGACACATACAACAACATGGATGAACCTTAAGGACATTATGCTGAGTGAAGTAAGTCAGACGCAAAAGGAAAAATATTGTTTTGTCTCACTAATATGAACTAAATATGAAGAATAAACACATGAATTTAAAACCTAGATTATAGGTTACCTGGAGATAGGTAACCTGGGAAGGGCTGTTGATGCTTAATGATTGTAGAATTTTCAATTAACTTGACTTTAAAAGAGTGGAAATGGATAGAGTTTATGGTAACGCATTATAGTGAATATAGTTAAATGGGATTGTGGCTGAAAGAGAATCCAGGGATGTAAATGCCAATTGAAAGAAAGCTAAAAAATAATTTAGGGACTGGCTATCTTAGTGAACTCAGAGGTGGACAAAGATTGCGGTTAATAGTATATATACAAGAATGTTCTATGAACTTGAACAAATGTACATCACTATTACAAGGTGGTAAGAACATGTTGATGCATTAGGAAAATACAATTAATATAACTTATGGACTATAGTTAACAGCAATAGTGTAATATTCTTCCCTCATCATCAAAGAAAGTACTATAAATAATGCTAAGGGTCCAAAATAGTGATTATGTTTTTTTTTTCTTTTGGACTAAGGAAAACATTTAAAAATGTAATGAGGTGATACTGCACAAATTTGTGATGAAAGTGAGAGTCACTAAGTGTACAGCTTGGATAGACTGTAGATGTAAGAGACTATATAACAGTGAAATGTGGCAAATGATGGACAGTGTGGTTATCAGTACAAATATGAGTGTTTGCTTTTGAATTATAACTAATATGTAATACTGATATATGGTGTTAATAATAGGTGGTATGGAAAAATATATCAAATGTATGCTATAGACCACAGTTAGTGGTAATAGACTGTTCATGTTCTTTCATGCTTTGTAACAAATATTCCACAACAATGTAAGGTGTTGGTGGAAGGGTGCTGATTGGAATTCTTCACATTATGCATAATCATTTTGTAAGCTCACAATTTCTCTAATAATATAAATATATAATCAAATCACTCATACTGGTTGATACATGGTTGCTGTACTAAGCCCCATAAGTGCTACCCCACTGCCAAGAGGTCTCTATCCCTTACTTCCAGAAATGCCTTTCCTCCCTAGGACCCAGTAACTAAAGGGGTAAGGCCTGGCAAATTTAAGGAGGGTGTAATTCAGGACCATTTTCCAGTACTATGGATGGTTTATGTCCTGATTTGTTGGTGTTGTTGTCATCCCAGTTGTTAAATATTTTGAATATTTTTCCTGCCTAGAATTCTTCCTGATTTGGTAATCCTGTGGTTCTTATATTTGAATGTGCATAAAAAATTGGCTTTTTAAAAAAGGCATGTCAGGCGATTCTTGTTCAGATGACACAGGAATCACACTCTAAGAAACTCTTCTCTTACACCTGATGAGTCTTTTATCCCTAGCTCAATAGATTTAAAAGAGATTGATGAGAGATGGTCACAAGCCACGTTTTTTTCCAATGGTGCCCACCTGACCTTTCAGAAACTTATCCTGCCTTCCAACTGCTCTGTTTTTGTTCCAAAATTTTGCCAGCCAAATACAACCATACTATTCTCAAATATCTGACTTATTTAATTGCTAATTTACACACTTTGATAATGGTGGGTACTGTCTTGAACATGTTGCTCTCAAAACTATTTGAATTTTGACATATAATTGATGTAAATAACAACCACTGAATACCATCTGTTGAAGGCCAAACAATATAGTAGGTACTTCAGAACTAATTCTTAAAATTCATATGTTGTGGTTGAGAAAATTGAGAGTCAAAGAGTCTAAGTTTCTCAAAGTAACAGACAGAGAAATAAAAATGAACAAAGATTCAAAATCATGTCTGTCTTCCTCTGAAATCCATGCTCATGTCTCATCATGAGATCTAATAGAATGTGAGGCTAACTAGCAGGATAGCAGTGGTGCTCAGAGATGTATTCACCAAGTGCAATGAATGTCTAATGATGATGGAGGAGGTTGTTATTGGGGAGGAGTGGGGTGAGGGGGGTGGAGGGTATATGGGGACCTCATATTTTTTTAATGTAACATTAAAAAAAAAGACAAAAATTGTTTTTCAAAAAAATTTTTAAAGTCCAAATCCAACATATCTTATAGTGATGAAAGGTAAAATGTCAAAAAATATTTTTCATTATTTTTTATTATCCCCAATTTTTTATTTAAAAACTTTTTTTGTATTTTATTTCCTATTTTTTAAAGTATCATTATTAATTCATTTTCTTATTAATTGTGTTTGGCTATTTTATTGGCTTCTTTTTTTTGAAGAAGTTTTAGATCTCAGAAGGGTTACAACTGTGGCAGGGGAGGATCATTGGGTGGGGTTTCAGTGAAAGGGATGCATGGGGGGAAGTTCACCTGGGGCATACATGTAAGGCATATGAATGTGCTCAAGTGTCCATGGGGCATTGTCACGGTGAATTGAGAGTCACCCAATAACAAAGAAATATCAAACTCCGATCCTGGGGAGCTCTGCCACATTCTCTAATGGAACAGCAAGAATCCCCTGAGTACATGGGCACAGACTAATAAAGTAGGATGGACCACTGATGGGCCTTTGATTGAGATGACTGTACTTATGAACCTTTACTTCTGAAATTGAAACTTAGCCTAGTATTATAGGGTGCCTAAGCACCCTATAACTGCAAGCAAGAGAGTCCCATCCAGCAGCTATGTGGGACTGAAGCACCCTCTCAATGAGAGGTGGAGTGGACATCACCATCCCAGAGTCCTAGGATTAGAGAGTGAATTATGGACTAGAGTGGACTTAACTGGTATTCTACTATAGACTTATTGTGATTCTAGCAATGGAAGAAGTTATATCAATAATGTGGAGCCAGTGGCCACTGAGATTCTGAGGTCAGGGAGAGGGAAAACTGGTGTAATACAGGGGCATTTTTGGGACTTGGGAATTGTCTGAATGACACTGCAGTGACAGATACAGGCCATTATGTATCTTGCCATAACCTACAGAATTGTGTAGGAGAGAGTGTAAACTACAATGTAAACTATAAACCATGCTTCATGACAATGCTCCAAAATGTATTCACTATTTGCAATAAATGTACCATACTAATGAAAAAAAAAAAGAATGAGAGATATGTGTAATGACTGAGGCTGAGGGTAGTAGTTATTCTACCTTTTAAATTAGGTCATGAAAGAGGTACCTCCTCTACCTCCATGTAAGAGCATATGTGAGGTGGGATTACTATATGAAAATTTAAAGGAAAAAATGATTTTTCTAGTTAATTGCAAATTCAGTCATTCTTAGCATTTGTAGATACCTTAGATATAATCTATTCTTTATGAAATATTCACCATAACAGATGTCTTCCAACCTCTTTACTGTTTTCAGTGATGAGATGCTTTCTTCTTCACAAAGAACCCATTCTATCATTGGATATATTTGATTCTTAAAAAATATTCTTCCTTATATTGAACCTAGAATGGCTCATACTAAATGAAATCTTTCTCCAATTTAACATCTCTCACTCTTTCTGTTTGTATAAAACATATATACATATAATGTATACTATGTAGTGTGGTAGGGTTTTATATATGTTTTCCAAATCCAGGACACATATTAAAAATCCAGGACAAATATCATAAAATTGAATATGGTTAACAATTTCTCTTATGAAATTAATTTTAGATAAGATATTATACTTAATGTCTCTAAAATTGTTTTGCATGATGTAACATAGTTGTTTTGAGAAAAAAAGAAATGATTATGTGGTTAAGTAAGTAAATATTTAGGCAAAATATCTTTCCCACTGAATTTCTATGATTCATTTCAAAGTTCATATGAATTATGTATTTTCATTTTGGAGCTACACTCCAATCCCCCCGATTCTCAGTATAAGCTCTTCCTATTGGATGATTAAATGTTCTCCCAAAATGAAATTAGAGAAAGAGAGAAACAGAGAAAAAGAATAAGGGTCACTAGACTAGTAGAATAGTTTGGAGGTACTCTGGGGCTGGGCATGGGGTTGGTTTTAAGAACGTAGTTTCTAGGTGAGGTGTGTGATATTGAGAAATGTTTGAGGAGGTGGATGCAGAAGTACTTCTGGGAATTCATTCAAGCAGAACAGATATTTGAAGCATTTGGAGTCTGGTTATGGTATGGACACCACCCTGAACCTAAAAAGTATCTTCAATATCTCTTTCTGTTTCATCATTTCTCAAATCAAATCCACTAACAACCTTTTGTTAAAAATGATTGTTAGAGGGAAGAAGGTGAAGGACCAGGCATAAAGGGTTCAATTCTCTCTCAAAAACAATAGAAGAAGAGGAAAAAGCTGTCTACACACCCTGCTTTGGAGGACAGCAGACCAGGACAGTGCTGCACAACTCACAGGAGGGTGAGGGACAGAGAGATAAAGAACCCAAAACAACAAACATGAGTTACCATTCCCCTGTGGAGTCCAGGAAAGGCTCCCCTTCCCCATCCCCAAGTTAGGAAGTGAGGGTAAACCCCTGGCACATTGCAGCTGGATTAGAGAACAGATATCTTCCTCCCTGTCAGCTGTTACAAGGGAAAATGGGGGGAAGTCAGAAGAATTTTCATCAATGAATTTAGCCAGCAGAGACTGCTTTGAATCTGGCCTGACCAAAACACAGAAAAACCTTTGTGGAAAGGTGTCCTGATGAGCACCATCTTCTGGTCGATCTGGAAGTTGCAAGAACTAAGACTACTTTTGGTTCTCTCTGTACCCTAACTCCTGTGGGAAAAACTGTACCCCATTAGTGAGTCTGTTACATGGTTTTGATCATTTAAGCTAGCTAACTTTGAAGACTTACAATAAGTTGATCCAAATATCAAAGAAGAGCAGTGAAAAAAAATAAGCAAGAGAGAGAAATTGGGCATCAGAGTAAATTCAGCAACATATTCAGAGGCTGAGACATCTGCAAAAAATTGCAAGTCATACTGGGAGACAGGAAGAGATGGCTCAGTCAAAGAAAGAAAACAAATATCCTGAAGAGAAATAGGATTTAAGGCAATTAATCAATGATAGTCACAAAAATCTCCTAAATCAATTTAAGGAATTGAAAGAAAATATGACTAAAGAAATAAAGGATACTAAGCTGTGGGGTGTCTAAGAGTTACCTCCTGAGAGCCTCCATGTTGCTCAAATGTGGCCACTCTCTAAGTCAAACTCAGCATGTAGATGCATGGCTTTCCCCCCAGCATGGGTCAAGACTCCCAGGGATACGCCTCCCTGGCACCGAGGGATTACTACCAAGCACCAGCTGATGATGTAACTACAAAAAAGATCATGAACAAAGAGGTCAACTCAGACCGGCAGAATATCTCAGTCTACATGTAATATCAGGTGCTAAAAACTGATTTTTGACTTTGGATATAAAGGGAGAAATAGAAAGTACAAGTGAGTTTATATGTTTAAGTCTCCAAAAAAGAGTCAGGAGGTCATCAGTGGGTGATGCTTAAGCATGTCACAGCAGGCTACCAGAGACAGCCAAGGTAGATGGAAACCCAGGTGCTGGTTCTCCTGAGGGCTGCAGAGACCCACAGGTTCTATGATCAAGGCAGATGGCACTAGAGTTCAGGGCCTTGTCAGTTGGCCCTACTTTGGAGTTTGTGTTCCTGAGTGTGATGGAGTTGGACTCAGATATAACCTTTCTACCCATGACTCTTCTATTACTTTTACTGGACCTGTGGTTGGCATTTGGGTTGGTGAACTGTCCATGTGACAGCCACACCCTGGGCCCCAACAGAATTGCAGCTCCCATCCTCTTGTTTCTTGGACTTACCCTGGCCAGCTGACAAGGAGGTGAAGAGGGTCAATCACCACACCAGGGAACCAAGAGTGCCTACTTCTGCAAGCAGGAGAGTTGCATCCATCATCCATGTGAAATCTGAACCCCTCTTGAAGTAGAGGGGGACTGGACTTAACCATCCCAGGTCCAAAAGATGCAGGAATAGAGTACGGATAAGAGTGGACCTACTGATGTTCTGCTGGGGAAATAATGTGATTAGTAAGGGAAGAAATTGTATTAGTGCTGTGGAGAGGGTGACCATGGTGGCTGCTGATGGTTGGGACAGGGAAGAAGAGATATGGTGTGGGAGCATTTTCAGGATTTGTAGTTGTCCTAGGTGGTGCTGTAGGGATGGATGCTGGATGTTGTGTGTTCTGTCATGGCCCACTGGGTGGCCTGGGGGAGAGTGTGAACTACAATGTGGACCACTGTCCATGTGTTGCAGTGGTTCTCCAGAATATATTCGCTGGGTGCAGTGGATGTGCCACAATGATGGAAGAGGTTGTTGATGTGGGAGGGGTGGTGTGGGTGGGGTGGGGGTATATGGGGACCTCATATTTAAAAGAAAATAAAGAAGGAAAGAATACATTAGTGGCACATAAGTGCAGGTTTGTATTGCTTGAAGACAGAATTAGTGATTTCTAAGATAGAGCATCTGAACTAAAAGCAACAGGAGAAGAGAAAAAGAATGGAAAAAAAAGGAACTGGGTCTCAGGGTATTCAATGGCAATGCAATTGCACAAACATTCACATCAGCTGTGTCTCAGAAGGAAAAGAGAATGGATAAGGGGCAGAAAGGATATTTGAGTAAGTAATCACTGAAAACTTGGCAACCCATAGAAAAAACATAAATATCAATATCTAAGAAGGTTAATGCTTTCCAAACAGAATAGATCTGAATAAAGCTACCCCGACAGCTACTATTCAGAATCGCAAATATCAGAGATAAAGAGGATTCTGAAAGGAACAAGAGAAATACAAAACATCACAAAAAAGGGAAGCTCAATAAGAATAATGGTTGACCTCTCATAAGAAACCATGGCAGCAAGAAGAAAGAGATATGATGTATTTAAGGTACAGAAGGAGAAAAACTGCAAGTCAATAATTCAATATCTGTGACAGGTGATATATTGTTGACAGGCAGATATACAGGGCATATGTCCAGGGTGCATGGTAATGTTTGGATATACTCATAGTGGCAACAATTAAAAACAACAGCTGGGGCGGTACTGGATTCCTGGCCGGGGGTGCTCTGTCGTGGTCCCTAGGGGAGCACCTTACCCAGGTGCAACGGTAAGGACCAGGAAGGAATGAGGGTCCAACAGCAAGCCCCTGATACTAATGACTATGCTTGTGAGCCTATACACCTGAAATAAGAACAAGGCCTAGAGCAGCACTGTGCCTAGGAGTTTCCTCCTGGCAGCCTTCATGTTACTCAAATGTGGCTAGTCTCGAAACCAAACTCAGCATGTAAATGCAATTCATTCCCCCCAGCGTGGGACATGACACCCGGGGAAGAGCCTCCCTGGCACCGAGGGATCACTACCAAGTACCAGCTGATGATGCAACTAGAAAATGACCTTGAATTAAAGGTTCAATGGGGATCAGCAGAATATCCCTGTCTAAATATAATAACAGGAGTTTAAAATGCTGTTTGACCTAATGTAAGGGGGAAATGGAAAGGACAAATGAGTTTATATGGCTATGAGTCTCTAAAAAAGAGTCTGGAGGTTGTCAGAAGGATTGCCCTTATGCACACCTGAGCAGAGTCTCAGAGACAGATAAAGTAGATACAACCCCAGGTATTGGTTCTTTTGAGGACTAAAGAGACCCACGGGTTCTATGGTCATGGCAGATGGGGTTCACTGCCATGTCAGTTGGCCCTTCTTTGGAGCTGGTGTTTCTGCATGATGGAGCTGGACACAGATGGGATCTCTTTTCACAAGCCTTTCATGCTACTTTACTGGAATTGTAGTTGGTGCTGGGGTTTAAGATATATCTATGGGATTTGAATCTCTGGACTGACAATATGATAGCCAGTCCCTGATCCTCAACAGACTTCAGCTCCTACACTCTGATTTATTGGACTTACCCCATGCAGCTAACATGGAGTTGAAGAATGTCAACCACCACACCATGGAGCCTAGAGTGCCTACAACTGAAAGCAGGAGGATTGCATCCAGTATCCATGTGAAATCTAAGTCTCCTCTTGACATAGATGTGCAATGGACACAACCAATCCAAGGTCCACAGAGAAAATGTGGCATTGGTATGGGAAAAGTGGCCATGGTGGCTGCTGGGTATGGGGAATAGGAGGAATAGATGAGATGTGGAGGCGTTTTCAGGACTTGGAGTTGTCCTGGATGGTGCTTCAGGGACAATTACCAGACATTGTAGATCCTCCCAGGGCCCACTGGATAGAACGTGGGAGAGTATGGGCTATGATGTGGACCATTTACCATGAGGTGCAGCGATGCCCAGAGATATACTTACCAAATGCAATGGATGTGTTATGATGATGGGAGAGAGTGTTGCTGTGGGGATAGTGGTGGAGTGGGGGTGTTGGGGTTGAATGGGACCTCATATTTTTTTAATGTAATAGTTTTAAAAAATGAATTAAAAAATTAAAAAAAATAATTCAATGTCTGAAAAAACCATCGTTCAAAAATTACAATTATTTCAAAGTCTTCACAGACCCCCCCAAAAAAAACCTTATAGAATATGTTAACAAAATACAAAATTACAAGAGATACTAAAGGAAGTGCTACAGCTTTAATGGAAAAAAATAAGGAAAAGAGAGTAGAAAGGAAGATTACTAGGAAAGGTAAATTTATGAGTAAAAAGACAGACAATAGTACAAAATGAAAACAGAAAGCCAACATCAAAATGGTTGAAGAAAGTAATGCCTTTACAGTAATAACACCAAATCTTAATGCTTGAACTCCTCAATCAAAATGCACAGAATGATAGAATATGTTTTAAAAAATTAGTCATCAATATGTTGTCTACAAGAGACTCACTTCAAGTGTAAAGACACTACAAGGATAAAACTGAAAGTTTTAAATGGTATTCCACACAAATAGTAACCAAAAAAGAGCTGCAGTAATGATAAAATGTTACACAAAATAGATTTTAAGTGCAAAACTGTAATAAAGAATAAAGTAGGTCACTATACTTTAATTAAAGGGGCAATTGAGCAAGAAGAAATAAATATACTAAATATTATCTAGATTTTGTGGGAACATGGCTGAAGTGTTAGGCAGATAAGGCTCAGCTCTCACTAAAACAATGGAGAAAGAGCCAAAGGCTGATTTGCGACCTTCTTTGGGGAACAGCAAATTATGGCACTGCTTCACAACTCCCAGAAGAGGGAGGGACAAAGAGATGAATATGTCAAAACAACAAGCTGTGTGTTATTAAACCTCCCAACCATCAAAAAGGGCTCCCCACCTGAGATATTAAGTGAGGGTAAAACTAATGGTGAATTCTTTCTAAGAGGAGTGCAGACATTTTTCTCATTGCCAAGTCCTTTGGATATTTAAAGAATGGGAAGGTGCTCTGAAGGAGGGTCCTGGAAAGATAAAGAAGCCAAAGAAAAATCGTGAATTTCTTGCTCCAGTCACTGGAAGAGGCACATAACTGTCACCCTCAGAACAAAGAGCCTAAGTGAAGTTCGCTTGGCTCATTGTTCTGAACGGATTGAGATGGCAGATTCCCTGGGAGGAAGAGGAGTCTGAGAGTGGGAAGAGTGGTTTCCTTGTGGTGTGTTTGGCCAGCTGAGCCCCCCGTGATTATCAGAAGGGACCCTGACTCAACAGGGAGTGGAGAGGGATATCTCCTCAGGCAAGATATCATGCCCAGCATCCTAGGAAAAGAGAGCAAACACATCAGAGAAGGCAGAGATACACACAAGACTGATCAGCAGGACTCCAGCAATCTATGTTAATCTAACCTGCCTGAGAGAAAAGGGTCAGATAGTCTCTAAAAGGCTAGCTAGCCTATGAAATAGGTTAACTCAGTGGAAGAATTTCTGTTTAGAATATACAAATTTCCTGGTTCAATTCCTGGCTCATTTTAAAGAAGTGGTCCACGGGGTTTTCAGGCATCCAGCTGATACTTTGTGACAGGGAATATATAGACATTCACTTTGTATTAGCATTTCTTGGATCTCTTATTTTAAAAAATGAAAAGAAAAAAGGTTGCTTTTTATTTACATTATTTTTTTCAATAAAACTTGGTTCAAAATCTACACAGGGCAGTCTGCAGGATGATTGATGAATGCCAGCAGGCTGAGAAGATCCTTAGGGGTCTAAGAGAGAAGGCTGTTTTTCTGCGTTTATTTCTTTTTTTTTTTTAATTTATTGAAGTATATTACTCGTACATAAACACACATACACAAGTGTAGAGCAATAGCTGTGAACTTAAAAAACAAACATATATAACACCACAGAGGACTCTCGCACTCCACCCCACCAACACCCTGCATTGTTGTTAAACATTTTAAACGGATTGAAGAGCATTGCCAAAATGTTACTAATAACCAAAGTATTTTCCACCAGCCCCCTATTAATATTGTTATCGTTATATCATTTATATATGAACATATATAAATAATAAGTGTACAGTAAAAATTCTGCATTTACAAAGCAAACTTGCCTAAAAACATACAGGGGTCCCATACCTCAACCCTCCACCAATACCTTGCATTGTCATGAGATGTTTGTTACAACTTATGAAAGAATATTGTCAAAACCTTACTACTAATTACAGTCTTTATCTTATATTTGGTGTATTTTCCCCCAAGCTACTCTATTTTTATTTTTTAAATATAGTTTTTATGACAGAAGTTGTAAACATATAAAACAATCATACACATGTGCGAATTCACAAACAACACCCACACATATTGTTACCACGTCCATACTGTACATTTGGCACACATTTTCCATCCTGCCCCATTCTTTGGCATAGATGCAAGAATATTATATTATTACTGATAACAACAGTTCATAGGTCACTCCAGTTGTATCGTTCCCATGCTTCTCCACATTGCCACCACCCTGCAAAACTGATGTACATTTGTTCTGGTTAACAAAGGACACTCTTGTATCTGTACCATCAACCACAATTCTCATTCACCTCTTAGTTTACTGTGCTATTTAGTTGTGGAATAATCTCTAGAATTCTGTTATTTGGCATTTACATACCTAGACTACCATTTTCAGCCACATCCCCATTTATAAACTAGTGTTAGTCACTATGGGCTACCATCCACTCCATACATTTCCACACTTTTAGAGTAAAGCTAATTAAAACTGCTACATACATTAAGCATCAGTAGTCCATCTCAGTCCTCCTCTTATCTACTTTAAGAATCCACCCCAGTCAGTTAACATGGAGGTGAAGAAGGTCAACCACCACACCAGGAAACCAAGAATGCCTACAACTGAAAGCAGGAGAATTGCATCCAGCATCCATGTGGAATCTAAGCCCCCTCTTGATATAGATGTGGAGTGGACACAACCATTCTAAGGTCCACAGGATGGAGGAATAGAGTATGGATTAGAGTGGACTTACTAATATTCTATTCGTGAACTATTGTGATTAGTAATCAAAGAAAATGTGGCATTGGTGTGGAGAAAGTGGCCATGGTGGATGCTGGGGATAGGGAGTAGGAGGAAGAGATGAGATGTGGGGGCGTTTTTGGGACTTGGAGATGTCCGGAGTGGTGCTTCAGGGACAGTTACCGGACATTGTATGTCCTCCCATGGCCTACTGGGTGGACTGTGGGAGAGTGTGGGCTATAATGTGGACCATTGTTCATGAGGTGCAGTGGTGCTCAGAGATGTATTCACCAAATGCAATGAATGTCTCATGATGATGGAGGGGGTTGTTGTTATGGGAGGAGGAGTGGGGTGAGGGGGATGGGCATATATGGGGACCTCATATTTTTTTAATGTAACTTTAAAAAATAAATAAAGAAAAAAAGATACAGAGAAAAAGTAATACTGCAATGAGAAACAGTAAAAAAAAAAAAAAAAAGAATCCGCCACCTACCACCGGGTCTTGAAGCTATTTTCCTACAATTTCTGTTAGAAGGTTTATGGTTCTTGCTTTCATTTTTAGGTTTTTGATCCATTTTGAGTTAATTTTTGTATAAGGTGTGAGATAGGGTTCCTCTTTCTTTCTTTCAGTTATGAATATCCAGCTCTTTCAGAGCCATTTGTTGAATGCACTGTTCTGTCTCAGCTGTGGGGGTTTGACAGGCTAGTCAAAAATCTTTTGACCATACATGTGATGGTCATTTCTGAACCATTAGTTTGGTTGAATTGTTCTATGTGTCTGTCTTCATGACAGTACCATGATGTTGTTATCACTATAGCTGGGTAACATAAATTGAAGTCTATAGAGGGGTGTTTGATTTTACTTTTTAAGATGTTTCTGGCTTTTAAAGACCACTTATCCTTCTAATTAAATTTGATAATCATCTTTTCAATTTCAAAAAAAGATTTCTAGTGGAATTTTTATTGGCATTGCATTGAATCTGTATATCGCTTTGAGTAGAATTGACATCTTAATGATATTTAGACTTGTAATCCATGAGCATGCAATGTTCCTCCAGTTATTTAGGCCATTTTAAAAATTTCTTTGAACATTGAATTGCACTTTTCTGAATACAAGTGCTTTACATCTTAGGTAAGTTTATTTCAGACTGAGTTTTATCTGTCATATTTTCTTTTCCCCACTCTTTTGACACATTTATAAACTTTTATTTATATAATCTTTATTTCTAGACTCAAATATATAACACCACTGCCTTCTTGCATTCATGGTTTCTGGTGAGAAATCAATAATTAATCTTATTGGGTATCTCATATTTATGCATTGCTTTTCTCTTGCTGTTCTCAGAATTTTCTCCTTTTCTTTGGCATTTGACATTCTGTTTAATATGTGTGTTGGAGTTTGTCTATTTGGACTTTTTTGGAAGGGAGTATGTTGTGCATCTTAGATATGGATATCTATGTCCTTCAAAAGGATTGGGATTTTTTCTTTATTTCTTCAAATATTCCTTCTGCCCATATTCCCTTCTCTTTTCCTTCTGGAACACCCATGACACATATGTTTGCACATCATTTGCTGTCATTTGGTTCCCTTAAACCTTGTTCAATTATTTCTATTTTTTTCTTTATCTATTCTTTTATATGTTCTATTTCAGAAGCCATTTCTTCAAGCTCACCAATCCCTTCTTCTGCCTCTTCAAATCTGCTATTATATAATTCCAATGTTTTTAAATTTCATTTATTACACTTTTCATTCCCATAAGATCTGCTATTTTTCTATGTATGCTTTCAAATTCTTCATTGTGCTCATCCAATATCTTCTTAATATCCTTAATCTCTTTAGCCATCTCATTGAATTTATTAAGGAGATTTGTTTGAACATCTTTAATCAGTTGTCTCAAATTCTTTATGTCATCTGGAGGCTTATCTTGTTCCTTTAACTAGGTTATATCTTCCTTTTTCTTGTAATTTTTTGTTGGCCTCTTGTAACCTGGCTTATTCTGGGTGCAGTTTTTCTCTTTAGTCTAGGGCTTCCTGCTATTTCTTCCTTGCTGATTGTGCAGTAGGAACCAAGGATGTACTTGGTGCTATAAGGTGTGGAACTCAAACTTCCCTCAATACCCCAAGGACCAATGAAAGTTCCCCCAACTTTCTTCTTTGACAGTGGTAGGGACAGAGTCACAGCTGTGTGGAATAGTCCAAGTCATGCAGACCTAGACTGTAGTTGCCCAGAGATACTGATGAAGCTTCAAATCCTTTCTCTCCTGCCTGGGGAGGGATGGAGCTGTAGTTGGGGACAACAGTCTATGCATTGTGTGCCCAAGATGTCTGAGTTTGCCCTGATAGACTTTGATTATTCAGTCTGTGCCAGGTAAATGTACCTGCACTTACCTGGATAAGCTGGTGCAAGATCCACCATCCTCCTCCCTGCTGGAAGTGGGGCTGATGCCTAGACTGAGGCTGCAGGATGATATAGGTGAACAAAGCCTGTTCCTATTATCACTGTGATTTTTGGTCAGCCCGGCATCCTATCATGCTCTGGGTAGAGTCAAAATGGCAGCTACCAGCCTCTTTCTGACCTGGACATGTTCAAACTTTAGCTGTTCTTAGGATTATACTCTTGTAAGCCGAATCCACAAATCAATAGCTGAAATTGGTGGTCAACTGTCTTCTCATCCCTTGTTTTGGGGAAATGGAGCTTCAAATTCCAGCCACAGAATACCTCCTGGGGTAACTTGTGCTGCCAAAGTAGGATGATCATCAGCCTCCATGGCTTGTCCAGTAATTTCCCAGAGACTGGTGCAGGTCCCCACAGGTTCCTCCCTGCCAGAGGTGGGATAGGGACTTATGTTAGAGCTTCAATCTGATCTGGATGGAAAGAAGCCAATCCCTACCAGCATTGTGATTTTTAGTCACTCCCACTTCTCCTCATGCCAGGCATGGAGTTAAGATGGTAGATATAGGCCTGTATCTGACTTGGAAAAGTTCAAATTTTAGTTGTTCACAGGATTATATACTTTAGCCCATTGAATTTACTCATCTATAGCTGAAGTTGCTGTCCAACTGTCTCTTCCCCCATTTCTGGGAAGTAGAGCTTTCAATTCCAGCCACAGAATAGCTCTTGAGGCTGTTTGTGCCTGCAGTGGAGGATGGGCACTGGCATCCATGTTGTGGTGTGCTCTACTTACAAATCTTCTCTGCAGATGGGCAATCTTCTCCTTCTTTTCCTTCAAGTATGTTGCAGGATGCTCTTCTGGTCTCCTGGAGCCCCTAGCTTCAGATACCTCTAGGTTTTTAATAACTGACCTGTAGCAGGAGCTGACCATAGGAACTCCTTACTCCACCACCATCTTGCTCTTATTTCTGTTTTTGATCATTTTTTTCTTTCTCCTTTATAAAAATGAATTGCTTCTCTCATGTTTCTTGTTTATCAGTTTCCCCTTCCTTTCCTTCTCTGTTGTTTGTATTTTTTCTCTCATTTATCAATATTCTACCTAAGCTATTTCCTGTTTTTCTTCATCTTTATATCTTCTTTTTTCTGTTATTTTTTTCATTCCACCCTTTTGTTTCATTTTCAATTTTTCTTGTTATTATTTTTCTCTCCTTTTTTCGCTGCCTTCTTTCTTTGTTACTTTTTTCCTAACTCTCTTTTCTTTTTTTTTTCTTTTGCCTTCTACTCATCATCTGGACTTCAATTCATTCTAGATTTTTTCTATTTTGTTTATTTTTCATTGTTATAATTCCACTTTTTAAAATCTTATTCCTCTGTACTTCTTACTCATATTAATTATTCAATTTACTATGTCTTGAATGGTTCTTCTCCTACCTTTTCCTATTATTATTACTATTATTCTTTTTCACTTCACATCTCTGTTATTTTCTCTCTGGTCTTAATTTTTTTCAAGGGAATATTGAAAACAGCAAAGGAATAAAAAAAAACAAGAATGAAGTGTCAATGTGAAATCTTACCATACTCGAAAACAACAAAATAAAACCATAGAGTACAGAGAGAACCTAATCAACTGAAGAAACCTATCAAGTTAAACAGATGCTTAGACACCAACAAAAAATTACAATTCATACTAAGAAACAGGAAGACATGGCACAGTCAAGAAACCAAACTAAAAACTAGGATGAGTACAGAACAAGGAACAGCTAATCAGAGATGCCCAGACAAATATCATGAATAAACTTAATGAAGTGAAGGAATAGATTAAGGACATTAAGAAGACCCTGGCAGAAAAAAACTAAAGAAATTTTAAGTATGCATAAATAGATAACAGATATGATGATGATAAATGGAACAATCCAGGAAATCAAATCATACTCGTAGCATACAACAGCAGATATGAACAGGCAAAGGAAAGAGTCAGTGATGTAGAAGACAGTGTATCTGAAATCAAACAGTACGACTAATAGATAAAAAGAGAGAAAAAAATCCAGCAGGGATTTAGAGATTTGAATGACAATATGAAACACACAAACATATGTATTATAGGAATCCCAGAGGGGGAAGAGAAGGAATGGGGAGAGAAAGAATGTTGGAGGAAATAATGGCTGAAAAAATCCCCAACTCTATTGAAGGAGATGGAAATACATGTCAGAAATTGTCTAACACCCTAAACAGTATAAATCCTAAAAAGACCTACTCTAGTAAATAAACTTGTCAAATTGTCCAATGCTCAAGACAAAGAGAATACTGAAAATAAGAGAAAAGAGAACAATCACATACAAGGGAAGCTCAATAAGATTAAGTGCTGATTTTTCATCTGAATTCATGAGAGCAAGGAGGAAATTATATGACATATTTAAGGTGTTAAAAGAAAAAAGCTTCCAGCCAAGGATTCTCTATATAACAAAACTGGCATTCAAAAATGAGGGAGAGTTCAAAATATTCACAGATAAACAGAAAATGAAAGAGTATGTCAATAATAAGCCTGCTCTTCAAGAAATAGTAAATGGAGCTCTGCAGGTTGAAAGGGGGAAAAAAAACAGGAAGGATTGAATTGGAGAAGAAGGAAAGAACAACTAAAATTAAATAAAGAGAATAAACAGCATATGTCATACATAAACTCAAATATAATATGGCTAAAGTAAGTAATTCCTTGACAGCAATAACAATGAATGTTAATGGATTAAATTAACCAGACAAGAGACACAGAATGGCAGAATGGTTAAGGAAATATTCCCATCTATATGCTGTCTACAAGAAACTGACCTTAGGCCTCAGCATGCAAGGAGGCTGAAAGTGAATGGTTGGAAAATAATTATACAAGCAAACAATAACCATAAAAGAATGGGAGTAACTAAATGAATATTGGGAAAAAATAGCCTTTAAATGCAAAACTATTGTAAGAGAAAAAGATGAACACTATATATTAGTAAAATGGAGTAATCTATCAAGAAGAAAGAACAATCATAAACATTTATGAATCTAACCAGGGTGCCTCAGAATACATGAGGCAAACAATGGGAAAACTGAATGGAGAATTAGATAGCTATAAAATTATAGTGGGAAATTTAATACATCCTTATCACCATTAAACAGAACATCTCAGCAGAGAGTCAATAAAGAAACAAATACTTTGAATAATACATTACAGGATCTGAACCTGCTAGACATATACAGAACATTACATCCAAATACAGTGAGATATAAATTCTCCTTGAGTGCATATGGATCATTCTCCAGGAGAGACCACATTCTAGGCCACAGAACAACTCTCAATGAATTCAGAAAGACTGAAGTTATACAAAGTAATTTCTCTGAACACAATGGAATGAAACTGAAAAACAGTAAGAGACACAGAACCAGATTAGGCACAAAGATATGGAAGTTGAACAACACACTTTTAGGCAAACAGTGCGTCAAGGAGGAAATCTCAAAGGAATAACTAAGCACCTTGAAATAAATAAAAATGACAACAAAACATATCAAAACTTATGGTATGCAGCAAAAGCTGTATTTAGAGGACAATTCACACCCTTATATGCCTATATTAAAAAGAAGAAAGATAAAATCAAAGACTGAACTCCACCCCTGGAGGAATTTGAAAAAGAACCTCAAAGTAAGTAGAAAGAAAGAAATAACAAAGATTGAAGCAGAACTAAATGAAATTGAACATAAGAAAGCATTCAAAAAAATAAAACCCAGAATGGGTTACTTGAGAAGATTAATAAAATTGACAAATCCTTACCTAGACTAACAAAGATAAAAGGAGAGAAGAAGCAAATGCATAAAATAAGAAATGAAGAAGAGGATATCACCAGTGAACCCAGAAAAATTAAGAACATAGCAAGAGAATACTTTTAAAAATTATATGCCAACAAGATGGATAAAATAGAAGAAATGAACAAAACCCTAGAAACTCATAAACAGACTACAACGACAAAAGAAGAAATTGATTAACTCAACAGACCAATCACACTAATGAGATAGAATCAGTCGTCAAAAATCTCCCAACTAAAAAGAACCCACAGCTGAATTCAATCAAACATTCCAGAAAGGACTAACACCAATCCTGCTTAAACTGTTCCAAAAATTAGAAGTAGTAGGAACATTGCTTATCTCATTCTATGATGCCAATATTACAATATTACCCTAATACTAAAGCTGAACAAAGATGCCACAAGAAAAGAAAACTATAGATCAATCTATCTAACTAACCTAGATACTAAAATCCTCAACAAAATAGTTGCTAACTGCATTCAACAACACATCAAACGAATTATACACCATAACCATGTGGGTTTCATCCCTGGTACACAAGAATGGTTCACAATAAGAAATTCAATCAATGTAATACACCACATAAACAGACTGAAAAAAAATCACATGATCATATCTGAAGATGCAGAAAAAGCCTTTGATAAATACAGCACTCTTTCCAGATAACATTAAAATAATAATAATAATAATAGAAGTAAACATTATCAACATGATAAAAAGCATATATGAATAACCCACAACTAACATCATATTCTGTGGTGAAATCATAAAAAGCTTTCCCTTTAAGATGGGGAACAAGAAAATGATGCCCATTTCCACTTCTCCTATTGTCTTAGAAATACTTGCTTGAGCACTTAAGCAAGAAAAAGATATAAAAGCCTTTCAAATTGGAAAGGAAGAAGTAAAAATTTCACTATTTGTGGATGACATGATGCTACACATAGAAAGCCCTGGGAAATCTACAACAAAGATTCTAAAGCTTATAAGTGAGTTCAGTAATGTCACAGGTTATATGATAGATGTGCAAAATTCAGTTGCATTTCTGTACACTAACAATGAGCAATGAGGAGGAAATTTATTTGCATTTACAATAGCAGTTAAAAGAAACAAATACCTAGGAATAAATTTAACTAAAGGTGTAAATGACTCATACACCAAATTCTACACAAGACTGATAAAGGAAATAAAAGAAGAATTTAAAAAAAAGGAAGATTATTCCCTGTTCATACAAAGGAAGACTAAACATCATTAAGATTTCTACCCTACAAAACTGATTTACACATTTAATGCAATTCCAATACAAATCATCACAGCATGTTTTACTGAATAGGAAAAACTATGAAATTTATTTGGAAGAACAAGAGGCCTAGAATAGCAAAAGACATATTGAAAAAGTAAAATGAAATTGAAGGAATAACATTACCTGAATTTAAAATATACTACAAAGCTACAATGGTCAAAGTTGCATGATATTGGCACAAGGAGACATACTGACCAATAGAACCAAATTGAGAGCTCTGACATAAATCCTTGCATGTAAAGTCAACTGATATTCAACAAGCCGACCAAGCTCATTTAACTGGGTGAGAATGGTCTCTTCAACAAATGTTGCTGGAGAACTGGGTGTCCATAACCAAAATAATGATAGAGGAACACTGTCTCAACCTTATAGAAAAATTGACTCAAGATGGCTCAAAAATCTAGATATAAAAGCCAAGACAATAAAGACCTTAGAAGACAATATAGGGAAACATCTCCTGGATCTTGTATTAGGAAATGGTTTCATGAATTTCCCACCCAAAGCATGAGCAATGAAAGAAAAAAATAGACAAATGGGACCTCCACAAAACAAAACCTTTTACAACTCAAAGGGCTTTGTATGGGGAGTGAAAAGGCAGCTTACTCAATGGTAGAAAAATATTTGGTAATCATATATCTGACAGGAGCCTAATATCTAGCATATATAGAGAAATCCTATTCTCCAAAAATAAAAAGATAAAAAAACAGCTTTAAAAACGAATAAGTGAGTTGAATAAACACTTATCCAAAAAAGAAATGCAATGGGTATAAAGCACAGGAAAAGATGCTCAACACCAGCAGCTATTTGGGAAATGCAAATCAAAACTTCAATGGGATATCATCTTACACCCATTTGACTGGCAGCTATTAAAAACACAGAGATGTACAAATGTTGGAGAGGATGTGGAGAAATGGGAACTCTCATCTGCTGCTGTTGGGAATGTAGAATCTTGCAGCCTTGAATACAGTTTAGCAGTTCCTATATACAATATTTGTACATCAGTTGTAACAAATGTACCATCCACATATAAAATATTAATAAGGGAAAGGAGAAGAGAAGGAAGATGTTGGGTATATGGGAGTCCCCTATATTATATACATGGCTTTTCTGTAACCTAAATCTTCTTTGAAGACAATATGTAAAGAGCAAGACACTGGGGGAATAAATGGAAGAAAAATTTACTGTATATACAGGAAAATACTTCCTACAGTGATGAAAGCCAAAATGTAAAAAAAAAATTAAATATTGTCCATTATTTTTTACTGTACAAATTTTTTAATTTACTTTTTAAAAATTTTTGCATTTTATTTCTTATTTTTAAAGCTATCATTATTACTTCATTTTCTTATTAATTATATTTGGCTATTTCATTGCCTTCATTTTTTATGAGGTTTTGGATCACAGAAGGGTTACAACAGTGATAGGGGAGGATCTTTGGTGTTGGGTGTCAGTGACAGGGGATACATGGGAGAAAGTTAACTTGAGCACACTTATAAGGCATATAAATGTATTCAAATGTTCATGGGATATTGTCACCATGGGTAGAGATTCACACAATACCCAAAAGAATATCAAATTCACATTCTGCTGAGTTCTGCAACATTCTCTAAAGGAGAAGCAAGAAGCCCCCAAATACAGGGGCAATAATTAGTGAAGGCAGATGGTCCATTGCTGGACCCTTGTTATTGATGACTGTGCTTATGAACCTTTACTCTTGAAATTGAAACGTAGCATATTATTATAGATTGTCTAAGAGTTGGGTCCTGAGATCCTCTTTGTTGATCAATTGGGACCTCTCTTTAAGCCAAACTCAGCTTATAAATGCAATAACTTTCCCCCAGCATGGGACATGATTCCTAGGGATGAGCCTCCCTAGCATTGAAGGATTATTACCAAGCACCAACTAGCAATGCAACTGGAAAAAGATCTTGAACAAAGCGGGGAACTTTTTAAGACAAATGAGTTTATATGGCTAAGAGACTTCAAAGTGTGTTGGGAGATCATTCCAGATTTTACATGTCTCAGCAGGATCTCATTGACTGCCAAATTAGATAGTACGCCAAATAGCAGGGATGCAAAGGGTTCTTGCATCCAGACACTACAGTCATGGAAGATAGCTCTGGAGTTTGGTGCCTTGCCAGTGGGTGTTACTTTGGAATTTATGTTCCTGAGGGTGACAAAGTTGGATTGAGTTGTGGTTTTCCTACACCTAGCTCTACTGTCCCTTCTATTTGTACCTTTAATTAGTATTAGAGTTGGTAAGTGTACATCCATGAGAAACAAATCTTTGGGCTTCCTTTGTGCTAGCTGGGTCCTGAACCTCAACTGAGTTGCAACACCTTTTCTCCAGTTCATTGGATTCACCCAGGATAACTATCAAGGAAGAGATGATGGACAACCACTATACCAAGGAAATGAGAAAGTCTACAACTTCAAGCAAGAGAACCCCATCCATCAGCCATATGTGACCAAAGCCCCTTCTCAATTTGAGGTGGAGTGGGCATCACCATTCGAGAATTCTCTGCATCGAGGAATGGGCTAAAGTAGACTTACGGGTATTCTACTATAAACTTATTGTGATTCTAGCAAAGGAAGAAATTATATCATTGAGTTGGAGGCTATGACCACTGGAGGTACTGAGAGAAGGGAGGGGGGGAAACAGGAGTAATATGGGGGCAATTTTGGGACTTGGGAATCTTCCTGAATAACAGTGAAACTACAGATACATGTCATTATATACCTTGCCATAACATAAAGAATTGTGTAGGAGAAGGTGTGAACTACAATGTAAACAATAATCCATGCTTAGTGGCAATGCTCCAAAATGTTCATCAATTGCAATGAATCAACCACACTAATGAAGGTTGTTGGTAATGTGGTAAAATGTTGGAGTTGTGTGGAGGGGGGCATATGGGAACACTTTTTTATATAACATTTATGTAATCTAAGTATCTTTTTATAATATATATATATATATAAATAAACAAACTACAAACAAATAAGGGAGTCATCTCAGGGAGGATAGAAAATCAAAAAACCTCAGTAATAAACAGATGCCTTCTCTTGTTGTTTTTTTTCAAATTCTACTCAATTTATTCATTTTTTAAAAAGATATTACATTAAAAAAAATGAGGACCCCATTCGCCCCCTCCGCCCCCACCCCACCACTCCCCCCCCCCAATAACACTCTCCCCCATCATCATGTTACATCCATTGCATCTGATGAGTACATCTCCGGGCATCGCTGTACCCCATGTCCCGTGTTCCACACCATAGCCCACACTTTCCCACGTTCCATCCAGTGGGCCATGGGAGGACATACAACATCTGGCAATTGTCCCTGGGCCACCACCCAGGACAACTCCAAGTCCGGAGAATGCCTCCACATCTCTTCTCTTTCTCCCCTTCCCCACACCCAACAGCCACTCTTGTTGTTTTTATTAACAATTGCTTTGGAGATTCTAGTTTATTCAATAAAGCAAGAAAATAAAATAATGCAATTTTTAAATGTAATAAGTAAAATAAATATCTATCTCACCTGTGTGCCTCCAAGATATATGAGGCAAAGCTGAAAGGAAAAATAGATATTTCTAAAATAACAGTCGAATACTTCAATGCACCACACTCAGTATTGGATTGAACATATGGACAGATGATAAATAAAGAAACAGAGAGCTTCAATAATGTAATAAAAGAGCTAGACTTAACAGATGTCTATAGAGCACTGTAACCCAAACAGCTGGATATACATTCTTTTCAAGTGCTCATGGATCCTTCTCCAACATAGAATATATGTTGGGTCACAAAACAAGTCTCCATAAATTTCAAAAGTTGGAATTAAACAAAACATTTTATTTGATCATAATGGAATGAAACTTGAAGTCAATAATTGACGGAAAAAATACAATTTATAAATATTTGGAGATTAAACAACACACAAATGATCAGTGAGTCAAAGAAGAAATTGCAAAAGAATTCAACAAATACCTTGAGGCTAATTTAAATAAGAACACAACATACCAAAACTTATGGAAAACCACAAAGACAGTGCTGACGGGAAAATTTTAGCCCTCAATTCTTACATTAAAAAAGAAGAATAAGCTAAAATTAATGATATAACTACATTCCTGCAGTCACAAGAAAAAGAACAGCAAACTAATCACAAACCAATCCAAAGGAATGAAATAGTAGATTAGCACAGAAATAAATGAAATCAAAAACAAAGATCCCTCATGGATCCATGAGGAATCTGAGCCTCCTCTTGACATAGAGGTGGAATGGACACAACCAATCCAATGTCCACAGAGAAAAGGTGGCATTGGAGTGGGAAAAGTGGACATGGTGGCTAATGGGTATGGGGAATGGCAGGAAGAGACGAGATGTGGAGGTGTCTTAGGGACTTGGAGCTGCCCTGGATGGTGCTTCAGGGGCAATCACCGGACATTATAAATCCTCACAGGACCCACTAGATGGAATGGGGGAGAGTATGGGCCATGATGTGGACCATTGACCATGAGGTGCAGAGGTGCCCAGAGACGTACTTACCAAATGCAATGGATGTGTCATGATGATGGGAATGAGTGTTGTTGGGGGGGGAGTGGTGGGATGGGGGTGGTGGGGTTGAAGGGGTCCTCATATATATATTTTTTAATGTAATATTTTTACAAAATCAATTAAAAAAATTAAAAAAAATAGTGAACAATACTGCTATAAAAAAAACAAAAAAAAACCAATTTTCTAAACCAATTGTAGCATTTAATGAGAGTACTCTTTGTTCAAATTCCTTATCAATATTTCATATTGCCAGACATTTAAATTTTTTCTTGTGTGCTGAAAGTTTTCTAATGTGTTGTGTTTGTGTGTGCGTATACTGTTTGGTGGTTTGCAAGAGAGTTTAATATATAATTGACATATATTTGACATACATAATTGTCATATATAATTGCCAAACTACTAGTAGGTGTTCCCACAATAATATTTAAAGCAGGGACTCAAACAGATATTTTAACATGAATATTCATAATGGAATTACTTATACTTGCCAAAATACAGAAACAAGTCAAGTGTCTGTCAACCAAAAAATAGATTATCAAAATATGCATATATGTGAAATGGAATATTATTCAGCTATTAAAAGGAATAACATTCTGATACATGTTACAACATGAATGAACCTTGAAAGCAGCATGTTTAGTGAAATAAACCAGAACCAAAGGACAAATATTATATTATATCACTAATATAAATTATTAGAATAAGCAAATTCATAGAATGAGAAACTAGAATACAGGTTACCAGGATACAGGTTGGATAGAGAATGGTGAGCTAATTACAAGTTATCAGAGGTGCAAAGTTACTGTTTGGAGTGAAGAAAAAATAGGTAATGGATGGTGATGATGATAGCACAACTTTGTGAATGTAATAAATACTTCTGAGAGATATATTTGAGCATGATTAAAATGGAAAATTTTAGGCCTTATATATGCCACCAGAATTAAAAAATAAGATGAAAGAAAAAAACATACAACTGTTCAACTCAAAGCATGAGCCCTAAGGTAAACTATGGGCTATAGATAATAGTATAATTATAATACCCTTGTTTCATCAATTGTAACAAAGTTACAATACAAATGTTAATAATACTGAATATTGTGTTTCAGGAGTTATATAAGAACAACTTAATTTCTTCATGAGTTTTCTGTAAACCTACAAACGCTTAATAAAAAATATATTGAAAAAAAAAACAAAGATCAATTGAGAAAATCAACAAAACCAAAAGATGGTTCTTTGCAAAGACCAAGTCGTCAAACCCTTAAGTAGACTGACAAGGAAAAAGAGAGAAGACAAAAAATAAAATCAGAAATGAGAGGAAGGACATTACCACTGATCCTGCAGAAGTAAGAGGGCTCATAAGAGGATACTATGAAAAACAGTATGCCAACAAGCTAGAAAATGTAGATGAAATGGGCAAATTACTAGATACACACAAACCAGTACACTGACCCTAGAAGAAATAGAAGACCTCAATAAAATCATCTCAAGTGAGGAAATTGAAGCAGTCATCAAAAATCTCCCAACAATTAAAAACCCAGGACCAGATGGCTTCACAAGTGAATTCTACCAATCATTCAAAGACGATCTGATACCAGTCAAGGACCTAAGTATAAAAACGATCATGTAACTCCTAGAAGGAAATGTAGGAAAACAACTTCAAGATCTTGTGGTAAGTGGTAGTTTCTTAAACCTTACACCCAAAACATGAGCAACAAAAGGAAAAATAGATAAATGGTGCCTCCTCAAAATTAAATACTTTTGTACCTCAAAGGACTTTGTCAAAAGGGTGAAAAGGCACCCAACTCAAAGGGAGAAAATCTTTGGCAATCACATATCTGATAAGGGTTTAATATCCATAATTTATAAAAAGTTCATGCAACTTAACAATAAAAAGACACACACTACTCAATTTAAAAATGGGCAAAAGAGAGGAGAGGCAAGATGTCAGCAGTGTAAGGAGCTCCAAGAGTCATCTTGTCCTACAGGGAAGTTAAAAATCACCCAGAGCTATCTAAAGCACCTGTTTGCGGCCTCCTGGAGACCAGAAGAGCATTCTGCATCATCCTCGAAAGAATGAAAGGAAGAGACTGCACTTCTGCTGAGAAGACTCATGAGTAGAGCACTCCACATCAAAGGAGGCTGGTGGCATCCTCCACTGGTGATGCCAGCCATCTCAGGAGCTATTCCATGACTGGAGTTGGAAGCTCCGTATTCCAAAAATGGGGGAGGAAGAGATGGTTGGGCACTGATTTCAGCTACTGATTAGTAAATTTTGCTGACTGAAGTATAAACCTAAGAACAGGTAAAGTTTGAACCTGTCCAAGTTAGAGGGCCACTGGCCTCCATTTTAACTCCAATCCCTATATGAGGGTAAGCAGGGCTGAGGGAAAATCACAGTGCTAGTATGGACAAGCTTCTTTCCACACAGATTGGCTTACAGCTCTAGCCTAAGTCCCAGACTCATCTCCGGCATGGAAGAAGGAGGGGGGGGGCACTTGCCCCAAACTCTCTTCAGACCTAACTGTGAAGGGTGGTGCTCACCTACTATTCTAGTGGTGCAAAATGCCTCAAGAGATATTCTGTAGCTGGAGTTGGAAGCTCCGTTTCATGAAAACAGGGGAGGAAGAGAGGATTGGCCACCAATTTCAACTACTGATTAGTAAATTAAGCTGCCTAAAATATAACTCTAAGAACAGCTAAAGTTTGAACCTGTCCCAGTCAGAAGGAGGCCAGTAGCCACGATTTTGTCTCCACACCCAGCATGATTGAAAATCACAGTGATGGTAGGTACTGGCTTCTTTCCAACCAGTTCGAAATGCAGTCCAAGCCTAGGCTTCAGCTCCACCTCTAGCATGGCAGAAGCTGACAGGACCCGCATCAATTTCTCCAGGTAACTGCAAATGTATTTGGCCAACACAGACTGAAGAGTCAGACACCTGGTGCTCCATTCCAACACCCCAATAGAATAGGAAAGAATCTGTGTTTCCTCAGCCTCTCTGGACAACTGAAGTCACTTTCAGCCCACACAAATTGATTTGTTAATAGCCTTCAATTCCATCTCCACACCTCCAACCACATAGGCTAGAAGGGGTCTGGTGTTTCTTCAGCCTCTCTGGAAAACTTCAGGTACTATTAGCCCACACAGACTGGATACTTGGTCACCTGTAGCTTCATTCCCACTTCCTAATACAATAAGAGGTAAGCTGTCTTTCTTCAGCCTCTCTGGGTAACTGCAGATGATTTCAGCCCACACAGACTGGATATTCAGAAACCTATATCTCCATCCCTGCTCCTAAGTAACATAGAAAGGTAGTTGTGTTTCCTCAGCCTTTCTGGGCAAAGGCAGACACTTTTGGCCTGCAAGGCCTCAACTGATGAATACTTCTATTTCCACCCCCAACTCCCAATATCATAGGAAGAGGATGGTGTTTCGTTAGCCCCTCCAGGCAATGGCAGGTACTTTTGGACTACAGGAACTAAACTATTGGGCACTGAGTTTCCACTCCCACCTGCCAATAGGATAGAAGGGTTTGGTGTTTTCCAGCCCCTCTGGGCAATAGCAGCCACTTTTGGCCTACATGAACTGGACTAACGAGTGCCTGTGGAGACAAATTATGCCAAACAGTTCAATGTAGAGGAAATGGAAAAATTCCTAAGAATGAATGAACAACCTACATTGACCATAGAAGAACTAAAAGACCACAACAAATCAATCACTAGTAAAAAGATTGAAACAGTCACCAAACAACTCCCCAAAATGAAAAGCGCAAGACCAGATGGTTTCACACATGATATCTACCAAGCATTCAAAGAAGATTTAATACCAATTTCCCTCAAACTACTAAAGCATTGAACAAGAAAAAAAATATAAGTCATGCAGATTGGAAAACAAAGAAGAAAAACCTTCACTATTCACAGATAATATGATCCTATATCTAGAAAGCCCTGAAAAAATTGACAAGAAAGATGCTACAGCTTATAAAGGATTTCAGTAGAGAGTCAAGATACAAGATTAATATGCAAAAATCAGTGGTGTTTCTGAATACTAGTAATGCTCATTCTGAGGAGGAAGTCAGGAAAAAAATTCCATTTACAATAGCAACTAAAAATGTCAAATATTTAGGAATAAACTTAACCAGGCATGTAAAGCACTTGTATTCAGAAAATTACAATGAATTGTTAAAATAAATACTAAAAGAACTAAATAATTGAAAGAACATTCCATGCTCATGAAATGGAAGACTAAATATCATTAAAATGTCAATTCTACCCAAGTTGATATAGAGATTCAATGCAATCCTGATGAAAAACTCCAACAGCATTTTTTAAACAAATGGAAAATATAATTATCAAATTTATTTGGGAAGTTAAGGAATCTTGAATAGCCAGTAAAACTTTAAAAAGAAAAATCAAACTTGGAGGACTCTCATTTCCAGACTTGAAGTCATATTACCTCTTTACAGTGGTTAAAAGAGCACAATACTGGCATAAAGGCAGACACAGGTAAATGGAACAAAATTGATGGTTCATAAAAAGACACCCAATAATATGGTCAAGTGATTTTTGGCAAGCCTGTCAAATCACCCAACCCAGGCAGAGTGGTCTATTCAACAAATGGTGCTGAGAGAACAGGATTTCCATGGCTAAAAGAAAAAGGACCCCTATCTCACACTTTTTACAAAATTAACTCCAAATGGATCAAAGACCTTATAAAAGCTAGAACCATAAAGCTCCTAGAAGAAAATGTAGGAAAATATCTTCAATATCTATTGTTAGGTGGTGGATTATTAAACATTACCCCAAAAGCATGAGCAATGAAAGAAAACATGGATAAATGGGACTTCCTCAAACTTAACCACTTTTGGAATTCAAAGGACTTCATCAAGAAGGTGAAAAGGCAGCCCACTCAATGGGAGAAAATATTTTGAAACCGCATATCCAATAAGCATTTGATTTCCATTCTATATAAAGAGATGATACACATCAACAATAAAAGAACAAGCAATCTAATTAAGAAATAGGGAAAAGATTTTAAAAGACATTTCTCCAAAGAGGAAACACAGATGACCAAAAAGCACATAAAAAATGCCTATATCATTAGCTACTAGGGAAAAGCAGATCAAAACAATGTGATTTCTTCTCACACCTCATAGAATCACCATTATTAAAAAAAGAGAACAGAAAACATTAAGTACTGTAAAGGATGTTGAGAAGTAGGTATATTTCTTCACTGTTGGTGGAATTGTAAAATGGTGCAGCTTCTGTGGAAGATAGTTTGGCTGGTCCACATGATGCTAAATATAGAACTTCCATATTCCTATACTAGGAATATATCCAGAAGAAATGAAAACTGTGGCAGAAATTGACATCTGCATATCAATGTTAATAGTGGCATTATTCACAACTGCCAAAAGAGGGAAACAACTTGAGTGTTCCTCAACCAATGAATGGATAAGCAAAATGTGGAATATACATCTAATGGAATACTATGCTGCTGTAAGAAGAAATGAAATTTGGACACATATAATAACATGGATGAATCTTTAAGACATTATACTAAGTGAGGTAAACCTGATTAAAAAATGATAAATATTACATGGTCTCATTAATATGATCTAAATATGAAGAATAAACACACGAGGTTTAAATCTAGAGTATAGATTATCAGAAGATAAGAGGAGGACTGAGAAGGACTTACTAATGCTTAATATGTAGAAGTTTTAATCAACTTTACTGTAAAAGTGTGGAAATATGTAGAGTTAGGGTCACACATTGTAGTGAGTAGCAGCTGGTGTACAAATGTGAATGTGGCTGTAAAGGGTAGTCTAAGGATGTAAATGTCAATTGAAAGAAAGTTAGAGAATAATCTATGAACTAAATAACACAGTGAGCACAGTTGATGAGAATTGTGGTTGGTGGTACAGATGCAAGAGTGTTCTTCTGTGAGCTAGAGCAGATGTACATCACTATTGCAGGGTGGTGGAAATGTGGAGAAGCATGGAAAAATATAATTGGTGTGATGTATGAACCAAGGTTAATGGAAATACTGTAATATATCCATGCATCCATGCCAAAGATGCACTGTGTTGATAATGGAGGAGTACGGAAATGGTGTTTCAAATGTATGCTATGGACCATGGTTGGTGGTAATAGTCTAATGATATTATCTCATAATCTGTAACAAATGTTCCACCATGGTGTACTGTGTTGGTGAAAGGGTGTTGTATGGGAATTCTACACAGGTGCATGATTGTTTTGTAAGTTCACAACTTTGGTAATAAAAATTTATTTAAAAAAATAATAATAGGGTGCGTTTGGGGAAAAATACACCAAATGTAAGATATAGTCTATAGTTAGTAGTAAGATTTTGATGATATTCTTTCATAATTTGTAATAAACGTCTCTCAACAATGCAAGGTGTTGGTGGTGGATTGATGTATGGGACCCCTGTGTGAAATTATGCTTGTTTGTTTTGTAAGTTCACAACTTTTAATATACACTTACTGTTTTTATATGATGATGTATGAATGATATAATTCAATAATTATTTAAATGGGCAAAGAACTTGAAAACAAGATTGTCCAAAGAAGAAAAATAAATGGTGAAGAAACACATGAAAAAATGTTTAATACCACAAGCCATTAGGGAAATGGGAGTTAAAATTACAATGAGATACCATTTCACACCTATTAGACTGGTCACTATTAAAAAGTCAGAAAACTGTAAATTTCGGGGAGGAGATGGGAAGATAAGAATGCTTATTCACTTTTGGTGGGAATGTAGAATGGTACAGCCACATTGGAGGACAGTTTGGCAGTTCCTAAGGAAGTGGGATATAGGCTTGCTATGTGTCCCAGTAAGTGCTTATTATTTCTAGGGATGCACCCAGAAGAACTGAGAGCAGGTACCAAAATAGACATCTGAACACCAATGTCCATAGTGGCATTATTCACAATTGCCAAAATGCCCTAGTGTCCAGGTGTCCATCAACTAATGAATAGATAAACCAATTGTAGTGTATTCACACCATGGAATATAATACAGCGTTTAGAAGAAATAAAGTCATGAAGCATAAGACAACATGGATGAACCTGGAGGATATTATGCTAAGTGGAGCAGTCAAACACAAAAGGACAAATCCTGTATGACTGTGCTATTATGAACTAAAGATATTATGTAAACTCATAGAATTTATACTTAGAATACAGGTTACCAGAAAATAGAATTCTAGTAGAGAATGGAAAGCTGATGGTTAAACTGTGCAGAACTGGTTAAACGGTTGTTTGTAAACCTTTGGAAATGAATGGACGTGGTGAAAGTACATCATGCTATTGTGACTAGCAGAGTTAATATATGGGCATGATAGTGGTTGAAAGGGAAAATCTAAGAACATGTACAGTACTAGAAGAAAAGCTTAATAATGTACCATGGAAATGCATAACACATTAAAATCCCATGTAAAATTAAAAAATGAGTGATACTGCTTATATAAGACTTTTTACAAAATATAAATACAATTAAACTAGAGAGAAGGAAATAGAATAGCTGGTATGTATGGCAGGGGAAGCATAGAGAGATTGCGAGGTGATGAGTTTTGTTTGTTTCTTTTGTTATTATTATTATTACTGGAATAATGAAAATGCTCTAAAAATGGTTGAAGTGATGAATGCACAACTATGTGATTATACTGAATACCATTTGTTGTACATTTTGGATGCTTTATTAATACATATCAATAAAATTAATTTGTTAAAAAAAAAGGAATTTGGGATGTGAAAGCCCTGAATTGCGGGTCTTTCTGGTAAGAATTTTAAGTTAGTATCTGAACTAAATTCCCATTGAATTTAGTTCTTTCTTTGCTAGCAGTCTGCAATTATGTACTATTTTAATAGGTACTGTTTACAAACCAAGTTTAACTCTGCAAATCCATTGACCTTTCTTTCTTTATCTCTCTATTTTAATCTTACCTCTTCGAGAAAGTTTTCCTTATTCAAATAGAATTTTGAAAAGTATCCCACCATTGACCGTGCTACACATAAATGCATTGGGTTCTGTGCATCACCAATGTTCAATTCTTTTTTTTCTACTTTACTGACTCATCTGACATTCTACTAAAAAAACTTCATCCTCTAAGAAACCAAATCTGGAGCCTACCACAAAGATTAAACTATTTATCATGCTTATGCAAACTTGGACTTGTCCTTTTCATCCCTCTGTCTTGATACATATTAGGAGAACTAAGGATTTTTAACTGTATTGTTTTAGTTTGCCAAAGGGGTGCCAGTGCAAAGCACAGGAAAGCTGTTGGCTTTTTAGTGGTGATTTATTTGGAGTAAATTCTTACAGTTCCAAGGCCATGAAATGTTCAAATCAAGGCATCAGCAGAGATGCTTTCTCACCAATGTCAGCTGTTGTTGGTAGCATCAGGTTGCAATGTGGTGAAGCAAGATGGCACCGATTTCTCCCAAGGTTTCAGCCTTCCCCTCAAGAATCTACCATCTCTTGGAGCCAGCTGTGAGTAACTAGGCATAGGGCTTGTCTGTTAAGCGTTCTTTACTTGCAGTTCAGCTGTGGGCAAAACTGATATCTTTTCTCTCACATGACTGAATTAAACATGCTGTTCTCTCTTTTTCCTGTGCCTCTCTGTGTGAGTCCATTTGTATCAGTTATAGCAAGGCAGCGGGGACTCAATGTGAGTAATGCCTCACTGATTAGTCCAATCAAAATCCCTAAAGTGGGGGGAACTGCATGGAGCACATCAGCTGCAATGCTTTGGATATTGCAGAGTTTTCTGGCCCAACCAAGCTGTTCCTGTCACTGGTCCCACAGGAGAAGGCCCTGTTTCAGAAGCAGGTGGCACAAGTCTGTCAGCATGTGACCAAGCAAGAAAAACATACTCCTGGAGTAGTCTATGTGTGCTACATACCTCGAGGCCTTTTTGAAGCCTTGCTCCAGTCATATTCCTTCCAGCTTAGCATTGTCCAGAAGTAAAAAGATTGTAAAAAGCAAAGGCTATGTCTTTGTGGAGATCAAGCCTGATGATGTTGCCAAGAAAGTTGCTGAAACAATAAACAATTGCCTTTTTGGTGAAAGGCTCTTGAAATGGGAGTTTATGCCATCTGAAAATGTACATGAAGAACTTTTCAAAGACTGGGATGTTCCATTTGCAAAGCCATTACATCCATCACTGAAACAGTATTATAAAAAGATAGACACAGAAAACCTATATATGAAGAAACAATTTAAAAACAAAGAAAAATTATTCAAGAAGAAATTAGCTCAAAAAGGAAAACAAAAACGGCTATAATTTTCCTCCATTATTTTTACAGAAAGAGAAAAATAAGAAATGCTTCAAACGGTGTCCTTCAGAAATCTACAAAAGGCCATGTTTTCCCAAACAAAAAGAAATAAGCAGTTTCAGGAACAACCAATTCTCCTAAAAACACTGTGCCCCACACCAGTTTTGACAAAAATTTTTTTGAATAGTTTAAAAACTAAAGTGGCTGAAATGAATGATAATGATGAAGATAATTAAACAGTTTTCAAATAATCCATATCTGGTGAAAAAGAAGCTACAGGAGAGATTCAGACACCTACAGGTTCAGGGGAAAAAAAGATGTAGAAAAGGTAACCAGTAAATCTAAATGTACTGTATGTAATGTTTCTTCTGAAAAATGTGCTTTTGTTTTAAGGCTGATTCTTTAAATGTTACTAGATACAGTGAAATGCAACCATTGGTAAGAGTTTTGGAGGAAAAACATGCTCTTGGTCCAAGTAAATAGGAAAAGCAATCAATAATTCTGGCTTGTCTACCCTTGCTGAAATACAGGGCTGCAAAGAAAACTGACAGCCCTTCAGGTTAAGTGATCTTTTTTACCTGTTGCATGTCTCTGATTTCCTTTGCAGTTGTCATAATTGTCCTTAGTTAAACTATCTGGGGAGAATGGGCACCATAGGCTGCATGTTTACTTATAAACTGTAACTTTTGATGTAAAAACAAATAAAGACTGACCACCAATCTTGTACCCCACCTACATAGTTCCCTGGATTAGGCAGTGCATATTTTTAGGAAATATCTGAAGTGCACCAATAAGGGTACTTAAAATTTCAACATCAGATGGTTGAAATGGAAAGCTTAGTTACACTGCTGAGTGGGAACATAACCCAAGTGTTAATGCAGGTTCATTTATGAGTATATGACTCATTTTTACTAATAATGTTAAATTATTTTCTTGGTTTTTTTATATTTTAAAAAAATTTTATTGAAGTATATCACAGATGCACATACCTAAACAATAGTACATATAAAATTTGTAAAATTACCAAACAAACATGCATAACATCATACAGGGCTCCCACGTATCACCCCACCACCACCAACTTATACTGTTGTGAAACATCTGTTACAAGCTATGACCTAACTGTAGCCAATTTCTTACATTTAGTGTATTTTCCCCAACCCATCTACTTACTAATATAGTACATTACTATTATATACTTGATATAGTTCATGAGAGAATGTTCTAATATTTCCTCTATTAACAAAATTCCTCTTTCTGCCACTGGATTCCCTGTGTTATACAGTCCCATGCTTTGTATAATCCATTCAAACTGCATACTCAGTGGCTCTCATTTTCATCAAAGTTATGGTGTCATCACCTCAGTCAATTTTGAATGTTTCATTATTGCAAAAGGAAAAATCCAATATCCTGTTATATTTATGTATTGCTGCAAAATATCATAATAGTACTGTTAACTATCATCCATAAATTACATTAGTTATAAAATTTTCCCATGCATTACAATATTCTTAACAATTTTTAAATGCAGAACAGTGTTATATTTATACTATTAGCCACAATCTTCATTCTCCACTGAAGTCACTATGTTATATGCTCCCTAGAAATATGCTCTAGATTTCTTTTGATTGACATTTATATCCACAGACTACCCCTTTCAGACACAATCTCATTTATAAATCAGCAGTGTTAGTTATACTCACTCTAATGTGTTACCATCAGTTCAGCTTATTTCCACACTTTTACAATAAATCTTTCTAAAAATTCTACATATATTGAGCATCAGCACTCATTTTAACCCATCTTTTAATGTCCAGCAACCTATACTCTAGAGTTTACCTATGTGAATATACTCATGGTATTAATTAATATTAGTGAGATCTTACAATATTTGTCCTTTTGTATCTGGCTTATTTCACTCAACATAGAGACACCATATATGAAAAATGAAAAACTTGTCTCTCAATCTTCCCTTCATCAAAAGAAAACTAATCATCACACACCTATCCTGTTGAGTGAGCTTCATTGAGGAGAAACTTTCCTCCTATTAGAAAAGGTTTTCTCTATAATGTGGAGAAAACAATTTAGAAAATATAATAAGGAAGTATTACCTGTTTAAGGTGCTTAAGGGGGGACATCTGGCACTTTTAGGGAGTCTATGAGTACTCATTTTGTCCTAGTGTGTTATATCATTGGGTGGACACCCATACAATGAGTGTGAAGGTGTACCCACATCCTGGGTAGGCCTGATGTTCTCAAACAGAGGGAAGTGTGACTCTCAAGAGAATTAGAGGCCCCCAATGTTCTAGAGCAGCCTAGTATGTCAAGCCTTTAGTACTGTTGCAAGTATCTCTGAATCTGGTCCTTCAAGGAGTGAAAATAGATGGTCACTGTGGGCCCTGAGAGGGAGGGGGAGAGAGATATAGAATAGATGGAATCAGGATAACTGGGGGGCAATGGAAGTGTTCCATAAGATCATGCAATAATGGAGATAAGACACGTTAAATTACACCAGAAATGTATAAAAGTCTATAGACTAAAATGTAAACTATAATGTAAAACATAAAGTAACTAAAAATTTAGAAAATTGCACGGTCTTAAATATAAAGCATAATGAAAACTAAAATGGAACCATGTTTGAAAGCTATGTTTCAAAATGTGTACATCTGTTGCAGCAGAAATAACATTAACATGTAAGAAGATTATTGCTGGAGAAGGGGAAAAGTGTTTGATGTTGGATATATGGCAGGCCCCTATATTGTTTATGTTAATTACTGTGATCTAAAGCTTGTGAAGACAAAATTAAAAATTATTTTAAAAAAAAGGATGTAGACACTGAAGAAGAAATGAAATAAATTGCCTTGCTACTGTACATACAGGGCAACACCTATTGCAGTGATGAAAGGCAAAACATCAAAAACAAAGCTATATAATATTTTTCATTTTTTAATACCACAATATATTTTTACTTTATTTTAGGTTTTCTAAATTAAAATGAATTCTATTTCCAATCTTTAAAACCTTCACTATATTTCATTTTACTATTAATTGAATTTGGCTATATATTAGGCTTCATTTTTGAAGACGTTTTGAACCACAGAGAGGCTCAGCTATGTCAGGGTAGGAACACTGGTGTGGGGTGTTATTGATGGGGGCACATGTTTGGGAGGGAGTTCTCCAAGGAATGTATAAAGGGTACATAAAAATGTTTGGATATATGTTGGGTATTTTCATAGTAGTTACAGTTACAAATGACAACTGAGGGTGTGCTGAGTTCCTACACAGGGGAGCTCTAATTGCATTCTCTAATGGAACAGCAACAATCCCCCAAGTGTAATAGCAAAGACCAACAAAGAAGGATGGGTCAATGATGAACCCTTGATACTGATGATTATGCTTATGAGCCTGTGTGAATGCAATATGAACTAGGTCTAGAGCAAGCTGCAGGGTGCCTAAAAGTTACCTCCTGAGAGCCTGCATGTTGCTCAAATGTGACCACTCTCTAAGCCAAACTCAGCATGTAAATGCATTGCCTTCCCCGCAGCATGGGACATGACTCCAGAGGATGAGTCCCCCTGGTGCAGATGGATTACTACCAATCACTAACTAGTGATGGAACTAGAAAGAGACCTTGAATAAAAGGGTCAACTCAGACCAGCAGAATATCTCAGCCTACATGTAGGATCATGTGTTAAAAATTGCTTTTTGGCCTTGAATGAAAGGGGGAATGGCAAAGGCAAATGAGTTTATATGGCTAAGGGTCTTCAAAAAAGAGCCAGGAGGTCTTCAGAGGGGTCACAATTATACATGCCTCAGTAGGACCCCAGAAACAGCTAAAGTAGTTACAACCCCAGGTACTGATTTTCCTGAGGGCTATGGAGACCCACAGGTTCTATGGTCATAGCTGATGGCTCTGGAATACAGTCCCATGTGAGTAGGCCCTACTTTGGAATTTGTGTTCCTGAATGTGAAGGAGTTGGACTCAGATGTGACCTTCCTACAAATGCCTATTCTGTCACTTTTACTGAACATGTGATTGTTGCTAGGTTTGATGTATACTCAGGAGACTTGAATCTCTGGACTGGCCTTTTGCCAGCTGGGCCCTGAGCCTCAGGAGAGTTGCAACTACTATCCTCTCATTCGTTGGCCTTACCCAGGTCAGGTAACAGGGAGGTGAAATGGTTAAGCACCACACCAGGGAACTGAGAGTGCCTACAGCTTCAGGCAGGAGAATCACGTCCAGCAACCATGTGGGATCTATACCCCCTCTTGATATAGTGGACATCACCATTCCAGGGTCCACAGGATGGAGGAATAAAATATGGATTAAGGTGGACTTACTGAAATTCTACTATGGAACTATTGTGACTAGTAATGGAAGAAATTCTATCATTGATATGGAGAATGTGGCCATGCTAATTGCTGAGGGCAGAGAAAGGAAAGAAGAAAGGTGATGTGGGGGCATTTTTGGGACTTGGAGTTGTCCTAAATGATATTGCATGGACAGAAGCTGGACATTATATATACTGCCATAACCCACTGAATGTCCTGGGGGATAGTGTAAACTAAAATGGAAACTATTATACATGTGGTGCTGCAGTGCTCCAAAATGTATTCACCAAATGCAATGAATGTGCCATAATGATGAAAGAGGGTGTTGTTATGGGAGGAGTGGGGAGAGGGGGGTAGAGAGTATATGGGAACCTCTTATATTTTTTTAATGTAACATTTTTTGTGATCTATGTACCTTAAAAATACAATAAAAATTGATGGGGGTGGGGGCATGGGGAGTGGGGTATATGGGAACCTCTTATGTTTTTAATGTAACATTTTGTGTGATCTTTTTTATCTTTTTTAAATTTTTTGTCTTTATATTTTTAATATTACATTCAAAAAATATGAGGTCCCCATATACTCCCCACCCCCCTCACCCCACTCCTCCTTCCATAACAACAACCTCCTCCATCATCATGAGACATTCATTGCATTTGGTGAATACATCTCTGAGCATCACTGCACCTCATGGTCAATGGTCCACATCAGAACCCACACTCTCCCACAGTCCACCCAGTAGGCCATGGTAGGACATACAACATCCGGCAATTGTCCCTGGGGCACCACCCAGGACAACTCCAAGTCCTAAAATTGCCTCCACATCTCATCTCTTCCTCCCATTCCCCACACCCAGCAGCCACCATGGCCACTTTCTCCACACCAATGCCACATTTTCTTCTATTACTAATCACAATAGTTCATGAATAGAATATCAGTAAGTCCACTCTAATACATACTCTATTCCTCCATCCTGTGGACCTTGGAATGGTTGTGTCCACTCCACATCTATATCAAAAGGGGGTTTAGATTCCACATGGATGCTGGATGCAATTCTCCTGCTTTCAGTTGTAGGCGCTCTTGGCTCCCTGGTGTTGTGGTTGACCTCCTTCACCTCCATGTTAACTCAGTGGGATAAGTCCAATAAACCAGAGTGTAGGAGCTGAAGTGTTGAGGCTCAGGACCTGGCTATCACGTGGTCAGTCCAGAGATTCAGGTCCCCTGGGTGTGTGTGATCTTTTAACTTAAAAAAAAGCTAATAAAAATGAAATTAAAAATATTACTACTAACAAAAGTATCTTACATTTGTTGTATTTCCCCCCAATCACCTCTATTATTTTTTTTGTCACCAAAATACTAGGCTTTTATGGGCACCCAGAGACTGCCAGGTATAGGACACAGGGCTTTTCAGCTTTCAACCCACCGATCTTCTCTACCAGAGCCCAAGACCCTTTTCTCCTACTTTGATTATTCACTTAACTTTATCATTCCTATCTGTCAGGATGGAACATGATGCTCCATTAAAACCATGGACAAGAATATAAACAACATCCAAACTAATGCCATTTTCTTTGTGAGTGGGACTGGTAATCTTCAATTTTTACTGGAAGTGGAGATAAAATAACTGCATTCCATCCTTTTTGTGCAGCAAATATATATAATTAAAAAGGAAATCAGAATTAATTTTTCATATTGAAATAATCTGAATTATAGAAAAGGAAAAGGGTTCTTGGTCTTAATTAAATACTGCGTTCCACAAACCAAATGCTTCATTCTTTAGAATCTTTTGAAGGAGTCTTTGCTTACTGATTTGAGATATTTCTGTATATTTTCCCCCATTTTATTATATTTTTTATTTTATTTTTATTTTTATTATCTTTTTAAACATACATAAATCACACAAAATGTTACAAAAAAAATAAAACAGTTTCCCATATACCCCAATTCCCACACCCCCCACTCTTACCACATAGGCTTCATTCATTAGTGTGGTACATTCATTACATTTTGATAAATACATTTTGGAGCATTGCTACACAGCATGGATTATAGTTTATGTTGTAGTTTATACTCTCTCCCAGTCCATTCTGTCAGTTTTTGCAGGATATATAATGTCCTGCATCTGTCCCTGTAATATCATTGAGGGCAACTACAAGTACAGAAAATGTCCCCAAATTTCACATCTTTTTCCTTCTCCCTGCCTTCAGCAACTCCCATAGCCACTGTCCACATCAATGATGTATTTTTTTCTGTTGCTAGAGTCACAATAATTCTATAGTAGAACACCAGTAAGCCCACTCTAATCCATATTTTATTCCTCCATCCTGAGGACCCTGGGATGGTGATGTCCTCTCCACTCTAAATCAAGAGGGAGCTTAGATCCCACATGGCCGGTGGATGGAATTCTCCTGCTTGAAGTTGTAAACTCTCTCAATTCCCTGGTGTGGTTCTTGACCATCATTACTTCTCTGTTAGCTAATCTGGGTAATTCCAAGGAACCATAGAGTAGAATTTGCAACACTGCTGAGACTCAGAATCCAGTTAGCACATAGATAGCCCAGAGATTCAAAACTCTTGAGCATACACCAATGCCAGCACTAACCACATGTTCGGTAAAAGTGACAGAAAAGGCATGCATAGAGAGATCATGTCTGAGTCCAACTTCATCACACTCAGGAGCAAAAATTTCAATGTAGGTCCCACTGGCAAGGCACAGAACTCCAGAGCCATCTGTCATGACCGTGTGACCTGGATGTCTCCTTAGTCCTCACGAGCACCACTACTTGGGGTTGTATCTACTTTGGCTGTCTCTGAGATCCTGCTGAGATGGGTGTAATTGCAACCCCTCTGATGAACTCCTGAATCATTTTGAAGTCTCTTATACATATAAACTCATTTGTCTTAACCATTTCCCCCTTGTATTCAAGGTCTTTTACTAGCTGCATCACCAGTCGGTCCTTGGTAGTAATCCTTTGGTGCCAGGGAGACTGATCACCAGGAGTCACTTCCCACACTGGGTGGAAGGTAATGCATTAAAATGCTGACTTTGGTTTAGAGAGTGGCCTCATGTGAGCAACATGGAGGTTCTCAGGAGGTAACTCTTAGGCACCCTGTGGCGCTAGGCCTAAATGAAATTTCAAGCATGCAGGCTCGTAAACATAGTCATCAGTATTAAGGGCCCATCATTGGACAATTCTATTTCTCTGTTTTTTCCTTTGTACTTGGGGGATTGTTGCTGCTCCATTGGGGAGTGTGACAGAGTTCCCTGGAATGTGAACTCAGCATTCCCTCAGTTGTCATGTGAAACCCTACCCCCTATGTAAATATTCAATGAACATCTGAAAATATATATATAGCCTATATGCATGCCTGGAGAACTCCTGCCTACTCATGCATCCCCATCAATTACACCCCACATCAATGCTCCTCCCCTGCCATAGTTGAACCCATCTGTGACCCAAACCTTCTTCAAAAATGAAGTCTAATATATTGCCAAATTCAATTAATAGGAAAATGAAATAGTAATGGTAGGTTTAAGGATTAGAAATAGAATACATAACAATTTAGAAAAACTAAAATACAGTAAAAAATAAATTGGTGTATTAAAAAATGAAAAATACCATAAAGTTTTTGATGTTTTGCCTTTCATCACTGTAATAGGCATTTCCCTGTATGTACAGTGGTAAGGCAATCTCTTCCATTTGTTCCTTATTATCTATGCCATTATTTTTCTTTATCATGTCTTCAAAAAAGTTTTAGTCACAGTAAAGTCACATGTAGAATATAAATACCTCCCATATACCCAACATCAAACCCCTTTCCCCATTCCCCAACTATGATCTTTTTACACGTGGATGTTACATTTACTGCAACTGATGTACAGCTATTGAAACATAGCTGCTAACCATGGTTCCATTATGGTTAACATTACGATTTATATTTTAGACTGTACACTTTTATAAAGTTTTGTTTATGTTATGCTCTACATTATGCTTTACATTTTAGACTATACACCTTTATAAACTTCTTGTGATATTTAACATGGTCTGTATCCACCATTACAGGATCATGCAGAACACTTCCATTGACCCCCAGTTACCCCTCTTACAACTATTCTATTCCTCTCTCCCCCCCACCTCAGGGCCCAAAGTGACAACCAAGCTTCACTGCCTGAAAGACAAGATTCATATATAATTGTAACAATGCTGAAGGTTTGACACTCTAGTCTGTCCTCCCCCATTGGGAGCCACCCATGCTCTTGAAAGACATGCTGCCTACTGCTTGAGAACACCAGGCCTTCCTAAGATGGGAGCATAACATCTTCCCACTCATTATATGGGTCTCCACCACTCCAACATTTGACATAACACATTATGAAATGATGAGCACTCACACACTTCCAAGAAGATTGCTCCATGTGCACCCTGTGTCAGATGACCCCGGTAAATCACTTTAAACCAGTAAATCTTCCTGATTATATTTTCCAAAGAATTTTCTCAACATTATAGTTACAACCATGTACCTGACAAACTCCCACGTTCATGTCAAACCTCCCTCATTTCCTTGGACCATCTGACCCATACTACCAATGTAGGCCACTCTCAAGCCTGCAAAGCCTCACCAAAGACTATCCCTTCCACCACCCCCATCCATTCACTGCACAACTACTTACTTCCACTTTATCATAGATTTCATCCATGTGGTCATTGTCTCACAACCTTAGTCTCACTCATTTCCTGTAAGCATATCTCCCAGTCTCTAATTCTCTGAGACAGCTTGATTTTCTTAATTCATGTCAGAGATGTCATGTATTATTTGTGCTTCAATGCCTGTCTTGCTTCACTCAATATAAAGTCCTCAAGATACTCCCATGTTGTCCACTGTGTTCATACTGTATTCCTTCTTGCACCTGAGTAGTGTTCCATTGTATGTATACACCACATTTTGTTTATCCTTTCATCTGTTAATGGGCTTTTTTGTTGATTCCAACTTTTGGCAATAGTGAATAATGCCCCTATGAACATTGTTGTGCATATATCTGTTTGTGTCCTAGTTTTCAGTTCTTCTGGGTATATAGCAATGGAATTGCTAGGTCACATGGCAAATCTATAGCTAGCTTTTTGAGAAACCTCCAAACTGTCCTCCATAATGTCTGGATCCTTCTGCATTCCCACCAGCAGTGGATGAGTGTTCCCATTCCTCCCCTTCCTCTCCATCACTTGTAGTCTTCTGTTTTTTTGATAGCTGCCAGTCTTATGGGAGTAAGATGGTATCTCATTGTAGTTTTTATTTGCATTTCCTTAACAGCTACTGATTTTGAGCTTTTCATGTGCTTTTTAGTCATTTGCATGTCTTCTTTGGAGAAGCATCTGTTCAAATCTCTTGTCCATTTTTAAAATGGGTTGTTTGAATTTTTATTTTTGAGATATAGTATTTCATGATATATGTTGGACAGTAGGCTCCTATCAGATATATATTTTTGTCAAATATTTTCTCCCATTGGATAGGCTGTCTTTTCACCTTCTTAATAAACTCCTTTGAGGTGCAAAAGGCTATAATTTTGAGGCGGTCCCATTTGACTATTTTTCCTTTTCCTGCTTGTGGTTTGGATGTGAAGTTCATGAATCCAATTTTTATTCCAAGGTCCTGTAGATGCTTCCCTACATTGTCTTCCAGGTTTTTATGGTCTTGGCTCTTATATTTAGATCTTTGATGCATCTTGAATTGATTTTTGTAAAGGTTATGAGGTGGTATTCCTCTCTCATTCTCTTGCATATGAATATCAAATTCTCAAAGCACCATTTGTTGAAAAATCCATTTTTTCCCAGTTGAGTGTAATTTGTGGTCTTGTCAAATATCAGATGACAGTATATGCAAAGATCTTTATCAGAAATCTCAATTTGTTTCTATTGATCAATATGTCTATCCTTGTGCGAATACCATGCTGTTTTGACCAAAATACCTTTGTAGTATGTTTTAAAGTCAGTGTATTAGTCAGCCAAAGGGGTACTGATGCAAAGTACTAGAAATCAGTTGGTTTTTATAAAGGGTGTTTATTTGGGGTAGGAGCTTAGAGATACCAGGCCATAAAGCATAACTTACTTCCTTTACCAAAGTCTCTTTCCATGTATTGGAGCAAGATGCATGCCGATCTGTGAGAAATCAGGTTTCCTGGATACCTCCTTTCCTCAGGCATCTTTTCCCTGGGCTTAGCATTCCTTTCTGTCTGGGACTTGCTTCTGATTCCTCTGTGAGCTTACTTCCCAGGACTCCAGCTTAAGGCTACCAAGGGGTGGGCACTCAATGCCCTACTGGAACAAGAGTTTTACATAATGACCTAAACAAGTAAAATTTATGAATCTAATATAATCTAACATGCCCAGAGGTAAAGATCTGTTTAGAAACATAATCCAATATTTCTTTTTGGAATTCATGAAAAATACTCCTACAGTCTGGTAGTGTGATTCTTCTGATAATAGTTTTCTTTTTCAATATGTCATTGGCTATTTGGGACCTTTTTCATTTCCTAATAAATGTCATACTTAGTTTTTCCAGTTCATTAAAAAATCTGTGTTGATTTTTATTGAGATTGCATTAAATCTGTAGATCAATTTGGGTAAGATAGACATCTTAATGATATTTAGTCTTCCTATCCATGATCAGGGAATATTCTTCTTTTATTAAGTGTTCTTTGATTTCTTTTAACCTTGGTGTGTAGTTTTCTGGGTATAAGTCTTTTACATCTTTAGTTAAATTTATTCCTAGGTATTTGATTTTTTTATTTACTATAAAAATGGTATTTTTTAATTTACAATATAAATGGTATTTTTTCTTGAATTCCTCATCAGATTGCTCAGTATTGGTGTACAGAAATGCTAATATTTTTGTGCATTGATCTTATGACTGCAACTTTACTGAACTCATTTATAAGTTCTAGAAGATGTGTTGTAGATTTCTCAGGGTGTTGTTTGTATAGGAGCATGTTGTCTGCAAACAGTGAAATTTTGACTTCTTCCTTTCCAATTTGTATGCCTCATATCTTTTTCTTGCCTTCATACTCGAGCAAGTACTTCTAATACAGTGTTAAATAGGAGCAGTGATATTGGGCATCCATGTCTTTTTCCTGATCTTAGATTGAAAGATTCTAGGATTTCACCATTGTATATGATGTTAGTCATGGGTTTTTTCATCTATCCCCTTTATCATATTTAGAAAATTTCCTCCTATTCCTATCTTTTGCAGTCTTTTTACCATGAAAGGGTGATGTAATTTGTCACTGCTTTTTCTGTGACTATAGATATGATCATGTGACTTTTATACTTTCAGTCTGTTTATGTGGTGTATTGCATTGATTCATTTTCTTATGTTGAACCCTCCTTGCATACCGGAGATGAAACCCACTTCGTCATCTTATACAATTTATTTTATGTGTTGTTGAATATATTAACAAGTATTTTGTTGTGGATTTTAGCATCTAGATTCATTAGAGATTTTGGACTCTAATTTTCTTTTCTTGCGGTGTCTTTGGCTTTGGTATTAGAGTAATTTTGGCATCATAGAATGAGTGAGGCAATATTCCTTCTATTTAAAATTTTTGGAAGAGTTTAATCAGGACTCTTGTTACTTCTTTCTGGAATGTTTGGTAAAATTCACCTGTGAATCCATCTGACCAGAGACTCTTCTTAGTTGGGAAGTTTTTAATACGGATTCAATCTCTTTTCTTGTGATTGGTTTGTTGAGATCATCAATTCCTTTTTTCAGCAATATAGGCTGCTTATGTGTTTCTAAGAATTTGCCCATTTCCTTTAAATTGTCCTTTTTGGCTTATAGTTTTTCAAAGTATCCTCTTATGATACTCTTTATTTCTGTATGGTTAGTGGTGATAGCCCCATTCTCGTTTCTTATTTTTTGCATTGCTTCATTTCTCTTTTTTTCTTTGTTAGTCTACCTAAGGGTTTTCAATTTTATTAATCTTCTCAAAGTAACTGCTCTTTGCTTTGTTTTATTTTTTCTAGAGCTTTCTTACTATTTCATTTAGTTCTGCTCTGAATTTTGTTATTTCTTTCTTTCTTTTGCAATTATTTGTTGTTTTCTTACTAATTTCTCCAAGTGTGCAATTAGGTCTCTGATTTTGGCTCTTCTTTTTTGACATATGAATTTATGTCTATGGATTTCCCTCTCAGTACAGCTTTTGCTGCATCCCAAAAGTTCTGATATGCTGTGTTGCCATTTTCAGATTTCCTCCTTGACCCACTGTTTGTCTGTGTGTGTTGCTTAACTTCCATATCTTTGTTCCTAATCTAGTTCTCTGGCCCTGGCAGATTTCCAGCTTCATTGCTTTGTGGTCAGGTAAATTATTTTGTATGACTTCAGTCTTTCAAAATTCATTGAGACTTTGTGGCCTAGCTTGTGTTCTATCTTGAGAATGATCTACATGCTCTTGAAAAGAATGTATATCTTGCTGTATTTAGGTGTAGTGTTATGTATATGTCTATTAGGTCCAGATCCTATAATATATTATTAAAAGTCCTTGTTTCTTTATTGATTCTATGTTGAGATGTTCTGTCTAATGGTGGTAAGGGTGTATTAAAGTACCCAACTATAATTGGACAGGCATCTATTCTTCCACTTATTTTTTCCAGTGTTTGCGTCCTGTATTTTGAGGCACCTGGTTAGGTGCATAAATGTTTATAATTGTTTTTTCTTCTTGAAAGATTACCCCTTTTACTAATATATAGTGTGCATCTTTCTCTCTCATAAAAGTTTTGCATTTACAGTCTATTTTGCCTGTTAGTAGTATAGCTACTCCTGCACTTTTTTGGTTATTGCTTGCTGGTAAGATACCTTTCCATCTATTCACTTTTTTTTTTTTTATTGACTTTGTAATAATATTACATCAAAAATATATATGTGAGGTCCCATTCAACCCCGCTCCCCCACCCCCCCTTTCCCCCCCCAACAACACTCGTTCCCATCATCGTGACACATCCATTAGATTTGGTAAGTACATCTTTGGGCACCTCTGCACCTCATAGTCAATGGTCCACATCATGGCCCATACTCTCCCCCATTCCATCCAGTGGGCCCTGTGAGGATTTACAATGTCCGGCGATTGCCTCTGAAGCACCATCCAGGGCAGCTCCATGTCCCAAAGACACCTCCACCTTCCATCTATTCACTTTTAACCTCCTTGAATTCCAGGGTTTAACCTGTATTTCTTGTAGACAGCATAGACAGCATATAGATGTGTCATATTTCCTTATCTATTCTGCAAATCTGTGTCTCTTGACAGGTGAGTTTAATCTATTATCATTCAGTGTTATTACATTCAAGGAATTACTTACATTTGCCATATTTTTTGAATTTATGAAGGTCATATGTTGTTTTTATTTTTTATTTTTTGCCTTTTTTTTTTGTTTTTACACTCTCCTCCAGTGCCGTCTCTCTTTTTTTTTTTTTCTTTCAACCTGGAAAACTCCCTTTAGTTTTTCTTGAAGTGCAGGTTTATTATTGATACAATCTCTTAGTTTTTATCTGTGAATATTTTGAACTGCCCATCATTTTTGAATGCCAGCTTTGCTAGATAGAGTATTCTTGGCTGTAACTTTTTTTTCTTTTATTTCCTTGTCTATGTCATACCACTGCCTTCTTGCCTCCACGGTTTCAGATGAGAAATCAACACTTAATTTTATTGAGCTCCCTTAGTATGAGATGGTTCTCTTTTCTCTTGCTGCCTTCAGTATTTTCTCTTTGTCTTGATCAGTGGAAAATTTGATAAGTATATGTCTTGTAGTAGGCCTTTTGTGATTTATACTGTTTGTGATGTGCTGCATTTCCTGGACATGTACATCCATCTCCCAAAATAGAATTGGGAAGTTTTCAGCCATTACTTCCTCCAACACTCCTTCTTTCGGCTTTCCATACTCTTCTCCCTCTGGGATGCATATAATGCATATGTTTATGAATTTCGCGTTGTCATTCAAATCCTTAACTACCTGCTGGATTTTTTTCTATCTTTTTATCTATTATTTCTACTATCTGTTTGATTTTAGTATACTGCCTTTCACATCACTAATTCTTTCCTCTGCCTCTTAAAATCTGCTGTTATTTGCAGAGAGTGTATTTTTATTTCTTGGATTGTGCCATCCATCACCATCATATCTGTTATCTTTTGGAGTATGTTTACAATTTCTTTAGTATGCTCTCCAAGTGTTTTTTTTCCAAATTATATAAATTCTGTTTTTTGTTTTTTTGTCTTTATTTTTTTTATGTTACATTCAAAAAATGAGGTCCCCATATATCCCCCAACCCCCTCACCCCACTCCTCCCTCCATAACAACAACCTCCTCCATCACCATGAGACATTCATTGCATTTGATGAATACATCTCTGACCACTGCTGCACCTCATGGTCAATGGTCCACATCATAGCCCACACTCTCCCACAGTCCACCCAGTGGGCCATGGGAGAACATACAATGTGTGGTAACTGTCCCTGCAGCACCACCTAGGACAACTCCAAGTCCCGAAAATGCCCCCACATCACACCTCTTCCTCCCACTCCCTACCCCCAGCAGCCACCACGGCCATTTTCTCCACACCAATGCCACATTTTCTTCGGTTACTAATCACAATAGTTCCTGAATAGAATATCAGTAAGTCCATTCTAATCCATACTCTATTCCTCCATCCTGTGGACCTTAGAATGGTTGTATCCACTCCACATCTATATCAAGAGGGGACTTAGATTCCACATGGATGCTGAATGCAATTCTCCTGCTTTCAGTTGTAGGCACTCTTGGCTCCCTGGTGTGGTGGTTGACCTTCTTCACCCCCATGTTAGCTGAGTGCAGTAAGTCCAATAAACCAGAGTGTAGGAGTTGCAGGTCTGTTGAGGCTCAGGGCCTGACTATCACATGGTCAGTCCAGAGATTGAGGTCCCCTTGGTATACATTAAACCCCAGCAACAACTACATTTCTGGTAAAAGTAACAGGAGAGAATTGTAGACAAAGATCACAAGTGTTTTCTTAATATACTTAATCTCTTATTTCACTTCATTAAGTTAGTCCATGATATTTGTTTGAACAGCTCTGATTCATTGTTTGATATTCTGCTCTTCTTCCTGGGTTTTAATTTGTTCATTGGATTGGGCCATGTCTTCCCGATTATTGGTTTGCCGTGTAATTTTTTGTTGTTGTCTGGTCATCATTTTTTCTTAATGAATTTGTTCAGGTGATTAACTTCTCCCTCTTGTCTCAGGTTTTATTTAATTGTTGTTTGTGTGTGTGTTAAGTTTTCTCTTTGACAGTTTGTTCTTATTTTTTTTTCTTGTTGTTGTCTAAGTTCCCTTGGAGGAAAAGATTAAGGCCAGGGAGAGCAAAAGAGGTAAGAAAAGAAAGCATATAATAGGAATGTTGATAGTAAAAGTTAGCAGAGGAACCTTATAAGACCTATGAGAATGAATATCAAACTTATTTAAGCATTGCAGAGTCTTAGGAATATACAGGTGTTGTACCCACAATGAAAAGGGAAACTGAATATGAAGAATATATTATGAATTTAAAAATCTGCATCATGAGGAGAGAGGGAAAGAGAAAAGAAAGGACAAAAACAGAAAGAGTAAATAAAAGGTAGAAAACAGAGTAGAAGTGATAGAAATAAAAAGTCAAAAAAATTGGGAGCTAAAGAAAGTTGTGTGGAATGTAAGAGCAACTACAGAAGGCAGAAGATAGAAAGATGTAGGAAGGAAAAGAGATATATTTGGTAGCCAAAATCAGTACACACAGAAATGAGAAAATTGAGGAAGATGAAACACAGCAAAAAAGAAACAAGTTGGCAGCACCTAATTTTTTAAAAAAGAATGAAAAAGGGGGATTTAAAGTGGAAGGAAAGACAATAAAATGAAAGAACAAACACACAAGCAAGGCATCTACCAAACACTAAGAAAAAGCAGACTGCCCTCTTAAGCCCCTGTGAAGCTTGTCTGGCTGCTGGTGATTATCAATCAATTGCTTTGCATCTTTCTCTCTGCACATTTTGAAGGGGGTTTTAGTGAGTAAACTAAGTTAAATTATGTAACAAAAGTATTTTTTTAGGAAAAATGAGAGATCCAAGGGAAGCTGATACAAGAATAATGTCTATGTTTTCCCTGTCCTAAAGCATCAGCTAGATGTTTAATAACCCAGCAGTTCACTATTCTTAAATATGCCAGGAATCAAACAAGAGACCTTGTATATTTAAGGCTGAAACTCTACCACTGAGCTTGCCTTCCTTGCTGGGTTGATTAGCTCTTCCCAAAGAGTCCCTTTCCCTGGGGCAGGATTGACTCTTTGGAATTGGATAAACTGCTAATTAGGAATCTGTCCCTCTCTCCCTTTTATTTTCTAAGGGCTTTCTTTCCAAGGGCATCAGGAAACAATAGCCTGTGTGAGTGTTTCCTTTTGAAATTCAAATGGGACCCTGGTGACTTAACTCACAACAGAAAAAATGACTCTCAGGCTCTTTGAGAGAGAACACCCACAACTTTCCAAGAACCCTAAATATGCTCTTGGGAGCTTATTAAGCACTTCTTACTGTCCCCCTCCATTATGTGAGTTGCATAGGACTAGTTAATTGTCTGACTCCACCTTCTCTGAGACAAATTTCCTCTATTTCAGAAAGGTTAGGTAAATCAGACTGCCTAAGAAGATTCACTTCTCCCCTCATCCTGTTTTCTCCTCAACCCAGCTGGCATTCTCCTCAAAGCTCAACAAAGGGAGTCCAGACAATTGAACCCACACTCAGGGTACACCTCTCCATCCTTCACCTGAACCCTCCCTCTCATGAAGTTAGTCTCGTCCACCTGGGTTACCCGTGAGAATTGGGGATTTGCTGCAGTTTCCTGTCCTGAGGGAGGACCTTAGCCATAACACGATTCCTGCCTGAAGCACCAGAAACTCACCATTTTACCTTGAGCAATCACCCTTTTTGTCATGCTCCCTCCAGATGGATGCTCTGAAGCCTCCTCCTTTGTGGGTTTCCAAAACAGCTCACTCAGGTAGGATTTTGCCCCCACTCAACTGTTTTTTGTAGAAGAAATGGTGTGGGTGAATTTAATCCAATGCTACCTTGCCCCTCGTCCTGTTTATTGTTTTGCTCATCTTCTCCAGGAACCACAAGGAACTGAACGCTGGACTTCCCACATGAGAATCGAGTGCCCAATAGCCTAAGTCACAGTAACTCTCCTTGGGCTGTCGTGTCTGCCGGCTTGGGGCATCTGCTTGGTGTGGTGGGGGTAACATCTAGTTTATTTGCACTGTGGACATATTCTGGTCATCTTTTAAGAGGCACTAGGTCCCAAACCCAGGACTTCCCATGTGATAGTCAGGCAGCCAACTGATTGAGCTACATCTGCCTCCTGGAACTAAATTTTTAATTACAGTATTATGAGGCAATGAAGTACTCTTAAGTTTCCATTGAAGCTCTATGTTTGGTAAAATTGTGTATAAATATATATTTTTTAATATAAATAGCTATGGATGCAATACAAGTAAAAGCTAAATTGAGAGACACATGTTTAAATCTTTATTCAAGCCTTTATATTATCAAGGATTTGGTGCTGTGATATAATTTGGAGAAGTTATTTTATAATGGGGACTTCTGTGGCAGAATTTGAGTGAAACACCAATAATGACTTAACTTCAAAACCAAATGACAACACAGAAACTTGGAAATCTTAGAGGGTGGTATTGAATATTCACTACTTTAAAAAGCATTCATGAGATTCCTCAATGCAATCAAATATATTATGTATCCCATGTGCCCTGAAACCCAAATTCTTTCTTGAAAATATGAGTTATACGTTTGTCTTTTAATCACCTCTTCTATTTTAGAAAACAAGAGATTCCTCTTGAATTCCATTATATAGTTTTCTATTAAACCCATACAAGAATGGATAGAAATACCTATTTACCTGAGCTGACAGTAATTACATCTGAATATTTCTCTTATGATCAACCAGAGTAATTCTTTGATCTTTATAATATTTTGAGTATATCAATTTAATTTTCTAACATTTGTCCAAATGTATTACAGAAATTTGTATACATAAGTTTGCAATATCACATACTAAATGAATCTTCATGGATTATTCAATATTTATTCATGTTTTGGATATATTTGGCATTGTATCACATTTTAATGTAGAACACATACAATTTTTCCAGCCTGAAGCAATGGATTTTAGGTCTTCTCATTTCAAACATCATAACCTTAATACCTTATAATCATTATAGATTGTGTCCTGTCAGACTTCTAAGGGCAGATCCACAGATTTTATCATATTGGCAACATCATTAGATTTGGCCTTTTAATGATAATGACAGAAAGGATGAGTGGTTGCCCTTAGCAACTACTGCATCACATGTATTTAAGTTATCTGTGAGCTGCAGAGCATCATCTTATATTTTTTTAAAATAATGATACACATTTGCTTTATTTTTTTTTAAATTCTCCTCCCCACCCCCCGTCCAGTTGTCTATTCTCTGTGTCTATTTGCTGTGTTTTCTTCTTTGTCCACTTCTGTTGTTGTCAACTGCAGGGGAATCTGTGTTTCTTTTTGTTGCATCATCTTGCTGTGTCAGCTCTCCGTGTGTGCGGCGTCATTCTTGGGCAGGTTGAACTTTCTTTCATGCTGGGCAGCTCTCCTTACGGGATATACTCCTTGTGTGTGGGACTCTCCTAGGCAGGGACACTCCTGCGACATCACTTTATTTTTAAGAACCATATAGATGCACATATAGTCCACCCTATGATAGGTTTAAGCTATTCACAGATTCTACAACCATAATAATATAAGAAGAAGGCACATATTCTTTTCATTTCATATTCTTGTTTTTCATGTAAATATTTTGAACATGTAATATTTTATTTTGTCTAATTTTTACAAATCAACTCCTTTGAATAATATTCTTTATGGTGAAAATAAGAGGCAGTGGAGCATTAGATTTGAGATTTGATCACAAGAGCACAATGTTTAAAATGACAGTAACTACTTCAGTCAATAAGCTGGAACACTCCCCATTATAGAAGTCTGACATTCAGATGATTTTTTTTTGAAATTTCTCCACATGCATACATTATTTTTTTCTCTTTAAAAGGCACAGTGCAGTGTTTTTTATAAGGGGATATTTAAAGAGAAATGTTACTTTAAATCCCAGGTATTCTGAATGCAACCAAATATTGTTTGAAAAATTTTGTAAGCCCAAAGGAAGTCGTATTTGCTTATTTAATAATGAGAACTTGGCTTTCAATAGCCTTGCCTCTTAATATTGCTTAAGAATTTCCACTTTGTGGGTTGGCTGACCTACCAGTCTTTAAAAAGACAGTTACAATAATGAAGTTAGTGTGGCCTTATGATTCACTTTGGCCAATAAAAACTGAGTGCAAAGGATGTGTGTTACTTTATGGATGAACCCTTATGAGTCAGTTCTTGGTTTGCTACTTTCCCATTTCCTGACTCAGGGATCATAGAAGCAGGTGTTGAGACAAAACTTGCATCAGCACGATCCCTGATTTACTACCATGAGCAGGCCATCCATCTACAAATAAGATTTTGAGGGTTTTCAGTTTCTGCAACATAATCTAGCCCAACTTGATAAATAGAAAAATGAAAAAGAAACAAAAAGCCTTCAGGACTATAGAAAATCAATCACTGCAAAAGACATTAGATTATTTTTATTTTACTTTTGGGTTACAAAGTTAAGAATAGAGTTGTATCTTCTCCCAAGTCATCTTGTGGTAGATTACAAAATGGACTCAATTCTTCACCCCTCTCTTTATACATCCCCTTTTGCCATGTTATTTTCCAGTGTCCTTTCACTCTGACTACGGATTTGTCCACATGACTTGCTTTGGGGTGTAAGAAAACATGGAACAAGAAGGGTCTTGAAAATGATTGCCTTTACATGCTGAGTTTAGCTTAGAGAGTGGCCACATTTGAGCAACATAGAGGCTCTCAGGAGGTAACTTTTAGGCACCTTGTAGCTCTAGGCCTAGTTCATATTTCAGGAACCTCTTCTGTCACTTTTACTGGACATGTGGTTGGTGCTGGGATTCAGGAGACCTGAATCTCTGGAATGTCCATGTGACAGCCAGGCCCTGAGCCTCAGCAGGCTTGTAATTCTTACCCTCTGGTTTATTGGAAGTACCCTGACCAGCTAACAGGGAGGTGAAGAAGGTCAATCACCACACCAGGGAGCCAAGAGAGCCTACAACTGCAAGCAGGAGAATTGCATCAAGCATCCATGGGGAATCTGAGCCCCCTCTTGATATAAAGGTAGAGTGGACATAATCAACCCAGGGTCCACAGGATAGAGGAATAGAGTATGGATTAGAGTGGACTTATTGATATTTGACTATGGAACTGTTGTGATTAGCAATGGAAGAAATTGTAGCATTGATGTGGAGGAAAATGGCCACAGTAGCTGCTGAGGGTAAGGAGAGGGAAGAAGAAATATGATGTGGGGGTATTCTCAGGACTTGGAGTTGTCCTGGGTGGTACTGCAGGGACAGATGCTGGACATTGTATGTCCTGCCATAGTCCACTGGGTGGACTGGGGGAGAGGGAGAGTGTAAACTACAATGAAATCCATTATCCATGTGGTGCAGCAGTACTCTAAAATGTATTCTCCAAATGCAATGAATGCCCCATGATGATGAAAGAGGTTGTTGATTTGAGAGGAGTGGGGTGAGGGGGATGGGGGAACCTCATATTTTTTAATGTAACATTTAAAAAATAAATAAATAAAAAGAAAGTTAGAAAAAAAAGAAAATGATTGCTTGATTGGGCATCCCCTTTCTCTTGTTTCTCTGCCTTTGCCATCAGAACATGACTGAGATAGAAATCCTACTCAAGTATAAGAGATGTATGGAATAGAATGAAGTTTCCCTAGTCATCATAGGCAAGGTCAGCTTAGATGACTGGACAAGCAGCCAAATCCCAGACATAACAAATATCAGCAAAGCCACCAGCAAGCCATCCTAAGCGTATAAGCAATAAATATTTTTTATTGTGTGTTGTATTGTTTCCCTAGGGATGTCATAACAAATTACCACTAACATAGTGGATTAAAACAACAGAAGTTTATTCTCTCATAGTTCTAAAGGCTAAAAATCCAAAATCAAGGTTTTGTCAAAGCTATGCTTCCTCCACAGTCTCTAGTGGAGAATCCTTCTTTGCCTCTTCTGGCATTCCTTGGTGTTTCTTCTGTTGTGGTTACCCTCCAATGTTTACCTCTGTCTTCATGTGTCTTTTCCTTCTGTGTGTCTATGTGTCTTCTCTTATTCTCAAAAGGATACCAGTCATTGGATTTAGGACCCACTCTAAATCCAGGATCATCTCGTCTTGAGTTGCTTAACTAGTTACATATACAAGACCCTATTTCCAAATAACATTGCATTTTGAGGATCTGGGTAAGCATGAAATTGGGGGTGATATTATTCAACTCACTACATATGCCAGCGAGGTTTTTTGGTTATTTGTTACAGAACATTACTGTGGAATTAGATAACTGATACACCCTATTCCCTATTCTCCCATTCTTCTCTCCATAGTCCCTCTAATATATTATCCCTTGGGTTAAATCCATATTTGAGGTTTTTCACAATTTTATCTTCTACCTCTCTCATAAAAAAATCTCTTCCTGGGGAACTGAATAATACAAATTACCTTTTTCAAATTTGGTAGTAATCAATATTCATCTTTCTAGTACTGTTTGTTCCACTACCAAGCATATTAGGTTTTCCTACCTAGCTACTGTCTTTGTCTGAAATTTGGGTGAAAAATTTTACCCAAAGAATATGTATATATGTATATATATTTATATATGTGTGTGTGTGTGTCTTAGGATATTCCCAACAAAAGGTATTTTCAAACCTATAATCTTTTTATTAATCAAGTCTTCTCCTCTCATTCACTCCAGACCACTGGCTCAGTGGGGGGATTGTTCCTATATATTTTATAACAGAGTAGACATTGAAATGACTCTTACATATTTCCTTACCTTAAGACTGAGGTTAAACTAAGGAAAGGAAGATACTGCCAGGTGGCAAAAGGAATTTAAAAAATAGCAATTTATTTCTGATTTATTTAGAGCCATTTTCCTCTTATTAAAATTGCATACAGTAATGTTTAGTAGGTTGAATTTGTATATGAAAAACGAAAAATATATTTCTCAGCACACTTACAAGCCAGAATACAGAAAGGCGTTTGAAGTATCCAAAAATATAATATTTTATAGATTTCTTAAGATTCTTTCAATCCACTGTGGTGTATTTGCTTATAAAAACAGTTTACCTTTGTCCAGTCTTTTCCCATCTGGAAAATACTGTTCACTCTTTTCTTCCCTTAAGTGTATTGCATTCCTACCAACCAAAGTACATTACTACTTTTTTGCTTTATCAACATCAAAGATATATGAATAGCTCTGTAGAGGTAGTTTTAGCCATTCTGTGCCACCTTTGGAATAGGGTTAAAAAGGACTAATCCTAAAAACCAAAACCAAAACTTCTAATGAGACAAATGAGAGAGGTTATGGTTTTGTATGTGTATTTTGTGTGTGTGTGCGCGTGTGTGTGTGTGTGTGTGTGTTTACCTTAGAGACCAAGCAGAGTTTCTTTAAAGAGGTCTGACTCAGCATACCTTTCTGCTTCCTTATGTATTAAACACGGGTATGGATAGTTTCCCCTCATTTAGAGCGTGTGATAGTTTACTTGACAATAAACTGTTATGAATTCATTGTAAATCCATTAAGTCTATCAAAAGTAAATCGCAATTTTGAAGCACTGTTAAACTTCTGTATATTTTCATAGCAAATCAGCACTTGGTTATTTAACACAGGTGTTTCTATAATTGTGCAACTTTAGGAAAATTCAATGCTCAATGGCCTTCAAGAGCTTCCAACTGTTGAGTGTATTGGCCCATTATTAGTATAATGAATAAAATTATATGATGTTTGAAATGTTGACTGATTTTAAGGTTGGTTTTGCTTATTCTGATTCTGGTTATATTTTCCTTTTCACTTCATGTTCAGCACCTTTTCACCACCAACAACAAAAACTCGCTAATGATATATTTAGCAAGAAATCCAGGTGTTATATTCAAATTAAGATTCTGTATTTAAAGAACAAATGGTTTTCTATGTTATAAACCTGATTTTGCAAAGAAATGAAGCAAGATGGAAAGCCAGTGGACGATTGCAGCAATACACCTCCGTGCTATATTGTTCTAAATCTATGCGGGAATGACATTTCATTGCAAGGAATTAAATGATTTTTATAAATTATTAAAAGAACCTTTCTAAAAATATCAAACTGGCATAGAAATGGGAAGAGAGTGATGTTTAACATTGTGCTATGGGAAAATGCAAAAGTTGGATGAGTCCTTATCATCTAGATTAGAATGCCAAACTAATATGGGAAACAATTAAAGAACAAGTATATGTTAAGCTTCACAAATGAGTTGAAACTGGAGGTGAACTTTAGAGAATTTGAGCAAGAAAGAAAGATTATTTTGAGGGGAAGGGGGCAATTAGCACTAGTATACCTGAAGTCAGGAATAAAAATTGGAGAAAGCCTTGAGAATTCTAGCTTGAGAGACTGGAAAAATGATGTACCAATTTTGCTGTATTAAAATGTTTTGAGGGGAGCAGATGTAGTTCAAGTGGTAGATTGCCGCTTACCATGTACAAAGTCCTGAGTTTGATCCCCAGTACTTCCTAAAATCAAAACAAACAATGAAATAAACCAACTCCAGTGTAGCTCAGTTGTTGAGCACAAGCTTCCCACATAGTCCCAGGTTCAATCCCCAGTCCCAGTACCTCAAAAAAAATTTTGATTGTGATATTTCCATTATGAATTTCTAACAATTTTTAAATTTCTGCTATAATTTCTTACTTATCCCATGAGTAATTTAGAAATTCATTTTTAACTCCTGAAATCATGACTGTTCTTTATTCCTTCTTTTGTTAATTTATAATCCAATTTAACTGCATTGTCAAAAGAAATTAATTGACATGATATCGGTTCTTTGAAATTTATGACAGCTTCTGTTTTGTTTAATGTGCTTAGTTTTCATGAATGTTCAATGTGTTCTTAAAAAGAAAACATGGAACCGCTAATATTTGGATGTGGGTTTTTGTATATGCCCATTAAATAAAGTGTATTGATTATGTTGTTCAGATCTTCTTTAACTTTATTAAACTGTCTCCTTGACATGTCAGTGATTGAAAGAATTGCATGGAAATCTTGCATGTAATAATAGATTTGTGCATTTTTCCCATAAGTGCTATCCATTTTTTCTTTATTCATCTTGAATCTGTTTTTAGTTGCATGCACATACTCCCTTGATCAAAATGTGGTGACCCTCTTTACCTCTAATATTATTTTATCTTAAAGTTCTTTTTGTCTGATATTAATATAGCCATGCCAACCTTATTTAGTTGGTATTTATCTGGTATGCATTTTTCAATCCTCTTACTCTTAAACTTTACAGGTTTTTATGTATTAGCCATAGCTCCTATAAACTTTGCAGTTTAGTTTTTTAAACAGTTTGACAATCTTCATCTTTTAATAGATGAATTTAATTCAGTAATATTTATCGCAATTTACTAATATAATGAACTTGAATTTGCTTCCATAATCTTACTTTCTACTATCATTTTCACCTCAATAGCTTTAAAATGAATAAAGTATATCAATATGAAAGTCTCAAGGACCTTAAAACATGTTATCTCTTCTTACTTCCTCCTGACTTACAAAATATAGTTTTTTCAGTATTTTAATTCTCCTTTCTTTAACCTCACACATTGGATATTGTATTAGTCAGCCAAAGGGTTGCTGATGCAATTACAAGAAATCTGTTGGGTTTTCTAAAGGATATTTATTTGGGGTAGAAGCTTACAGTCAAAAGGCCATAAAGTATAAATTACTTCCCTCACCAAAGTCTGTTGCCATGTATTGGAACAAGGTGCCTGCTGGTTTCTGTAAGCATTCAGCTTTCCTCTTCCTCCTAAGGCTCTGTGGTCTCAGCTCCTTCCAATCTCAGCTGTAGGCTGGCCTAAGACTGTCTCTTTCCCTGGGGCTTAATTTTTTCTGGGCTCATCTGTTCTGTTTTCTCCACAAGGTCAGTTGTAGACTATCAGGGTCTCTGTCTTTCCGGGGCCTCTGCCATGCCTATGGAGTCATGTCTATTACTGTGTTCTTCTCCTGTGTGTTTACTTACGAATGCTCCAGCAACAAAACTCAAACTTTGTTATGTCATTTTCTCAACATCCTATTGACATGGTTAAATCAAAGCTTTAATCATAATTTTAAATATACTTTTTATTTTTTAAAAAGATACTTAGATTATGTAAATCTCACATAAAAAAATATAGAGGATTTCCATATAACCCCTCTCCTTAGCCCTTCCACATTTTCCCACATTAACAACATCTTTCATTAGTGTGGTACATTTGTTACAATTGATGAACACATTTTGGAGCATTGCCACTAAATGTGGATTATAGTTTACATTGTATTTTTCACTCTCTCACCCAATTCTGTAGGATATGGCAATATATATAATGGTCTGCCTCTGTCACTGCAATGTCATTCAGGGCAATTCTCAAGTCCTGAAAATGCCCCAAATTACACCTATTTTTCACTCTCCCTCCCTTCAGAACCTCCAGTAGCAACTACCTCCTCGTTAATGATAAAAGTTCTTCCATTGCTAGAATCACAATAAGTGTATAGTAGAATAACTGTGAGTCTACTCTAGTCTATCTTTCATTCCCAAATCCCGAGGATTCTGGGATGATGATACCCATTCTGCCTCTAATTGAGAAATGGCTCAGATCCCATGAGGCAGATGGATGGAACTATCTTGCTTGCAATTGCAGAATCTCTCTGTTCCTAGAGATGGTCTTTGTCCATCATCATCTCCTTGTTATTTGTCCTGAGTCCAATGAATTGGAAAGTAGGTGTAGCAACTGTGTTGAGTTTCAGGGCCCAGTTGGTTCATGGAAGGGCCAAAGATTTAAGTCTCCTTGACATATACCTATCAACACTCATACTAACTATAGGTTCAAATACAAGAAGCAGGAGAGCCATGTGCAGGGAAACAACAACAGAGTCCAACTCCTAATCATAATTTAATCATGTAAAAGTGAAATCTCTGAATTTAATACAGTCTAATACACCCAGAATAATAGACCAGTTCACAAAAATAATCCAATATATTTTATTGGAATTCATAAACAACACCAAACTCCTACAGATATTATATTGATATTATTTCATGAAGATATCTTTATATCTTTATATACCTACTTGTTACTACTTTCTGTTTTGTTCATTCATTTATTTTCTCTACTCATTAATTCTCCTACTACTTTCTCTGCACTTGAGATACATTCTTTAGAAATTCCATTATTAATAGTCTGTTGTTGGAAAACTGTCTCATTTTTGTTTATATGAAATTTTTTTTGTTTTTTTATTTTACCTTATTATTGAGAAATGTTTTTTGGAAAACATAAGTAGGTAGACATTTAAAGATAGTAATACAATCTTTCCTGGATTTCCTTTTTACTTTAAAAGTCTGCTTTAATTCTAACTGTCATTCACTTACACATGACTCTCCTTCCTTTAGATTTTTGTAAAATTTTATTTTTTGTCTTTGATGCTCTGTGCACTACAATATCCTTAAGTGTTGGTATTTTGAAGAAAACCATACTGGGTGTGGTGGTTTGAAGCTCTACGTACCCCAGAAAAAAAAACATGTTCCTAAATTTAATCCATTCTTTATGGTGTGAACCCATTGTAAGTAGGACTTTTTTATGAGGCAAATAGAGTAGCTAAGGACCAAGGATCACTGGCAACCAGCCCAAAACACTACAATATTTGGAGGAAAAAACATTGTCTCGTTGATACATTAATTTCAACTTCTATCTTAACCTCAAAACATTGAGCTAATAAATTCCCATTATTTAACTCCACCCATTTCATGATATTTCCTTGAGCAGCCTAGGAAACTAAAATACTGGGTATATATTAGATTTCTTTTATCTGTAGATTCATGTCTTTTATCAGTTCTGGAACATTTTCATCCATTACCTCTTTAAATATTTTCTGTATTAGAGTATATATATATATAATATAAAAGAGATATAGAGATATTCTCTATATTGTTTCCTTCTTATATAATTATTTATATTAGACTTTTGCATTTCATCCTACATGTCTGTAAATTCTCCTTGTCTCTCTAGTCTCACTCTAGGTAATATCTTCTCATTCATAATTTTTCTGTTCAGCTGTTTATAATCTGCTCTTAAACTGAGTGATTCAGTTTTTAATTTAAACAACTATTTTTCCATTTCTAAAAGTTATATTTGATTACTATCAAATGTTACTAGTCATTTTGGTAGTCTTTTGTTGCTTGCTCACATGTATATGTTCTCCCATATAAATATTTCATGCTGTTATGTACAACACTTGAAAAGAGTAAGGGGCTTTTTTTTCCCTTTCTTTTTTTTTAAATTTTATTTTATTTATTCATTTTTTAAAAAATATTACATTCCAAAAATAAGAGGTCCCCATTCACCCTCACCGCCCCCACCCCACCACTCCCTCCACAGTAACACTCTCCCCCATCATCATGACACATCTATTGCATCTGGTGAGTACATCTCGGGGCATCGCTGCACTCCATGGCCTCTGGTCCACACCATAGCCCACACTCTCCCACGTTCCATCCAGTGGGCCATGGGAGGACATACAGTGTCTGGCCATTGTCCCTGCAGCACCACTCAGGACATCTCCAAGTCCCAAAAATGCCTCCACATCTCTTCTCTTCCTCCCATTCCCACACCAATGCCACATTTTCTCTATTATTAACCACAATAGTTCATGAATAGAATATCATTAAGTCCACTCTAATCCTTACTGTATTCCTCCTTCCTGTGGCCCTTGGCTTGGTTGTGTCCATTCCACATCGATGTCAAGAGGGGGCTTAGATTCCACGTGGATATTGGATGCAATTCTCCTGCTTTCAGTTGTAGGCACTCTAGGCTCCATGGTGTGGTGGTTGACATTCTTCAACTCCATGTTAGCTGAGTGGGGTAAGTCCCATAAATCAAGTGTAGGAGCTGAAGTCTGTTGAGGATCAGGGACTGGCTATCATATTGTCAGTCCAGAGATTCAAATCCCCTAGATATATCTTAAACCCCAGCACCAACAACAATTCCAGTAAAGTAGCATGAAAGACTTGTGAAAAGAGATCCCATCTGAGTCCAGCTCCATCACGCAGAGACACCAGCTCCAAAGAAGGGCCAACTGACATGGCAGTGAACTCCATCTGCCATGACCATAGAACCTGTGGGTCTCTTTAGCCCTCAAAAGAACCAATACCTGGGGTTGTATCTACTTCATCTGTCTCTGAGACTCTGCTCAGGTGTGCATAAGGGCAATAGTTCTGACAACCTCCAGACTCTTTTTTAGAGACTCATAGCCATATAAACTCATTTGTCCTTTCCATTTCCCCCTTACTTTAGGTCAAACAGCATTTTTGACTCCTGTTATTATATGTAGACAGGGATATTCTGTTGGTCCAAGTTGAACCTTTAATTCAAGGTCATTTTCTAGTTACGTCATCAGCTGGTACTTGGTAGTGATCCCTCAGTGCCAGGGAGACTCATCCCCGGGTGTCATGTCCCACGCTGGGGGGAAGGTATTGCATTTACATGCTGAGTAAGGGACTTTTAAGCTGTCCTTCAAATGTAAAGTCTACAGAAAATCAATATTAATTGTGGAATAATTAAGCAAATAATAGGCCTACAAGCTTTTCTTGAGGAAGCTATAGGAGAATAACCTTGAGCTAACCAGGGAATGTCTGAGCAAAACTATGAAAAAGGATATTGAGTACACATTTAATAGATGTAACAGTATTACTAAGACTAAAATTATACAGTGGGTTTGACTGACAGACACAATATAAATACTGCATGCTTTGGTAATTATAAAATAATAGAATTTTTTTAAATCAGGAAGAGAATAGAGAGAGAAAGTAGAGGCAAGAGGCAGAAAAGGCTCACTAATTGTCTTATTTTTAACAGATGGGAGTCAAAGAATACAATCTAAAAATTTCAAAGCAAGTGAGTAATAGAACACAGTTGTACACCAAAGTATGTTTAATGGAAGTATAAGCATAACAATTACTGCATAAGAAAATAGTAAGCAAAAATAATATTACCAAGTGAAATTTATTGTTGATGGGATTACAAGAAAAAGAGGTGGAAGAAGAAAATTGCTATTTTATTTCTGCTACCAGTAGGAAAATAACAGACACTGATTGGAGAAAAAGAGGAATAAGATATTATGTAATGTTATTATAAATATAATTACTTGAACAAAATGTTTAAATTTTCTTAAATGTCAAGAAACTATAAAGAATAAATAAAGCAAATCAAGCAGATTACATTATGAAAGACTAAAACTAAATTTAAAATAAATATAAATATTGACTTTAGAACATGGCTGCTTTATCGATAAATGCAAATAGTCTAAATTTAGCAATTAAAGGAAGAAATGATTTCTGATTTTGCTTGAAAGATAAACACAAATCAATTTTGTGTATAAGAGATACACTTCAAACAAATTGATTAAAATAGATTGAAAATAAAAAGATGGGCAAATTTATACTGGGCAAGGTAACCAAAAAGCATAGTCATTATCTTACTATTACACAAGGTGGCATTCAGTTTCAGTTGAGATATTAGGAAAGAATTAAGATTGTGAGAAGAGTAGAAGGAATTGACTTGGTAGATATGATATAAAGATAACCTGTATAACCATGTGTTTGAGATGTTTAAGCAACAAGAGTGTTTTAGTAGTATCTAGAAGATATATCTAGGCCAAGTAGAGGATAATTTTTAAAAATTAGAATAGCCATATCAAATTCTGCCTCCTTCTTTCATTCTCCAAATACATAATTGATTAACAGCTATGTATGAGGCACTATTTTAGCTATTTCAAAAATTATTGAAATAAATTGAAAATAAAAGAATTGACAAAATTATCCTTGATGGGAGTCAGGGAGAGCAAGCCGATTCTGGAGGATTTTGTATGCCATTGTAAGGACAGTGGCTTTTACTTTGTGTGATAGGCAGCTTTTAAAAGACTTTATGAGAGGGGTGTCATGATCTGATGTGATTTCATGCTTGTAGATAAGAAAGAAACAATATGTGGAGAGGGAAAAAATGAATTGGTTAAGAGAAAGGCCATAATTAAATTAAATTCTACAACAATGATTATCAAACTTAGTGTGCATCAGTATTACTTGGAGGGCATGTTAGAACACAAATTGCTGTGTGCTACCCAGTTTCTGATTTACTCAGACTGGAATGGGACCTGAGAATTTGCATTTCTTTCCCATTCCCAGCCAACGCAGATGATGCTGGTCCAGAGCATGCATGTTGAGATCCATAGGTCTAGAATATAGGACGTGTTTATTATTGCAGAGATGATGTGAGAATTTATGCCATTTTTAGTAATCTTGCTTAAGAAGTGACTTTGTATTGGTCTCCAGTATTTAGAATCTCCAAACTCTTAATCCCTCATGATTGACATCTAAAAATAAAATGATTGGTGCTTCCTGTGTTTATTCATCTGCCAAATATTAATTTAAAAGTAGACAAGAAAACTTTCTTCTTATGAACACCTATTTAATTAAAACAAAAATCTGAGTGATAATATTGAATTCTTTGAAGTGGTAAAAAAATTTTTACTACTAAGCCAAATTCATTCATAATTGCTAATTCCTATTTTTATTAAACCTTAGATTTCATTATTACTGACTCTTCAGAAATTTATTATTTATAGAATTCCATTTTTATTGTTATTACATAGTCTCTATTCTGAAGAGAAGACATGAAATAAGAACTTACAGGAAATTTCATCCTGGATAGTGATTTATTTGTTTGTTTTATTGGTTTTCAACTACTTTTAGAATTAAAACTTTAAGTAACTATTACTTTTTTTCCAAGTGATTTTCTGCTGTGATTTCAGCAACAATGTTCCTGGAAAGAGTGAAGACTATCACTGGAATGTTAATTATATTGAATGGAACTGATGTGCTAAAGGTTCATAATCTAAGAAAACTTTCATAAAATATTCTTTGTTATCAGAAGGGTAAATTGGAAAAGTACTTAGAATTACTGACTTTTTAGGGATTTATTTTTGTCAAAAGAAAATTTTTCAGTTTTAGCTGTGCAGATTTTCAGTCAATTGTGTGGTTTCAAAAGTTAATTTGATATTTAGAAAATTCTACAAGCCAGTGAGAGGCAGATAAAGTTTACAAAATAAATGTGATAAAAGAGGTGAAATAATTTTAAAGACAGTCCTAAAAGGTTTGGGCCTTTATCAATTTCTTCTGAAAAAAAAGTTGACAATTGAATTGTTATATCTGGAAATGAAATTTAAGTATATCTAGTTACATGTACATCTGTTTTCCAAATCCCAAAGAAAACAGAAAAATAGGTCATTTAGATTCAGAATATGTGATCCATTAAATCTGTCGGGTTAGTAAATGATGATTTCAGGTGGTAGGTGTCCTGTGACTCTGTTTTATATGAAAAGGGACAGATCAGTTGGGTTTAGATTATTCTAAACCACTTTGAAATTGTGCTCTTGGGCAGCTTTTATCTTTTATATTTTCTTTATGTCTATAGCACATTCAGAAATAAGATGCATATGATGACAAACTTATATTTTTATTGCTAGCATCTTTAAAACACATTTACCTTTGTTCTTCTGGAAATGTATTGATTGTTTTAAACATGGAATTTTCTCAGCATAAACAAAAACAATTTTAAGCTATCCGTATTTGCCTTTTATAGGTAAAATCATGGCATATATTCATTTTAGGTGTTACATGTTGCTTATGAAAAAATTTTAATTTTAATTTGTTTGGTAATTTTATTAATTATTAGTAAAACAAGGCATACATGGTCATTGAAAAAAATTTTCATGAATTTGAGTCTTATTCAAGTTTCTGGACAGAAGCTATTAAAGATAAATATTGCCTACCTTTTTATATCTTCTATGTCTTATACCAAGCAGGCACTAATAAGTGATTGTTGAGTGAATTAATTCAAGAAATTTCAAATAGTTAATGGATAAAAAGTAGACCTTACGAACTGGAAAATTCATTGAGTTTAAGGGAATGATTAAATTCTTCTGGTGTTTTGTTTTCTGATGAAATTGTGTCAAAATGGGAAAGGTAACCAATCCTAAATGAAGAAATATTGGTTAGCAGATAATTTTTGACCTTGTGCCACCTTTAAAGACTCACATGTAAGAAATATTTTATAGTGTTTTTATATATTCCTTTTTGTTATTAATACCTTTTTCAGTTTTTAAATTAAATTAAATTTATCTGTAATTGTCTTTTTTTAAAAGATACATAGATCACACAAAAAAATGTTACATTAAAAATATAAGAGGTTCCCATATACCCCACAACCCAACCCACCCCACTCTTCCCACATCAGCAACCTCTTTCATTATTGTGGCACATTCATTGCATTTGGTGAATGCATTGTGGAACACTACTGCACTGCTTGGATTATAGTTTACGTTCCCTTCAAAATGCTATAGTTTGTTGGGTATGTGGTTGAATCTATAGTGTTTTGAAGGGAATGTTTTATGAATAGATCAGACACAAAAACAAAGATTTTAGTAGGTGGCATATAAGTGAATTCATCTCTAGAATAGAGAAGATATAATAATAACAGCAGTAGAACTCATCAAAATAATCATTTATTTTTCTTGGAAAATCAATGGTGTCTCAAATCAAAAGTAATTTCACCATTTTTCTAACAACTTATAATGGAAAATGTAAAGTGTCATTCAAATGTTAAGAATGGTCTTGTTCATTTATTTCCAGTCATTTGATTCAAATTTTATTGCTGTTGTTTCTCTTGAATGGTGCAATGGATCAGATAATCAGTGTTATATTCATACCAGCCATTCTAACAGACCAAATGACCTTATCAGTGATTTTCACTCTTGCATTTTTCAATAAGTAGAGTCACAGAAAGCTGAAGTTAAAATATCAGTTAATTATTTTAGCAATAGCAGGAAAGAATTCACAAAGTGTCTTTTTTTACAGATTTTATTTTTATTTATTTCTCTCCGCTTCCACCCCCCTGCCTCAGTTTTCTGTTCTATGTGTCCATTCACTATGTGTTCTTCTGTGTCTGCTTCTATTCTTGTCAGCAGCACTGGGAATCTGTGTCTCTTTTTGTTGCATCATCTTGCTGTGTCAGCTCTCCGTTCACGTTGCCACTCCTGGGTAGGGTGAACTTTCTTTTACACTGGGAGCCTCTCCTTATAGGGCACATTCTTTGCACATGGGTTTCCTCTATACGGGGGACACACCTGCTGGCATGGTACTCCTTGCATGCATCAGCACTGTGTGTGGGCCAGCTCCACACAGATCAGGGAGGCCCTGGGTTTGAACTGTGGACTTCCCATGTGGTAGGCAGATGCTCTTTCCATTGAGCCAGGTCTGCTTCCCACAAAGTGCCTTTTGTACACATGAAAATTTTAGGACCTAGAGCAATATGTGAATAATAGGAACAAGTAACATTAGAATTTGGAAAAATGTAACCCATTTCTTCTTTGTGCCACCACAATTGTGGGCTATTGATCAAAAGAAGAGGAGAGTCTGAGGGTTCATGGGCAAAAATCCATTCCCAAGCATGGCAGGGAAGGGAGCACAGTGTGCTGACAGTGAATCGGTAAAGAGTAGCAACCTTGTTAGAAGTGAAATGAGACTCAATTTTCTGTAACAAGAACACCAGAATGGAAAAGTTACCAATTAGAGGAGCCAGGGAAGCAGTGATAAGGAAAGTGATGTGGATGCTTTTTTCAAAATGAGCATATAAGTCAGATAGGAGGAGGTATATGGTTTAACAAACACTCTTTAGCATTTAGTACATGGTCTTTACAAATATTAACTTAATTCTTGTTAAAGCCCTGTGAGGTTGCTACCATTATTTCTCCCATTTTTCAGATGAAGAAATAGAGGAATAAAGTTAAGAAAATTCCTGATGACAGAGCTATGATTCATACCTGCCCAGCTCCAGAAAACATTCTGTTAACCACTAAATGTTCCAACCTTCCTTTCATCCACTGTGCAAGCCAGGGTCAGGACTATAAGAATGTGAAGAGGTGGTCAGCAGGTGACCCCTGTAGAGGAAAAGGTGATAGTAAGATGTAGCTAGTGAAATCATTGACCTAGAGATAAGGTCAGAGACTTTTAGAAGCCTGAATAACCTAAGAAAAACCTGAGGAAGAGAAAAGGTAGTGGGGAGAATTCATGCAGAGGGCAGGATATTAAAGAGTGCTTCCAGTACAGTGAAAGTAGCAAGGGAAGGCCATTCACCCTTCCATTGTAATCATCATCATTATCATAATGTTTGTTTGGAAAAGAAGGTAGGACAGGAGAACTCCATCCCGTTTAAAAATCTTTCACGGAAGTCACACCCAGCAATTTCTGCTTCCATATTTAGACTACTAAATATTCCATATTTATGACTGCTATAAGATGGAAAATGACTAAAAATAAATGAGTTCTAGATGGTGTCAAGTCTACACTATGCAAAAAATAATAATTCACAACAAAAAGAAATTATGTGCAGAGATGTCATTATGTCTTTGTTTATATTAGCAAAAACTGGAAACAACAGAAATATTCAATAATAAAGAAAAAAATGAAGAAATGAGGTAAATAATGACACATCAATTCAATGGAAATATGCAAGCTATAAAATCATATTTATGAAGAATAATGTCAGAAAATTTCTTATGAAATAAATCAGTGCTCAAGGTATGTGGGAAATAGACCAAAATGTTAACAGTATATCTCCCTAGAGAGTAAATATATGGGTGATTTTCAATATGCAAGTTATCATAATCTATACTTTCCAAGATTTTTATAATAAATATTATGCTTTCATAAATAAGTACATTAATTAGCAGATTTTTTGAGAAGCATTATAAAATAACTCTGACTAACAAAAAAGGTGATTATTCAAAAGATACTATTTCCCTCAAAAAATAAAATAGAGAAATCAGGCATGAAGAAAAGGAACAGGACCGTTTCTAGTTCTCTTGGCTTGGCTTTATTCTAGCACCCTTTCAAGAGTACTTCCATCTGATCTCTTAGGTCCAATTGCCTTATTTATTATGTGTCACCAGTCAAAAACCAAATTCTAAGGAGGGAATATCTGATAAGCCTAACTTGGGTCACATATCCACCTTATGGTCAGGGAAACAGTATTCAATAAGTGATAGCCCCATCAGAATATGTGGAGTAAGAAATGGGCTATTTCACAAAGGAAGAGATTCTGGTCAGAGAAATATAACACGCATAACACCAGCAGATAAATAATTTTTCTTTTAAAAATCATAGTCAGTAAAACCTTAGTTTGTGACATCACAGAATTAATTGATCACAAACTGGGAACTCCAGAAATGGCCAGTGAGGAAGGGGGGTAGACCTGGATTTACATAACTATCTTTCATAGAGGGCAAATTATTAATTTATAATCATAATTACAAAGGGGAATGCTGCATTCTGACTTTATATAGATTCATATTAGTATCCAAGGTCATTTGGTCTGGTCGAAGTGTCCATTAGCTTGAGTTACTAAGCAATGCAAAATTCAGAGTAAAATAAGAGGTTTATTAAAGATCTGAATGATGTAAGTAGGATTCATAACCTGTGGAAGACTGGCTCAAAGGAAAAGGGATTTAAAAGATGTGAATGTCATCTATGAACCAAACACTGGGCTAATATTTTTTTCTTTATTAGAGAAATTGTGAATTTATAGAAAAATCCCATAAAACACAGTAATCTCATATACATCTGTTTAGCATCTTGCATTTGTGTGGTATATTTGTTACAATTAATGAAAGAACATTTTAATCATTGTACTATTAACTATAGTCCATGGTTTAACTTAGAGTTCTCTGTGTAGTACAGTTCTATGGATTTTTAATTTTTTTATTCTGTTATAATATATATATGCCTTAACATTTCCCATTTTAACTACATTTAGATATATCTATTTGAGTGCTAATAATTACATCCACAATGTTGTGTTACCATCAACACCATCCACTACCAAAATATTTCCATCGCTCTAAATAGGAACCTCATACATTTTAAGCCTCAACTTCCTACTCCCTATTCCCATCCCATTCCTGGATAGTCTATATTCTCGACTCTGACTCTATAAGTTTGCTAATTCTAATTGTTTCATATCAGTGATCAAAATATATTTGTCTTTTTGTGTCTGGCTTCTTTCATTCAACTGGATGTCTTCAAGGTTCATCCATGTTGTTGCCTATATCAGAACTTCATTCCTTTTTATGGTTAAATAATATTCTATTGTATGTATATACCACACTTTGTTTATCCATTTATCAGTAGATGGACTGCTTTTATCTCTTGACAATTGTGAATAATGTCACTATGGACATCAGTGTGCAAATATTGGTTCAAGTCCCAGCTTTCAATTGTACGAGTACATACTTAGTAGTGAGATTGCTGGGTCATATGATAATTTTTACTTAGCCTTCTGAGGAAATGCCAAACTGTCTTCCACATCAGCTGAACCATTTTAAATTGCCACTAGCAATGAATTAGTGTTTATATTTCTCTACGTCCTTTCCAATATTTGTAATTTACATTTAAAAAAATCAACCACTCTAATGAGTATGAAATAGTATTTCACAATGCTTTTGGTTTACATTTCATGACTGTCTAATGGTATTGAGCATCTTTTCACATGCTTTCTTTCCATTTGTATATCTTCTGTGGAGAGATGCATAGTCAAGAGTTTTGCCAATTTTTTAATTGGGTTGTTTGTTTTTTTGTTAAGTTGAAGAATTTACTTATGTATTATGGATATTAAACCTCTACCAGATATGCAGTTTTTTTTTCTCCCATTGTAGAGGCTGTCATTTCACTTTCATGATAAAGTCCATTGAGGCTCAATTTTTTTTTAATTTTATGAGATCAGATTTATTTTTTCTTTTGTTACTTGTACAATGGGTATAAAGTCTAAGAAATCATTGCCTAACAGAAGGCCTTAAAGGTGCTTTCATATAAACTCTTTTAGGAATTTTATAGTTCTGGTGCTTATAGTTAGGTCTTCTGTACATTTTTTTTTTTTTAGTTTTTGTATAAGATGTGAGGCAAAGGTCGCCTTTTTTGCTTTCTTTCTTCCTTTTTTTTTTTTTTTTTTTTTTTTTTTTTACAAATGGAGATCTAGTTTCCACAGCACCATTTGTTCAGAAAAGACTTTTTCTGAATTGAGCTGTCTTTGGACTTTTTCAAAATTCATAAATAGGAAGGTTGATTTCTGAGCTTTCAGTACAATTGCATCTATATGTTTATCCTTGGGTCAGTAACATGCTGTTTTGATTACTGTGGCTTTGTAATAAGCTGGAGGATTTAAGTGAAAATTAAGGGCAAGATAAAAGATAAGAAAATTAATCAGTGATAATCACGCAATTCTCCTAAATCAATTTAAAGAATTCAAAGAATATATGACTAAAGAAATACAGGTTATTAAGAAGTCACTGGGTGAGCATAAAGAAAAATTTAAAAAACTGCAAAGAAAACTAACAGACCTTATGGGAATGAAAGACATCATGGATGAGATTTAAAATATAGTGCCTTGCTAGTTGTCCCTACTTTGGAATGTGTGCTCCTGAGTGTGATGGAGTTGGACTCAGAAGTGACTTCTCTACTCGTGACTCTTCAGTCACTTTTACTAAACTTGTGGTTGGTGCTGGGGTTTGTGTATGCCCAGGAGACTTGAAGCTCTGGAATGTCCATGTGCCAGCTGGGCCCTGAGCCTCAGCAGAGTTGCAACACCTACTCTCTGGTTCATTGGACTCAACTAGGTCAGCTAACAAGGGGTGAGGATGGTTAATCACCACATCAAGGAAATGAGAGAGTCTACAACTGCAAACAGGAGAATATCATCCAACAGCCATGTGGAATCTAAGCCCCATCTCAATTTAGAGGTGGAGTGGCCTTCATCATCTCAGGGTCCTCAGGATGGAGGAATAAAATATAGATTAGAGAAGACTTCCTGGTATTCCACTATTGAATTATTGTGATTCTCGCAATGGAAGAAATTATATCATTGATATGGGGACAGTGGCCACGGCAGGTGCTGAAGGCAGGGAGATGGAAAATGTGGTGTGATAAGGGGGCATTCCTGAATTTGAAGTTGTCCTGAATGATATTGCAGAGACAGATTCAGGACATTATATATCCTGCCATACCCATTAAATGGAATGTATATGTAAACTATAATCCATGCTGTGCAACAGGGTTTCAAAATGCATTCATCAACTGTAATCAGTATACCACAATAATGAAAGAAATTTTTGATGTGAAAGGAGCAGGGGGTGTGTGGAGTGGGGTATATGGGAACATCTTATATTTTTTAATGTAATATTTTGTGTGATCTATGTATCTTAAAAATAAAATTAAAATGGTGAAAAATACATTAGAGACACATAAGAGCAGATTTGAATTGCTTGAAAGTCAGAATTTGTGATTTCAAAGACAGAACATCTGAACTGGAAATATAGGAGAACAGAAAGAGTAAAGAATGGAAAAAATGGAACAGGATCTCAGGGAATTGAGTGACAGCACGAAATACAAAAACATACAAATTATCAGTGTCCCAGAAGAAAAAAATGGAAAAGAGGCAGAAAGAATATTTGAGGAAATAGTGACAGAAAATTTCCCTACCTTTATGAAAGACATAAATATCAATATCAAAGAAGGACAATGCACCAAAAGTAGAATGAATCTAAAAAGACTTACCCTGAGACACCTGCTATTCACCAAGACAAATATCAAAGATAAAGAGAAGATTTTTAAGACAACAAGGGAAAAGAAAAGCATCACATACAAGGGAACCATAATAAATTTAAGTGCCCACTTCTCATCAGAAACCATGAAGGAGAGAAGAAAATGGTATTATGTGTTTAAGGTACTGAAAGAGAAAAAGAAGCAAGAATTCTGTATCTGACAAAAATGTCCTTCAAAAATGAAGGGGATTTCAAAGTCTTCACATACAAACAAAATAATGATTGAATATGTTACAAAAAGACCAGAATTAAAAGAAATACTAAAGGGAGTGCTGCTGCCTTAAAGGAGAAAACAAGGGTGAGAAACATGGAGAAAATTGTAGAAATGAAGATTATTAGAAAGGTTGAATTAAAGTATAAAAAGACAATAGCTCGATATGACAACAGAAAACCAAATCAAAATGAATAAACTAAGTAATGCATTTACATTAATAACATTGAATATTAATGGCTTGAAATCCCCAATCAAAAGACTCAGAATGATAAAATGGATTAAAAAAATGAGCCTTCTATATGTTGTCTACAAGAAACTCACCTCGAATGCAAGGACACAACCAGGTTAAAAGTGAAAGGTTGGAAAAAGACACTCCATGAAAATAGTAATGAAAAAAGAGATGAAGTAGCAATAACAATAACAGACAAAATAGATTCTAAATGCAAAATTGTCATAAAGGATGAAGGTGTTCATTATATATTAATAAGAGAGGCAATTCAGAAAAAAAAAACCTATACTAAATATTTATGCACCTAACCTCAGTGCCACAAGATACATGAGGTGCACACTGGCAAAGCTGTAGAGAGAAATAAATGTCTCTACCATAAGAGTAGGAGACTTCAAAATACACTCTCAGCTTTCAGTAAAAGATCTGGAGAGAGGACAAATAAAGGAAGAGTTTGAATAATATTAAAAATGAAATAGACCTAACATATCTATAGAAAATTAGCCCCAAGACAACAGGATATACATTCTTTTCAAGTGTCCATTAATTCTTCTCCAAGATAGACCATATGTTGGGTCATAAAAAAGGCTAAATAAATTTTAAAAGATTGAAATTTTACAACATACTTCCTCTGATCATAACAGAATGAAGCTGGAAATCAATAATGGATGGAAAAATGGAAAATTCATAAATATATGGATATTAAACAATAATACATTCTTATATAATCAATGGGTGAAAGAAGACATTGTAAGAGAATTCAGCAAAGATGTTGTGATAAATAAAAATGAGAACAGAGCATATCAAAACTTATGGGGCACTGAAAAGGCAGTGCTGAAAAGGAAACTTATAGCCCACAGTGCTTATATTAAAAAAGAAGAAAGAGCTAAAATTGAGGATCTAACTGCATACCTGAAGGAACTAGGAAAAAAAAAAACAAAACAAAACAGGAAATGAATCCCAATCCAAGCCAAAGGAAAGAAATACTGAAGATCAGAGATGAAATAAATGAAATCAAGAACAACAAAACAATAGAGAGAATCAACAAAACCAAAAGTTCGTTATTTGAGATTAACAAAATAGACAATGCTTAACTAGACTGACAAAGATAAAAAGAGAAAAGACAAAAAAAAATCAAATCAGAAATGAGACTGAGGACATTACCATTGACCCCAAAGAAATAAGAGTGATCCTAAGAGAATTTATGAACAAATTTATTCCAAAAAACTAGATAATATAAATGAGATGGAAAAATTCCTAGAAACAAATGAATCACCTATGCTGAACCAAGAAGAAACAAAAGATCTCAGCTAACCAATAACAAGCAAAGAGATTGAAACGTTCATCAGAAACCTCCCAAATATGGAAACCCGGGGACCAGATGGCTTCACAGGTGAATGCTACCAATCATTCAAAAATAACCTAATACCAATTTTTCTCAAACTCTTCCAAAAAATTGATCGGAAAAGAATGTGACCAAACTCATTCTGTGAAGACCTCACTCTAATACCAAAACCAGATAAAGATACTATGAAAAAAGAAAATTAGAGACCAATATATCTAATGCATATAGATGCAAAATAATCAACAAAATACTTGCAAACAGAATCCAAAAGCACTTTAAAATTATTATACACCACAATCAAATGTTTTCCCCCCAGGTATGTAAGGGTACTTCAACACAAGAAAATCAAATTGTGTAATAAACAACATAGATAAATTGAAGAAGAAAAATCACATGATCCTTTCAATTGATGCAGAAAAGGCACTTGACAAAATACAGCACCTTTCTTGATTAAAAAAAAAAAAAACACTACACAAGGTAAGAATAGTAGGAAGCTTTCTCAATATGGTAAAGTGCATATATTAAAAAATCCACACCCCCAACATGGGGCATGACTCCTAGGGATGAGCCTACCTAGTGCCAAGGGATTACTAGCAATCACTAACTGCTGATGCAACTAGAAATAGGTCTTGAATAAAAGGGTCAACTCAGGCCAGCCGAATATCTCAGGCTACATATTGGATCAAGTGTTAAAAACTGCTTTTTGACCTTGAATAAAAGGGGGAAATGACAAAGACAAATGAATTTATATGGCTAAGAGTCTTCCAAAAAGAGTTGGGAGGTCATCAGAGGAGTCACACTTATGCAGACCTCAGCAGGACCACAGAGAGAGCCAAAGTAGATACAACCCTAGGTGTTGGTTCTCCTGAAGTCTACGGAGATCCACAGGGTATATGGTCATGGCAGATGTATTTGGGGTTCTATGCCATGTCAGAGGCCCTACTTTGGAATTTGTGCTCCTGAGTGTGATGGAGATGGACTCAGATGTGACCTTCCTACATGTCAGAGGCCCTACTTTGGAATTTGTGCTCCTGAGTGTGATGGAGATGGACTCAGATGTGACCTTTCTACACATGCCTCTTCTGTCACTTTTACTGAACCTGTGGTTGATGCTAGGGATGGGGCATCATCAGAGGTTTTGAATCTCTAGACTGTCCATGTGCCAGCTGGGCTCTGAGCCTCAGGAGAGTGTGACTCCTACTCTCCACTTCATTGAACTTACCCAGGTCAGCTAACAGGCAGGTGAAAATGGTCAAACACCAAAAGTACCAACAACTGCAAGCAGAGGAATTGCATCCATCATCCATGTGGAATCTAAGCCCCCTCTTGATCTACAGGTAGAGTGGACATCACCATCGCAGGGTCCACAGAATAGAGGAATAAAATATGGATTAGAGTGTACTTACTGATATTCTATTATAAAACTATTGTGACTAGTAATAGAAGAAATTGTAGCATCAAGGTGGAGAAAGTGACCACAGTAGCTGCTGAGGGCAGTGAGAGGGAAAAAGAGATGTGATGTGGGGGCATTTTGGGAACTTTGAGTTGTCCTAAATGATATTGCAGGGTCAGATGTTGGACTTTATATATCCTACCATAACCTTCTCAATGTACTGGAGGGGAGTGTGAACTACAGGGTGGATCAGCAGTACTCCAAAATGTGTTCACTGAGTGTAATGAGTGTGCCACAATGATGGAGGAGGTTGTTGGTGTGGGAGGAGTGGGGTGTGGGTGTGTGGGGTATATGGGAACTTCATATTTTTTAATGTAATATTTTTTTGTGATGTATATATCTTCAAAAAATACAATTTACCAAAATAATGGGGTGGGAGGGTAGGGAGTTGGCTATATGGGAACTTCATATTTTTATATTTTTTAATATTTTTTGATGTAATGTTCTTTGTGATCTATTAACTTTAATTTTTTTAAAAATGTTAAAAAGTCTACAGCTAGCATTGTACTCAAGATGAAAGACTGAAAGCTTTCCTGTTAAGACCAGTAACAAGGCAAAGATGCTAACTGTCAACATTATTATTCAATATTACGCTGGAAGTTCTAGCTAGATCTTTCTAGCAAAGAAATAAAAGGCACCCAATTAGGAAATGATGAATTAAAATTTTCACAATTCACTGATGACAAGATCCTGTATCTAGAAAATCCTGAAATACTCACTGCAAAGCTACTAGAATTAATAGACAAGTTCTACAAAGTGGCAGGATAAAAGATTGACATGAAAAAATCAGTAGCATTTCTATACACTACTTATAGGTATTATAAGGTGAAAATCAGGAAAAAAATTACATTTATAATAACAACAAAAACAATCAAATTTTTAGGAATAAATGTAACCAAGGACATAAAGGACCTGTATTCAGAAAACTACAAAAAAGCACTAAAATGAACTGAAGAAGACTTAAATAAATGGAAGGATACTCCATGTTCATGGAATGGAAGACTAAATGTTAAAATGTTTATTAGTTAACAAAAGGGGTGCTGATGAAAGATACCAGAAATTGATTGGATTTTAAAAGTGTTTTTATTTGGAGGAAATGCTTACAGTTACAAGGCCATAAAACATAAGTTACTCCTTCTCCAAAATCTGCTGCCACATGATGGAGCAAGATGGATGCTGATGTCTCCTGAGAGTTCAGTTTTCCTAAGTTCCTCTCTTCCAAGGGCTTGTTTCTCTCCAAGCTCAGCTGCCTTATTCTCACCAAAAGACCAGTTATAGTCAATCAGATTATCAGCTCTGTCTCTCCACCCTTGGCTGGATTCTTTCTTGGCTCAGCTGCTCTGTTCCTTTGTGTGCTTACTTCCTGGGCTCCAGCTCAAATCTCCTGCATCAAAACTCCAACAAATTTCTCTGCTCTTCCTTGTAGTTTTCTCTGTGAAAACTGCTGATGTGGCCCAATTGAAGCCTTAATCATTATTTAAAGAAGTAAAAATGAAAACTCTAAATCCAATATACTCTAATATGCCTAGGGGGACAGAGAGGTTCACAAATATAATCCAATATCTATTATCAGAATTCATAAAAAATTACAAACTGCTACAGATGTAAATTCTATTCAAACAGATTTACAGATTCAAATGCAATTCCAAAAAAATTCTCAACAGCCTTTTTTGATGAAATCAAAAAGGCAATCATCAAATTTATTTCAAAGCATAAAAGGCCCAGAAAAGCTAAAAATGTCTTTAAGAAGAAGAATGAAGTTGGGGAATACTCACTTTTGACTTTAAAGTACATTACTTAGCTACATGGTAAAAACAGTATGGGGGAAGCAGACTTGGCCCAGTGGTTAGGACATCCGTCTATCACATGGGAGGTCCGCAGTTCAAACCTCGGGCCTCCTTGACCCATGTGTAGCTGGCCCATGCACAGTGCTGATGTGCATGAGGAGTGCCCTGCTATGCAGGGGTGTCCCTCACATAGGGGAGTCCCACGCACAAGGAGTGTGCCCCATAAGGAGAGCCACCCAGAGTGAAAGAAAGTGCAGCCTGCCCAGGAATGGCATGGAAAACACGGAGAGCTGACACAAGATCATGCAACAAAAAGAGACACGGATTCCCATGCCACTAACAACAACAGAAGCAGACAAAGAGGAAAATACAGCAAATAGACACGAGAACAGGCAACCGGAGGGGGGGTGGTGAGGGAATGGGGAAAAAAAGAAAATAAATAAATAAATCTTAAAAAAAAAAAGAGACAGTATGGTACTGGCATAAAGACAGACAGATTGTCCAATGGAACTGAATAGAGAACTCAGAAGTTGGCCCTCACATCTACAGTCAAGTGATTTTTTACAAGGATTTTAAGCCCACCCAGCTAGGCCAGAACAGTTTATTCAACAAGTGGTGCTGGGAGAACTGGATAGTCACATCAAAAAGAAAGAAAGAAGACACCTATCTCACACTTTATACATAAATTAATTCTAAATGGAACAAGTATTTAAATATGAAAACAACAACCATAAAACTCCTAGAAGAAAATGTAGGAAAACATTTTCAAATCTTTTGCTATGCAGTAGTTTCTTAAACCTTATAACTAAACACAAGCAACAAAAGAAAAAAAAATAGGTAATTGGGACCTCCTCAAAATTCAACACATTTTTATACCTCAAAGGACTTTTGTCAAAATGGCAAAAAGGCAGCCAACACAATAGGAAAAAATATTTGGCAATCACATATCTGATAAGGGTTTAATACCCATGATATATAAAGAGATCATATAATTCAACAATAAAAACACAAAGTATCTGATTAAAACATAGGCAAAATACTTGAAAAGACAACTGTCCAAAGAAGAAACAGAAATGGTGAAGCAACACATGAAAAAAATGTTGACAATCACTAGCAACTAGGGAAAAGAAAATGAAAACTACAATGCAATATCATTTCATGAGTATTAAAATTACCACTATTAAAAAGTCAGAAAACTGTAAATGTTGGAGAGGATGTGGAGAGATAGGAATGCTTATTCACTGTTAGTGGGAATGTATAATGGTACAGGCAATGTGGAAGACTGGCAGTTCATAAGGAAATTTATAGACTTGTCAGGGTCCCCCATAATACCATTCCTAGGTATTTACGCAGAAGTACAGAGAACAGTGACATGAATAATCATCTGCAAACCAATGTTCTTAGAGGCATTATTCATGATAGCCAGAAGTTGGAAACAAACCAGGTGTCCATTACCTGATGAATGGTTAAATAAACAAATTGACAGGTATACACATGCTGGAATATTATGCAGCCTTAAGAAGAAATGAAGTCATGAAATTTATGATAACATGGATAAACCTGGAGGACATTATGTTGAGTGAAGCAAGCCAGGCACAAAAGGAAAAATACTGTATGACTTCCCTTTTATGAACTAAATATATTATGTGAAAATATAAATAATATGAAATATGAATTTGGGCAAAATTGCATATGTAACTGTTTTTCCTTGAAGCTGAATAAATATATGCTAATACTACAAAATGTTAATATCAGACAAAAAAAATACTATACTATATGAATGAGACCAGAGTACTACGTATTGTATGAGTCTATTTATATAAAAGGTAAATATAAATCAATGTATAAAGATGAAATTAGATTAGTTGCTATGTTGTGCTGGGAAGGAATGCTAAGGAGTATGAAGTCTTTCTATTTGGAGTAATTAAATTGTTATAAAATTTTTGAGATAATTAATGGGGAACATTGTGATTATACTAAAAGGCATTGATTATACACTTTGGATAGATCATATGATATGTGAATATAACTCAATAAACCTGCCTCATAAAGAAATAATTGTGCAAGAATAGCCAGAAATAGCAGCTATGTACAGCAGGGGAAAAAGAGATTGAGAGGTGCGGAACTTTATTAGTTTGTCTGTTTTTTGGTTTATTATTATTGAAATAATTAAAATGTTTTAATAATGATTAAAGTGATGAATGCACAGGTAAGTGATTATGCCAAATACCATTGATTGTACACTTTGGATAAATTGTATGCTTTATTAATATTTATCAATAAAATTGATTTTTTTTTTAAGTGAGTCTCTTCCAGACAACATATAATTGGGTCACACTTTTTTATATATTCTGCCAATCTCTGCCTTTGTATTGGAGAGTTTAATTCATTTATATTTAAGGTCACTACTGATAATACAGGGTTTTTTTCTGCTATTTTGATATTTAGCCTTTGTATGTTATATCATTTTGTCCCTCAATTCATCTGTTAATGCCTATTTTTACATATATTTGATTCCTTGTGTTGTACCATCTTTAATGCCTTCTCTTTTGAATCTGGATACATTTTTCATCTATTTTCCTCGTGGCTATGATGGGGTTAAAATATAATACCCTAAATACACAACAATCATATTTGGTTTCATGCCAACTTGACTTCAATAGCATTCACATATAATTTGCCTATAGTACCCTTTCTGATGGTCTTCACTTCTACACTCTCCCTCAAATTTTTCTCTCTTTTCTTTACTTTACTGACTGCAGAACTTCCTTTAGCATTTCCTGCAGAGCTAGAAAGAGTTTCTTGTTTATAAATTCTCTTAGTTTCTGTTTATCTGTGAATATTTAAACTCACTGTCATTTGAAGAATAGTTTTGCTGGATAAAGAATTCCTTGCTGGCAGTTCTTCTCTTTCATTGCCTTAATGAAATCATACCAGTGCCTTCCCATCTCTATGGTTTCTGAAGAGAAATCTGCATGAAGACTTATTGGATGTCCCTTGTAAGTGATGTTTCACTTTTCCCTTGCTGCTTTCAGAATTTTTCCTTTATCTTTGACATTTGGCATTCTGAATATTATCTACCTTGGGGCAGGTCTATTTTGATTGATTCTAATTGGAGTATGCTGTGCTTCCTGTACCTATATATTCATGACTTTCATGAGAGTTGCAGAAGGCTCAACAATTATTTTCTCTAATATTGTTTTTGTTCACTTTCCCTTCTCATCTCCTTCTGAAACTCCTGTAACACATATTGATGCACTTTGTGTTATCATTCAACTCTCTTAGCATCTCCTTGATTTTTTCTATTTTTTTCTGTCTCTATTCTCCATTTTCAATTCCAGTTATTATTTCCTCTAAATCACTGATTCTTTCTTCCATGAATTCAAATCTGCTGTTGTGTGTCTCTATGGTATTTTTATATGATTTATTGTGTCTTTCTTTCCCATAAACTCTGTTATTTTTCTATCCAAGATATCTGATTTTTCTTTGTGCTCACTCAGTGTCTTCTTATTTTTTTGCTTTTTTATTTTTACTGAAGTATATCATTCATACATGGACACACATAAACAATAAGTGTATAGTAAAGATTACAAACTTACAATATAAACATACATAACCTCACACAGGGGTCTCATACATCACCCCTCCACCAACTTTTTGCATTGCTGTGAAACATTTGTTACAGACTTTGCCAGAGCATCATCAAAATATTACTACCAACTATATTCCTTATCTTACATTTGGTATTTTTTCCCCAAACCATACTATTTTTAAAATATATTTTTGTTACAGATATTGGGAACTTGCAAAGCAATCATACAGATGTGTAGATTTCTCATACAACTCCACTCTCTGGTGGAACATTTGTAGCAGATTATGAGATAATATCATCAGACTATTACCACTAATCATGACACATAGCATACATTTAGTATACTTTTTCCGTACACCTCCATTATCAGCACTGTACAGCTTGGCATTGATGCAAGAATATTTATAGTATTGCATTAACCACAGTCTATAGGTTACACCAATTGTAGTTTTCCCATGCTTCTCCATATTCTCATCATCCTGCAATTGTGATGTACATCTGCTCTAGCACACAGACTTTCTTGCATTTGCACCCTTAACCACAATTCTCAACCACCTCTAGGTTCACTGTGTTAGTCAGTCCCTAGATTATTCTTTAGCTTTCTTTCTATTGACATTTACTTCCCCAGATTACCTTTTTCAGTCACAATCCCATTTATAAACCTTTTGCTACTCCCTATAATGTGTTGCTATCAACTCTATCCATCTCCACACTTTTTAAATTTTATTTTATTTTATTGACTTTGTAATAATATTACATTAAAAATATATATGTGAGGTCCCGTTCAACCCCACCCCCCCACCCCACCTCTCCCCCCCCCAGCAACACTCCCTCCCATCATTATGACACATCCATTGGATTTGGTAAGTACATCTTTGGGCACCTCTGCACCTCATAGTCAATGGTCCACATCATGGTCCATACTCTCCCCCATTCCATCCAGTCATCTCCACACTTTTATAGTCAAGTTAAATAAAACTTCTATATACATTAAGCATCCATAGTTTTTCTCAACCCTCCTCTTACCTTCTTATAACCTATACTCTAGGTTTTAATTCCATGTGTTTATTATTTGTATTTAGTTCATATTAATGAGACCATGCAATATTTGCCCTTTTGTGTCTGCCTTACTTCACTTAGAATAATGTCTTCAAGACTCATCCTTGTTATCACATATGTCCCAATTTCATTTCTTCTTATTGCAGCATAGTATTCCATCATACATATATACCACATTTTGTTTATCCATTCATTGGTGGATGGATACTTGGGTTGTTTCCATCTTTTAGCAATTGTGAACAATGCCGCTATGAACATTGGTGTGCAGATGTCTGTTCATGTCATTCAGTGTTTTCTTAATGTCTTTTATTTCTTTAGGTATATTATTTTTTAACCCCATGTTTTGATTTAGGAGATTTATATGAACTCATTAATTAGCTGTTTCAAGTTCTGTGTCTCATCTTGAGCTTTGATTTATTCCTTTGCCTGAGTCATATCTTTCTTTTCTTTGTATGGCTTGTAATTTTTTTATGATGTCTAACCATCCAATTCTGATGCTGTGTTTATTCTGATGTTCAGTTTCCTTCTCTTGCCTATGTACTTACTATATAAATGTGTGCTACTGCTGTTCTTTGATTCTTGGTTCAAGTTGTTCTAGATATTTGGGAGTGTCCCTGTTTAACTGCTCAAACTAGGGCTAAATTCCATAATGAGTTGCAGGACAGTATCCAAGGGCCTTGGAGAAGGTGGCAGTAAACCTACCTGCTTGCCTTTTTTATTTATTTTTTCCTTTTTCATACACTTTTCAGGTCTGGCCAGCAGATGGGACTTTTGGCAGACCTCTTAACTCAAACCCCAGATGCTCAGATGGAATGTTTTCAGAGTAATTTTTAAGGTGTGTGGCCATTAGAGAAGCATTGTCCTCAGGGCTGACGAAGCTTCTTTCCCAGATATTGTTCTCCACACTTGGCCATTCACACCCTTCTTCCCTCTGCCTCCTCAGCAACCAGCCCTGGGATGTAGGGAAGATATTTGATAAAGTAAATTGTCCTCTCCCTGTTGGCTCTTAGGTCAATCAATGTCACAGCCCCACGTGGCCTGGAAGTATAGGACACCTCCAATGAAGTAAACAAAGTTTGCTGGCCAATATCTAAATTTACTGTAAGATATGTCCCTCCCTCTCCTCTTTCTTGGGTGGCGAGGACCCCTTCAATCTCCTCAGTCCACAGTCACTGCAATCCATAGACCCTGAAGTTTGCAGTCTGCTGCTTGCTCTATAGGTTGGGAGATGTGTGCCAACTTCTGCTTTTGCAACTCTATTCTTGGGAGTTTTCAGCTAGCTAAGCTTCATTACCTTCAATGCTTTCTCTTCTGAGTGGTGTCTTGTCTTCTCCTGGTGTCCTGAGCCTCAGAGCAGCCCTTCACACAGCCTCTGCCTGTCCTCTAGCTATTTTTTCTGCTTCTCTAATTCTCCATTTTCCAAGAAATCCTCTGTTTATAATCTTGAAGTGGAAAAGCCATTTTAAGCATGACACAAACCCCAGAAACTGTAAAGATAAATATTTATGTGTTGAACTAAATGAAAACGAAAAATATCTGTATCGTAAAATACTATAAGCAAATTTCAAACACCCATGACAATTTGGAGGTGAGGGAAAATAAGATTAGTTTTCTTTAGTATACAAAGGGCCACTATGAATAAATAAGAAAAAAAGATTTCAAATTAAGTTATTTTAATGGACAAAGCCTGTACACATATAGTCCCAGGAAATAAATTAAGAATGCTACAAGACACAAAAACATAGTCAACCTCACTGGCAAAAAGGAAAACCAAACACAAATAATGAGAGAAAAATTTCCCTATTGTTTAATGAAAAAAAAATATTCCTTATATCCAATTTGACAAATATATTCAGAAACAAGCATTTTTTTGGTTGTTGTTTAGTAACCTGTAAACCAAGAGAACATCTTAGAGGGAAATTTTGTAGTTTCTTTCATGGTCCTTAATTAATTTTGAAAATAATCCCCTATTCTGAGATTATCAAATTAAAAACTTGTACATAGTCTTATCTTACTATTAAGATAACATCTCAATCTTTTAGGTCTTCTTTATTATTCCTAAATTTTTTTGCTTGTGCCTTCATGATTTTTCACATTATATTCATTAGATTTAGCAGAGGGTTGCCCACCCCCAATAACTAGTTATTGGCTGAAATTAATTTTCCATTTCTAAGGTATTAATTTCTGCCTTAACTTTCCCTGTTTTTTGCTTGCTTTTCTTCAGAATATTTATTGTTCTTTTTACTATCTTCTTTTTACTCTCTTCTTGATTAGAAGCTAGTTCTAGCTTTTTCCATTAGCTTTTGTTAAATAACTAAACAATTTAAGGTTGTAATTTTGTTCTAAATTTTGTCATTTTTGCATATATTTCAATAGATTCTGTTCTATTGCTGTTTTCTATTATGCTGAGCCCTTCTTGTTTCAGTACTCTCTTTCACCCAATCTTTATTTAAAATAGTTATGTGATGATGATGATGATGATTCCTTCTATGTAATCATATATGTCATGACTTAAATTGCTATTAATCTATTTATTGCATTGTGAGAGAGAATAGCTAGTATAATTTTAACTTTGATCTAGTGGGCTTTTGTGAAGATTTGTTTTTATATATTTGTTTTACTATTTATTTTTTGTATACTAGACAGTATTTCATAAGCTACCATTTTCAGAGGCAGTTTAGTGGGTCCACAAGTTTTTTTTTAATTAAATTATTAAAACGTATTTGAATATTTTTGATACCATTATTTAAAAATCAATTATAAAATACTTGTTTATACGTGTTTCACTATTAACTTTATAAAAACAAAATTTATAAAACTGAATATACATGTAGATAATAAAAATACCACTTTTATATGTTTATACATTGCAATTACATAGAAGATTTAATTTCCCAAAAAGGGTTCTGATGAAAAAACTTTGAAAACTACTGACAGATACAACAAATTTAGAAAATTTCAATATATGCTTGAAATTTAGATGCAGTTTACTTTGAATCTTTCTTCATCTAAAGTTATTACTTGCTTTAAGTTGTTGTGAGTTTGTCTACTAAAAATGTGTCCATTTTATTTTATTCTGAAATGTCTCATATATACAATAGATTATATATAATACATATGTACAATTTAATAACAAAATGGACACATATGTATACACCAACCAGATTGAGGACAAATAAGTCTTGGGTAATTTCTACTTTTTGTTCCATAAGTCCAATTAATATGATGTCACCAATGAAATAGGTGAGTGTGATGTCTTGTGGGAGGGAAGGGCAATCAAACTTCTTGTGAACTAGATTATGATTTAAGGATGCAGAATTGATATATCCCTGATGTAGGACAGAGAAAGTGTATTGCCAGCTTTGTCAGTTGAAAACAAACTGGTTCTTTGGTCTTTTCATAAGAGGTATAGAGGAAAAAGCATTTGCCAAATCAACAGCTGAATACCAAGTACCAGGGTGTGGTACATTGAATTTTGTACCCCAACAAATATATGTTGTCAATCTTAATCTGCATCTCTGTGGGTGTGACGCCATTGTAAATAGGACCTCATGAAGATGTTTTTAGTTAAGGAGTAGCCAACTGAGGCTGGGTAGGCCTTAATCCAGAGTACTGGAGGCCTTATAAAGAGAATTCAAGGTGGTGGACTTGGCCCAGTGGTTGGGTGTCCGTCTACCGCATGGGAGGTCCGCATTTCAAACCCCAGGCCTCCTTGACCAGTGTGGAGCTGGCCCATACACAGTGCTGATGCGCCCAGGGAGTGCTGTGCCACGTAGGGGTGTCCCCACATAGGGGAGTCCCATGCGCAAGGAGTGCACCTCATAATGAGAGCTGCCCAGCGTGAAAGAAAGTGTAGCCTGCCCAGGAATGGTGCTGCACACACAGAGAGCTGACACAACAAGATGATGCAACAAAAAGAAACACAGATTCCCGTGCCACTAACAACAGAAGTGGACAAAGAAGATGCAGCAAATAGACACAGAGAACAGACAACCGGGGTGTTAACTCTCTGTGTGTGCTGCATCATTCCTGGGCAGGCTGCACTTTCTTTTGTGCTGGGCGGCTCTCCTTACGGGGTGCACTCCTTGCATGTGGGGCTCCCCTATGTGGGGACACCCCTGTGTGGCACAGCATTCCTTGCATGCACCAGCACTGCAATGGGCCAGCTCCACACGGGTGAAGGAGGCCCGGGGTTTGAACCGCAGACTTCCCATGTAGCAGACGGATGCCCTAATGACTGGGCCAAGTCCGCTGCCCACTTGGACCCCATGACCTAGAATTCTTCTACTTAAACTGACCAAGTAAGAATTTAGCACATTGCCCATCTATTTCAGGACTAGATACACCATGATCATCTAGTCAACACTATAAGTCTCTGTAAGTCAGACTACTTTGATTACTTCCTTGAATCTGCTTTCCATTACAGGAACGATACCCACCTTGTCTTTGGAGATTAAGTGCTGCTTCCTGGCTCCCACCAACCTCGGATCCAATCATCTACATTGTCTTTAAGAATCCCAGTTTAGTGGAGCAGATTCCATAATAAGATTTCAACTAAACATAAGAGTTGTCACAGAACTGTTCTGGGATTCTGGGAATCTTCCAAAAATTTAGTCAAAGCAGTCATGGTAAAAGATGTGTCCTCTGGTCATTTCAAGGAAAGATGAGCAGATTCACTTAACTTTCAATGATAAATTCACTCTAAAATTGCAAATTCCCTAAGCCTTTCAATATCTTATTTAAAGTATATCAAGGCAGCTTTGACAATTCAACTTCATTTAGTGCAGGCCATCTCTTGGTTCATGTTTCAGACAACCAATCAAACATTTTTTCTTCTTTATTTTCTTTTAAACATTACATTAAAAAATATGAGATACCCATATACCCCCCCAGCCCACCCATGCCTCCCCTCCCACATCAACAAACTCTTCCTTCATTGTGGCACATCTACTACATCTGGTGAATACATTCTGGAGTAGGGCTTCAGCACATGGACAATGGTCCACATTGTAGCTCACACTCTCCCCCAGTCCACCCAGTGGGCCACGACAGGACACAACATCCAGCATCCATCCCTACAGCACCACTAGGACAACTCCAAATCCTGAAAATGCCCCCAAACCATATCTCTTCACATGTGTTTGTACAGTATTTGTTCTTATAGCTGAGTAATATTCCATTGTATGTATATACTACTTTTCATTTATCCTTTCATTTGGTTTGATTCCAAATTTTGGCAATAGTAAATAGTGCTGCTATGAACATTGGTGTGCATATATCAGTTTGTGTTCTTGCTCAGTTCTTCTGGGTGTTTACCCAGCAGTGGAATTGCTGGGTCATATGACAAATCTTTAGCTAGTTTTTTGAAAAACTGCCAAACTGTCCTCCAGAATCCTTCTGCATTCCTGCAAGCAGTAGATGAGTGTTCCCATTCCTCCACATACTCTCCAACAATTGTAGTCTTCTGATTTTTTTATAGCTGCCAGTCTTATGGGAGAAAGATGGTACCTCATGGTTGTTTTGATTTGCATTTCCTTAATAGCTAAGGATTTTGAGCATTTTTTCATGTGTTTTTTAGCAATTTGTATATCATCTTTGGAAAAGTGTCTGTTCAAATCTTTTTACCATTTTTAAAATGGGCTCTTTGTCTTTTTATTTTCAAGATAGAGGAGTTCTTTATATATGCAGGTTATAAGTCTCCTATCAGATATATGGTTACCAAATATTTTCTTCCATTGTGTAGGCTCTCTTTTCACTTTCTGGACAAATGCCTTTGAGGTGCAGAAGGCTTTAATTTTGAGGAAGTCCCATTTATCTATTTGTTCTTTTGCTGTTCATGATTTTGGTGTGAAGTTCCTAAGGCCATTTCCTATTACAAGGTCCTGTAGATGCTTCCCTACTTGGCTTTCCAAGGTCTTTATGTTCTTGGCTCTTATATTTAGGTCTTTGATCCATCTTGAGTTGATTTTTATATAAGTTGTAAGTTGGTAACTCCCTTTTATCTTTTATATATTGATATCCAGTTCTCTTCCAATTAAGAGGATTTTGGTGGCCTTGTCAAATACCATATGGCTGTATATATGAGGATCTATATCAGAACTCTCAATTCAGTTCCATTGGTCAATCTGTCTATCCTTGTACCAATATGATGCTGTTTTTACTACTGCAGCTTTGTAGTATGTTTTGAAATCAGGTAGTATGATTTCATTTTACTTTTTCAATATGTGTTTGGCTATTCAAGGCCTCTTTCCTTTCCAAATAAATTTCATAGTTAGTTTTTCTACTTCATTAAAGAATGCTGTGTTGATCTTTATTGGGATTGCATATAATCTGTAGATAAGTTTTGGTAGGATAGACACCTTAATAATATTAAGTCTTCCTATCCATGAACAGGGAATAATCTTCCATTTATTTAGTTCTTCTTTGGTTTCCTTGAACATTTTTGTGTAGTTTTCTGTGTATAAGTCTTTTACATCTTTAGTTAAATTTATTCCTAGGTATTTGATTTTTTTATTTACTATTGTGAATGGTGTTTGATTCCTGATTTCCTCCTGAACTTGCTCATTATTTGTGTACAGAAATGCTACTGATTTGTGCATTTATTTTGTAACCTATGACTTTACTGAGCTCATTTATAAGTTCTAGAATCTTTGCTGTAGACTTCTCAGGGCTTTCTATGCATAGAATCATATCATCAGCAAACAGTGAATTTTTGATTTCTTCCTTTCTAATTTGGATGCCTTTTATGTCTGGTTCTTTTGGCAGTGTTCGAACAAGTACTTCTAAGGCTGTGTTAAATAGGAGTTGTGGTAGTGTGCATTCTTGTCTTGTTCCTGATCTTACAGGGAAAGATTTTAGGATTACACCATTGCAAATGATGTTAGCTGTGGGTTTTTCATATACACTCTTTATCATGCTCAAAAAGTGTCCTTCTATTCTGATCTCCTGCACTGTTTTTATCAAGAAAGTGTGCTATATTTTGTCATATGCTTTTTCTGCATCTATAGATATGATCATGTGATTTTTTTCCTTCAATCTGTTTATGTGGTATATTACATTAATTGATTTTCTTATGTTGATCCATCATTGTATGCCAGGAATAAACCCCACTTGGTCATGGTGTATAACTTGTTTAATGTGTTGTTGAATACAATTAGCAAGTATTTTGTGGAGGATTTTTGCATAAAGGTTCTTTAGAGAGATTAGTCTTTAATTTTCCTTTCTTATGGTGTCTTTGTTTGGCTTGTTACTAGAGTAATGTTGGCATCATAGAATGAGTTAGGCAATGTTCCTTTTTTTTTAATTTTTGTAAGAGTTTAAGTATAACTGGTGTTAGTTCTTTCCAGAATGTTTTGTAGAATTCACCTATGAAGCCATCTGGCACAAGGCTCTTTTTAGTTGGGAGGTTTTTAATGATTGCTTCTATCTCTTTACTTGCAATTGGTTTGTTGAGATCATCAACTTCTTCTTTTGTCAATGTAGGCTGCTTGTGTGTTTCTAGGAATTTGTCCATTTCCTCTAAATTGTTATTTTTGTTGGAATATAGTTTTCCAAAGTATCCTCTTCTGATAGTCTTTATTTCTGTGAGACCATTGGTGATATCTCCTTTCTCATTTCTTATTTTAAGTTTTTGCATCTTCTCTCTTTTTTTCTTTGTTAGTCTAGCTAAGATTTTGTCAAATTTATTGATTTTCTCAAAGAACTTTTTCTTGATTTTGTCTATTTTTCTCATGGATTTCCTTATTTTCTATTTCTTTTAGTTCTGCTCTGATCTTTGTTATTTCTTTCTTTCTTCTTCCTCTGGGTTTAGTAAGATTTTTTTAAACTAATTCCTCCAAGTGTGCATTTAGTTCTTCAAATTTAGTTCTTCCTTCTTTTCTGATGTATGAGTTTATGGCTATAAATTTCCCTCTTATTTCTGCTTTTGCTGCATCCCATAAGTTTTGGTATGTTGTGTTATCATTTTCATTAGTTTCAAGGCAGTTAATAATTTCTTTTGACAGTCACTCCTTAACCCACTGTTTTTCTAAGAAGGTGTTTAACTTCCAAATCTTGGTGCTAAATCTGTGTCTCTGAACCTTGCAGATTTCCAGCTTCATTCCACTGTGGTCAGAGAAATTATTTTGCACTATTTCTAGCTTTCTGAATTCATTGAGTCTTTTCCTGTGGCCTAGCATGTGGTCTATCTTGGAGAATGATCTGTGAGCACTTGAGAAGAATGTTTATCCTGCTATATTTTGTATTTTGGTGTAATGGTCTGCATATGTATTTTAAGCCCAGCTCCTCTAAAATGTTGTTCAAAATCTTTGTTTATTTATTGATTCTCTTTTGAGATGTTCTGTCCAAAGATGATAGTGGTGTATTAAAGTCCCCCACTATTATTGTAGAGGCATCTATTCCTTCACTTAGTTTTCCAGTGTTTGCCTCATGTATTTGTAGGCACCCTTGTTAGGAGCATAAATGTTTATGATTGTTCTTTCTTTCTGAAAGATCATCCCTTTCACTAATATGTAGTGTCCATCTTGGTTTTGCATTTAAAGTCTATTTTTTTCTGATATTAATATAGCTACTCCTGCCCTTTTTGGTTATTGTTTGCTGGTAAGATTGTTGAACAGTCATTCACTTTCAACTTCCTTGAATCCCTGGGTCTAAGACATGTTTCTTGCAGACAGCATATAGATGGGTCATACTTCCATATCCAATCTTCCCATCTGAGTCTCTTGGCAGGTGAGTTTAATCCATTGACATTCAGTGTTATTACTTTCAAGGAATTGATTATATTAGCCATATTTTCTTTGGATTTGTGTTTGTCATATTCTGTTCGATTTTCTTTTTCTGTTTTTGTCTTTGTAGTTGCACTTACACTCTCCTCCAACTCTGTCTCTCCTGTTTTTCTCTTTCTCCCTGCAGATCTCTCATTAGTATTTCTTGAAGGGCAGGATTCCTGTTGGCATACTCTCTTAGTTTCTGCTTATCTGTGAATATTTTGAACTCTCCATCATTTTTGAATGCTAACTTTGCTGGATAGAGTATTCTTGGTTGTAATTTTTTTTTCTTTTAGTACCTTGACTATGTCATACCACTGTCTTCTTGCCTCCATGGTTTCAGATGAGAAATCAGCACTCCATCATATGGCACCTCCTTTGTATGTGATGGTTCTCTTTTCTCTTGCTGTTTTTAGTATTTTCTCTTGTCTTAAGCATTGGATAACTTGAAAAGTATATGGCTTGAGGCAGGCCTGTTGGGATTTATGCTGTTTGGAGTGTATTGTGCTTCCTGGGCATGTACATCCATCTCCCTCATTACATTAGGGAAGTTTTCAGCAATTATTTCTTCCAACTCCCTTTCTGTCCCCTTTCTCTTCTCTTCTACTTCTGTGATGCCTATACTACATATGTTTGCCTGTTTTGCATTATTATTCAGGTCCCTAAGATCCTTCTGGATTTTTTCTATCTTTTTGTCAACGTGTTCTACTCTCTGTTTGATTTCAGATGTACTGTCTTCCACATCACTTAATCTCTCCTCTGCCTCTTTGATCTGCTGTTATTTGCTGAGAGCGTATTTTTGATTTCTTGAATTCTGCTGTTCATCACCATCATATCCATTGTATTTTTTGTATGATTGACATTTCTTCTGTATTCTCTCCAGTTGTTTTCTTCATATTCTTATCTCTTCCTTCACCTCATCAAATTGGTCCCTAATATATGTTTTGAGCTCTTTAATTTCTTGTTCGATATTCTACTCCTCTTCCTGGTTTATAGTTTGTTCTTTGGATTAGGGCATGTTTTCCTGATTATTGGTTTGGTTTGTAGATTTTTGTTGCTGTCTGATCATCATTTTATCTTGATGGGTTTAGTCAGTTGCTTAGTGTGTTTGTCTAGTTTGGAATTTAATTAGTTGTTGTTTCTGCATGCATGTTAATTCTTCTCTTTGTCACTCTGTTCTTCTCATTCTATTTCCTTGTTGTTGGCTAGGTTCACTTGAAGGAAAATATTAGAGCCAGAGAAAGCAAAAGAACTAAGAAAAGAAGATGAATATTAGTAGTATTGATAGTAAATATTAACAGAGGAACCATGTGAGATATAGTAGGATGGATATTAGACTCATGTAAGGTAAGTAGATTTATAACAGTAAGAAAAGTAGAGTACCAAAAATTCTGAATATGGGGAGGAATACAAAGTGAATTAATAGGTTTGTGCATTCAGGAGAGAGGGAAAGAGAAAACAGAGGACAATAATATAAAGAGTAAGTATAAGAAAATAGAACAAAGCTATTAGTAATAAAAAGTCAAAAAATAGGGGGGCAAACAAAAAGAGGTATAATGTAAGAAATAATCAATGATGGAGGACAGAAATATGTAGAGGAAAGGGAATCGTGTTGGTGGACAAAATCAATACACACAGAAAAGAGTAAATGGAGGATGAGGAAATATAGCAAATGTGAAGTTCTCGCAGCAGCACCTAATGTAAGAAGAAGAAAGCAGAGAAATAAAGAAAGAAAAACAAGAGCAAAAGGGAGCGGGGAAGTAAGCAGGAAAAAGAAAAAGAGGAAGAAAGAAAGAAGAAGAAAAAGGGCCTTGGGGGGATAAAGAGGAAGGAAAAACAAGGAAAAATGAACCAAATACTAGGGAGAGTTTCAAGCAAGGAATCTTGTTTGTAGTTAAATAAAATGCTTAGGTATCTTACGTTTCCCCTTTTTTCCCTTCCTCTCTTCCTTCTCTCCCAGGTAGCAAGAAAGTTTCCTGAGAGGTCCAGTAGGAGATTCAAGTGGGTCATTGTTGAATCAGCTCTGCACAGAAAACAATGACTCTTAATTTCCAGATAGAGAGCACCCACACCTCACCAGGAACCCCAAGTATGCTAGTGGAGGATTAGAAAGCACCTCCTACAGTCCCTCTCCTTTAGGTTTGCTATGAGAGGGATTGCTGATTTTCTGACTCCACCTTCTCCCAGGCCAAGTTTCCTATCCCAGGGTATTTAGGTGAATTGGGCTTTTTCAGCAGATTCAGCACTCCTTTCTTCCCAGACTCTCCCCAAGCCAGCCGGTATGCTCCTCCAAGCACGAAAAAAGAAAAAGAAAAAAAGAAAAGAAAAGAAGAAAGAGAGGGGAAACACCAGAAAATTGAACCCACACTAGCAGTAGCCCCCCCTACTGCACCCGCACCAAATCCCTCCCACCCACGGAGTCAGTCCAAAACCAGAGGGCTAAGTCAATCCTGGAACTTCGGGAGCATTGGACTTGGGAATGGGAATTCCAGGACTCTGCACACCCAGGGTCTGTGGAACACAGGCTATGCAGATGTAGGTCTGTGGAACACAGGGTATGGGGGTTCAGGGAACACTGACCTGGGTACCACGCATCCGGGGACCACAGGGTCCAGGAACTCCACCACACAACTGACAGTTCTCAGGAAACACCGCAGCCACCAGCCCCAGGGGGAAGGATCCCACAAGTCCACAGCTTCCTACCTCTGTACTTCCCAAACAAACATTTTATTAGGTTCCATTCTAATTCCTAAAGCTACAATCTTAAATGCAGAATTTCTGCTTAGTGTACCCATATTTATAAATTCAGCCTGATAAAACTTTGTGTTCCTTCCTCCATTTCCCACATACAGTGTCCAAATTTCTGTCTTTATGAAATGGAAAATTAGTGCTGTTTATGAGTTCAGTGCACCTCCTCATGGGTCATATTTTATACCTCACTTGTCAGGACATGTTGAAACTTCAGTTTAATTATATGTCTGAAACAAAGAATGGTGGTGGGAATGGGCCTGCAGAGGAATTAGCAATTTCTTGCAAGTCAACTATTTTAGGGTACTGCACTTAAATTTCATCTGACAAAATAGGGTAAATCTCAGACAGAGATAGAAAGTTTCCTGCCTCAGGGGAGGCAATTGCTCTACAGGTTTATACAGCAAAGCAGGGTTAATCTCCTCAGACAGTGGTGAAATGGCTACTTCCACATGAGGGCTATTACATGTATATTTCATAAAGAAGACTGCAGAATCTAGGGTTTCAATGTTCCCTCCATCATCTTAATCTGCCCACACTGTCCCATTCCAACATTCAGGATCCCATTTCTTCCAATTAATGCCCTTATTTTAACAGAAGACTCCTTGTAAAGTTAGAATTTCATTTGCATTGTAATGCAGCTACTTGTGGGATGAGACTCTATATTTGGTTTTAAGAAATCTCAATTTTTGGACTACAAGAGATAAGAGTTTCTTTTGGAAACACATAAAAGTTTTCACACCATTTGTGGCAGTTTGATATTATTGATGAATTCCAAAAAGAAATTCTGATTATATTTGCGAACTGGTCTGTTCCTCTGGGCTAATGATGCCCTTAGACTGTATTGGACTGTATTGGACTTTTACTTGATTAAATAATAACTAAGGCTTTGATTAGGCCACATCAGTAGGATATTGTGTCCCCAGCCCCTTGGTGGGTGATTTCTCACTGAGAAACCACACAGCAAAGAAGGGTGGTTGGAGTTTTGAGCTGGAGCCTGGGAAGTAAACACATGGGAAAGAGCAGAGCAGCTGAACCTGGACAGAAATGAGCCCCAGGAAGAGAGATACTCAGGAAGCCAGAACACTGGCAGGCCTCAGCGTACATTTGATCCAACATGTATCAAGAGACTTTGGTGAGGGAAGTAACTTATGCTTTATGACCTGGTAACTGTAAGCTTCTACCCCAAATAAATACCCTTTATAAAAACCAACTTGGTTCTATGGTCATGGCAGAGGGAGTTCACTGCCATGTCAGATGGCCCTTCTTTGAAGCTGGTGTTTCTGCGTGGACTCAGAGGGGATCTCTTTTCACAAGATTCACATGCTACTTTACTGGAATTGTAGTTGGTGCTGGGGTTTGAGATATATTTGGTGGATTTGAATCTCTGGACTGACAATATGATGCCCGGGCCCAGAGCCTCAACAGACTTCAGCTCCTACACTCTGATTTATTGGACTTACCCCACTCAGCTAACATGGAGTTGAAGAAGGTCAACCACCACACCATGGAGCCTAGAGTGTCTACAACTGAAAGGAGAGTGCATCCAGTATCCATGCGGAATCCAAGCCCCCACTTGACATAGATGTGCAATGGACACAACCAATCCAATGTCCACAGAGACAATGTGGCATGGGCGTGGGAAGGGTGGCCATGGTGGCTGCTGGGTGTGGGGAATGGGAGGAAGAGATGAGATGGGGAGGCGTTTTTGGGACGTGGAGTTGTCCTGGGTGGTGCTTCATGGTCAATTAGGGGACATTGTAGATCTCCCCAGGGCTCACTGGATGGAACGTGGGAGAGTGTGGGCTATGATGTGGACCATTGACTATGGGGTGCAGTGATGCTCAGAGATGTACTTACCAGGTGCAATGGATGTGTCATAATGATGGGAGAGAGTGTTGCTGTGGGGGGAGTGGGGGTGGGGGCGGTGGGGTTGAATGGGACCTCTAATTTTTTGAATGTAATATTTTTTAAAAAAATAGTAAAAAATAAAAGATTAGAAAAAAACCCAACTGGGATTAAGCAGCTGTGGCTCAATCAGATGAGCTCCTGTCTACCATATGGGAGGCCCTTATTTCATGTCCTGGGGCCTTCTTGTGAAGGCAGGCTCACCTGCACGCTGTAGAGCACTGCCTGTCCCACAGACACCATGGAGTGCCATCCAGACTGCACGCAACATGGAGCACCACCCATCCTGCAGATGCCATGGAGTGCCATGCCTGCAAGCACCATCTGACCAGTAGATGCTGTGGAGAGCTGACTCAGCAAAAAATAATGACATAACAAAAAAGAAGGGAGACGAGCAAGAACACAGAAAGAGCCAGCAGCGAATGAACACAGAGAGCAAACAGCAAGCAAGCCACAAGGGGGAAGGGGAAATAAATACATACAGACACAGAAAAGAACGTACAGCAAAATGGACACAGAGCACAGACAGCATGCAAAAAGTCACAAGGGGGCAGATAAACAAAACAACAACAACCAGGTAAATAGCTGTGTCTCAAGCAATTGAGTTCCCATTTACCATATGGAGGACCCAGGTTTTTTTTTTTTTGTCTTTATTTATTTTTTTAATGTTACATTAAAAAAATATGAAGTCCCCATATACCCCCCCACTTCCCTCACCACACTCCTCTCCCCATAACAACAACCTCCTCAATCATCATGAGACATTCATTGCATTTGGTGAATACATCTCTGAGCACCGCTGCACCTCATGGTCAATGGTCCACATCATAGCCCATACTCTCCCACAGTCCACCCAGTGGGCTATGGGAGGACATACAATGTCCGGTAACTGTCCCTGCAGAACCACCCAGGACAACTCCATGTCCCAAAAAAGCCCCCACATCACATCTCTTCCTCCCACTCCCTACCCCCAGCAGCCACCAAGGCCACTTTCTCCACACCAATGCCACATTTTCTTCAATTACTAATCACAATAGTTCATGAATAGAATATCAGTAAGTTGACTCTAATCCATACTCTATTCTTCCATCCTGTGGACCTTAGAATGGTTGTGTCCACTCCACATCTATATCAAGAGGGGGTTTAGATTCCACATGGATGCTGGATGCAATTCTCCTGCTTTCAGTTGTAGGCACTCTTGGCTCCCTCGTGTGGTGGTTGACCTTCTTCTCCTCCATGTTAGCTGAGTGGGGTAAGTCCAGTAAACCAGAGTGTAGGAATTGCAAGTCTGTTGTGGCTCAGGGCCTGGCTATCACATGGTCAGTCCAAAGATTCAGGTCCCCTCGGTATACATTAAACCCCAGTAACAACTACAGTTCCAGTAAAAGTAACAGGAGAGTCTTGTGGACAAAGATCACATCTAAGTCCAGCTCCATCACCCAGAAACACAAACTCTAAAGTAGGGCCAACTGAGATGGCCCTGAACTCCATCTGCCTTGACCATAGAACCTGTGGGGAGGACCCAGGTTTAATCCCCAGAACCTCTTGTTAAAAAAAAGAAAAAAGTCGTCCCAGATCTACATGGCACAGAGAGATGCAGGCCCTTGCATGGTAAAAATGATGCCTCAAAAAAAAATGAGCCAAATAGATAGAAAAAAAAAGTTTTCTGGTATTTTGCAATAGTACTTCCTTGGTTGACTAATACACCTTTCATGCAGCACTTGGACTGGAAATTTGAAGCCCTGAGATCATTCTTTTCCTTCACAACTTTATCCTACATGTTTAGGAAAAACCAGCTAAACTCACTATATTCTTTAGATTGACAAAAATGTTCTAAGATATAAAATACACAGACATCCAGAATCTTGCCTCTGATTACCATTTGAGTATTCATATCCAATGGTGATGTTCTGAAAATCTCTATTGTCAAATTATGCCATGGATTATCAGAGACTGCTTTATCTTTGGAAATGGAGTCATTATTGTCTTTAAATGTAATTAGATTAAAGAACTATTTCCCAAAACTCCAGAACCAATCAAGAAATCTCATACTTATACTTCTGTTACTCAAGAACCACTTATTTTACCAAAATATATATTAGTCAGGGTTCTCCAGAGAAAATAGAGCCAACAGGATATATATATATAGAAAGAGAGAGAGAAGGCAGGGGAGAGAGGAATCAGATTTACTATATGACAAGGGGTCTTGCAAGTCTAAACTCCTTAAGGCAAGCCACAAGCTGGAAACTCCAATAATTATACTCCTGAGCATCATTAATCTAAATTCTAATCTAAATTTTCCAGTGGAAGCTGGATGGCTAGAAATTCTTGCAAGAGCCAATGTTATGGTTGCATCCAAATTCTTCTAACCTCTGAAATTCTCAACTCTAGCTTTCAAGACCTCCAACTAATGAGAAGTCTCCTCTTACTGCTGAGGGTAATCTATTTGTTGGTCATAGATACAATCAAATGGTTGCAGATGCAAATTCTTTTTCAGCATATGCTCATATTAACAAGAAGGCCAGGGCTTGACCAAAGAACTGGATGCCATAACCTAGGCAAGTTGACACATGGAACTAATATCATAGTGATTATTTATTGAAATGAAAACTTCTTCCACCTTTTGACTCTGTAATTCTCATGACAAGGCACACAAATTACCTGTACAGTGTTCTCACCCAAATTTTTTAATCTAAACTAATGTGGAAAATCCCAGACCTATCCATTGTAAAGGTACCTTTTCTACTTTGTTATTTATAGTTAATCTGTAGAGTGATACTTTAAAGCCATGCAAATATCCTGTTCCCCAATAACCTTACATCTGTTGATGATCCTTGTCTAAATTAATATGTACTGGCTTTAAGATGTGATTTTTCTAATTCTTTCATTCCTTGTCCATTTATTAACTGTCATTTATCTTATAAAGAAGATATTTCCCTCCATCCATATTTTTTAATATCATTATGGACTCAAGAATGTCATAATTTAATATGTATTAGTATCCTTGTTCTTTTTCTTTAAGATTTATTTTATGTATTTATTTCTCACCCCCATGCTGCTTGCTTGCTGTCTGCTCTCTGTGTCCATTCTCTATGTGTGCTTCTGTGTCTGCTTGTCTCCCTTTGTTGTGTCATCTTGCTGCATCAGCTCTCCACAAGTGCAGGCACTCAGCTCTCCATGGGATTGGACCAGCTTGCCTTCACAAGGAGGCCCTGGGATGTGAACCCAGGGCCAACCGTATGGTAGATGGGAGCCCAATCGATTGAGCCACATCTACTTTCTCACTTCTTTTTGTGATGCTCAAATCTCTAAATGTGACCAATAGGTGCCTTTTCAAATCAGCTCAAGTGACTTTTGAAATGCCCCCATTATTCTTCAAACACTTCTTTTCTTTCTATGGAAATATGTTCTTGTACATGGCATAGGATAGAATATTTTTCCAAGTGTCCCCATTTCCTTTTATGGGTAATGGTATTAAGAAACCAATATTTATTTGGATACTAGGGGCATCCATACTATTGAGGTGTTTTTACTTTTAGGATTTTCTAATGGACACATCTAGAAATTCTTAAGAAAGCATGACTTTATAGTGATACCACTAATTCAAAAGTAGCATCAAGAGCTTTTCCTCATATTCTCAAATTTCATATTTGCATCTCCTTAGGAGAAATTATTTAATTATTGAATTTTGCCACTTAGATTGCTTGGAGGAAAGTTTCTATCCAGGACACAGAAGAGATTCTTACCTCTGAATCAATTCTTATTTGTCAGTGGAATTAAATTATTTATTTTTATACCCAAAATATCATTTTTGTCCAATGTATAATTTAATTATTTATTATATACTAACACACTAATTATATATATACATATACATACACACACAGATATACCTGGGAACCTTTATTAATGTAATTTTACCACTTCATGAATGGAGAGAAAATAAAAATGCAGTGTCAACAGTTATGAAGCTCAAGTAATCACAACTCTTTGGTTTAGTTTGCACACCAGAGGCTGCAACCTACTTGAGATTTTAGAGAAATGGGACAATTTACCTATATATTTATTTTTTCCTGATGCAGTCTATTTTGTGGAGCAGGTCCCAAAAAGATATACAAATTTTCTGTCAGATTTCAAAAGGAAACTTTTTAGTTTTAGAATAAAGACCAAAAATTTGAAATGACTGTTAGAAAATTAAAGGAGTAAAGAACAACTATTAGGTGTTTCACACTACAACAGAAAGCAAAGACAAATGGAACTACACAACAAAAAATGAATCTTTATCAGGAAAGTCTAAAGAACTCAGCAGGAGATTCAGCTACCAAGCATAAGCTGGCCTTTGTAGGAAGGATATTTGCATGAAATTAAAAAACATTGAAAACCACAGTCTAAAATATAAGACAGTGATGAGTTAAATGAAAGATTATGCTGTGTTCTTTTTCTTTCTTACTTTTTTGTACTAACATAGCAAATGGCAGTAGAATTTGTTTAGAGTGGAAACACTTTCACAGAAGAATGTTACTGACAGTATCTGGGAAATATGTTTATTACCTTATTATATTTAAAAACTTGTTTGTTTATGTTATGGGGCAATCAGAAAAAAGAAACTTAGTATAGTCCATATACTTAAATCACATTGAGAACTAAATTAAATTATTAAATCGATCAGTCAATGATTAACAATGCCCCAAACTGCCAGTTTGTAATCACAGATAGATAGCTGGTAAATGTAAGGTAGTGTAATCATCATCTTTCTGTCAAAGTTTAGCAAACCATTCTTCTGAGGAAAGTGACAAGTGATACCTGCTTCACTTGTCTGGGAATCTCTTCCTGTGTTGAGTTTTTCAAACTTCAGTTCAAAGTGAGGAGGAGAAGAATAGATAAAAGAAAGAAAGAGGATAAGAAGCTGGGTAGAATTATATGATATGTGGTCATAAAAAGAGAAATAGCTCCTAAGATCTATAAATATATCTATATGATATATTGCCTGAACAATCTTAGACAATTGTACATTATCTGGTTCTCACATTTTCCATATTAATTTGTTGCTTTTTCCTCCTTTCACCTAAATTGTATGTCAAGTATCAAGCAAAATATCTTGGGAGCTACATTAACATTTTGCTATTAGAGTCTTAAGAAAAATATTTTTAACAGCTTAATTACATCTACAGAGAAAAATATAAATGGTAAGTAAATTTACATAAGCTTTACTTTAGGCTAACTATCACCTTATATATATATACAAATCCCTTTGCTCATTGAGATGAGAAGCTGTACCTTTTTGAAGTTGACAAATAAAAATTCAGTATGAATGATAAGTATAATGCTGTGCATTTATATCCCCTAGGAGGGAGGATTGACCTCATTTTTCACAGCAGCATTTGTGTGAAAGATCTGAAACTTATTCCATAAAAAGAAAAAAATTCACAGAGGCAAAAACACATCCTTTTAAATACTCAAGATTTCTGCAATTGGTTTGTGGTTGCCTTTTTGAAAACTAAATAGAAGATGTTGGATAATAAATGATGTTGGAGTATTTCCCAAAGCACGAGTCCTTAAAAAAGTACAAAATATAAGATGCTTAAACAATCCTGGTTCATAGTGGTGGAATTGTCTTACACTTCCCTTTATTTCTGCTAGAGTCTTTAGTCTTTAAAATATCTTTATCAGGCCACAGTTAAAACTTGACTAGGCTAGCCTGTGACATTCAGCACTATTCCCCAAGAGGTTTTCTCTGAGCTCTGAGCACACAAAGCCTTCCTGTCACAGAATTTTCAGAGGTACTTAACAATGTGCTCAAGCATGTCCCCTCATATGAATTTTGCCCAGGACTCTCATGAAAAAGAACCATGTTTAGAGTTGGGGTTCAGATTTGTCTGATAGAATGAGGGGAAATGTGATGCAAGTCAGATATCAAAGGAGAACAACAGGATCTCTATAAGCAAATAATCACACTTGAGGAAGATGTTTGGCAAGGTGAGCCAAAATCAGAATATAACCAAGCCCTGATTATCAGTAGTAGAAGTGATATCAGGTATCCAAAGAGGCTGTAATGGATCACACATCTTGAGTGTCTTTGCACCCTGAAATTATGGTATAATCTACGTTTTCCCTAGAAAATAATACACGAAAGAAAAGACACTGCCCATTTCACCTGAGAAGTGGCAGAAGAGACCCAAAGTTAGGTAACAAGGAACACTAGGAAGTGAAAACCAAGTGCTGACCCCCACTTTTCATGAAGCATCACATTTTGAGGGTATGCAAACCCCTCTCCAAATTCAATGTTATTTGAACTCTTGATTATTCCCTTCAAAATTCCTTTATGCTCTAACTGTACTGGACAACATTTATTTGTTTATAATTTTCTCAAACCTAAGCAAATTCCCTGTAAGCTTTAGAATTATCTCCATAACTATATGAAGTATATCATCAATGTTTTTGTTTTCTGCTAAATGCAGAGGAAGGTTTTGTCCAAAATTTTCCTATTATATTTTGCCTAATTTTCAGGAGTAGCTTTGTCTCAAATCTGTGTCTTTTTTACTATATATAATATCACATTTAATTTCCCCTCTTTTTTCTTAGTTACCTCACAAAATAGTTTAGCACCTGAAACAGCGGCAATATCTCCTTTCCTTTTGTCCTTCTTATAACTCCATTGCCTTCTCTTGAGTTGTTAAATTTCAGGATAAGTGGTAACCTGGTTTAGAATTGCCAGGTAAAATATAGGACTCTGACTTAAAACTGAATGATATATAAATTACATTTATTTTTAGTATAAGTATGTCTCAAATATTACATGGGACATGCTTATTCTAAAAGAAAATATTTATAGGTTAAATGAATTTGAAATTTATCTGTGTGTCCTGGATTTTTATTTGAGAAATTTGGAAACCCTATCCTGGTGCCATCTTGATAGTAGCACCATCATTTTTTGTCCCGGCCAGCGGGACCATCAACAGGAGCTCCGGATCCTAGGAGGGAAAGAATGGTATGGGACAAGAGAGACACAAGGAACGACAGCAAGACAGTATTCTGATCAAGCTGCAAAACTTTATTGAGGGGACTGAGCATATATACTCTAAGGAGGAGGGGGGGTGGTGGGTAAGGATAGGTGGCGGTCTGGGATTGGCCGCTGCTGTTGCTAGGGTGGGAGGCAGATTTGAGGTAAGAACTTTTGGTGGGAACTGGTTCTGTAAAGAAGGGGGGGAGGGTGACTTAAGCTATTGTTGTATCAGCTCGGGCGGCCATGTTACCGGCATTGCTGAAACGTAGATTCTATGTATGCTGCCTTAATCGCCCACAACATCTCCTCCCTTTGTTTTTCAAAAGGATGGATGAAGAATGCTCATCAAGCACTCTTTTGGCATTAACCTGCTGGAGAAAGTAGAGGCCTCATTCCCCATGTTGTTTGTGGCTCTGTTTTTCTGGGGAGGGGAATTTGGGGTAGGATTCACGCACAGCGAATAGGGGTTATTTGCGCAGAGCGAACCCCTATGCTAATGAGGCATGCTTCTCAAGGAGCTTGAAAATGGCCTTTAATTGTTTTGACCTTCCTTTGCAGTGCTTTGCCTCGCACCCAACGGTACCAATCAAAGCATAGTTTCGAGTTATATGCTGTTCCCGTAGGAGGGGGCTCTTCACCCGTGAGGGTGGGCAGCAGTTAGTTAGTTTAGAGATATACCTTGATCAGCGAGGTGAAGCCGGTGATAGTGCACTTGAATAGGCCTGCTAAGAGTGGAATCAACTTGGTCTTTTACCAGTTGTATAATTCTTTTTATGGCCCAAGGTGCAAAGGATATTACAAGGAGTATGGTTATTAAGGGACCTAATATGGGGAGAATGTAAGGAAGGATTCCGTTGAATCCCCAGGAGGCACCTCCTTGGGCTTCTCGCTCACGTTTGTGGTTTGCAATTCCTTCCCTAAGTTTGGACATGGAATCTTTGACTAAGTCAGAATGGTCAGCGTAAAAGCAACATTCCTCGCCTAATGCAGCACAAAGCCCTCCTTGCTTAAGGAAAAGTAGATCTAGGCCTCTCCTGTTTTGGAGAACAACTTCGGATAATGTATCAGGATGTAAGGGATTTTTCGAGATGGGTGATGGAGTTTTCAATGCGTGCTAAATCCTCATCTATAGCAGCTCTCAAGTGGGACAAACCTTGCTTTTGGAGAACGACAGCAGCAGTTCCAGTACCTAGGCCAGCAATACCTAAAAAAGAGGCAATAGTGACAGCCGTAACAAGTTCTCTTTTGTTCCTTGATATGATTGGAGGTTGTGCATCCCGGTATTGATAAAAGTCTTCTCCTCTATGAAAGACGACGCGGGGCAGCACAGCTACTAAGAGGCACACTTCTTTAGTCTCGTTGAGGGCTTTTGCTGATACACAAGGAGAAAGCCCTGTGGAAGAGCATAGCCATTTTACCCCTGTTGGGGGAATGTAGAATTTACCTGTTGGTGGAGAGGATGACTGTGCACAGACCTTATTAAAGGAGGAGGGGATAGTACCAATGCAATGTCCGGAGTAAATAACAGATTGCATGGTGAGGCTGATTTTTGTTGTATTCCAAGAGCACTGGGGAAGATTATCCTCGTTTGAAGTATTAAATGAGGTATTAAGGGCGACAGTGTCATAAAAAGGGGGGTTGGCAGGAAAACATAACCAACAACTACGGGTAAAGGTGGGCTGGGAGAAGTTTAGGGAGAGAAAGGCAGCTTGGAGCACTGACCAGAATGGGTTATATGTTGGTTTAGGCTCCATGGAAGTTTTTGAGGGCAACATTGTTAGGCTGGTAGCAAAGGAAGAATGGGTTGAAGTGATTTGATTGGTGGGTTTGTGAGGAGGGGTAGTTGCGATTTGAGGGGGGGGTGAAGTTTGGCGAGGAGGGGGAGCGAGCACTACATTTGGCCCAATGGCGATTGATGGTTGCCGTACTGCTTCCTTTTTTATCATGATAAGACTCCCTGGGTTAGTTCCTGATACATAGAGCCTGATACCCCAGGTTTGACCGATTGTCCAAGCGAGGTTATTGGGGAGCTGTACAGTGATATTTAATCCTATGCAGGTCCCTGGGGTAGTGCGGCCGAGCCCATCAGTGGAAGAAGGTTTGCAGCGAGGGGGAGTTTGTGTTAGGGTAAGATATTGATCGGTGGTACTAGGTTTCCAATCAGTGGCTAATGTTTCACACCCCCAGTATGCACAATAGTATTGATTGGGGGCATTGCAATAGGTTTTTCCAGGATTTGAGGCTGGGCACATGTAGACCTGGCTGAGGTTAAGATTTTGGCATATGCCAGCACGGCCTCCTCTACGGGAACTACTGGAGTCGCTATTGGCATTGGGGAAAGTGCCAGGGAGGAACAGAGTAGTGACATTAAAGATAAAGGAAGGTGCCCCCACGGTAATGGTGGAATTTACAATTTTTGAATCTTCCCATCGTATTAGGGACCAATTCCAAGGCTGATGGGGGTTAGTTTCGAGGGAAGTGGTGCTTAGGTTATTGAGCACACTTTGCAGGAAAAAATGTAGGGTGACAGCCTTAAACGGCAGTGGGCTTAATAAGGCCATGTTACTGAGGGCTGTAGGTGTTTAAGGAAGGCAAGCTAACAGGGTGAAGCACCCTACAATGCTCAAATACGTTACGGCAGGAAGGGTTTTTTCTAGTAGGTTCCAATCTTTTGGGGCAACAGTTGCTAATCCGGCTGCGAACAGCAATGCCAGAAAACCAATTGGCAAGAGCCAATAGTTATTGTGGCAATAATTCATGTGGCTTTAGTGATGGAGCAAACCTGTATGCTGAGCTTCTTTAAGTTGCAGGCTGTATGTGGATTCTCTGTGCAGAACTTGAAATCCAATGAGGTTTCTCCACGCAGGTTACAGCAAGGTTGGCGGTTTTTTGTTGGCAACGTGCTGGAAGAGAAAAAAAAAAATTTCTTTTCTCAGGGAGGGGTTTGTTCCCTGGAAAGGTTGTTGTTAAAGGGGAGAGGGGTTTTTTCCGATAGTGGAGGATTAACATGTCTTATTAATCTTTCTGGCAGCCAGCGAGGGCCTTCTTTTTCTTGGTCGTATATGCAAGCAGAGCCTCACCCCCAAATGATAACGGGGTCAGGCCCATTCCATTTCGATGTTGAAGGGTCATGCCACATAACGGTGGCTTGTTGCATTTGTGTTTTGGGATGCCAGTGCCTATCGGCTGCAGAGTGCCCTTCTTGATCCTGAGTTAGGAAATTGAGGACAAAGAGAGCATGATGTAAAAGATCTCGGTTCCTTTGAGGGCTAAAGAGACCCACGGGAGTTATGGTCATGGCCGATGGGGTTAACTACCAGGGCAGATGGCCCCTCTTTGGAAATGGTGTTTATGTGTGATGAATCTGGACTCAGATGGGATCTCCCTTCATAAGACTTTCATGCCAATGTGCTGGAGGTGCAGTTAATGTTGGGGTTTAAGATATATTTAGGGGATTTGAATCTCTGGACTGACAATGTGATAGCCAGATCCTGAGCCTCAACAGACTCCAGCACCTACAATCTGATTTATTGGACTTACCACACTCAGCTAAGATGGAGTTGAAGAAGGACAACCACCACACCATGGAGCCTAGAGTGATTACAACTGAAAATGGGAGGATTGCATCCAGCATCCAGGTGGAATCGGACCCTCCTCTTGACATAGAGGTGCAATGGACACAACCAATCCAATGTCCACATAGAAGAGGTGGCATTGGAATGGGAAAAGTGGACATAGTGGACGAAGGGTATGGGGAAAGGCAGGAAGAGATGAGAGGTGGAGGCGTCTTTGGGACATGGAGCTGCCCTGGATGGTACTAGGCAATCACCGGACATTGTAAATCCTCACAGGGCCCACTGGATGGAATGGAGGAGAGTATGGGCTATGATGTGAACCAATGTATATGAGGTGCAGAGGTGCCCAAAGATGTACTTACCAAATCCAATGGATGTGTCATGATGATGGGAACGAGTGTTGTTGGGGGGGGGGAGGGGGGGGATGGGGTTGAATGGGACCTCACATATATATTTTTAATGTAATATTATTACAAAGTCAATAAAAAAATTAAAAAAAAAAAAAAAGATCTCGGGGGCGTTGTTTTGTGAGATCGAGAGTGCTATCAGCTAGACGGCACAAGGCATTTTTTAGGGTGTGATGTGCTCGTTCTACTATTCCTTGGCCCTGGGGGTTGTATGGTATTTCTGTATTATGTATGATTTGTAATTTTTGACAGAAGGTTTGAAAATTTTTTCCAGTGTATCCAGGTCCATTATCTGTTTTAATGAGCTTAGGCTGGCCTAGAATAGTGAAACAATGTAGTAAATGAGAGATAACATGTTTTGAAGCTTCTCCTGATTGTAGGCTAGTTAAAATAAATCTGCTGTATGTGTCAACGCAAACATGAATATATTTGAATTGCCCAAAACTGGCAAAGTGGGTGATATCCATTTGCCAGATTTCGTTTGGGATAAGTCCTCTTGGGTTGACTCCTAGGTGAGGGACTGGCAATTGGGTTACACAATTTTTGCAGGTTTTAACAATTTCCCTTGCTTGTTCTTTAGTAATATTGAATTTTAGCCGGAGAGTGTTTGCATTTAGGTGATGTTGTGCATGGGCTTGGGAAGCTAAGGTAAAAGAGTTGCAAAGATTGGGACATATTAGCTGAGTGGCAGCGTCTGCTAATGCATTGCCTTCTGCAAGAGGGCCTGGTAGACTTTGGTGGGCATGGAGATGCCCTACGAAGAAGGGGTGTTGTCGTTTGAGAATTAGTTTTTGCAGCTGTGAGAATAAGGGGACTGCAGTGGAGGAGGGCTTGATAAATGGAGTGGTTTCTAATAGCGGTATAGACTGGGCTATATATGCCCTATCAGTGTATAAATTAAAAGGTTGGTTTTGAAGGCGGGAAAAAACTTGCAGTCCTGCATAGAGCTCGACACGTTGGGCTGAAGTATAGGGAGAAGGCATGGAAAAGGCTTGACCCTGGATGACGTAAGCTGCAGTCCCATTAGCTGATCCATCAGTAAAGACTAAGGTGGCCGAGTCTATGGGTTTTGTTTTAATGACTTTAGGGAAGGTGAATTGATGGATTTTGGCAAACTGAATTAATGGATCACCAGGTAGTGGTTATCAATATTGCCTGGAAACGAAAAGCATGCGATAGCCCATTCGTCGTTGGTTTGGGAGAGCCAATGGATTTGATCCTGAGTGTACAGAACGATAAGGGAATCGGGGTCTTTTCCAAACAATTGGTGACTAGTTTGCTGGGCTTTTATTATGAGGACAGCTATAAGAGAAATGTATGATGACAGCACCTTTGATGGAGTAGCGGAGAGGTGAACCCAGAGCAATGGGTGACCTTGTCCATTTTACTGTTTTATGTTTGATTGCCAGAAAACTCCTGTAGGTGTATGAACTGTAGCTAGAATTATAAAGATTAAGGGTTGGTGGTAATTTATTTGATAACAGGTTTGACTTTGGATAGCTTGATTTATTAAGATAAGCGCTTGCATTGCCTCTGGAGTTACGCTTCAGGGAGAGGAGGGGTTTGCGTCACCTTTTAAGATATTATAGAGTGGGAGAAGGGTTTCAGTGGGTAGTTTTAGGTAGGGGCGGAGCCATTGAATGTCTCCTAGAAGTTTTTGGAAATCATTTAGAGTTAATAGATGGGAGGTTCACAGCTGAACGCGGGGTGTTAAAACTTGTTGGTGCCAAAGCTCGAAACCCAAATAGGAAAAGGGGTTTGAAGTTTGCACCTTATCAGGGGCTATTTGAAGACCTCTTGCAGTTAAGTTTTTTAGAAGGTCTTGAAAACAAAGGTGTAGGTTGGACAAGTTTTGACCTGCTAACAGGATATCATCCATATAATGAAGGATATAGATTTGTGGCCATAGTTGCCGGATGGGGTTAATAGCATCGGCAACAAATTTTTGACATAAAGTTGGACTATTGGCCATGCCTTGTGGTAAGACTTTCCATTGAAATCGGGGCATAGGGCCTTGGAAGTTAATTTGAGGAACACTAAAGGCGAAATGTTGCCTGTCTTTCGGGTGAAGCGGTATGGAAAAAAAAAGAACAGTCCTTTAAGTCTATAACTATTTTGTGAAAATCAATAGGAATAACAACTGGTGAAGGGAGACCGGGTTGCAGCGCCCCCTTGGGCACCATTGCTTTGTTTACAGCTTGTAAGTCTTGTAATAGTCTCCATTTACCTGTTCTCTTTTTTATGACAAAAATGGGAGTGTTCCAAGGGGACTGAGTGGGTTCAATATGTCCGGCGTTAAGTTGTTCCTGTACTAACTCGATAGCCGCTAGGGTTTTTTCCTGAGTTAGGGGCCATTGATCAAACCATACTGGCTCCATGGATTTCCAGGAGATTTTTTCAGCATGGGGTACAGGGATGTCAATGGCCATCAGGTTAAATTTTGAGAGATCCCGAGTCCTGTTTTAGTTGTATTAGGTGTTATAGAGATGGGCTGCTTTATCCCTTGATTAGTTTTGCCCAGACCTTTGCCAGGGAGAAAGTTCATTTTGAGCATTTGAGCAGTAACTACATCACTGGGGCTGCACATAAAAATTTTCATTTGAGTTAGAATATCTCTGCCCCAGAGATTAACGGGGAGATGGGGGATAATATACGGTATAACTGTACCAGTGTTTCCTTCCTCATCTTCCCATTTTAGGGTTTGTGAACTTTGTAGAGGATTTGTGGCTTCACCTATTCCTTTTAAGTGGGTGGCAGTGGCTGTGAGGGGCCAGGATTTTGGCCAGTGGTTTGAGGATATAACTGTGGAATCATCTCCTGTGTCTAAGATTCCCTCAAATAGCTTGCCATTAAGTTTTAGTTTTAAGGTGGGCCGATTATGGGATATTGGTTGTGCCCAAAAAACATCGGAAGATCCAGGGCCTTCTGTGGGGCGCTGGAGCTTTTTGAAGTTTGAGTTGACATGTCAAATGGGGAATATTATAAGTTGTGCTATTCAAGTGCCAGAAGGAATATGAGTAATATTGTTTGAGGTGGTTGCAATTATTTGTATTTCACCCTTAAAGTCATTATCTAGTACACCTGGGATAATTTGGGTTCCACGCAGGGTGACTCTAGCTCTTCCTAAAATGAGACCAAAGGTATTTGGGGGCAGAGGCCCATAGATCCCTGTAGGTATGAGGAGAGGGCTGGTTTCTGGGGTTAATATTGACTCGGAGGAAGTACAGAGGTCCATTCCTGTGCTCCCTGCTGTGGCTCTCCATAGGTCTGAGATGAGGCAGCATGGTTTATGGTTGGGAGCGCAGGGACTGCAACTGGGGAAGGTCGAACAAACCGTACTGCCCCTGGGTTTGTTCTGGTCAGGGCCTGGGGCTGGCCCCATTGCAAGTTTCCCTGGGGCTTAGGCCTAAGGGGTTGGCCATTAGTATCTATGCGGGAGTGACGCTCGGATGCCCAATGAAACCTTTTTTTACAACGGGGGCAAATAGAGGGTCGCAATGAGGGTTTCTTAGAGATGAATGAGGAGGAATTGACTCTTGGTACGTGGCAATTTTTTGAAAAATGGCCAGGTTGTTTACAGTTATAGCATGTAGGAGGCTTAGTTTGTGCTGCAAAATTTTGGAGGGCGGCACCAATGGCTATTCCCAGAGTTTGAGTGGGCCCGATGCCAGAACAAAGTTTTATGTAGTTATTAAGATCGGTATTGCAAAAAGGGCGAATTGCGGCTTGGCAGGCAGCGTTGGCATTTTAAAAAGCCAGATGTTTAATGAAATCACTATCACTCTCACTGGCCCCAAATAAACGCTCAGCCATATTTTGTAGGCGGCTGAGGAAATCGGTATATGGTTCATCGGAACCTTGCCTTAATTTAGCGAGAGAGGCAGTGGCAGCACCCTTTTGTGGAAGTTTTTTCCATGCTGTAAGCGCGGCTGTTTGTATTTGTGCTATAAGGCCGGGGGAAACTGGGCTTGTTTGTTATTTTGATGGTAGGGCCTTTGACCTAAAAATTTGTTTAATGTCCATTTTTTAGAGGTGGCTTTACGGGCGTTATGGGTGGCATACTTTTTGCAGTGTTCTTCATAATTGGATTTCCACAACAGGAAATCGCTGCTGGACAAGGCAACTCTAGCTAATTGAAACCAATCGTTGGGAGTAAGTTCTTTCTCACTGATGCTTTCTAATAATGCGAGTGTGAAGGGGGCGGTGGCACCATAAGCATTCACTGCCTTTTTAAATTTTTCTAAATATTTTAAACTAAGTTTCTTATATTTAGCTGTTGTTGTAGTACTAACTTCCTCTTTCTCTCTCTGTGTAGTGCTAACTTCCTCTTGTTCTCCCTCGTCAGAGCTGGGGGGGTCTTCCTCACTTTCGCTACTCGAAGCACCATTTTGAGACCTGGCGGCACCATTTTGGGAGCTGGCGGCAAGGTCTTTGCTCTGACTACGCGTGACTGGGAAAGCATAGGTATGGTGAGCACAGTGGGGGTGGGGTGAGTGGACATTTTCTGGGAGTGCTAGGGCAGCAATGGTTTGAGTTGCTGACCGGAGTTCAGCAAGTAAATCGGCGGCCAGCTGCCGCTCTTGATTAAAGGTTTCTTTAAAGTTATCAGCGTGTAGCCGGAGATTTTTTGTTATCTTTTCTAAAGCGTGGAATTGAGGCAGAGACGCGACTGGATAAAAAGGAGGATATGGATCGGGAAAATTAGGATTATAGGGGGTTGGCCAAAATGGGGGAAGGGAATTGGTCTCAAACATGGAAGGGATTTTAGCTTTCTGTTTCATCTCTGGGTTTTCAAAAAGAGGGGAGGGTTTAGCCTCTGGTTCAATTTCAGCTTGATCGGGCAATAGACTAGCTTGACTGGTTGGGGTATTTGGCCTACTTTTGTTGGGGTTTTTTTTAAGGGGGCTTTCAGGCATATTAATTATTACTGAGCTGCATGCTGAAGCAGGACGAGAGTGCTCCTTCAAAGCTTCCTCTCCCTTTTTGCAAAGTTCTTGAATGTCTGGAGCAGAAAAATGGACTTTTAGGGTTTCAGAAATAAGACTCCAGTAAGAAAAGGCAGTAACTGGGACTTTTTCTGGCCCACAAGTTTTGTAATAGTCTTGTAGGCAGTCTCCGACCCTTTTCCAACACTTATGATCTATGGTACCTTCTAGAGGGAACCAAGGGCAGGTTTTTAACAAAAATTCAAAAAAGCGTGTGAGATCCTTTTTCTTAACTCTAGTTCCTCATGCCTTGAGTGCCTCTTTCAATTGTTTCATATATAAACTATGTTGGGAAGTTCCTTGTCCCATGGTGGGGGAGGGGGGAGCCTACCTTTTTTCTTTTTTCTTTTTTCTTTCTTTCTTCTTTTCGCCAACACTGGGTGATTTCTCAACGGATCTGTCTCACAAGCGAGTTCCCTTGTGGCGATCCCGGGTGCGGTGAGTGAGAGCGCTCTCTTCTTTAGTGTGGCATTCTATCCCTCAGAGGCTTCATGCCCCACGTTGGGTGCCAGTTTGTCCCAGCCAGCAGGACGATCAATGGGAGCTCTGGATCCTAGGAGGGAAAGAATGGTATGGGACAAGAGAGACACAAGGAACGACAGCAAAACAGTATTCTGATCAAGCTGCAAAACTTTATTGAGGGGACTGAGCATATATACTCTAGGGAGGAGGGGGGGGTGGGTAAGGATAGGTGGCGGTCTGGGATTGGCCGCTGCTGTTGCTAGGGTGGGAGGCAGATTTGAGGTAAGAACTTTTGGCGGGAACTGTTTCTGTAAAGAAGGTGGGGAGGGTGACCTAAGCTATTGTTGTATCAGCTCGGGTAGCCATGTTACTGGCATTGCTGAAAGGTAGATTCTATACATGCTGCCTTAATCGCCCACAACAATTTTTCACCATGATTGGAGACATCAGATTTATAGAGCAATGGGGAAGAAAAAGAAGAGTTCTTCAAGTTTATCTCCTACATTTCTTTCCTAGAGCATTAGTATAGGCTGCCTTGCTTCAGTCCTTATATTTTCTTTTCAAAAACATTCTGAAGATAACATGGAGTCTATTTAGTATAGTCTTTACCACTCACTCACTTCCACTGCCTTTTGTCCTACAACGGTACATGTGAGTGTTCTAATAAAATAAATCACACCGTTGTTAGGCCTGTGTGTGGTTGGGAGGATGACTATTCCTTGAGAACAGGAATAATTCTTTGAATTATTCTATTTGAATTGATTCTTTGAAGATAAGTAAAATTTTACTACCTAACACAGGTGGGTAAGATAAAGGCATTTCAGGAAGAGGGAAGATCATGTGAAAAGGCATGGAAACCATGGTGTATTTGAGAAATAATGAATTGCTCTGCACATGTGCACTTGTGTGCATGGAGAAACTGTATCTGTGTTTGGTGATTGTAAGAGGGTAGTGGCACACAGGTTGCCCAGGTGAATTATTTTATCTGATAAAACTTTGATTTTTCCCTTAATACTTTGACACATTTCTGTCACATTTAAGAAATCTGCATATAGTAAGTCCAGAGCCTTTATAATATTCCAGTGTTAGCATCCCAGACTCCATCTATCTTCTTTGCTTTATTTTTTATTGTTATATTAAAAAAATATGAGGGAGAGGGGGCAAGATGGCGGCTGAGTGAGCATCCCTGTTAGAGTCTTCTGCAGGGAATCGGCTGGGCGGCGTTGGAGACTCTTTGGGACTGGATTGTTTCGGGATTTTTGCTGGTCCGGAGGTGTGTGGACATCGATTTGGAGGGAAGGTAACAGAGAGGATTCGTCTGTGAAATATACACGGAGATCCCAGCTACCTGTAGAGGATTCCCTTCTTGGGTAGGCGGAGACGAGGCATCTAGCCCCGCTCGGTGGGGCTGAGCCAGGCCGGGCCGGGCCGCGGTAGCGCTTGGAGCCGGGCGGGGCCGGTGCAGGCCCCGGCTGCGGGCCGCGGTAGCGCTTGGAGCCGGGCGGGGCCGGTGCAGGCCCCGGCTGCGGGCCGCGGTAGCGCTTGGAGCCGGGCGGGGCCGGTGCAGGCCCCGGCGGCGGGCCGCGGTAGCGCTTGGAGCCGGGCGGGGCCGGTGCAGGCCCCGGCTGCGGGCCGCGGTAGCGCTTGGAGCCGGGCGGGGCCGGTGCAGGCCCCGGCTGCGGGCCGCGGTAGCGCTTGGAGCCGGGCGGGGCTGGTTCAGGCCGCGGCGGGTACGGAGCCGGGCAGGGCCGGTCCAGGCCGCGGTGGCGGGAGGTGGATGCCGGAGCCGGCTGGGCCGCTGTAGCGAGCGGAGCTGGGCGGAGCCAGGCCAGGCCAAGGTGGCGTGAGGAGCCGGGCAGAGCCGGTCCAAGCCTCCGCGGCAGGCGGAGCCGGGCCTGCGGAGGGGTTTCTGTGTTTTTTTGTTTGTTTTTTTTTTTTTTAATTTTACTTAATTTTTTTTTTTTTTTTTTTTTTGAGCATCTGCAGTACTGGGGAGTTCGTGGGCCCTGGGCGGCCTATTGGGGGTTTGTGGGAAGGGAGGTGCTTGCAGACCCATTTGGGCAGACAGACGGGGGGGTTTTAGGGCAAAGCGGGGGGAAGTTGTTGTTTTAGATAGTGTTGCAATTGTGACACGTGTGTACCTGTATCTCTCTTCTCCCTATCCGTTCCCCACCGTTTGCCCATCCTCTTTTTCTTTCTTCCTTTCTTCTTGCCTTTCTTTTTTCTTTATTATAATTAGTTTGTTTTGTTTTTTTTTTTTCGGTTTTCTCTTTCCCTCTTGTCCCTCATCTTCCACTTATTTTTACTTTAATTCAAGTATACAATAGGTGCTACAGGGAACACCTCACATTTGCTGGGTTTTCCCATCCTCCACTGCCTCATTTCTGTGTGAACTGATTTAGGCTACCTACACTATCCCCCTTTCCCTGCATCTTGATATCCACTATCATCTACTGTCTCTCCTATATTCCACCCCCCACCTCCCGTTCTTTGATCCACAAAGTGTCTAACTCTTAATTTCTAATACCTTTGTTCTGTTTTCTGTCTATTATCCACTCTTGAAACTATTACCTTTCTTTTCTTTTTCCCTCTCTCATGAAAACAATAGCTGTGTAGTTCATACCATATTCCTCCCAAATTCAGTCATCAACTTCATAAAAGGTACTCTACCTACAGCTATAACCCTATACAATCTACATGAATCTAACCTCCATCCTTCCAGATCTCATATTCCTGCTTTATTAACATACATCACCAATACAACTTTACACTTTTCCCTTGCTTACACAATTGCCTTTCCCCAACACTAATACTTTCCTCTAAAGTGAACTTAACCAACAACAAGTAACTAGAATAAGAAGAAAAAAGTGACAAAGAGAAGATATAACACCTGTGCAAAAATAACAACTAATTAACCTCCAAGAGCAGACAAAGAAGCTAAGGAACTGATTAAATTCGTCAAAATAAAGAGATGACCAGAAAGCAACAAAAATCTACGAACCAAACCAATAATCAGGAAAACATGGCTGAATCCAATCAACAAACCAATAATCACGAAGGGGAGCAAAACTTGGCACAAGCAATGAAAGATCTCAGAACATTTATCACCGACAAATTTGATGCAGTAATGAAAGAGGTTAACAACATGAAGACATCACTTGGAGGGGAAATTGCAGACATACGCAAAAACATAACAGATATGATGGGAATGAACACCACAGTTCAAGAAATCAAAAATACACTTGCAGCAAATATCAGCAGACTAGAAGAGACAGAGCAGAGAATTAGTGATGTGGAAGACAGTACATCAGAAATCAAACAGATAGTAGAAGGGGTCAATAAGAAGATAGAAAAAATCCAATTAGGATTTAGGGACCTGAATGACAATGCAAAACGCTCAAACATACGTATTATAGGCATTCCAGAAGGTGAAGAGAAGGGAAAGGGGTCAGAAAGAGTGTTGCAGGAAATAATGGCTGAAAACTTCCCAAATCTACTGAAAGAGACAGATGTACATATCCAAGAAGCACAGCGCACTCCACAAGTCATAAACCCCAACAGGCCCACCCCAAGACATATACTTGTCAAATTATCCAATGCTCAAGACAAAGAGAAAATCCTAAAAGCAGCAAGAGAAAAGAAAACCATCACATACAAGGGAAGCTCAATTAGATTAAGTGCTGATTTCTCTTCTGAAACCATGGAGGCAAGAAGACAGTGGTATGATATAGTCAAGGTACTAAAGGAAAAAAATTTCCAACCAAGAATACTCTATCCAGCTAAACTAGCATTCAAACATGATGGAGAGTTCAAAATATTCGCAGACAAACAGAAACTGAAAGAGTATACCAACAAGAAACCTCCCCTTCAAGAAATTCTAAAGGGAGTTCTGCAGGAAGAAAGGAAAAAACAGGAAAGGCAAAGTTGGAGGAGAGTATAAGACCAACAACAACAACAAAAAAGACAAAAAAATATATACAAACAAAATATGACAAACACAAATCCAATCAAAATATGGCTAACACAAATAATTCCTTGATAGTAATAACACTGAATGTCAATGGATTAAACTCACCTATCAAAAGATTCAGACTGGGACACTGGATAAGGAAATATGACCCATCCATATGCTGTCTACAAGAGACACATCTTAGACCCAGAGACACATGGAGATTGAAAGTGAAAGGCTGGAAAACAATCATACAAGCTAACAATAACCAAAAAAAGGCAGGAGTAGCTATATTAATATCAGACAAAATAGACTTTAAATGTGAAACAATTGTGAGAGACAAAGAAGGATACTACATTTTAGTCAAAGGGAAAATCTGTCAAGAAGATCGAACAATCATAAATATCTATGCCCCTAACAAGGGTGCCTCTAAATACGTCAGGCAAACGCTGGAAAAACTAAGTGAAAGAATAGATACATCTACAATTATAGTGGGGGATTTTAATACACCACTATCAATTCTGGACAGAACATCTCAAAAGAGAATCACCAAAGAAACAAAACATCTGAATAGTATATTAGAGGAGCTCGATCTAATAGACATATATAGATCGCTACACCCAAACACAGCAGGATATACATTTTTCTCAAGCGCACATGGATCATTCTCCAAGATAGATCATATGCTAGGCCACAAAGAAAGGCTGAACGAATTCAGAAAGATTGAAATCATACAAAACATTATCTCTGACCACAGTGGAGTCAAGCTGGAGATTTGCAAGGGAAAGAAGCCCAGATTTCACACCACGATTTGGAAATTAAACAACACACTCTTAGAAAAACAGTGGGTCAAAGAGGAAATCTCAAAAGAAATCAATGACTACCTTGAAACAAATGATAATGATAACACAACATACCAAAATTTATGGGATGCAGCAAAAGCAGTACTGAGAGGGAAGTTTATAGCCATAAATTCATATATCAAAAAAGAAGAAAGAGCAAAAATTGAAGAACTAACTGCACATTTGAAGGAATTAGAAAAACAACAACAAAGTAACCCAACAGGAAGAAGAAGGAAGGAAATAACAAAGATAAGAGCAGAACTAAATGAAATAGAAAATAAGAAAGCACTTGAACAGATAAACAAGACCAAGAGCTGGTTTTTTGAGAAGATTAACAAAATTGACAAACCTTTAGCGACACTAACAAAGAAAAAAAGAGAGAAGATGCAAATACACAAAATAAGAAATGAGAAAGGCGATATCACCACTGACCCCACAGAAATAAAGACTATCATAAGAGGATATTTTGAAAAACTATATTCCAACAAAAATGACAATCTAGAGGAAATGGACAAATTCCTAGAAACACATAAACAGCCCATATTGACAAAAGAAGAAATTGATGATCTTAACAAACCAATCACAAGCAGAGAGATAGAATCAGTTATTAAAAATCTCCCAACTAAGAAGAGCCCAGGGCCAGATGGCTTCACAGGTGAATTCTATAAAACATTCCGGAAAGAACTGACACCAATCCTGCTGAAACTATTCCAAACCATCGAAACAGAAAGAACATTACCCAACTCCTTCTATGATGCCAACATTACCCTAGTACCAAAGCCAAGCAAAGACATCACAAGAAAGGAAAATTACAGACCAATTTCTCTAATGAACCTAGACGCAAAAATACTTAACAAAATACTTGCTAATCGTATTCAACAACACATTAAACGAATTATACACCACGACCAAGTGGGATTCATCCCAGGTATGCAAGGATGGTTCAACATAAGAAAATCAATCAACGTAATACACCATATAAACAGATTGAAGGAAAAAAATCACATGATTATATCTATTGATGCAGAAAAAGCATTTGACAAAATACAGCACCCTTTCTTGATAAAAACACTCCAAATGATTGGAATACAAGGAAATTTTTTGAACATGATAAAGAGTATATATGAAAAACCTAAAGCCAATATTGTTTACAATGGAGAAATCCTAGACTCCTTCCCTCTAAACTCAGGAACAAGACAAGGATGCCCACTGTCGCCGCTCCTATTTAACATTGTCTTAGAAGTACTTGCTCGAGCACTGAGGCAAGAACCAGAAATAAAAGGCATTCAAATTGGAAAGGAAGAAGTCAAAATTTCATTATTTGCAGATGACATGATCCTATACATAGAAAACCCTGAGAGATCTACAACGAAGATTCTAGAACTCATAAATGAGTTTAGTAAAGTCGCAGGTTATAAGATCAATGCGCAAAAATCAGTAGCATTTCTGTACACCAATAATGAGCAAGATCAGGAGGAAATCAAGAAACAAATACCATTCACAATAGTAAATAAAAAAATCAAATACTTAGGAATAAATTTAACTAAAGAGGTAAAGAACTTATACACTGAGAACTATACAAGATTGTTCAAGGAAATCAAAGAAGACCTAAATAAATGGAAGACTATTCCTTGTTCATGGATAGGAAGACTGAACATTATTAAGATGTCTATCCTACCAAAATTGATCTACACATTCAATGCAATCCCAATAAAAATCAATGCAGCCTTCTTTAAGGAACTAGAAAAACTAACTATGAAATTTATTTGGAAAGGAAAGAGACCCCGAATAGCCAAAGACATACTGAAAAAGAAAAGCGAAATTGGAGGAATCACACTACCTGACTTCAAAACATACTATAAAGCTACGGTGGTGAAAACAGCATGGTATTGGCATAAGGAGAGACATATAGACCAATGGAATCGAATTGAAAGCTCTGATATAGAACCTCACATATACAACCACATAATATTCGATAAAGCCACCAAACCCTCTCAACTGGGAGAGAGTGGCCTATTCAACAAATGGTGTCTGGAGAACTGGATAGCCATATGTAGAAGAATGAAAGAGGATTACCATCTCACACCTTATACAAAGATCAACTCAAGATGGATCAAAGACCTAAATATAAAAGCCAAGACCATAAAAACCTTAGAAAGCAGTGTAGGGAAACATCTACAGGACCTTGTAATAGGTAATGGATTTATGAATATCTCACCAAAAGCACGAGCAGCAAAAGAACTAATAGATAAATGGGACTTCCTCAAAATTAAAGCCTTCTGCACCTCAAAGGAGTTTGTCAAGAAAGTAAAAAGGGAGCCCACACAGTGGGAGAAAATATTTGGCAATCATATATCTGATAAGAAACTTATAACTTGCATATATAAAGAACTCCTACATCTTGAAAATAAAAAGATAAAAAATCCATTTAAAAAATGGGAAAAAGACTTAAACAGACACTTCTCCGAAGAAGAAATACAAATGGCAAGAAAGCACATGAAAAAATGTTCCAAATCTCTAGCTATCAGGGAAATGCAAATCAAAACCACAATGAGATACCATCTTACACCCATAAGATTGGCAGCTATGAAAAAAACAGAAGAATACAAGTGTTGGAGAGGATGTGAAGGAAGGGGAACACTCATCCACTGCTGGTGGGAATGCAGAAGGATCCAACCATTCTGGAGAACAGTATGGCGGTTTCTCAAAAAACTAGCCATAGATTTGCCATATGACCCAGCAATACCACTGCTGGGAATATACCCAGCAGAACTGAAAACAAGAACACAAACCAATATATGTACACCAATGTTCATAGCAGCATTGTTCACTATTGCCAAAAGTTGGAATCAACCCAAATGCCCATCAACAGACGAGTGGATCAATAAAATGTGGTATATACACACAATGGAATACTACTCGGCTGTAAGAACAAACACACTACAAACACATGTGATAACATGGATGAATCTTGAGAACCTTATGTTGAGTGAAGCAACCCAGACATTGAAGGACAAATACTACATGACCTCAATGATATGAAATAAACAAGCTGCCCTAGATAGCAAGAGACTGAACAATAGGCTTGCAGGAAATCGGAGGGTGGAGGAAGGATATGAGCCGATGTCTGCAGGGGTGGAATTTAAGACGAGATGGTGGTAAGTATGAACACAAAGAAGAGATAAAAGGGGGGCAAGGGGTTGCCTTTGCTTGGGGCTTTGCGGGTTTGAGGGTGGCTGGGGAGGGACGGGTGGGTAACGTTGCCCAAAAGTGGGGGGAGGGAGGGGTAGCATACGAACCAGGAGAGGGTCAGGTGTTGGTGGAGAGTAAAATGCCGAGAAAATCATATCAAAATATAATAAAGAGGGTTACCTGTTTAGAATGCTCGGAGGGGAGGGTCTGATGCAGGATGGGCTCCTGGGGAATGTCTAAATGCTCATTCTGCCAGAGTGGGTGACACCATGGGGTAGAAACCCAAGTAGTGAGAGTGGGGGTGGACCCACATCCTGGGGAGGACTAATGCCATCCAATAGAGGGAACTGTATCCCTCGAGAGAAAGGGTGGCTCCCAGGGCATTGGGGCAGTTGAGCAAGTTAGGCCCTGAACACTATTCCATCTATCTCTGGAAGTGGCTCCTCAGGAAACGGAGGTTGGCTATCACTGAGGGCACCAAGGTGGAAGGGAAAATGGACGTTAAATGTGTGGAACCAAAGTAAATGGGGGGTAAGAGAGGAGTTTCTTGAGAGTACACAAGGATGGATATAAAACATGTAATATTACACCATAACATATAGGAGATGACAGACTGATAATGTAAACCATAATGTAAAACATAGGATAACTAAAAATGTAAAGAACTGTGTATCCTAAAGTATGCACCATAATGTAAACACAGATGTCACCTTGTTAGAAAGCTAATGTCTCAGACTCTGTACATCTCTTTAAGTAAATATGATATGAATAGGGTGTAAGAGTATCACTGTGGAAGGGAAAAGGTTTTCTGGTGGATGTGTGGGAGTGCTGTATATTATATATATACATTGCTGTGGTCTAGGACTCCTGTGAAGAAAAGCTGAATAATTAGGGGGGGGGGGAAAAAAAAAAAAAAAAAAAGAAAAAAATAGGATGTGGAATTTTTTCAAGTCAACATTCTTTATCTAAGTTCTTTATCTAACTTTATCCAAGTTCTTTATCTATCCTTTAAACTCATCGCTATATGCCATTCCCTAGTAAGGGACCATGACATTATATTGGGCTTCAAATTTCGGGGAGTTCTGGATCACAGAGTGTTTCAACAATGGCAATGGAGGGATACTGGTATGGGATACCAATGACAGATGATATATGACTGACAGGGAGCTGTACAGAACATATGTCCAGGGTGCATGGTAATGTTTGGATATACTCATAGTGGCAACAATTAAAAACCACAGTAGGGGGGGTACTGGGTTCCTGGCCAGTGGTGCTCTGTCGTGGTCCCTAGGGGAGCAGCGACAGTCTCCCAGGTACAGTGGTGGGGACCGGGAGGGAGTGAGGGTTCAACAGTGAGCCCCTGATACTAATGACTATGCTTGTGAGCTGATAAACCCAAAATAATAACAAGGCCTAGAGCAACTTTGTGCCTGGGAATTTCCTTCTGTCAGCCTTCATGTTACTCAAATGTGGCCAGTCTCGAAGCCAAACTCAGCATGTAAATGCAATGCCTTCCCCCCAGCGTGGGACATGACACCCGGGGATGAGCCTCCCTGGCAACGAGGGACCACTATCAACTACCAACTGATGATGCAACTGGAAAATGACCTTATACGGAAGGTTCAATGCGGATCAGCAGAATATCCATGTCTACATAAAATACCATGACTTTAAAATGCTGTTTGACCTAAAGTAAGGGGGAAATGGAAAGGAGAAATGAGTTTATATGGCTATGAGTTTCTAAAAAAGAGTCTGGAGGCTGGCAGAAGGTTTGCCCTCATGCACAACTGAGCAGAGTCAGAGAGACAGATAAAGCAGATACAACCCCCAGATATTGGTTCCTTTGAGGGCTAAAGAGACCCATGGGAGTTATGGTCATGGCCGATGGGGTTAACTACCAGGGCAGATGGCCCCTCTTTGGAAATGGTGTTTATGTGTGATGAATCTGGACTCAGATGGGATCTCCCTTCATAAGACTTTCATGCTAATGTGCTGGAGGTGCAGTTAATGTTGGGGTTTAAGATATATTTAGGGGATTTGAATCTCTGGACTGACAATGTGATAGCCAGATCCTGAGCCTCAACAGACTCCAGCACCTACAATCTGATTTATTGGACTTACCACACTCAGCTAAGATGGAGGTGAAGAAGGACAACCACCACACCATGGAGCCTAGAGTGATTACAACTGAAAGTGAGAGGATTGCATCCAGCATCCAGGTGGAATCTGAGCCTCCTCTTGACATAAAGGTGCAATGGACACAACCAATCCAGTGTCCACATAGAAGAGGTGGCATTGGATTGGGAAAAGTGGACATAATGGACAAAGGGTATGGGGAAAGGCAGGAAGAGATGAGAGGTGGAGGCGTCTTCGGGACATGGAGCTGCCCTGGATGGTGCTTCAGAGGTAATCACCGGACATTGTAAATCCTCACAGGGCCTACATGATGGAATAGAGGAGAGTATGGGCCATGATGTGAACCAATGTATATGAGGTGCAGAGGTGCCCAAAGATGTACTTACCAAATCCAATGGATGTGTCATGATGATGGGAACGAGTGTTGTTGGGGGGGGGGGGAGAGGGGGGGGTGGGGGGGTGGGGTTGAATGGGACCTCACATATATATTTTTAATGTAATATTATTACAAAGTCAATAAAAAAAAATTAAAAAAAAAAAATATGAGGTTCCCATATACCCCCCACCCACCTCACCCCAATCCTCCTGCATCAACAACCTCTTTCAACATCTTCACGCATTCATTGCATCTGTCTTATCTGCTGTGTAGCCTCCATTGCTAAGGTCATCTCATGTTACTAAATGATTGTTAAAGTTCTATCCACCATCTCCCCTTTATCATCAGAAAAAAATGGAGAAAAGAATAAAGAGTCAAGTCAACGATTATGTGTTAACTGTGAAAAATATTTCCCAGAAAATAATACATGAAACTTTCATTTATTGGCCAGAATTCAGTCACATGATCAAAACTAACTATAACAAAGACTCAAAAATGCAGTCTTAATTCCAGATCACCAAGCTAAAAATCAGAAATTCTAAAAATTAGAATTTTTAATATTTTTACTGTATTTACTATTACCATTGTAAAGGTGGAAGACCCATAACCTTTTTGTCCCTTCATTTATTTTTACTAAAAATGTTTGACTGTCAATTGTAAAATCTCTGAGATTTTAACCTAATTTCAAGCTAAAATGCTAGTGGTCACAGTTTCATAGATGCTGGCAAATGACATAAGAATCTTGAGCCTGAGACTAAGGACATTATTATTCATAGCAGAGCAGGCAGCATGAGCTTCATTCTGGCATGTATCCTCCTTACGTCCATCTTAAATTCCACAGGGGTGATATGAACACAGACCCTCATGGACGCTGCACGCACAGTGGATTAATATGTCTAACTGAGGAAGAATGTTTGCTTAGGAAAATCAAAATCTTATAAGGGGGTCACTAGCAAACCTTCCCTACTTTTGTTCTGGAGGGAGACATTGTCTTATTCTTATTTCTTGAAGAGCAAACATATCTACCTGTGCCAAATAAAATATATTATCTCTACCTTTCAAGAATGTTCACAGCGAAAAATAAAAACAACTTTGAAAATATATTCCAGGCACAAAACTGTCACAAGTGAAAGACACCCATAGAGAAGGTCTCCCAAGATTGACATTCTACATAAAAAATTACACACAGACACATAAGACATCATGTATATAAACATTTTCCAATATTGAATTCACATTAAATATTGATACTATATAAATAATATATATTTTATATAATCAGATTAAATTAAAAAGTGAAGCAAAAAAGCAAACTGAGCTTAGCAATAACTCTTGGAGCATTTTTTGGCAACCCCTTTCAAAAGTTGTTTTGTTTCTTTGTTTTTAGATTATATGAGATAAAAGTGCCTGGATAGAACTTTTTAAGAGTAATACTTCCATAACTTGTTGAGCTTCCTTTTGTGTGCAATTTTAATTTTGAATTTGAAATAAAGCTTGAATAAAAAATATTGGGGTTTTATAAAATTGGGGTTAGCCAGCTGCAATAAATAATATGTACCTACATCCTTTCATACATATAAATCCATAGGATAAATATCAAAAGTAAAATCATGAGTTGAAGATCATGTATACTTATAATTCTGATAGCTTTATCAAATTACCTTTGTTAAGGATTGTAGCAATTTACACATCCACCATCAGTATGAAAGTGCCTTCATTTCCCCTTATTATTACCAATAGAATGAGTTATATTTTAGGTATATGGAAGTTTGGTAAGGGTAGACTAGTATATCAATGTAGCTTTCTTTTGTCTTTCTTACTATGACTGAAATGGAGCTTCTATTCATGTCTAAGAGAATTTTGTGTTATATTTTCTATCAATTTTCTGTTCAAATATTTTACCTATTTTCATTTCAGTTCTTTTTCTTCTCATGATTTCGAGGAGCACTTTATTTTATTAATAATAATTATAAATAATTTTCCCAGTTTGTAATTTTTCTTTTAACATTGTTTATGGTATTTTTAACTACAGAATATTTTGTGTAATTTTCTAAAAAGTTTTATTTATCAAATTTATAGAAATTTATGGCTTCTGGATTATAATATTTAGAAAGGCTCTACTCCCTCCTAGGTTATAAAGGATTTATTTAGCATTTTCTTCTATTTCTTAATGGATTCATTTTTAAAATATTTAAATCCATAATGCTTTTAGATATTATATTACTGTACTTTCTGAGATGTTGATCAAATAATTTTTTCCATACACATACCCAGGTGGTACACCATGATTTGTTGAATATTCTATCTTTTACCCATGATGTGGGGGCATTTTCAGGACTTGGAGTTGTCCTGGGTGGTGCTGCAGGGACAGATGCTGGACATTGTGTGTCTTGCCATGGCCCACTGGGTGGATTGGGGGAGAGTGTAGACTACAATGTAGACCACTGTCCATATGGTGCACCAGGGCTCCAAAATGTATTCAGGTGCAGTGAATGTGCCATGATGATGAAAGAGGTTGTTGATGTGGGAGGAGTGGGGTGAGGGGGGTGGGGGGTATATGGAACCTCATATTTTTTTAAGGTAACATTTAAAGAAAACAAAGAAGAAGAAAAAAAAGAAAACACGGTAATTTGACTGTAAAAAAATCATCAGAAAGGGAACAAAGTTCTCTTACACATTTCTTCACAAATTATTACTGAAAATATTTTGGTCGTTGTTTTAAATAAAAGGACCTTCAAAACAAAATAAATAAATAGATGAATTCCTTTAAGTATTTGGGTTTGTATCTAAACTTTCTATGCTGTTCCAGTGTTCTATCTAGGCATGAACTAGTTTTAATTGTATAGGATTTATAATATGGTTTTATACGTAGAAGGGCTGGTCTCCTGTTCTTTTCTTCTTGTTTTCAAAAAATTTTTTTGGTGTTTTTGCTCATGTATATTTCTACATGAATATTAGAATCAGCCTGTGTATTTCCGGATTTAAAAAATACTGTTAGTCTTCTTATTTGGACACAATATATTTATAAATTCTCTTAGGTAAAATATATGTAATGTTGAATCTCCCTACAAAGGAACGTATCAGGCCTATCCATTTGCTCCTGTGTGTGTGTGCCCATGTTAGTGTTTTAAGGTTTTCTTTATTTAAGTCTCATACATTTATTTCTAAGTATTTTATAATGTTATTGTTATTACAAATGTGATCTTTTTGACAATATGACTTCTAGTTATTTTTGTATATATGAGAGTTATTAATAACCACATGTTAATATTTAATCCACTACCTTGCTGAGATCTTCTTTTGCTTGAAACTCTACAACTGATTCTCTTGACTTTCCCAGTTATTTATGTAATCTACAAAGAATGCTAGTACTTTTTCTTTCTCCCCAAGTTTTGCCCTTCTTCTTTTATCTTACCTAGTTGTATTGGATATTGCATTCAATAAAATATTAAATATTAGTGGACATTCCAGACTTCTTGCTGATTTCAGTAGTAGTGATTACTGTATTTCCCCATGCTATATGATTTTGGGGTTGAAATAACTATAGTTAATCATACTAAATAATATATTTATTCTTATTGAAGTTTTTTTAAATCGAGACTAGTCATTGAATTTTGTAAAATGTCTTTTGTTTTTTTAAATAAAGTTTATTAATTCATATTGATAAAGTATACAGTTCATCCAAGGTATACAATCAATGGTATTTGTCATAATCACAGAATTGTACATTCATCTCTTCTTTCATTATTAGAGCGTTTTTATTATTTCAATAATAATAAACAAAAAAACCCCACAAATAAATAAGAAAACTCACTTCTCAATCTTTCTATGGTTTCCTCAATATACATAGCAGCTGTTTTTTCTATTCTATCCTAAATGTATAATCAATGGTTTTTAGTATAATCACAATGTTGTACACTCATCATCTTAAAAATTTTAGAACCATTTCATTACTCCAAAAAGAAAGACTCCAAATCCCTTAGCATCCCTTACTCAGCAGACTTGACCCAATGGATAGGGCATCCGCCTTCCACATGGGAGGTTCATGGTTCAAACCGCGGGCCTCCTTGACCTGTGTGGAACTGGCCCATGGGCAGCACTGATGCACGCAAGGAGTGCCCTGCCATGCAGGGTGACCCCCGTGTAGGGGAGCCCCACGTGCAAGGAATGCACCACATAAGGAGAGCCACCCAGCACAAAAGAAAGTGCAGCCTGCCCAAGAATGGCACCACACACACAGAGAGCTGACACAACAAGATGATGCAACAAAAAGAAACACAGATTCCCAGTGCCACTTATAAGGGGAGAAAGCGGTCACAGAAGAACACAGAGCAATGGACACAGAGAGCAGACAACCGGGGGGGGGGCGAGGGGAGAGAAATTTAAACAAAAATCTTAAAGAAAAAGAGTTGCTCTTTCTAAAAAAATCTTACATAACAATCTCCTTTCACCTTTATGAATTGATTTATATTTACATTTTATATAAATGGAATCATACAATATGTAATACTCTCTATTTGGTCTCCTTCACTTAATATAATGGCTTTTTTACCTGATATTAATATTGTGTAGGATTAACTTATATTTCTTCAGTTTCAATAGGTGTGAAATGGTATTTCATTGTAGTTTTTGATTTGCATTTCCCCGTTCACTAGAGATGTTGAACATTTTTACATATGTTTCTTCACCATTTGTATATCTTCTTTGGACAGTTGTGTTTTCAAGTCTTGCCCATTTTGTAACTAGATACGTTGTCTCTTTTTTGCTGATTTGTATGATCTCCTTACATATCATAGATATTAAACCCTTATCAGATATGGGATTGACATATGTTTTCTCCCATTGATTCGGCTGCCTTTTCACCCTTTTGACAAAGTTCTTTGAGGTGCAAAAGTGTTGAATTTTCAGGAGGTCTCATTTATCTATTTTTTATTTTCTTGCTTGTGCTTTGGGCACAAGGTTTAAGAAACTACGGCCTACCACAAGATGTTACAGATGTTTACCTAAATTTTCTTCTAGGAATTTTATTGTTGTTGTTTTTATATTAGGTCCTTGATCCATTTTGCGTTAATTTTTGTATAAGGTGCAAGATAAGAGTCCTCTTTCTTTTTTTGAATATGGCTCTCCAGTTCTCCCAGCACCATCTGTTGAATAGATTGTTCTGACCCAGGTGAGTGGGCTTAAAAGTCTTGTCAAAAATCACTTGACTATAGATGTGAGGGTCAATTTCCGAGTTCTCAGTTCAGTTGCATTGGTCAATCTGCTTTACCTTATGCCAGTATCATGTTGCTTTTACCTCTGTAGATGAGTAATATGCTTTAAAGTCAGAGTGAGAATCCTCTAACTTTGTTGTTTTATAAAAATACATTTTTTGCTATGCAGGGTCTCTTACATTCACAAATAAAGGCTATTGGGATTTTTATTGGGATTGCATTAAATCTGGAAATCAGTATTGTTGGAAATGACATTTTGCTTTTTCATCTTCCAATCCATGAACACGGGATGTCCTTCCATTTATTTGAGTCTTCTTCCATTTCTTTTAGCAATGTTTTGTAGTATTCTGAATCCAGGTCCTTTATATACTTGTGGTTCATACGTTTCAAGGAATTTGCCCATCTTGTCTACATTTTCCATTTTCTTGACATGCAGTTATTCATAGTATCCTCTTATGTTCTCTCTTATTTCTACAGGGTCAGTGGTAACATCTCCCCTCTCATTTATGATGTTATTTATTTGTATCTTTACTCTTTTTTTCTTTGTCAGTCTAGTCAAGAATTTGTTGATTTTGTTGATCTTGTCAAGGAACCAGTTTTTGGTTTTGCTGATACTCTCTATTTTTTTGTTCTTGATTTCTTTGATTTCTGCTTTGCTATTTCTTTTATCCACTCTTTATTTTTTAAAAATGCTACATTCAAAAAATATGAGGCCCCTGTATACAACCCACTGCCTTCACCCTACTCCTCCCACATCAACAAACTCTTTCATCGTCATGGTACATTTATTGCATTTGGTCAATACATTTTTTGTCTTTATTTATTTCTGTAATGTTACATTCAAAAAATATGAAGTCCCCATATACCCCCCACCCCTCTCACCCCACTCCTCCCCACATAACAACCTCCTCAATCATCATGAGACATTTATTGCATTTGGTGACTACATATCTGAGCACCACTGCACCCTGTCCAAACCGGCGGGGGTGGATTCCAGGGGCCTGTGGGAAGAAATGGGGGCAGGGGACGAGAAGAATGGAGGCAAGACAGGATTCTGATCAAGCCTCCTTTATTGGGAGTAAAACACGGGGATATATAGAGAGGGAAGGGAACGTGTACATAGGTGATAGGCTGGTTTTGTGGGTGGCAGACATCCAAGGAGGGGATTGGCTGAAAGTTCATGCCGGGTCTGCAGAGTTTTGTGCCTTGCGCATGCGTATTGCTGTGGTCACCTGAGTTGCAGTGGGAAGGGGAGAACAAAGAAGCAGGGAGGAAGAAGAATAAGGAAATGACAGGGCAGATTTGTGAACTCCACCATGTTGAAAGATCCGCCATGTTGTGAGATCCGCCATGTTGTGAGAGACTGTAAATAGGTCTCACAGCGGGTGGCTCCCTACAGGTTCCCCTTTTCTGTTTAATATATTATGAATTGAAGAGAGGAACAGCCAGTGATGGCTCATGATAGAGCAGGGCTTATTTTCAGTAGTGGCATGCGGCTGAAAGGTGCTCCCATGCTGAAAGGGGGGCTGTGCCTGTCTTAGGTCGGGGCTGCACCCGGTAAGCGATTCGTCTTACCCGGTATGCAATCAATCTTACCCGTCATTGGGAATCATGGCAGCAAAAGGCCACATCCCTGTCTTAGGTTGACTGATGGGTCAGCCCAGTTGCCCATCATTGGCTAACCAGTCTAGCACCTCAGCGACAGATGGCTTGCAATTACAGCAAGCTACAACCGGGAGCCCTCATAGACCGCGTATGACAAGCATGATGTACTGAGATTGGTGGGTGTGGCCACACCCACCCTGGTCTTGTCAGTCCAGGGTGCCCATTGCTCGTTCAAGCTGCTGGATCTTTGCCGAGGCCACTCAGTGATATATATTAAACAGAGAATGTTAAGCCATGGTAGGGGCGGTGATAGGGGTGGTGGTCACCATGGGCAGAGAAAACAGGCAAGGGAAGTAAACACTATTAGAATACAGGTTGGTGATAAGGTAACATAAGAAATTTGCATTTTCAAAGATCAATTGTTTGTTCTTCGGTCAGGATAGGCTGGTATTGATGAACAGCAGCAAGATACATCACGTGGGCAGAAATTTGCTTCATCCTTTCTTGGAGAAATTTAAGGAGGCAAGGCTCAAATGCACAGATTAAAAGGAAAGCGATTAGGGGGCTGAGGAGGGGACCTAGCCACGTTACGAGGGTGGAGGTGAGCCAGGCAGATGAGGAAGTTGATTGGGAGGGCAGTATTCCTTCCCGCAATTCTCACAATTTCTTAACATTTTGCTCAACAATACCAGATTCATTCACGTAGTAGCAGCATTCCTCCTGAAGGAAAAGACAGGTTCCCCCTTTTTCAGCTGTGAGTAAATCATGGGCCCTGTGGTTTTGTAAGGCTACCTGGGCGAGGGATGTTAGTTGCCGCTGCAGAGAGTCAAGAGACTGCGCACTGGATTCTAGGCTAATTTGTCATTGTTGTTTAAAGTATTGCAAGCTGATGAGGCCATGACCAAGAGCACCACCTGCTATGGCAGCTGCAGCGACTGAACCTGTGAGGCTAATTTTTTATCAATATAGAGAGGAAGGCGGCTCTCTTTGACACAGATGAGGATGGTAAAATTTTTAGTTTGCCTTCTCCATAGTATGTTAGTTGCGGGGTAATGGCTACTAGGATGCAAGGCCTCATTTTTATAGAATAAAGCATTTTTGGGTTATAGTTAATTTTCCAACCACAAACATATAGGGATCTCTTACACCTGCCTGAAGATGACAAATTTGATTTAAATGCAGATATTGACCATTCTTACTATTATTGCCAATCCATTCTATAGTAGGAGCTATTCCTAGAAAAACTTTCCATATAGCCTACATGCAAAGTTATTAAGCAAACCTTTTATAACATAATACCATGAACACTAAAAAAATCTTGTTAAAATAATGAACTTTTCTTTAAATACTTAGTAGCATGCAATATCAGAAACAGTTTCCTAGAAGCAAGTTGGCAGGGGAGGCTGGTTGCTGCCAATCTTTCCTGTTATAAAATTACCTTTTATTATTATTATTATTATATTATTATTATTAATTCAGGTTTGTTTAATAATGACCTTTTGGAATTAGCCACTTAAACACTTTAATGTAAACAATGCTTCATAAGACCTTTTATAATTATTTATAGCCATATAGACTATAATTATATTATTTTAAGACAAATTTTACCTTCACAGAACACATTTCCTTACTTAAAGTTATCACAATACCTTCCACAACTTGCCACATGCAAATTAAGTTTCAAGAGTTTATGAAAATTAGCCGTCCTGCTTTAGGACAAAATACACCTTTTTGCAAAAACTTATTAAATTTCAGGTAGCATTGTCACAAACTTTTAACTTTTTTAATATTCATTTAAGTTTTGCATCCTTCATATTATCCTGTGAAGAAAAATAAGTTATTCATTTCAATCTAGGCAAGAACCATTTTTTATGAAAAGGCATAGTAATTTTGTTAATCAAGACTTACAATTTTTATTATTGTAGATATCTTATTAACATTTAAACTTATGTATTAATATAATAAACTTAAGTATTAATATAAGCACTTATTTAATTTTTGGCCATTTGAATAGAGCTTTTTTAAAAATTTCTACTAATTTATATTTACCATCCATAGGTATCACAATATACACTGACATTGAATGAACAGACAGACAAACACAAAACAATTACAACACATTAACAGAAACATACAATTTATTTACAATTGACTCATAATTCTTACTTTCTTGGTATAGCTACTTTTAAATCCTCTGTTATATGGCACATCATAGATTATACCTTTCAAGATTTCTTCTGGAATTCATGTTGCCTGTAATATGCAAGCTTGTGCTTGGAAACATTTTTATTAGTTATCAGCAATCAGTTAAAATAACTTGAGCAGTATAAATGTAGTTAAGTTTTCATTTTGCAGTTTAGACAGACCATTAACACACATTTTTGGATTATTACTGTAAGACTAAATTGAGACTTTAAGTTCTGGAGAAAAGTATTGATTTAAAACTGAAAATTCCTTTTAGACCTTGATAAAAATTTGGTACTAATTTTATTTCCTTGGTTAAGTAAGCCCAATTAGAATTAGCATCGAAACAAAACAAAACACAAATGTTGCCATGTTTTTCTCTCTTTCCAGTGGCTTAACTATATTAGCCCTCACTAGCCCAGAGCTACATTGTCATGTAGACAGTAGGGAACCGGAAGAGTTGTGAAAGGATTTGGAAGAGTTGTGAAAGGATTTCAGGGCCTGTGGCTGGTCCTGCCTCCTGTTTCCCTGATGGGGAGGGAGAGGGTGACCCTGCATGTTGGTTTGGGACTGACAGCAACCTTTTTACTGCAGCTGTAAAAGCTTTTGCCAAGCCTTGTTGATAGGCAGGGCTAATTTCAGAACAAAGCCTGATGTAACCAGACAAGTTCTCCTTCTATCTATAAGGTCTGTGGCTTGATAAGCCGCATTTGCATTTACAAAGGCAATTTGTTTTACAGATCGCCAGTCTTTCTGCAGCCCCACACAATCTGCCTACAAAATCTGAAAAAGGCTCCTCTGGCCCCTGTTTAATATTGGTGAGGGAGGAAGCAGGGCGTTCTTTTGTGGGCAACCTTTTCCAAGCCTTAAGGGCAGCAGTTTGAATTTGAGTAAATAGGCCAGGGTCATACCTACATTGATTTGTATTATCTCTATAATCATTTGACCCTGTAAGCATATCAATACTCCACCCGTTGCCAGCCTGAGCATTACGCCTGGCTGTATCACCACAGAGCTCAGCGTACTCGGATTTCCATAATAGGTAATCTTCCACACTGAGAGCAGAGCGAGCAAGAGTACGCCAATCATGAGGTGTGAGCCAGGCATCAGCAATGTGCTCCAAGATGGTAATAGTATATGGAGCAGTGGGCCCATAGGTGGAGGCGGCGGTTTTAAGCTCTTTTAAAGATTTAAAGGGGAAAGTGGAATGCACATGAAGTACCTTCACCTCACCATCTGCCTCATTGTTTTGCCCCTTGGTTTGCCTCTCAGTGACCGGTTATGCAAAAAAAAAAAAAAAAGGAGGGGTTTTTCAATTACCGCAAGGGATGCATGCCTGGGTGGCCTTTGTAAGCAGGCACAGGTGGGCGGAAAGTTGATAAAAGGATTGTGGTTAACTGCCTTTCTGCATTTATGGTGTTGTAATTCTTTTAGCTGCTGTAGCTCCTTTATGAGTTGTAAATGCTCCCTTCCTGTGGAAACTAGGGATAAACTTCTTTTAGGAAGGCAAAGAATTTAGAGAGTTCTTTAACGTTAACCTTTACTCCTCTCATCCTAAGCTGGGCCTGCAGGCTGGACAGGAAAAGGGAACTATCACTAGAGGATGCCTGCCCCATTATAGCCGATCACTCACCGAGACAGTCTTCAGAAGATAGGCAGTCTTTTGAAGGTCTCCACCGCCCAAGCTGATGGCTTGGGTCTCTTCTGCCCAAGCTGATGGCTTGGGTCTCTTCTGCCCAAGCTGATGGCTTGGGTCTCTTCTGCCCCAGCTGATGGCTTGGGGTACCTGGCCAGGCTTTTCAGCGTTGGCTAGAACTTCATCCCCAGGCCCTGTCAACATCGGGCGCCACTTGTCCGAACTGGCAGGGGCGGATTCCAGGGGACTGTGGGAAGAAGTGGGGGCAGGGGACGAGAAAGAATGGAGGCAAGACAGGATTCTGATCAAGCCTCCTTTATTGGGGGTAAAACACAGGGATATATAGAGAGGGAAGGGAACGTGTACATAGGTGATAGGCTGCTTTTGCGGGTGGCAGACGTCCAAGGAGGGGATTGGCTGAAAGTTCGTGCCGGGTCTGCAGAGTTTCGCGCCTTGCGCATGCGTATTGCTGTGGTCACCTGAGTTGCAGTGGGAAGGGGAGAACAAAGAAGCAGGGAGGAAGAAGAATAAGGAAATGACAGGGCAGATTTGTGAACTCCACCATGTTGTAAGATCCGCCATGTTGTGAGATCCGCCATGTTGTGAGAGACTGTAAATAGGTCTCACAGCGGGTGGCTCCCTACAGCACCCCATGGTCAATTGTCCACATCATAACCCACACTCTCCCACAGTCCACCCAGTGGGCCATGGAAGGACAAACAATGTCCAATAACTGTCCCTGCAGCACCACCCAGGACAACTCCAAGTCCTGAAAATGCCCCCACATCACATCTCTTCCTTCCACTCCCTACCCCCAGCAGCCACCAAGTCCACTTTCTCCACACCAATGCCTCATTTTCTTCGATTACTAATCACTATATTTCATGAATAGAATATGAGTAAGTCCACTCTAATCCATACTCTTGGTGAATACATTTTGGAGCACTGCTGCACTATATTGATAATGGATTACATTGTAGTTTACAATGGGCCATGGCAGAACATACCATGTCCAGCATCTGTCCCTGCAGCACCACCCAGGACTACTCCAAGTCCTGAAAATGCCCCCTATCACATCTCTTCTTTCCTCTCCCTACCCTCAGTAGCTACCGTGGCCACTTTCTCCACATCAGTACTACAATTTCTTCCATTACTAATTACAATAGCTCCATTGTAGAATATCAATAAGTCCACTCTAATCCATACTCTATTCCTCCATCATGTGGACCCTGGAATGGTTATGTCCACTCCACCTCTATATTGAGAGTCTTAGATTCCACATGGATGATGGATGCAATTCTCCTGCTTGCAGTTGTAGGTACTCTTGGCTCCCTGTTGTGGTGGTTGACCTTTTTACCTCCCTGTTAGCGGGCCAGGGTTAGTCCAATAAACCAGAGGGTAGGAGTTGCAAGTCTGATGAGGCTCAGGGCCTGGCTGTCACATGGACAGTCCAGAGATTCAGGTCTCCTGAGTATATACCATCCCCAGTGCCAACCACAGGTCCAGTAAAAGTGACAGAAGAGGCATGTGTAGAAAGTTGGATTCACATTTGAGTCCAACTCCATCACACTCAGGAACACAAACTCCAAGTAGGGCCAACTGACATGGCACTGAACTCCAGAGCCATATGCCATGACCACAGACTCTGTGGGTCTCTGTAGCCCTCAGGAGAAGCATTACCTGGGGTAGTATCTACTTTGGCATCTGGGAACCTGCTGAGATGTGCGTAAGCGCACCCCTCTGTTGCTCTCCCATCTCTTTCCTTGGCTTGGTTTGGGATGAGTTTGCTGGTCTTTTAATGGTTCTTCCAAGTGTGCAGCTAGATTATCAATTTAGCTCTTCCTTCTTTTTTAATGTAAGAATTAAGGGCCTTAAATTTTCTTCTCAGTACTTCCTTTGTGCCTTTGTGGTGTCCCATAGGATTTGATGTGCTCTGTTCTTATTTTCATTCATCTCAATATATTTGCTGAATTATCTTGCAATTTCTTCTTTGACCCACTGGTTGTTTAAGAGAGTGTTGTTTAATCCCCATATATTTTTGAATTTTCACTTTTTGTGTCCATTATTGATTTCCAGCTTCATTCTGTTGTCATCAGAGAAAGTGTTTTATGGAATTTCAATCTTTTTAAATTTATTGACACTTTATCTGATGCAACATATAGTCTGTCTTTGAGACGGATTCATGAGCACTTGAAAAGAATGTATATCCTTCTGTTTTGGGGTGCAGTGCTCTACAAATATTTGTTAGGTCTAGTCCATTTATCATATTGTTCAAATTCTCTGTTTCTTTATTAATCCTCTGTCTAGATGATCTATCCATTACTGACAGTGGTGTAATTGAAGTCTCCTACTATCATTGTAGAGGTATCTGTTTCTTCCTTCAGCTTTGTCATTCATGCCTCATATTCCTTGGGGAACTAAATTTATGTGCATAAATATTTAAAATAGTTATTTCTTCTTGTTGAAATGCCCTTTTTATTAATATATAATGACCTTCTTCATCCCTTACAACAGTTTGGCACTTAAAATCTATTTTGCCTGATATTAGTATTGCTACTCCAGCTCTTTTGTTGTTACTATTTACATGGAATATCTTTTTCCAACTTTTCACTTTTAACCTGGTTGTGTCTTTACATCAGAGATGAGTCTCTTGTAGACAACATATAGATGGGTCATATATTTTTTAACTGAACCCGGGACCTCATACATGGGAAACTGACATGCAACCACTGAGCCACATCAGCCCCTGTGGGTCATATGTTTTAATCCATTCTATCAGTCTGTGTTTTTTTATTGGGGAGTTCATGCCATTAACATTCAAAGTTATAAGTGTAAAGGCATTACTTAGTTCATCCATTTTGTACTTTGACTTTCAGTTGTAATATCACACTGTAGTCTGTAATTTTACCCTTTCTAATATTCTTCATTCCTACCCTCGTCTCCATGTCTCTCACCCTTCATTTTTCTTTGAGGCTGGAGCACTCCCTTTAGTATCTCTTGTAATATTGATATTGTAGTAACATATTTTATAAGGTTTTTGTTTTTGTTCTTGTTTTTTGTCTGTGAAAACTTTGAACTCTCATTTTTGAAGGACAGCTTTGCTGGATACATAGTTCTTACATCATACCACTTTTGTCTCTTCTCCATGGTTTCTGATGAGAGGTCAGCTCTTAATCTTATCAAGTTTCCCTTGTATATGATGCTTTGCTTATCCTTGCTGCTTTCAGAATCTTCTCTTTATCTCTGATATTTGTCATCATTCTGAGTAGTAGGTATCTCAGGGTAGGTCTATTCAGATTTATTCTGGTTTTGGTGTGTTGTCCTTCTTGGACCTTGACATTCATTCCTTTCATAAGGGTAGGAAAGTTTTCAATCATTATTTCCTCAAATATTCTTTCTTCCTCTTTTCCATTTTCTTCCTCTTCTGGAATACATATAATGTTTATATTTTTGTGTTTCACATTGTCATTCAATTCCCTGATACCATGTGTTCCATTTTTTCCATTCCCTTCTCTTTCTGTTCTCCTGCTTTGCCAGTTCAGATATTCTGTCTTCAAAATCACTAATTCTGTCTTCAAGCATTTCAAATCCGCACTTTTGTGCCTCTAATTTATTTCTAATTTCATCTATCATGACTTTCATTCTTGCATTTTTAATCTCATCAATTGTGACTTCCATTCCCATAAGGTCTGTTACATTTCCTTGCAGACATTCAATTTGCTATTTATGCCCACCTGGTGTCTTATTAATAACTTTTATGTTTTTTGTGATATTTCCTTTAAATTCTTTAACTTGATTTATAAGAGCTATGGGATTATCATTGATTAATTGCCTTAAAACCTGAATCTCTTTGGGATATTTGGTTTGTTCTTTTGACTGTTCCCCCTCTTCCTGTTTAATAGTATAGTCTGTATTTTTTTTTTCTTGATGTCCAGGCCTCTGATATGTTGGTGAATTTACTCTAATGGACAATTTCTCTTTCTTGCCTATTGCTATTATTTTTTCACAGCTCTTTGATATTTGGTTCAACTTATTCTAAGTCTTTAAAATTGCCCAACTTAAGTTACCAAAATCCATGCCAGGAACTCACTAATGGGGTGCAGATTTTCTCCCAAGGGTGGGATAAAGAGACCTCTAAAAGCAGCTTCTCTTCTTGCAATTTCCAGATCAGCCCAATGATGGCAATTGTTGGCATACGTTTCAACAGAGGTGTATCTCTCTCAGTATTCCATTTTTTCCCCCATCTATCCAGAGACAAGATTCAAAGTGGGGTCTGCTGGCTGAATTCACTGAAGAAAAGCTTCCCAATGCCCCCTCTCTTTTCCCTTGTAAAAGCTGGCAGGGAAGAAGATATTTGTTATCCTCTCAGCTTTAATGAACCATAGGTTTTACCACCACTGAATATCTCAGGGATGGTGGAGGAGAACCCTTCCTGGCAGCCAGGATGTTTTGCAACTCACTTTGGTATTTTGGCTTCTTCATCCCTCTGTCTCTTACATTCCTGGGAGTTGTGTAGCACTGTTCTGGTCTTCTGACCCCTGAAACAGACCCCTTTGGCAGCTTTAAGCTCTTTCTCTTTTGTTTTTGTGAAAGTGCTGAGTCTTATCTGCTAATCCGATGCCATTTTTCCCATAATTTCTAAAATGTCTTTTGAACATATAGAGATAAACATATAATTTTCTCCTTCTATCAGTTAATATGGTCAATTTTTAAAATTAATTTCCAAATCGCACACCATTCTCTAATTCCTATGATAAATTCTACTTCTTTTAGATGTACATTTCTTTAAAAATTTATTAATGGATTCTCTTTCTTAATATTTTGTTTAGGATTTTTTCAGTATTTTTTATTATAATTCACTTGATTGTGGATTGGCAGCATTTCTATTTCCCAGCCTGACCTTGGGGAAAATGTTCCCTGGCTGAGACCCACACGGACCAGGAATGTGGCCACCATTTAGGCTTTATTTCTAGATTCTGATTTGGGATCTAGCATGGTCCAGGCAGGGGAAGGGGCCTGGCTAAAGATACTTGGAAATCTTTAAAAATTAATAAAATAAAAGAGGAGACATGGATTCATTGATTAAAGTGGTCATTTAGAAAAAAAGATATAATTCACATAAAGTCTGTTTTGTCATTACAGTCACTTTGGTTTATTGTTTGAATAGTATATCTTTTTTCATCCTTTTACTTTCAATGTAGTTGTGTCTTTGATCTAATATTTGTCTCTTGTATACATCATATTGTTCGACCTCTTTTTAAAAAAAATAAATTCTATCTCTGTTTTTTAATCAGTATTTTTGATCCATCACATTCCATGTAATTACTGATAAGGTAGGATTTACATCTACCATTTTTCTATTTGTTTTCCATGTCTTACATTTATTTCTCTAATCTTTCATTACTGCACTTTTTAAATTGATATTTTCTAGTGTTACATTTTAATTCCCTTCTCACTTCTTTTACTATGTATTTTAAGTTACTTCCTTAGTGGATTCCCTGGAAACTACAAGTAACATCTTAATTTATAATAACATATTATAGTTTGAATTTATACCATTTTAATTTTAGCATTAAGTAAAAACTTTGCTTCTATATAGCTTTGTTTTCTTCTATATCTTTTTTTCACTTATTGTTATACAAATTACATCTTTATTTATGGTATAACCATCAACTTCGATTTATAATTATTGCATATTCAGTTCTACTTTAATCATACAGAAGATAAAAAGAGTTACAAAGAGAAAATACATTTATATACTTTTTTATGTTTAGCATTGTATTTACCTTTATCAGTGTTCCTTTATTTTTCAGTATTTAATTTATATTCTTTTTTAGAAAAATACATAGATGATAAAAAATGTTACATTAAAATATGAGGCTCCCTTATCCCCACACCCCATCCCACCTCACTCCTCCCACATCACAACCTCTTACATCATTGTGGCTAATTCAGTGCATTTGGTGAATACATTTTGGAGCACTGCTACACCACATGGATTATAGTTTGCATTGTGGTTTACACTCCCCCCCAGTCCATTCAGTGAGTTATGACAGGATATATAATGTCTTGCATCTGTCCCTGCAATATCATTCAGGATAACTCCAAGCCTTAATACCAGTGCTCCTTATTGCTTCACGTAGATTAAATTACCTTCAAGTGCCCTTTCATTTTGCCATAACTCTCTTTAATATTTCTTGTAGGGCAGGTCTTCTGACCAGATTCTTTCATTTTTTAATTTATCTTATAATGCTTTAATTTCTCCATTATTGTTGAAAGATAATGTTGTCAGGTATGGAATTCTTGGTTAGCAGAATTTTCTTCAGTACTCTGAATATGTCACCCCATGGCTTCTGGCCTCCATGGTTTCTGATGACAAATTAAGCAATTAATATTTTTGAGGAATGTTTGAATGTGGAGAGTTGCTTGTTTTCTACTACATTCAAGATTCTTTCTTTGTCCTTATGTAGTTTGGTATTATTTATGAATTCCAAAAATAGATATTGAATTATGTTTGTAAATTGGCCTGTTTGCACATTAGATTGGATTGGATTCAGAGGTTTCACTTTTACATGGTTAAATAATGATTAAGGCTTTGACTGGGCCATGCCAGAGGAAGGCTGGACATCAGCAGTCATCTTACTGTATCACATGGCAACAGACTTTGGTGAGGGAAGTAACTTACACTTTATCATCTTGTGAACATAAGTTTATACCCCAAATAAATGTCCTTTTATAAAAGACAACAGATTTCTGCTACTTACATCAGGACCCCTTTGGCTCACTAATACACCTTGACATTTGACAATTTGATTATGATGTATCTACACACGATTATCTTTGAATTTAACTTACATGGGCTTGTTGAGATTCTTGAATTGTTTAGATTCAATTCTGGAAGTGTTCAGCATTTCTTCAAATATTTTTTCTACATCTCTCTCTCCTCTCCTTCTAGAAGTCCAAATATGCATATTTATATCCTTTATGATACCTCAAAATTCTCTATGTCTCTTTTCACTTTTCTCCATTCTATTATCTTTCAGTTTAGATTTGAAGATCATACTTGACCTGTCTTCAGGTTCACTGGTTCTTTTTTCTGCCTACTAAAATGAAATGTTGATTCTTTCTAGTAAATTTTTCAATTTAGCTATTATACTTTTCTTTTTTTCTTCTTTATTTTCTCTTAAATGTTACACTCAAAAAATATGAGGTCTGCATATATCTCCCACCCCACCAATGCCAGTCCTCCCACATCAACGAACTCTTCCATCATTGTGGCACATCCACATTGTAGTCCACACTCTTCCCCAGTCCACCCAGCAGGCCATGACAGGACACACAATGTCTAGCTTCCATCTCTGCAGCACCACCTAGGACAACTCCAAATCCTGAAAATGCCCACAAACCATATCTTGTCTTCCCTCTCCTGACCATCAGCAGCCACCGTGGCCACCCTCTCCAAATTACTACTACATTTTCTTGCCTTACTAATCACAATATAATCACGGAGTACCAGTAAGTCCACTCTAATCCATACTCTATTCCTCCATCTTGTGGACTTGGATGGCTATGTCCAGTCCCCCTCTACATCAGGAGGAGGTTTAGATTCCACATGGATGATGGATGCAATTCTCCTGCTTGCAGCTGTAGGCAGTCATGGCTCCCTGGAGTGGTGGTTGACCCTGTTCACCTCCCTGTCAGCTGGCCAGGGTAACTCCAAGAAACCAGACAGTAGGAACTGCAAGTCTTCCGAGGCCCAGGGCATGGATGTCACATGGGCAGTTCAGCGATTCAGGTCTCCTGAGTATATACCAACCAAAACACCAACCACAGGTCTGGTAAAAGCGAAAGAAGAGACATGTGTAGAAATGTCATACCTGAGTCCAATTCCATCACACTCAGGAACACAAACTCCAAAGGAGGGCCAACTGATATGGCCCTGAACTGCAGAGCCATCTGCATTGACCATAGAACCTGTGGGTCACTGTAGCCCTCAGGAGAACCAGCACCTGGGTTTCAATCTATCTTGGCTGTCTCTGGTACCCTGCTGAGTCATCACTCCCTGATGACCTTCCGACTCTTTTTTGGAGACACTTAGCCATATAAACTCACTTATCCGTTCCATTTCCCCCTTTTCATCCAAAGTCAAAAAGCAGTTTTTAACACCTGATATTACATGTAGGCTGAGATATTCTGCCGGTCTGAGTTGACCTCTTTGTTCATGGTCTTTTTGTAGTTACATCAACACCTGGTGCTTGGAAGTAATCTCTCAGTGCCAGGGAGGCTCATCCCCAGGAGTCATTTCCCACTCTGAGGGGGAAGGCAATGCATCTGTTTGCTGAGTTTGGTTTACAGAGTGGCCACATTTAAACAACATGGAGGCTGTCAGGGGATAACTCTTAGGCACCCCACAGCTATATGTTTAGTTCATATTTCAGGCACATAGGCTCATAATCAGAGCCATTGGAATCAAGGGCTTATCATTGGACCATCCATCTTTATTGGTCTTTGCCACTGTACTTGGGGAATTGTTGTTGTTCCATTGGGGAATGTGACAGAGCTCCCCTGGTAAGGAATTCAGCACTCACTCAGCTGTCATTTCCAAATGAAACCACTATGAAAATATCCAAACCTCTCTATTTACCATGTATACATGCCCTGGAGAACTCCCTCCCAACCATGTGCCCCCCACCAATGACACACCACAAAAGTGCTCCTTCCCCCACAATAGTTGAAATTCTGTGTAGTCCAAAAGCTCTTCAATTAGGAAGCCCAATATATTGCCAGGTTCCATTAATAGAAAAATGGAATATAGTGATAGATTTAAAGGTTAGATATAGAATACATAGAAATTTAGAAAAATTAAATAAAGGAAAAATAAATTGGGGTATCAAAGAAATGACAAAATGAAAAAGCTTTGTTTTTGACATTTTGCCTTTCATCAACGCTACAGGTGTTGCCTTGTATGTACACTGGCAAGGAAAATACTTCCATTTCTTCCTCACTGTCTACCTCCTTTCATACTTTTATTTTTCCTGATTATTAAGTTTCCCTTGACATAAGTTTTAGGTCAAAGTAATTCGAATACACAATATATGGAACTCCCACATATCCAACATCAAACCCATTGTCCCTTCTCCAACAGTGATCTTTTTACATGTTCATATTATATTTGATGCAGCTAATTTACAGATATTGAAATGATAGTTTTCAAACATGATTCCATTTGGGTTTCCATTGTGGTTTATATTTTAGCCTACAGACTTAAACATTTTTGATGTAACTTAAAATCACCTATACCCATCAGGGCATGATCTTGTGGAATACTTCCACTGCCCTACATTTACCCTGATTCCATATATTCAACACCTCTTTCCCCCTCCTCTCAGGGCCTACCATGACAATCAATCTTAATTACTTGAGGGACTATATTCAGAATTACTTGCAAAAATGTTGAGGGATTCACATACTCGACTGCCCTAACTCATTGGGAGCCACCCATTCTCTCAAGAGACACAATTGCCTCTGTTTGAGAACATCAGTCCTCCCCAGAATGTGGGTATACCTTCACTCTCATTGTATGGATCTCCACCCAATGATATAATCCACTATGACAAAATGAGCACTCACACACTCCCCAGAAGCTTGCCCTGTGTCATATGTCCTCCCTTAAGAATCCCAAACAGACAACCTTCCATATTACCTTCTCTAAAGAGTTTTCTTTGCACCAAAATTTCAACCACATAACTGAAAATCTCCCACCACCAAATGTTCCCCACCACCCTCTCCCCAATTTCTTGGGCAATCTGACCCATCCTTCCATCCCTAGCACCCCTAAAGCCCACACAGCCCCACTCAAAGTTGTCCCTATGCCCCCATTTTATCCCTTCCCTGTACAAACGCTTACCTCCAGCTTATCATAGATTTCACCCAAGTAGCTGTCTGCTCACAACCTTCCTCTACCCTCCAACTACCTTAAAGTTTATCATCCAGTCTTTAGTTCTCTGAGACAGCTTGGTTTGCTTATTTCATATCAGGGAGGTCATGTAGTATTTGTCCTTCAATGCCTGGGTTGCTTCACTCAACATAAGATTCTCAAGATTCATCCATGTTATCACATGTGTTTGTACGGTGATACAATTCTTATAGCTGAGTAGTATTCCATTGTATGTATATACCACATTAAATTTATCCATTCATCTGTTGGTGGCATTTGGGTTGATTCCAACTTTTGGCAATAGTGAATAATGTTGCTATGAACATTGGTTTGCATATATCTGTTTGTGTCCTTGTTTTCAGATCTTCTGGGTATATACCCAGCAGTGGAATTGCTGGGCCACATGGAAAATCTATAGCTAGTTTTTTTAGAAACCACCAAACTGACCTCCAGAATGGCTGGAACCTTCTGCATTCCCACAAGCAGAGGTTGAGCGTTCCCATTCCTCCACATACTCTCCAACAATTGTAGTCTTCTGATTTTTTGATAGCTGCCAGTCTTATGGGAGAAAGATGGTATCTCATTGTTTTGATTTGCATTTCCCTAATAGCTAGGGATTTTGAGAATTTTTTCATGTGTTTTTTAGCCATTTGTATATCATCTTTGGAGAAGTGTCTGTTCAAATCTGTTTCCCATTTTTAAATGGGCTCTTCGTCTTTTTATTTTCAAGATATAAGAGTTCTTTATGGATGCAATATATAAGTCTCCTATCAGATATATGGATATATTTTCTCCCATTGTGTAGGCTCTATTTTCACTTTCTTAATAAACTCCTGTGAGGTGCAGAAGGCTTTAATTTTGAGGAAGTCCCATTTATCTATTTGTTCTCTTGCTGGTCATGATTTTGATGTGAAGTTTATGAGGCCATTTCTTATTATAAGGTCCTGTAAATGCTTCCCTACTTTGCTTGCCAAGGTCTTTATGGTCTTGGCTCTTATATTTATGTCTTTGATTCATCTTGAGTTGGCTTTTGTATAAGGCATAAGTTGGTAATGCTCTTTAACTCTTTTACATATAGATATCCAGTTCTCCTGGTGCCATTTGTTAAAGAGGCCATTCTCTCCGAGTTGAGAGAGTTTGGTGGCCTTGTCAAATACCATATGGCTGTATATATGAGGATCTATATCAGAACTCTCAATTCGGTTCCATTGGTCAATCTGTCTATCCTTGCGCAATTAAGATTCTGTTTTCACTACTGCAGCTTTGTACTATGCTTTGAAGTCAGGTAGTATGATTTCTCCAATTTCATTTTTCTTTTTCAATATGTGTTTGGCTATTCGGGGCCTCTTTCCTTTCCAAATAAATTTCATAGTTAGTTTTTCTACTTCATTAAAGAATGCTGCATTGATCTTTATTGGGATTGAATTTAATCTGTAGATCAGTTTTGGTAGGATAGACATCTTAAAAATATTTAGTCTTCTTATCCATGAACAGAGAATATTCTTCCATTTATTTAGGTCTTCTTTCATTTCCATGAACAGCGTTTTTTTTTTTTTTATTTTTCTCTGTATAAGTCTTTACCCCTTTAGTTAAATTTATTCCTAGGTAATTGAATTTTTTATTTACTACTGTGAATGGTATTTGATTCCTGATTTCCTCCACAGATTGCTCATTATTGGTGTACAGAAATGTTACTGATTTTTATGCATATATATTGTAACCTGTGACTTTAAGGAACTCATTTATAAGTTCTAGAAGTTTTGTGGTAGACTTCTCAAGGTTTTCTATTTATAAGATCATCATCTGCAAATAGTGAAATTTTGACACCATCATTTTCAATTTGGATGACTTTTATGCCTGGTTCTTGCCTCAGTGCTTGAGCAAGTACTTCAAAGACTATGTTAAATAGGAGGGGTGATAGTGGGCATCCTTATCTTGTTCCTGATTTTAGAGGGAAAGATTTTAGGATTTCACCATTGTAAATGATGTTATCTGTGAGTTTTTCATATATGCTCTTTATTATACTCAGAAAATTTCCTTCTATTCCTCTCTTTTGCAGTGTTTTATCAAGAAAGGGTGCTGCATGTTGTCAACTGCTTTTTCTGCATCTATAGATATGATCATATGATTTTCTTCCTTCAATCTGTTTATGTGGTGTATTATGTTAATTGATTTTCTTATTTTGAACCATCCTTGCATAACAGAAATGAACTCCACTTGGTCATGGTGTGTAATTTGTTTAATGTGTTGTTGAATACGATCAGCAAGTATTTTGTTAGGATTTTCATGTCAACTTTCATTGGAGAGATTGGTCTGTAATTTTCCTTTCTTGTGGTGCCTTTGTTTAGCTTTGGTACAAGGGCAAAGTTGGCATCATAGAATGAATTAGGCAACATTCCTTTAGTTTCAATTTTTTGGAAGAGCTTAAGCAAGACTAGTGTTAGTTCTTTCCAGTATGTTTTGTAGCATTTGCCTGTGAAGACATCTAGCCCTGGGCTCTTTTTAGTTGGGATGTTTTTAATGACTGAGTCTATCTCTGTACTTGTGATTGGCTTGTTGAGATCGTCAGTTTCTTTTGTTTATGTAAGCTGCTTGTGTGTTTCTAGAAATTTGTTCATTTCCTATAAATTATTATTTTTGTTGGAATATAGTTTTTCAAAGTATCCTCTTATGATAGTCTTTATTTTTGTGGGATCATTGGTGATATCTCCTTTCTCTTTTCTTATTTTGTGTATTTGTATCTTCTCTCTTTTTTTCTTTGTTAATCTAGCTAAGGGTTTGTCAATTTTATTGATTTTCTCAAAGAACCAGTTCTTGGTTTTCTTTATAGTTTTACATGATTTCTTTTTTTCTATTTCATTTAGTTTTATTCTGATCTTTGTTCTTTCTTTCTTTCTTCTTCCTTTGGCGTTAGTTTGGTGTTTTTTAACTAATTCCTCCAAGTGTGCATTTAGTTCTTCTACTTTAGCTCTTTCTTCTTTTCTAATGTATGAATTTATGGCTATAAATTTCCCTCTCAGTACTGCTTTTGCTGCATCCCATAAGTTTTGGTACGTTGTGTTATCATTTTCATTAGTTTCAAGGTAGTTTTTAATTTCTTTTGACACTTCCTTCTTGACCCACTGTTTTTCTAAGATGGTGTTGTTTACCTTCCAAATCTTGGTGCCATATCTGGGTCTCTGGCCCTTGCAGATTTTCAGATTCATTCCACTGTGGTCAGAGAAATTATTTTGCATGATTTCTATCTTTCTCAATTCATTGAGACTTTTCCTGTGGCATACCATGTGGTCTACATTGGAGAATGATCCATGTGCACTTAAAAAGCAATTATATGCTGCTGTATTTGGATGTAATGTTCTATATATGTCTATATAAGTCCACCTCCTCTAACATATTATTCAAAGTCTTTGTTTCTTTATTTTCTTTTGAAATGTTCTGTCCAAAGATAGTAGTGGTGTATTACAGTCACCCACTATAAATGGAGAGGCATCTATTCCTTCACTTAATTTTTCCACTGTTTGCCTCATGTATTTGGAAGCACCCTTGTTAGGAGAATAAATGTTTATGATTGTTCTTTCTTCTTGAAAGATCAACCCTTTCACTAATATGCAACATCCATTTTTGTCTCTCACAATTTATTGCATTTAAAGTCTATTTTCTCTGATATTAATATAGCTATTCCTGCCCTTTTTGGTTATTGTTTGCTGGTAAGATTGTTGAACAGTCATTCACTTTCAACCTCCCTGAATCCCTGGGTCTAAGATATGTTTCTTGCAGACAACATATAGATGGGTCATATTTCCATATCCATCTGAGTCTCTTGACAGGTGAGTTTAATCCATTGACATTAAGTGTTATTACTTTCAAGGAATTGCTTATATTAGCCATATTTTCTTTGGATTTGTGTTTGCATATTCTGTTTGATTTTATTTTTTCTGTTTTTGTCTTTTTAGTTGCTCTTACACTCTCCTCAATCTCTGTCTCTCTTGTTTTTTTCTTTCTTCCTGCAGAACTCCCTTTAGTATTTCTTGAAGGGCAGGATTCTTGTTGGCATACTCTCTTAGTTTTTGTTTATCTGTGAATATTTTGAACTCTCCATCATTTTTGAATGCTAACTTTGCTAAATAGAGTATTCTCAGTTGGAAATTTTTTTTCTTTTAGTACTTGATTATGTCATACCACTGTCTTCTTGCCTCCATGGTTTTAGATGAGAAATCAGCACTTAATCTTATGAAGCCTCCTTTGTATGTGATGGTTCTCTTTTCTCTTGCTGCTTTTAGTATTTTCTCTTTGTCTTAAGCATTGGATAACTTGAAAAGTATATGGCTTGAGGCAGGCCTGTTGGGATTTATGCTGTTTGGAGTGTATTGTGCTTCCTGGACATGTACATCCATCTCCCTCAATAGGTTTGGGAGGTTTTCGGCCATTATTTCCTCCAACACCCTTTCTGTCCCCTTTCCCTTCTCTTCTACTTCTGGAATGCCTATAATATGTATATTTGCATGTTTTGCATTGTCTTTCATGTCCCTAAGCTCTTTCTGGATTTTTTCTACCATTTTATCGACATGTTCTATTCTCTGTTTGATTTCAGATGTTCTGTCTTCCACATCACTTAATCTCTCCTCTTCCTCTTTGAGTCTGCTGCTATTTGCTGAGAGGGTATTTTTTTATTTCTTGAATTGTGCTGTTCATCACCATCATATCCGTTATATTTTTGCATATGACTGCCATTTCTTCTGTATTCTCTCCAATTGTTTTCTTCATATTCTTATCTCTTCCTTCACTTCATCAAATTGGTCCTTAATATATGTTTTGAGATCTTTAATTACTTGTTCTATGTTCTCCTCCTCTTCCTGGTTTTTAGTTTGTTCATTGGATTTGGGCATGTTTTCCTGATTATTGGTATGGTTTGTAGTTTTTTGTTGCTGTCTGGTCATCATTTTATCTTGATGGGTTTAGTCAGTTGCTTAGCTTCTTTGTCTAGTTTGGAATTTAATTAGTTGTTTTTCCATATATGTTAAGTCTTCTCTTTGTCACTTTGTTCTTCTCATTCTATTTCCTTGTTGTTGGCTAAGTTCACTTGAAGGAAAATATTAGGTCCAGAGAAAGCAAAAGGAGTAAGAAGAGAAAATGAATAATAGTAGTATTGATATTAAATATTAACAGAGGAACCATGTGAGACATAGGATGATGGATATTAGACGCATGTAAGGTATTTGGAGTTACAACAGTAAGAAAAGTAGTGTATATAAAAGTCTGAATATGGGGAGGTGTACAGTGTGAATTAAAAGGACTGTGGGTTCAAAAGAGAGGGAAAGAGAAAAGAGAGGACAATAATATAAAGAGTGAATATAAGGCAGAAAACAGAACAAAGGTATTACTAATAAAAAGTCTAAAAAATAATAGGAGGGCAAGCAAGAGAGGTGCAATGTAAGAGAAACTATCAGTGATGAAGAATAGAAATATGTAGAGGAAAAAGAATATTGTTGGTGACCAAAATCAATATATACAGAGAAGAGTAAATGGACAATGAGGAAATACAGCAAATATGAAGCTCTCCCTGTAGCACCTGATATAAGTAGAATAAGAAAGCAGAGAAAGAAAAAAAGAGAAAAAAAAGGGAAAAGAAGGAATGGGGAAATAATTATTAAAAAAAAGAGACAAAGAAATAAGAAAGAAAAAAAAGGCCTTGGGGGGATAAATAGGAAGGAAAAACAAGGAAAAACCAACCAAATACTAGGGAAAATTTCAAGCAAGGACTTCTGTTTATAGTTGAATAAAATGCTTAGGGATCTGACATTCCCCCTTTTCTCCCTTCTTCACTTCCTTCTCTTCCAGGCAGCAGGAACACTGCCTGAGAGGTCTGGTAGGAGCTTCAAATGGGTCCTTGTTGAATCAGCTTCTCACAGAAAACAATGACTCTTAATTTCCAGAGAAAGCACCCACACCTCACCAAGAACCCCAAGTATGCTATTGGAGGCTTGGAAAGCATCTCCTACAGTCCCTCTCCTTTAGGTATCAAGGGCACATCAGTGGACCATCGTTCTTCACTGGTCTTTGTCCTTGTACTTGGGGATTGATGCTGTTCCATTGGGGAATGTGACAGCCTTACCTGGCTAAGAACTCAGCACTCCCTCAGTTGTCATTTGTAACTCTACCTAGTATGACGATACCTGAGCTTTTATAAACCATTGAACCATGCCCTTACTCAGGTGGTGGAACTAATCCCCACAGTTTGATATTTGCAAAATCCCTTATTTTCAACTGCTTCATAACCTAAATTAAATATTTCTATTGATCAAATTCAGAGTATAACTGTGGCTACATAAGATTAAATGCCTCATGAATTCCCACCCCCCTTCTATTTTAATAGTTTGCTCTGGAATATTTTTTAGAAGGGGGGTGTTTTCTCATTTGGTTTCAGAATAAGATGGCAGATTATTATCCATGACTGAATAGGTGCATAGGGGCTGTTTTAGGGGATATAGAGGAAGGAGTGAGTAAATATACAGCAAGCCAAAAAAGAAAAGAAAAAGACACGATGTAGACAGTGAAGAAAAGACATAAGTAGTTGCCTTGCCAATTTGCATAGAGGGCAAGACTTACTGCAGTGATGGAAGGCAAAATATCACAAAGATTAGACTTTTTAAAATTTTTGGATACCCCAATTTATTTTTACCTTAATTTTTTCAAATTAATATGTATTATATATCTAACCTTTAAACTCATCACTATATTACATTTTACTTATAATGGAACCTGGCAATATATTGGGCTTCACTTTTCAGGAAGTTTTGGATCACAGGGAGGTTCAACAATGGCAGCAGAGGAATACTACTGTGGAATGTTACTGACAAGGGACACATAGTTGTCAGGGAGTTCTCCAGGGCATATATCCAGGGTACATAAAAAGTTTGGATATTTTCATAGTGGATACAATTAAAAAAAAAAAACTGAGGGAGTGCTGAGTTCCTAGCCAGGAGAGCTCTATCACAGTCCTTAAAGGAACAGCAACAATCCCCCAAGTGCAACGGCAAAGACCAAAAAAGAAGGAAGGTCCAGCAATGAGTCCGTGATACTAATGACTGTGTTTGTGAGCCCGTGCACCTGAAATAAGAACAAGGCCTAAAGTTGTAGGGTGCCTAAGAGTTTCCCCCTGAGTGTCTCCATGTTGCTCAAATGTGGCCAGTCTCAAAGCCAAACTCAGCATGTAAATGTGTTGCCTTCCCCCCAGCGTGGGACATGACTCCCAGGGATAAGCCTCCCTGGCACTGAGGGATTACTACCAAGTACCAGCTGATGATGTAACTAGAAAATGGTCTTGAATAAAAGGGTCAACTCGGACCAACAGAATATCTCAGTCTACATATAATACCAGGAGTTAAAAATGCTTTTTGACCTGAATTGAGGGGGAAATGGAAAGGACAAATGAGTTTATATGGCTATGAGACTCCAAAAAGAACTGGGAGGTTATCAGAGGGGTTGCCCTTATGCACACCTCAGCAGAATCACAGAGACCGATAAAGTAGATACAACCCCGGGTCTTGGTTCTTCTGAGGGCTACAGGGACTCACAGGTTCTATGGTCATGGAAGATGAAGTTCAGTGTCATCTCAGTTGGCCCTTCTTTAGAGTTTGTGTTTCTATGTGACGGAGCTGGACTCAGGTGTGATCTTTGTTCGCAAGCCTCTCCTGTTACTTTTACTGGAACTGTATTTGGTACTGGGGTTTAATATATACCCAGGGGACCTGAATCTCTGGACTAACCATGTGATAACCAGGCCCTAAGCCTCAACAGACTTCAGCTCCTGCACTCTGGTTTATTTGACTTACCTCACTCAGCTAACATGGAGTTGAAGAAGGTCAACCACCACACCAGGGAGCCAAGAGTGCTTACAACTGACAGCAGGAGGATTGCATCCAGCATCCATGTGGAACTAAGCCTCCTCTTGTTACAGATGTGGAGTGGACACAACCATTCCAAGGTCCACAGGATGGAGGAAGAGAGTCTGGATTAGAGTGGATTTACTGATAATCTATTCATGAACTATTGTGATTAGTAATCGAAGAAAATGTGGCATTGGTGTGGAGAAAGTGGCCATGGTGGTTGCTGGGAGTAGGGAATGGAAGGAAGAGATGAGATGTGGAGGCGTTTTCGGGACTTGGAGTTGTCCTGGATGATGCTGTAGGGACAGTTACTGGGCATTGTATGTCCTCCCATGACCCACTGGGTAGAACGTGGTAGAGTGTGGACGATGATATGGACCATTGACCATGAGGTGCAGCGGTGCTCTGAGATGTATTCACCAAATTCAGTGGATGTCTCATGATGATGGAGGAGATTTTTGTTATGGGGGAAGGAGTGTGGTGAGGCGGGTGGGGAGTATATGGGACCTCATATTTTTTTAATGTAACATTAAAAAAGTAAATATAGACAAAAAATGAAATATTTTTTGAGAGTGCCTGATAGATTAAGGGAATGTAGCATCTATATTATAAAAGGTAATAAGGGAATATCAAGCAAAAATCATGAGAAATGTATTATATGATTCCTAAGGCACATAGACTTTTCATTTCTTACTTGAAAAAAAAAGCATCCAAATCCAATAAGCTAACATCTACATGGATTTCCTTTCACAATTATTCGAATTATGAATTCTGACTACCAGATGCTAAATCAGAGAGAACTTCCCTGTTGATGATTACCAGTTGAAGAACAAAGTTCTTGAAAAGCAAGTTGGATCTTTTCTCTGCAAACTGTTCATTCTATTTAATAATATCACAGTATTGCCAAGGTGTAGGATCTTATTGTTATTATCGAAATGCTAGAAGCTTTATATGCTAACTGATGGCTGGAATCTCACAAAATATTCCTCAGCTATCACAGTCCAAGGAAAGAGACATTACCATGGTGTACAAGTTAGAAAAGGAAATGGGAAACTAAAAGAGAGACACTTATCAAATTTGGATCATATTTTAACTTTCACCATGTTACCATGAATAAAAAATGATATTCTCCTTCAGAGTTTATTCAAGAAGATGTCCCCCCCAAATGACCAATAAAATAGAGAAGCCACACAAACAGAATTTTTTTTTTCATGCCATTGACAGAGCTAATTTGAGTCATTGCTTTAGTGCTTTGACTACTGAATCTCATTTCTGTTTTGTGTTTCTCTTTCTTCATATCTAAAATGAAACAATGAAGCACCCCTAATTTTAAGTCTGCAGCAGAAATTAGCATAAATAAAATTATTTGGAACACACAAATGATAAGTAAAGGGTTTTGTTGTATTACCTGCTAAAGGCAGCACCTATCATATCTCATTTTACAGGAGCAGTAAAATACCAAAGCAGTGAAGTGCCAGAATACTCATCATAAAAAGCAATGAATGGGAGGAAGAGTCAAGATGACATCAGTTTAAGTGGCCATCACCACCACTCTCACAAAAGGGGTGGAGAAGGGTTAAGATCTTGCCTGAGTGAGCTCTTTTGGGAGCCCACGGAGCAGAAGGCTTCAGGACATCGATCTGGATGGAACAGGACAAAGATAAAAAGCCCAAGGGAAAAACATGAGTTTCTCACTCTGGTGGCTGGAAATGGTGGGCAGCTAAGGCCCACCCTCAAGGCAAAAAGCTACTGCGAACCCCCTGACTCCCACTAGCCATTTGGTGGGAAGAAAACTTCTCCAGGATTAAGATGGCTCTGGTGAAGGTTGGAGAGGGGTTTTCTTTCTGTGAGTTTGCTTACCTGGACTCCCTTTGAACTTTAGGGAGCATACCAGCTGTCAAGAGGTGGTCTTGGGAAGAGGGGAGAGGCAGATCTTCTTAGGCAGCATGATTTGCCAAGCTGACCTTGGAGATGAGAAATTGGGCTGGGAGAGTGCAGAGTCAGGCAATCAACTGGGCTAGTGCAGAAAACTATAAAAAATCTAACTCTAATGGAGGCAGGCAGTAGGAAGCACTTAATAACCTGACAAGGGCCTATTTAGGGTCCCATGGGAGGAACGGGAGGTCTAGAAGGTTGAGAGTCATTTCTCTGTGGTGAGTTTGCAAACCAGCGTCCCATTTGAATTTCAGAAAGGAACTCAACTAAACCAGGAGAGGTAAGGGGGTATTGGATCATGCAGATTATCATGCCCTGCTGCCCTAGGAGAGAAAGCAATGAGAATAGAAAGGAGGCAGGGACAGACAGGCTTCTAACCAGCAGGAATCTACCCAACTGCCAAGAGTCAAACATGCCCTAAGGAAAGTGACTTGATAAATCTCTAGCTAACAGATCCAATGAGCAAATTTAGCTCAGTGGAGGAGTCTCCACTTTGAATATACGAGGCCCCTGGCTCAATTCCCTGGCTCTCCTTAGAGTAGTGATACATTGGGTTATCAAACACCCAACTGTTACTTTAGGACAGGGAATACATAGACAGCATTTTTGTATTAGCTTCTCTAGGGTATTTCATTTTTCTAAATAAAGGTTCCTTTTTAAAAATTTAATTTGCATTACTTGTTAAAACTTAATTCAAAACCTGCAAAGGACATAGACAAAAAAAAAAAACCCTGCAGAGGGCAGGTGGCATGGTAATTGATTGATGAACAAAAGGACCCTTAGAAGCTCCTAAGGGGCATAAGGAAGAAAGCTCTTTTTCCGAAGTGTTTGATTTCTTGCATGAGAGTTTGTTTTTTGTCCTTTTTGTCACTATTTCTTTCCCCCATTAAAAAAAAAATAGATGCTGCTGTCTTTTTTCTTGTTTGATGTGTTTCCCCCTTCCTTTGCTTCTCCTTTTTTGTATACTAGTTTTGTCTACCTAGGCTATTTTGATTCCTTCCTTCATATTTCTACTTTCTGCTTTCTGCTTTTATTCTTATATTCCACCTCTCTTTTTTTAGTCTTTAATTTGTCTTGTTTTTATTTCTATCTCACCTATTCTCTGTTTCCTTTCTTTTTAAAAGGTATTCTTATTGTCTTTTCTTTTCTCTTTCCCTCTTTTCTTATCATTCTTTCCTTTTAATTCCTTCTAGATATTTTTCTCTATTTCATTTTCCATTTCATTGTTTGTATCCCACTTTTTTATTCTTATTCCTCTGCATGTCTTACAAGAGTTAATTATTCGTTTTCTTAGGTCTCATATTGTTTTTCTTCTACCATTTAATATTGTTATTACTATTGCCCTTTTTCTCTCCTTACCTCTGTGCCTTTCTTTGGCCTTAATCTTTTTCTTTCAAGGGAATATAGACAACAGCAAAGAAATAGAGAAAGAGGAACAAAGTGTCAAAGAGAAAAAAAAAACCTCACACACAAAAACAGCAACTTAATAAACCCCTAGAGTAGGGACAGAATTTAATCGACTGCATAAATACATGAAGATAAAGAGATACTTAAACACCAACAAAAATTTATAAAGATACTAAGCAATAGGAAGACATGGTACAGACCAATGAACAAACTGAGAACCAAAAGGAGATGCAGAGCATGAAAAATCTAATCAGAGTGGTCCAAATAAATATAATGAATGCACTTAATGAAGTGAAGGAAGAGATTAAGGATATTAAGAAGACATTGGCAGAAGATAATGAAGAGATTGTAAACATACATAAGATGATAATGGATATGATGGTGAAGAAAGGCAGAATCCAAGAAATCAAAAATACACTGGATGCACATAACAGCGGCTTTGAACAGGCAGAGGAAAGATTTAATGATGTGGGGGACAATACATCTTAAATCAACAGAGAGTAGAACAGATAGATAAAATGATAGAAAAAAAATCCATCAGGGATTTAGGGATTTGAATTTAAAAAAAAAACACTTAAATATATGCATTATAGGCATTTAAGGGAGAAGAGAAGTGAAAGGGGACTCGAGTGATGCTGAAAACTTCCCAACCCTATTGAGGAAGATTAATGTAAAAGTTGAGGAAGCACAGCAAAACCCAAATAGTGTAAGTCCCAAAAGGTCTACACCAAGACATATACTTGTCAAATTGTCCAATGGTCAAGACAAAGAGAGAATCTTGAACGCAAGAGGAAAGAGAACCATTACATACAAGGGAAGCCCAATAAGATTAAGTGCTGATCTGTCATCTGAAAGCCAGAGTCAGGAATGCAGAGGTATGACATGTTAGTCTGTTAAAAGAAAAACTTCCCACCCAAAATTTGCTATCCATCAAAACTGGCATTCAAAAATGATAGAGAATTCAAAAACAGATAAACAGAAATTAAGAGAGTATGGCTATAAGAAACCTGCTCTTCAAGAAAGGCTAAAGGGAGTGTTTCAAATTGAAAGGAAGAAACAGGAGAGACAGAGTTGGAGGAGAGTAAGAACAAGTAAAAAGACAAAAAGATAAGTAAAAACATTAGACACACATAAACCCAAAGAAAATATGACTAATGTAAGTAATTCATTGACAGTTATATGACTGAATGTTAATGGATTAAACTCACCAGTCAAGATACACAGGTTGGCAGAATGGATAAGGAAACATGACCCATCTATATGCTGTCTACAAGAAACCCACCCTAGTCCCAGGGATTCAAGGAGGTTGAAAGTGAATGGCTAGAAGACAATTTTACAAGCAAACAAAAATTTTTAAAAAAAAGCTGTGGAGAGAAGCTATACTAATATTGGACAGATAGACTTTAAGTTCAAAACTATTTTAAAAGATGAAGACAGACACTGTATGTGAGTAAAAGAGGCAATCTTTTGAGAAGAACAAGTATAAACATGTATGTATAAAACTAGGGTGCCTCAAAATACAACTAAGTGGAGAAATACATGCCTCTACAATTATAATGGGGGACTTTAATACATCATTGTCACCATTAGACAGAACATTTCAACAGAGAATCAGTTAAAAAAAAAGACTTAAATAATACATTAGAGGATCTAGATCTAATAGATCATATAGAACATGTAGATCATAGAACATATATAGAACACTACACCCAAATACAGCAGGATATAATTTCTTCTTGAATACACATGGATCATTCTCCAAGATAGACCACATATTGGGACAAAGAACAACTCTAGATGAATTCAGAAAGATTGAAATTATATACAATAGGATGAAGCTGGACATTAGTAAGGGCCAGAGATTAGGTACAAAGATATGGAATTTAAGCAACACACTCAGACAAACAGTGTCAAGGAGGAAAATATAAAAGAAATCAGTAACTACCTTGAAGCTAATGAAAATGACAGCAAACATATAAAAAACAATGGGATGCAGCAAACTCTGTACTGAGATGGAAATTCATAACCATAAATGCACATAACAAAAAGGAAGAAAGAGAAAAAATTCAAAGACCTAACTGCACACCTAGAGGAATTAGAATAAGAACAACAAACCAATCCCAAAGGAAATAACAAAGATTACAGCAAAACTAAATGAAGTAGAAAATTTTAAAATGACTAGAAAAAAATTAAAATAAGAGCTGATTATTTGAGATTGATAAAATTAACAAACCCTTATTTAGACTAAAAGAAATGAAGAGAAAAGGTGCAAATACCAGAAATATGAAATGAGAAAGGGGATATCACCACTGTCCCCACAGAAATAGAATATCATAAGAGGATACTTTGAAAAATTGTATGCCAACAAGAAGGATTGTCATTACCCTGCACTTGAGGAATGGTTGCACTTCCATTAGAAAATGTGGCAGAGTTCCCCAGGATGGAAATTCAATAGTCTTTTGATTATTGTGTGAATCTCTGCACATTGTAAAATGTCCCATGAACATTTGAACACATTTATATAACTTATATGTATTCCCAAGTGAACTTTCTCCCATGCATCCCCCATCACTGACATCCCACAAAAATGACCTTCACCTGCCATAGTTGTAACCCTTCTGTGGTCCAAAACTTCTTTAAAAATGAAGCCAAAAATATCACAAAATTCAATTAATAGGAAAATGAAATAAAAATAAGTTTAAATATAAATGAAACATAATAATTTAGAAAACCTAACATAAAATATTAAAACTGGAATATTAAAAAATGAAAACTATTTTTTGTTTTGCCTTTCATCACCCTAATATCTGTTGTTCTGTGTGTAAAGTGACTTTTTTTCCATTTCTTCCCGTGTCTTACTTTTCTTCATTTTGTCTTCAAAGAAGTTTTAGGTCACAGTAAAGTCACATTCAGAATACAGGGAACTCTCATATACCCACAATCTTCCTCCTCCACCACCCCCCCTTGTACCAATAGCCATTTTATATATGGATGGTACATTTGCCACATCTGATGTACAAATATTGAAACAAAGCCACTAACCATGATCAATGGTTAACATTACAGTCTACACTCTAGGCCACACACTTTTTTTCCCTTCTTTATTTATTTATTTTGTTACATTCAAGAAATAGGTCCCTATACACTCCCCACCCCTCTCACCCCACTCCTTCCACATCAACAACCTCTTTCATCATCGTGGCACATTCATTGCATTTGGTGAATACATTTTGGAGCACTGCTGCACCACATGGATAGTTTACATTGTAGTTTACACTCTCCCCCAGTCCACCCAGTGGGCCATACACTTTTATAAATTGTTGATGAAATTCAATATAACCTGTACCCATCATTGCTGATCATGCAGAACACTTCCATTGACCTCTAAATACACCCTCTTCCACTTACTCTATTCCTCCCTACCCCTCCTTTCAGTGCCCACTGCGACCATCAGGCTTCACTACTTGAAGGTCAAGATTCATAGTTACTTGAAATAACACTGAGGGCTTCACACACTGGTCTGTCTTCCCCTATTAGGAATGACTCATGCTCTTGAGAGACACCCACCCTTCAGTTTGAGGCCATATTTGGCCTCCCCAGGAAAGGAGTCCGTCTTCTTCCCCCTCATTATGTGGGTCACCACATACTGATACAACACGTTATGATGAAATAATCACTCACACATCCTCTAGAAGACAGCCCCAGGTGTGCCCTGTCCCAAATTCCTGCCCATCCAACACCTTAAACCAGTAACCCTTCCTTGTCATATTACCAAAAGAGCATTCCTAAGATTGTAGTTTCAACCACATACCTGCCAATCCCCAGTGTTCACCTGCTTTCTTCCCCAACTCTACCCAAGTTCCATGGACCATCCAACTCACCCTCCCCACCCTACTCCTTATTAAACTTGCACCACTCAACCCAAGAGTATTACTACACCACTGTCATATGCCTTCACTGCACAACTACTCACTTCCATTATATCATAGACTTCAAATTTAGAGGTGTAGACTCACAAACATCTCCCTTTTTATTTCCTATAAACCTATATCCCAGACTCTAACTCCCTGACTCCACTTGATTAGCTTAATACATATCAGTGAAGTCATGTAATATTAGTCCTTCAATGCCTGGCTTGCTTCGCTCAACATAAAGTCCTCAAGATTCATCCATGTTAACTCATGTATTAGTACTGTATTCCTTCTTACAGCTAAATAAGTTTGTAACCCAATGAATAAAATAAGTTTCCATGAGTCCATAATGATATAAATAAATGGTTGAATAAATAAATAAATGGGGAAGAGATTATTTTTTACAGAAGAATAACAATTTATAAATGTAGGAGAAATTAGGGAACTAGAAAATTGCTGTAAGAATACCATAGGCATTATTGCTGCAGACTATATCAACAGATAAATGCCAGAATTAGCAATTGAAACATTCAGGAAAAAGAGGATATTTGCATAGCCTAAAAGTATCTCCCTCCCCAAATATCAGTTATCATGGTTGTGTTTTAACATGCACACACAAACTTGCACCACAGGAAGTGCTTAATATCTTCCCTCGAGTCAGACCTGATTTAGACACTTATTGCTTTAATTTTGCTCTTGTATTTTATTTTTTATTATCATTTTTAAGATACATAGATAAAACAAAATGTTATATTAAAAAATATAAGAGGTTCACATAAACTGCCACTTCCCCACGCAACACACACACTCCTCCTACATGACAAACCTCTTTCATTAGTGTGGCACGTTCATTGCATTTGATGAATACACTTTGGAGCACCACTACACAGCATGGATTATAGTTTACACTGTAGTTGACAATCTCTCCCAGTCCATTCAGTAAGTTATGACAGGATATATAATACCTGCATCTGTCCCTGCAATATCATTCCTGACAAATTCAAGTCCAGAAAATGCCTCCATATCACACCTCTTCTTCCCTCTCCCTGCCTTCAGCAAATCCCATGGCCACTGTCTTCACATCAATGATACAATTTCTTCCATTTCTAGAGTCACAATAATTCTACAGTAGAATACCAATACATACACTCTAATCCATACTTTATTCCTCCATCCTGAGGACCCTGGGATGGTGATGTCCACTACACCTCTAAATTGAGAGAGTACTTAGATCTCACATGGATGATGGATGGAATACTCCTGTTTGCAGTTTTAGACACTCGGTTCCCTAGAGTGGTGGTTGACCATCCTCACCTCCCTGTTAGCTGACAGGGTAAGTACAATGAACTGGAGCATAGGTCTTGTAACTTTGCTGAGGCTCAGGGCCCAGCTGGCACATGGAAAGTCCAGAGAGTCAAGTCTCCTGAGCATATAACAACCCCAGCACCAAACACAGGTTCAGTAAATGTAACAGAAGAGGCATGTGTAAAGAGGACATATCTGAGCCAACTCCATCATACTCAGGAGCACAAATTCCAAAGTAGGGCCCACTGTCAAGGCACTGAATTCCAGAGTCACCTGTCATGACCATAGGACTGGGGTGTCTCCCTAGCCCTCAGGAGAACCACTACCTGAGGTTTTATATACTATGGCTGTCTCTGAGATCCTGCTGAGACATGTGTAAGCACGACCCCTCTGATGACCTGACCCATTTTGAAGTCTCTTAGCCATATAAACTCATCTGTCTTTACTATTTCATTCTTTTATTCGAGGTCTTTTTTCTAGTAGCATCACTAGCAGGTGCTTGGTTGCAATCCCTCGGCTCCAGCAATTCTCATCACTGGGATTCATGTGCCATGCTTCGGGGAAGGTAATGCATTTTCATGCTGAGTTTGGTTTAGAGAATGGCCACATTTCAGCAACATGGAGGCTCTCAAGGGATAACTGTTAGGCACTCTGTAGCTCTAGAACTAGTTGAAATTTCAAGCACATAGGCTCATAAACATAGTCATCAGTATCAAGGGCCCATCATTGAACCATCTTCACTGGTCATTTCTCTTGTGCTTGGGGGATTGTTGCTGCTCCATTGGGACATTTTTAATGAAAATATTGTGGAAATGGAAAAGTAGTAACTGCAAAGTATCAGGAACCTTTTTGACCTGATGATCAATGTTAGCACCACTAGTAATATGTTATATTGATATTATGTACACCCAATATTATATAATTAGAAGGAAATATCACCTTTTTAATATACATACCCCAAATCAATAACCTCAGACCATTAAAGAAAAAACACCTGACAAAAGTGTCAAAATCATGAAAGACAAGGAAAGCTGAGAAAACTATCACAAATAGAGATTCAGGAGAAATGCAACTAAATACAATGTAGTACCCTGGATTGGATCCTGAAAGAGCAAAATGACATTAATGGAAAAAGTAGACAAAGCTGAATAAATTCTATAGTTTAGTTAATAGTACTGTACATAGGTTAATTTCTTGATTTTGATAAATATCCCATAGCTATGCAAGATGTTAATTTTAGGGTAATATTGGTGAGTAATATGTGAGAACTCACTGGATTATCTTTGCACATTTTCAATAAATCTGATTTATTTTTAAAGAAAATGCTAAAATGGGAAATAGAATGAAAATGTAAGATTATCGTTTTAGTGGAGTGATTATGATGATTTTTCCCACTGGTATATGATAATCTGGTTTGTTGCAGTTTATAACAAAATAAGAATTCTATAACTTGGTTGTTACCACTTGTGTTTTTGTAAGTGCCAATCTGTCCATAAGTGTTTTTTTTAAATGTGGAGATATAGGAGAACTTGGAGTTAGGTATGAAACACATAAATTCATAATAAAACAACTGAAAACTGACATTTTTATCAAAGTCTTATAAAATGTTATTAGTATGCCAATAAATAGACATCAGTGAGGCAATGGATTGCAAAATCTCATTTGACATCAGCCCAACTCTTCAAGGTCAGTTAGTAATGAGGAAAAAAGTGTCAACCACTGAAATAGGAAATGTTTTCTGAATTTTGTTCCTGCTGCCTTTTCATCTCCTATAAAAGAACACAAGTAAAAATGCAAACTAACAAATAATTGGTCTGCAGTGAATTAAAACTGAATTCATTCTGTTATGTTTTTGGCAGCTTGAAGCTCTTTATATTTTAGTTTTTCTGCTATTCCCTAAATGCAGATTGCTTGATGGTATGTAAAAGAGCTGATTAGATATAAATACCAGCCAGCACCCAAATAACAAGGATCATAATCATCATACAGTGAGCAGATGTGCATTCGATAAATTGTTTTTTTTTCTAATACTGCAGCAACTCAAACATTTTCTAGTTCCAAAAGTGTTTTTTCTCTTTAAAGGCCAGATCCCATTTTTATAAATCCTACTAATACAAGTTTCAGAAAGCCAGAAAATCTAAGGTTTTGTGAACTTTGGTTACAAAAGATAGACAGAACTCTTATTGATTCTGTCCTTCTCTGATTCCTTAAATGATAGCACAACATATAGAAATAATGTTGATGAGATCAGTGCAAGAAGAAAATACTGTATTATAATTGAAGATTGAGAAATAGATAGTTCTCTTCTATAAAAGTGAGCTGTATTCATTTTTTGCTCTGCCTTACCATTTTCTATTTTGATCTACTATTGAAAAGTTTTGATGCAGTGTTTCAATGTCACTTCAGATTGATAATTCTAAATTCAACTTAATTCAAAGCATATTTCTTGAGTGCTTTTTCTGTTCCTGGTGCTGTTCTAAGTGTGGGTAAACAAGAGAGACACTGTCTCTCCTTCTCTCCAGGAGCTAGCAACCTTGTTTGGAAATAAGACAAAAAAAAAAAACACTTAAAATTATATAACAAATAATTTGAAGTTTTTATTTCTATGTAAAAAATACAAGGTACTGCCTGAGAAAATGATGGAGGAGTTACCTGAGGCAAATCAGGAAAACCTCTTTGAGCAAGTAACATTTAAACTGAGACATAACGTAGACCGATGAAAAGAAATCACTCTTGTTCTCCAGGTAACAGCAGAAATTCATGCTATTGACTTTGTGATCATATGTCAGCCTTGTTTTAAAGCTAGAGAAAACAGCTGCCAGCTTATGGTTAAAAATGGCATTTAAATGTCTTTCTATCCTCCCAAGACTCCACTAAAATGATACTGAAAGGGTTAAAGCAGGAAGTAGGCATACTATTAAACAGGGGAAAAAGAAATGGAAAGAAGAAAGCAGAAAACAAAATTTCACAATCTGAAGAGCAGATGAGTGAGTGGAAAGTGATTTAGCACAACCATCAATTTTAAATCCCAAGCTCACAGTGAAGAAAACCAAGAAGAAACAAGATTTATGTAACAGTATCCCACAAAAAGCTGAGGGAGATGTTATGCCAGGACCTCTAGAAAGTGAAAGAGGAACTAAAGTCAGGAATATTGATTTAAAAAATGATTTGAGATGTTAGAACCCCCCCCAAGCCCCTTCTCTACTGTGTAGAGCTGAGCATTCTACTAATGTCCTTTCCCTATCCATGGAAAAATGGTGGAAGTATATTCATAAGAGAAAGTAAAACAAAGGGTCTGTGGAATGGGTGACCCTAGGTATAGTTAAAGAATGTGGTACTTTATTAAAACATAGGATTATGTGAAAGTTCATATGGTGAATATTAAGAACTGAATAATTTTTCACTCATTGAGATTCCAGAATTCTGGGAGATAGGTTTATTGTCTGCAGTGAGAAAATCCAGTCATCCCCAAAGAAAATAATCTAACCATATCACACTATGACACTCACAGTCAACAAAATCTATTCTGCACAGATATGCTAATCTACTTTTTAGTGTCCAACACTTAACTATGAAGTGTCAGTGCGGGAACATTAAGCATTTTAAAAATGTTTCCAATTTAAAAGATAGATATCAAAACAAATAGACATAGTAAAGCAACTTGGAGGAAATGAAGACTAAGAATGAGAAAAATGCTAAAAATTAATGTCCTCAGAGAAATAAGAGAAGTTATTCAACTATGAAACAAAACTAAACTAAATATTATATAAAAAGAAAAATTAAAGAACAATAAATTGAATATTTTAACAATTTGTCAGATATGGAAAACTCAATAGAAGTGTTGAAAAATAAAGCTCAAGGAGGATTTCATCAAATAAAATAAAAGGAAAAAGAGATGGAAAATTGGGGGGAAAAGATAGTAAAAGTAGAAGACCTGTCCAGAAGATTCAAGATTCAAATAATAGGAGTTTGCAGAAAGGGAATATATAAAAATTCCAGGGAAGAAACTATTCAAAGAAATTATCCAATGAAATTTCCCAACCCCAAATAACATGACTTTCCAGACTGAAAGGCCCATCAAGTGCCTAACACAGTGAATGAAAGTAGCCTTCACCTAAATACATTATCAGGACATTTTAAAACACTGAAGGAGAAAAAAGTTCCCAAAAGTTACAGGAAGAAAGAACATGTTTTGCACCAAAGATCAGAGATCAGAATATAGTGGTCTTTCCAACAGTGCTGGAAGTTAGAAGACAATTAAACAATGCTATCAAATTCCTGAACAGAAAATTATTTTCAACCTCATGTTCTATTATTTTTAACTATACCTCAAACTAAGGGTAGAATAAAAACTTTTCCAATAAATAGGTTCTCAAAAACTTCCATCCAGGCACCCTTTTCCAGGAAGCTACTAGAGTATATGCACATAAAACCAAGTAAAATACCTAGAAAAATGAAGGAAACAGGGGCTATATTACAAATGAGAGACTTCTTATGGTCATGGTGAAGGCACAGCAGACCTGGACATCAACCAAACAACACTGATTCTCGGAAAGATAGTAAAAAGCTGAAATTGTGCTTTATTGTATGAAAGAAGATTTAAATAATTGGGAAGACTTTGAGCATAAATTAGTGAGTAATAATAGAAAACTAATCAATCAAAAGCAAAACAATTAATAACAGAAGGAAGAATAAAAGTTGTTCAGGAAAAGAAAAGTAAACCTAGCTTATTACATAAGAGACCTATGGAACACCATGAAGACTACCAATATATGCATTATGAAAGTCCCAGAAGGAGAGGGAATAGAGATTAGGGCAGAAGGGATATTCAAAGAAATGATGGCAAAAATCTTCACATTTAAGGAAGGACATGAATATGTACATTCCAATACTCAGTGAAAACCAAGCAGGAGAAAATCATAGACACATAATAATCAAACTGTTAAATGAGGAAGTCAAGAAGAGAATCCTGAAACCTGCAAGAGAAAGCAAACAGTTATTGAAAGGGAATTCCAATAAGATAAAGTGCCAATTTCCCTTCAGAAACCATGGAGGAAAGAAAGAAGTGAGGTGAAATATTTAAACTGTTAAAAGAAAACAATTGCCCTACAAGAATTTTATATCCACTGAGACTTCCATTCAAACTGAGGGAGATATTAAAACATGGGCAGATAAACAAAAGCTGACTGAGTTCATCACTATTAGACCAGTCCTACCAGAAATACTTAAGGGAATTCTTCAGACTGAAAGAAAAGGTCACTAATGATGAATCAAAGCAGTGTAAAAAAATAAAGACTGCCAGTAAAGGTAAGCAAATGAGTAATAATAAATGCCTCTACTATTGTATTTTTGAAATGTATCTCCACTTTATATTTTGCACACAGATTATGCAAATGCATGAAAAGTAATGATAAATCTATAGTTTCTACATACAATGTATAAAGATATTCTTTGTAACAAGTACAACAAAAAAGCTGGGAGTCAGATTATATAGGAACATTGTACATGTATGCTATTGATATTAAGTTGGTATGAAATCAAATGACATTGTTATAGATTTAGTTTGTTAAATTTTGGCCCATGATAGCCAAAAAGAAAATATATGAAGAATATATAGACAAAGAAATGAGAAGGGACTCAAATTGGCATAATACAAAAACTCAAATTAATAAAAGACTGACATTATCAGAAGAATTGATAGTAAAAAATGTATAAAAGTTACAAAGACAAAATAACCAATTGGCAAAATAAAGTCCTGCATTATCAGTAGTAAGCTTAAAACTAAATAGTCACAGTAAATTCACTTACAAATGTATGGGACTCCCATACACCGAACATCAAACCCCTTCCCCCTTCCCCAGCAATGATATTTTAACATGTGTATGTTATGTTTGCTGCAAACTGATGTACAAATATTGAAACATAGCTAGTAACCATGGTTCCATTATGATTTAAATTATGATTTAAATTTTATACTGTACACTTTTATAAATTTTTGGTTAAATTATAGTTTCCAATGCAGACTACACGATTTTATAAATTTTTGGTGAAATTTAACATGACCTGCATCCATCATTGCAGGATCATATGTGACTTTTCTGTGACCTAAAACTTTTTTGAAGACATAATTTTTTAAAAAGGATGTAGACACTGAGGAAGAAATGGAATAGATTGCCTTGCCACTGTACATACATGGCAACACCTATTAGAGTGATGAAAGGCAAAACATCAAAAAAATTAAATTTTTCATTTTAATACCCCAATTTACTTTTTCCCTATTTTAGTTTTTCTGAATTATTATGTATTCTATTTTTAATCTTTAAACCTATCATTACTATTTTATTTAACTATTAATTGAATTTGGCAATATATTAGGCTTCATTTTTTAAAAAAATTTTGGATCACAGAGGGATTCAAATATGGCAGGGGAGTAGCACTGATGTTGGATGTAATTGAAGGGGATGCATGAGTGGGAGGAATTTCTCCAGGGCATGCATATAGGGTTATTGATATATTCAGATGTTCGTTGGGTATTAATATAGTGGGTAGAGATTCACATGACAACTGAGAGAGTACTGAGTTCCCATCAGGAAATTTTTTGCACTCCGCAAAGGAACAGCAGCAATCCCCCAAGTGTAAAGGCAAAGACCAGTGAAGAAGGATCGTCAAATAATGGGTCCTTGATTCTGGTGACTATGCTTATGAGCTTGCATGCTTGAAATTACAACTTGGCCTAGAGTTGCAGAGTGCCTATATGTTACTTCCTGAGACGCTTTATGTTCCTCAAATGTGGCCAATCTCTAAGTCAAACTCAGCATATAAATGCATTAACATCCTCTCACCATGGGACATGGCTCCCAGGGATGAGCCACTCTGGTGCCAAGGGATTGGTGCATTTAGAAAAAGACCTAGAATAAAAGTGGGAAATAGTAAAGGCAAATGAGTACATTTGGCTAAGAGACTTCAGAATGTGTTGGGAGGTCACCTGTGGAGTCAAAATTACAAGTCTCAGGAGGATTTCAAAGTCTTCCAAAGTAGATTCAACTCCAGGTAAAGGTGCTCTTGAGGGCTAGGGAGACACTCAAGTCTTATGGTCATTGCATATGGCTCTGGAATTCAGTTTTCTTGCCAGTGGCCCCTACTTTGGAGTTTGTGCTTCTGAGTGTGATGGATTTAGACTCAGATGTGATCTCTCTAAATATGCCTCTTCTGTCACATTTACTGAACCTGTGGGAGGCACTGAGTTTCTTGTATGCTAGGAGACTTAAATCTCTGGACTGTCCATGTGCCAGCTGGGCCCCGAGCCACAATAGTGTTACAACACCTACTCTTCAGTTTGTTGGACTTACCCAGGTCAGCTAACAGAGAGGTGAGAATGGTCAACCTCCACCCCAGGGAACCGAGAGTGTCTACAGCTGCAAGCAGGAGAATCCCACCATCAACCATGTGGGATCTAAGCCTCATCTCAATTTAAAGGTGGAGTGGAAATTGCCACCCCAGGGTTCTCAAGATGGAGTAATTAAATATGGATTAGAATTTACTTACTGGTATTCTACTACAGAATAATTGTGATCCTAACAATGGAAGAAACTGTTTCACTGATGTGAGAACAGTGGCCATGGGAGTTGCTGAGGGTGGGGAGAGGGGAGAACAAGTGTGATATGGGGGAATGTTCATGACTTGAAGTTGTCCTGGAAGGATATTGCAGGGATAGTTGCAGGACACAATATATCCTGTCATAACCCACCAAATGCGCTGGAAGAAGGTATAAACTACAATGTAAACTATAATCCATGTTATGTAGCAATGCTCCAAAATGTATTCATCAAATGCAATGAATGTGCCACTCTGAAGAAAGAGGTTGTTGATGTGGGAGCAGTGGCTATGTGGGAGTGGGGTTATATGGGAACCTCTTATATATTTAATATAATATTTTGTGTGATCTATGTATCTTTTTAAAAAGAGGAAAAAAAAGAACTAAACAAAAAAACAGTAAATGGTTTAAACACTCCTGTCAAAGTGCAGAGTGCCAGGTAAATAATAACCAAAAGACCAGTGAGATAGCTACTTTAATATCAGATGAATTAGATAAACTGTTTTGTGAGACAAAGAATGACATTATATACTGATAAAGGGTTCAAGTCAACAAGAATACATAACAACTATAAATATATATGTAACTGGTAGCAGATTGCCCAAATATATGAAGCAAATGTTGTTAGATTTGAAGGGAGATCTAGACAATTCTAAATGAAAGGTAGACTTCAGCACAAGACTTTGAAAAATGGATAGACTATCTAGACCGAAGATCAATAAGTAAATAGAAGATTTGAACACTATTCCAAACCAGCTAGACCTATAAACATATATAGAACACTTCAACAAACAACAACTGAATGCTCCTTCTTCTCAACAGCACATAGATCATTCCCCTGGATATACCATATGTAAGGTCACAAAACAAGTCTCAAAAAATTCAAAAATATTAAAATATTACAACATATATTCTTTGACCTCAATGAAATGAAGCTAGAAATTAGTAACAGAGTGAGACCTGGAAAACACAAATACATGGAAAGTGAACAATGCACTCTTAAACACCAATGTGTCTAAAGAAGAAATCACAAAGAAAATTAGGAATATATTTAAGCGAGTTAAAATAAAAACATAGCAGACCAAAACTTGAGGAATTAAACAAATGCAGTGCTTGCAGTGAAATATATAATGGCAAATGCTTACATTAAAAAAGAAGAAAGAACTCAGAGACTTAATTTCACAATGGGAGGATTTAGAAAAAGAAGAGCAAACTAAATACAAAGTGACCAGACGGAAGGAAATAGCAAAGATTAGAGCAGAGAGAAATGAAATAGAAATACAGAATAGAAAACAAAAAGTAGAACAACAAGCAAGATGGCAACAAAGTAAGGACATCCTAGTCTCAGCTCATGCTATAGGGCAATTAGTAATAACCCAGAGCTACCTAAAGCACACATTTTGGGACTCCAGGAGACCAGAAGAGCATCCTGCAACATCCTTGAAAGATTGGAAGGAGGAGAGTGTCCATCTGCAGAGAAGATTCATGAGTAAAGCACTCCACACCATGGAGGCTGGTGCCCTTGCTGGCACAAGACACCTCATGATCTATTCCACAGCTGGAATTGGAAGTTCCACTTATCAAAAATGAGGGAGGAGGAGATAGTTGATCACTAACTTCAGCTACTGATTAGTAAACTTGGCTGGCTAAAGTATAATCCTAAGAAAAGCTAAAACTTGAACATGTCCGAGTCAGAAAGAGAGCAGTAGCTGCCATTTTGTCTATCCCTGCATAAGGGGAAGCAGGGCAGACTTAAAATCACAATTACAGATGGAATTGGCATCTTTCCTACCAGATTGGACTACTGCTCTAACTTAATCCCCAGCCCCACCTCCAGCAGGGATGAACTTGGGGAACCTATACCCACCTCTACAGGAAAATACAGGCCATACCACAAAGGCTTGTCATCATTCACAAGCAGCCTCAGGAGATGTTCTGTAGCTGGAGTTGGGGGCTCTGTTTCCCAAAAATGGTGGAGGGAGTCAACTTCAGTTACTGATTGGTGGTTTCAGGTGGCTGGAGTATAACCCTAGGAACAACTGGAGTTTGGGTTTGTCCAGGTCAGAGGGGGGGCTGATAGCTGCCATTTTGACTCTTACCCCAGCAAGAGGGTAAGCCAATCTGAATAAAAATCACAGTGATGGGAGAGACTGGCTATTTTCACCCAGATGGGACTGCAGGCCTAGCATAGGATTCAGCCCTAGCTTGAGCTCAGAGGTCACTGGCAGGTCCTGTACCTAAATCTCTGGGTAACCGTAGGTACATTTGGCTGGCACAGAGTGAGTATTCAGAAGTCTACCATTAAAACTGTGATCTTTTTGGACCTGTATGGCATAAATTGCTGTCCATGCCTGCAACTCCATTCCTGCCCTAGGCAGGGAAGGAACAGGCATGAAGCTTCATCAGTCTCTCAGGACAACTAGAGACTATGCTTGCATGGCTCATATTATTACATGTGACTGTGGCACTGTCCCAACCCCTGGCAAAGGAGAAATTTGGGAAAAGCTTCACTTGTCCCTTGGGCAATGCAGATAGCCTGAGTCTCCACAGCATACACCAACACCCACATCCTTGGCCCTGACTATAAAACCAGAGAAGGAAAAAAGGGCAAGAAAGCTCTAAACTAGAGAAAGAAACTGCACTCAGAGTAAATACATCTAGTAAGTCAGATGTCAAGATGCTAACAAAAATTACAATCCATACAAAGAAACAGGAAGATATGGCCCAGTTAATGGAACATGATAAGTCTCCAGATGACATAAAAGAGTTAAGACAACTAATCATAGTTGTTCAAACAAATATTCTTAATAAATCCATTGAGATGGATACAGAGATTAAGGATATTAAGGAGACATTGGATGAGCACAAAATGAATTTGAAAGCATACATAGAAAAATAGTAGATCTTGAGAGGCGGGGCAAGATGGCATCTGAGTGAGTGCACCTTATAATCTCTCCTGCAAAGAAGCGGCTGAGTAGGGTTGGAGTCCTGCTGGACCAGGCTGTTTCAGGTGTTTGCAGAGCAGGAGGTGTCTGGACATTGATTTGGTGGGACGGTGACAGAGGAGATTATTGTAAGAGGTAGAATTCTCTTGCATGGAGGTCGGGTTCATTCACGGGATGCTTCCCCCTGGGGCTTGAGGCCAGTGGCAGTGATTCCTGGAGGCTTTGCTGTGCTGGAGAGTTCCCAAGCTCTGAGCAGGCTGTTTCAGGGGTCTGAAGGGTGGGAGGTGTCTGGAAGACAATTTGGTGAGACAGTGACAGAGGAGATTCTTGCGAGAGTTGCCATTTTGGGTTTCTGAATCAGAGGTCAGAGGTTCTGACTGGAGCCCCTCCCCCTAGGGCTGGTGACTGGGCGACGGTGATCCCTGGGATCTTTGTCCTGTGTGGGGGGTCACCAAACCCTGAGCAGGTTTGGGGGCTTGCAGGACAGGAGGAGTCTGGATGTAGATTTAGTGAGACAGTGACAGAAGAGATCCCTGCAAAAGGTGGAACTTTCAGTTTCTGACATGGAGATCAGAAGTCCTAGGAGAAAACTTCCACCTAGGGCTGGCAGCCTGTCTACAGCAGTCCCTGAATTTTTTGTAGTGCAGCAGTGCCCCCAACAGGCTGTTTCAGGGGCTTGCAGGGCAGGAGGTGTCTGGATGTTGAGTTGGTGAGACAGTGACAGAAGAGATTCTTGTGAGAGGTGGAATTTTGGGTTTCTGACACAGAAGTCAGAGTTTGCGAGTGGGACCCCACCCCCTAGAGTTGGCGCCCAGCTGCGGGGATCCCTGAAGGCTGTGTTGTGTTATGGTGCTCCCAGGCCCCCTGTTAACCAGATGTGTGGTTCCCAGGTCTGTGTCCCCTAAACCCTGGTGGCCCACGCTCCAGAGACTCACACACCTTGATTCTGCAATATCACAGACTTCCCATCCCTGAATCCACTGCACCCAGAGGTCCATCTGAGATCATTGATTATCCTAGCTCTTGGCATTTGTGGTTATTTCCTTTTTCTTTTTTTTTTTTTTTGTCTTGGTTGCTAATATTGCATTGTCTCCTGGTTTTTTTCTTGCATTTTCTCCCCCAAGATCCTTTTTCACTTATTTAGGTTTTTTTCTCCTTTTCTTTCTCTTGCTTGTTTTCCTACCTTTTCTTTGTCCACTCCCTTTTTTTCTTTTCTCTCATTTTCTTCTTATTTTATTTTATTTATATAATAGGTGCTGCAGGGAGCAATTTACATTTGCGTGTTTCTTCATCTTCCATTTCCTCTTTTCTGTGTGAATTGACACCTACACTATCCCCTTTCCCCTGCATCTTACTATACTCTATCATCCACTATCTCTCTTACATTCCACCTCCCTTTCTTTGGCCCACAAATTGTCTGACTTTTAATCTCTAATACCATTGTTCTGTTTTCTGTCTTTTATCCACTCTTGATATTATTGTCTTTCTTTTCTCTTTCCCCCTCTCATGAAAACACTGGCTCTTTAATTCATACTATAATTCCTCCCCATATTCAGTTGACTGTCTCATTATAAGTACTCTACTTACTGCTATAATTCTACACAACTTACATGAGTCTAATATCCATTCTCCCAGATCTCACATTGTTGCTCTGTTAACATTTATTACCAATACTACTTTACACATTTTCTTTTCTTACTCATTTTGCTTTCCCTGGCCCTAATATTTTCCTTCAAAGTGAACTTAGCCAGCAACAAGAAAATAGAGTAAGAAGAATAAAGTGACAAAGAGAAGACATAACACTTATGCAAGAACAAAAACTAATTAATCCCCAAGACAAGACAAAGAAGCTAAGGAACTGATTAAACTCATCAAGATAAAATGATGACCAGACAGCAACAAAAACTACAAACCAAACCAATAATCAGGAAAACATGGCTGAATACAATGAACAAACTAAAAACCAAGAAGGGGAATAAAACATCAGAAAAGTAATTAAAGATCTCAAAACATATATAAGAGAACAACTTAATGAAGTAAAGGAAGAGATTAACAATATGAAGAAAACATTTAGAGAGGAAATTGCAGACATACACAAAAAGATAACAGAGATGATGGGGATAAACACCACAGTTCAAGAAATCAAAAAGACACTCTCAGCAAATAGAAGCGGATTAGAAGAGGCAGAGGAGAGAATTAGCAACATGGAAGACAGTATATCTGAAATCAAACAGATGGTAGAACTGATAGATAAAAAGAAAGAAAAAATCCAGCTAGGACTTAGGGACCTGAATGACAACATGAAATGCACAAACATACATATTATAGGCATCCCAGAAGGAGAAGAAAAGGGAAAGGGGACAGAAGGTGTGTTGGAGTAAATAATGGCTGAAAAATTCCCAAATCTACTGAGAGAGATGGATGTACATGCCCAGGAAGTACAATGGACCCCAAACATCATAAATCCCAACAGGCCTACCCCAAGACATATACTTATCAAATTATCCAACACTCAAGACAAAGAAAATTCTAAAAGCAGAAAGAGAAAACCATCACATAAAAGGGAGGCTCCATAAGACTAAGTGCTGATTTCCCATCTGAAATCATGGAGGCAAGAAGGCAGTGGTATGATGTAGTCAAGGTACTGAAAGAAAAAATATTCCAACCAAGAATACTCTACCCAGCTAAACTAGCATTCAAAAATGATGAAGAGTTCAAAATATTCACAGATAAACAGAAATGAAAAGAGTATGCCAACAAGAACCCTGCCCTTCAAGAAATACTAGAGGGAGTTCTGCAGGAAGAAAGGAAAAAACAGGAAACACAGTGTTGGAGGAGAGGGTAAGAGCAACAAAAAAGACAAAAGGAGAAGAAAACAAACAAACAGAATATGACAAACACAATTTCAATCAAAATATGGCTAACATAAATAATTCCACAAAAATAATAACACTGAATGACAATGGATTAAACTCACCTATCAGAAGCTTCAGACTGGGTGATTGGATAAGGAAATATGACCCATCTATATGCTGTCTACAAGAAAGACATCTTAGACCAAGAGATTCATGGAGGTTGAAATTGAATGGTTGGAAAACAATCTTACAAGCAAACAATAACCACGAAAAGGCCGGAGGAGCTATATTAATATCAGACAAAATAGAATTTAAATGTGAAACAATTGTGAGAGAAAAAGAAGGATACTACATATTAGTGAAATGGGCACTCTCTCAAGAGGAATGAACAATCATAAATATCTATGCTCCTGACAAGGGTGCCTCTAAATACGTGAGGCAAACACTGGAAAAACTAAGTGAAAGAATAGATGCCTCTACAATTATAGTGGGAGATTTTAATACACCACTATCAACTTTGGACAGAACATCTCAAAAGAAAATCACTAAAGAAACAAAAACTTTGAACAGCGTATTAGAGGAGCTGGATCTAATAGACATATACAGATCATTACACCTGAATACAGCAGGATATACATTTTACTCAAGTGCACATGTATCATTTTCCAGGATAGACCATATGCTAGGCCACAAAGAAAGGCTCAATGAATTCAGAAAGATAGAAATCATACAAAATAATATCTCTGACCACAGTGGAGTGAAGTTGGAAATCTGCAAGGGACAGAGGGTCAGATTTCACATGAAGATATGGAAATTAAACAGCACACTCTGAGAAAAACAGTGGGTCAAAGAGGAAATCTCAAAAGAAATTAATAACTACCTTGAAACTAATGATAATGATAACACAACATACCAAAACATATGGGATGCAGCAAAAGCAGTACTGAGAGGGAAATTTATAGTCATGAATTCATACAACAGAAAAGAAGAAAGAGCAAAAACTGAAGAACAAACTGCACATTTGGAGGAATTACTAAACAAACAAACAAACAAACAAAGTAACCCCACAGGAAGAAGAAAGAAAGAAATAACAAAGATAAGAGCAGAATTAAATTAAATAGAAAATAAGAAAGCACTTGAAAAGATAAACAAAACCAAGAGCTGGTTCTTTGAGAAGAACAATAAAATTGATGAACCCTTGGCTAGGCCAACAAAGAAAAAAAGAGAGAAGATGCAAATACACAAAATAAGAAATGAGAAAGGAGATATCACCATTGACCCCACAGAAATAAAGGTTATCATAAGAGGATTCTTTGAAAACCTATATTCCAACAAAAATGACAATTCAGAGGAAATGGACAAATTCCTAGAAACACATAAGCAGCCTATACTGATGGAAGAAGAAATTGATGATCTCAACAAACCAATCACAAGTAAAGAGATAGAATCAGTCATTAAACACCTTGCAACTAAGAAGAGACCAGGGCCAGACGGCTTCACAGATGAATTCTACAAAACATTCTGGAAAGAACTAACACCAATCCTCCTAAAACTCTTCCAAAAAAAAACAAAACAGAAGCAACATTACCAAACTCATTCTATGATGCCAACATTACCCTAGTGCCAAAGCCAAACAAAGACACCACAAGAAAGGAAAATTACAGACCAATTTCTCTAATGAACCTAGATGCAAAAATCCTGAACAATATACTTGCTAACAATATTCAACAACATATTAAACAAATTATACACCATGATCAAGTGAGATTCATTCCGGTTATGCAAGGATGTTTCAACATAAGATAATGAATCAATGTAATACACCATATAAACAGATTGAAGGAAAAAAATCACATGATCATATCTATAGATGCAGAAAAAGCATTTGACAAAATACAGCACCCTTTCTTGATAAAAGCACTTCAAAAGATTGGAATACAAGGAAATTTTTTGAACATGCTAAAGAGTATATATGAAAAACCCACAGCCAACATCATTTACAATGGGGAAATCCTAAAATCCTTCCCTCTAAGATCAGGAACAAGACAAGGATGCCCACTCTCACCTCTTCTATTTAAAATTGTCTTAGAAGTACTTGCTCGAGCACTGAGGCAAGAATCAGATAAAAAAAGGCATTCAAATTAGAAAGGAAGAAGTCAAAATTTCATTATTTGCAGATGACATAATCCTATACATAGAAAACCCTGAGAGGTCTACAAGAAAGCTTCTAGAATTCAAAAATGAGTTTAGTAAAGTCGTAGGTTATAAATACAGTGCACAAAAATCAGTAGCATTTCTGTACACCAATAATGAGCAAGATCAGGAGGAAATCAAGAAACTACCATTTACAATAGTAAATAAAAAATCAAATACCTAGGAATAATTTCAACTAAAGATGTAAATAACTTATGCACAGAGAACGACACAAGATTGTTCAAGGAAATCAAAGAAGACATAAATAAATGAAGGAATATTCCCTGCTCATGGATAGGAAGACTAAATATTAATGAGATGTCTATCCTGCCAAAACTGATCAACACATTCAATGCAATCCCCATAAAAAATCAACACAGCACTCTTTAAGAAACTAGAAAAACAAGCTATGAAATTTATTTGGAAGGGAAAGAGGCCCTGAATAGCCAAAGACATATTGAAAAAGAAAAATGAAATTGGAGGTATCCCAGTACCAGACTTCAGAACATACTGCAGAGCTACAGTAGTGAAAAGAACATGGTATTGGCACAAGGAGAGACACAGAAACCAATGGAACCGAATTGAGAGTTCTGATATAGGTCCTCATATATATAGTCATATAATATTCGATAAAGCCACCAAACCTTCTCAACTGGGAGAGAATGCCCTATTCAACAAATGGTGCCTGGAGAACTGGATATCCATATGTAAAAGAATGAAAGAGGATTACCATCTCACACTTTCCACAAAAATCAACTCAAGTTGGATCAAAGACCTCAATATAAGAGCCAGACCATAAAGACTTTGGAAATTAGTGTAGGGAACTATATACAAGAACTTGTAATAGGAAATGGCTTCATGAACTTCACACCAAAAGCACGAGCAGCAAAAGAACAAATAGATAAATGGGACCTCCTCAAAATTAAAGCTTTCTGCACCTCAAAGGAGTTTATCAAGAAAGTGAAAGGAGAACCTACACAATGAGAGAAAATATTTGGTAAACATATATCGGATAGTAGACTTTTAGCCTGCATATATAAAGAACTCCTATATCTTGAAAATAAAAAGGCAAACAACCCATTTAAAAAATGGGGAAAAGATTTAAACAGACACTTCTCCATAGAAGAAATACAAATGGCTAAAAAGCACATAAAAAATGCTCCAAATCTCTAGCTATCAGGGAAATGCAAATCTAAACTACAATGAGATACCATCTTACACCCATAAGATTAGCAGCTATGGAAAAAACAGAAGATTACAAATGCTGGAGAGGATGTGAAGAAATGGGAACACTCATCCATTGCTGGTGGAATGCAGAAGGATCCAACCATTCTGGAGGACAGTTTGGCAGTTTCTCAAAAAACTAGCCATAGACTTGCCATATGGCCCAGCAATTCCACTGCTTGGTATATACCCAGAAGAACTGAAAACAAGGACACAAACTGATATATGCACACCAATGTTCATAGTAGCATTGTTCACTATCGCCAAAAGTTGGAATCAACCCAAAGGCACATCAACAGATGAATGGATAAATAAAATGTGGTATATACATACAATGAAATACTACTCAGCTTTAAGAACAAATACACTACAAACACACGTGATAACATGGATGAATCCTGAGAACCTTAGGTTGAGTGAAGCAACCCAGGAATTAAAGGACAAATACTACATGACCTCTCTGATATGAAATAAGCAAACAAAGCTGTCTCAGAGAGCCAGAGACTAGATAACAGGCTTACAGCAAATTGCGGATATAGGAAGGATGTATGCTGACACCTACATGGGTGAAATCTATGATAAGCTGGAGGTAAGTATTTGTACAAGGAAGGGATAAAATGGGGGCATAGGGTTACCTTTGGTTGGGGCTTTGTGGGCTTGAGGGGGGCTAGGGATGGGAGGATGGGTAATATTGCCCAAGAAATTGGGGGGAGGGTGCAGCAACATACGAACATAGGAGATTGTCAGGCATTTGGTTCAGAGTATAATGCTGAGAAAACCTTTTCAAAAATATAATAAGGAAAGTTACCTGTTTAAGATGTTTAAAGGGGATAATCTGGCACAGGATAGACTCCTAGGGAATATGTGAATGCTCATTTTGCCACAGTGGGTTATATCACTGGACAGAGACCCATATAATGAGAGTGAAGGTATACCCACATCCTGGGGAGGACTGATGCCATCAAATAAAGGGAACTGTATCTCTCAAGACAAATGCTGGCTCCCAGTGCATTAGGGCAGTTGAGCATGTCAAGCCCTCAACACTGTTTCAAGTATCTCTGAACATGTTCCTTCAAGCAATGAAGATTGACTGTCACTGTGGGCCCTAAGGGGAGGGAGAAAGAGGTATTGAATAGATGGAAACAATGTAACTGTGTGGCAATAGAAGTGTTTCACAAGAGTACACAAGGATAGATATAAGACATGTAAAATTACACCAAAAATATATAGCGGCTGAGAGGCTAAAATGTAAATCATAATGTAAAACATAAGACAACTAAAAATTTAGAAAATTATATAGTCTAAAATATAAACCACAATGTAATCCCAAATGTTACCTTGTTTGAAAGCTATTGTCTCAATATCTGTACATCAGTTCCAGTAAATTTTGTATGAATATGTAAAAAGATTATTGCTGTGAAATGGAAAAGGTATTATGTTGGAAATGTGGGAGTACTGTATATTGTATATATGAATTACTGTGATCTAAAACTCTTGTCAAGTAAGCTTAGTAATTAGATAAAAGAAAAAAAAAAGATAGAACGTAGACACTGAGGAAAAGACAGGAGTTGTTGCCTTGCCAATTAGCATACAGGGCAACACTTATTGCAGTGATGGAAGGCAAAACATCAAAAACAAAGCTTTTGCATTTTTTAATTTTTTGATACCCTAATTTATTTTTACCTTACCTTTTCCTAATTAATATGTATTCTATATCTAACCTTTAAACTCATTGCTATATTCCATTTTACTATTAAGGGAAGCTGGAAATGTATTGGGCTTCACTTTTCAGGAAGTTTTGGATCACAGAGAGGTTCAACAATGGCAGTGGAGGAATACAGGTATGGGATTTTATTGACAGGGAAACATGGTTGGCAGGGAGTTCTACAGGGCATATATCCAGGGCACATAAAAATGTTTGGATATTTTCATAGTGGATACAATTAAAAACAACAACTGAGGGAGTGCTGAGTTCCTAGCCAGGGGAGCTCTATCACAGTCCCTAAAGGAACAGCAACTATCCCCCAAGTGCAACAGCAAAGACCAAAAAAGAATGAAGGCCCAACAATGAGCCCTTGATACTAATGACTATGCTTGTGAGCCCGTGCACCTGAAATAAGAACAAGGCCTAGAGCTGTAGGGTGCCTAAGAGTTTCCTCCTGAGAGCCTCCATGTTGCTCAAATGTGGCCAGTCTCGAAGCCAAATTCAGCATGTAAATGCATTGCCTTCCCCTCAACATGTAAATGCGTTGCCTTCCCCCCAGCATGGAACATGACTCCCAGGGATGAGCCTCCCTGACACCGAGGGATTACTACCAAGTACCAGCTGATGATGTAACTAGAAAATGACCATGAATAAAAGGGTCAACTCGGACCAGCAGAATAGCTCAGTCTACATATAATACCAGGAGTTAAAAATGCTTTTTGTCCTGAATCAAGAGGGAAATGGAAAGGAAAAATGAGTTTATATGGCTATGAGTCTCCAAAAAGAGCGGGGAGGTTATTAGAGGGGTTGTCCTTATGCACACCTCAGCAATGTCCCAGAGACAGATAAAGTAGATACAACTCCATGTTTTGGTTCTTCTGAGGACTACAGAGACCCACAGGTTCTATGGTCATGGCAGATGGAGTTCTGTGCCATCTCAGTTGGCCCTAATTTGGAGTTTCTGTTTCTGGGTGATGGAGCTGGACTCAGATGTGATCTTTATTCACAAGCCTCTCCTGTTACTTTTACTGGAACTGTATTTGGTGCTGGGGCTTAATATACACCCAGGGGATCTGAATCTCTGGACCGAACATATGATAGCCAGGCCCTGATGGGGGTAACACAAATGTGTGGATAATTAATATCACAGGGCAGTCTTGTCAGTTGCATTATCATTTGTACTTCTTCTTCTAGTAAATTTATTTGTTGTTGTACATTAAGTAGGCCGCCATGAATATGATTATTGAGCAGGTTTTGTGTTTGCAAGGGGGTGGCCATTTTTTCTACTAAGTTGTTTATTGTTTTAGCATTGGAATTGGATTGGACTATAGAAGTGATACTAGTGGCAGCGGCTGCTAGGCTAGCTATAATAGCTGCAATGAGAGCTACAACTACACCAACTGCTCTTTTTTGCCTAAAATGTAAGTGTGGAATTAATTCAGAAGGGCCAGTCCACTCAGTAGCATTAACAGGAACCCATATTAAGGAGGGAATTGTAACAATAATAGTGTAGGGATGCTTGGTATGGTTCCAGCAATTGGAAAGGACACAATGGGTGATGTTACAGTCAAAGGATTAGTTGCTCGCATCTATAAAAAGAAAGGGAAGAGTTATGCAAGGTAAGGCATGCACAGAGAGGGTAGTGTTTGCAGTCTTATTGAGGCTGGCTGCCCAGGCTGAGTCATTCATGTGTGAAGAAACCCAAGCTCCATCAGTGAGGGTGGCATTTATCATTATGAATGGATGAAGATCTAAGCAGGCATTTTTTCCACAGTGTCCATTTTCCAAAGACTGTCCTCACGGCATAGCAGGGGTTGTGGCCTTGATTTTGATGTCCCATGGCTGCAAGGGCAGGGCTTGAGGTCCAGAGGAATGGAGTGATCCAAAGGAGTGTGCCTGAAGTGGTGTGAGCAATTATTAAGAGAAGGATACACCCGATGAATAATGGTGGTCCTGGTGCCTGTAATTGATGCAAGAGTCCAGAATCATTCTTTCTCCTCAGTATTTTGGTGCTGTGTATCGACTTCATCTCTGGTGGCTGGTCGAACGAGTCAGCTGGGGACCCAGATTGGCTGTTGTGCATTCTCTGGAAAGACACAACCATACCCTCATCCCTGGGTTAATAGGGGATGGGTCCCTTGCCATGCATTTGTAAGGGGTTTTTTCCATCTAACTAATGGCATGGGGGTTAGAGTATTTCTAAGTCCTGCCCAGTGTCAGACTGCTGGGGAACAGCGTTCATTGTCAAATGTGAGAAAATTCATAGTGATTAAAGTCTTATTTAGAACATCCCTGGGGGCATCTCAGGGATATTGCCCCTTCATTTTTTTATTTGGTTTTTTAGTGTGAGGTGGGTACGTTCTATGATAGCTTGGCCCTGGGGATTGTATGGGATGCCAGCTTTGTGTGTGATGTGTCATGAGGCACAGAAATTTTGGAAGGATTTGGAAGCATAGCAAGGTCCATTATCAGTCTTTATGGTCCATGGTATGCCCAGTTGGTTGAAGGCTTGAAGGCAAGCAGTAATGACATGTCTTGAAGTTTCTCCTGTGAGAGCAGTGGCAAAGGTGTATTTGGAAAAGGTGTTTACTATGACATGTAGAAATTTAGTTTTTCCAAAAATAGGTATGTATGTGACATTCATTTGCCAAATGGCATTTGGACAGAGGTCACAAGGATTTATTCCCTGAGGTTGAAGGGGACCTAATGGAGGGAGAGGGCCACATTGTTTACATGCACGAGTGAAGTGTTTACATCGCTGCTGTATTAAGGAGGGGAAGAGATGATGGAGAGAAAGAGTGGACATGTGAAATTTTGCATGAAGGAGTCTTCCCTGGTCTAGGTTTTTGGTTAATAATTTTACAGCGAGCGAGGAATCGGCTAAGGCATTGCCGCTGGCAAGAATTCCTGGGAGTCCAGTGTGGGAACAAATATGTTGGATGAACCAGGAATGTTTGCGATTTTCAAGGAGGGATTTCAAAAAAAGCAACATATTATCTTGAACGGTCATTTTGTTTTTAAGGACTGCATGTGGCAGCGCACAGATAGTATTAGCCGCATATGCCCTGTCAGTGAAGATATTGAAAGGGATGGATTGGTGATGTAGGAAAACTTGGAGGAGAGCACGTAGTTTTCTTTGTTGAACAGGGTCAGTATGTTGCTCAACGTGGATGGAATCTGAGGCGCTGAGGGATTTTACTACTATAGAAAAGTGAGATGGATATAAAACATGTAATATTACACCATAACATATAGGAGATGACAGACTGATAATGTAAACCATAATGTAAAACATAGGATAACTAAAAATGTAAAGAACTGTGTATCCTAAAGTATGCACCATAATGTAAGCACAGATGTCACCTTGTTAGAAAGCTAATGTCTCAGACTCTGTACATCACTTTAAGTAAATATGATATGAATAGGGCGTAAGAGTATCACTGTGGAAGGGAAAAGGTTTTCTGGTGGATGTGTGGAAGTGCTGTATATTATATATATACATTGCTGTGGTCTAGGACTCCTGTGAAGAAAAGCTGAATAATTAGGGGGGGGGGGGGGGAAAAGAAGAAAAAAATAGGATGTGGAATTTTTTCAAGTCAACATTCTTTATCTAAGTTCTTTATCTAACTTTATCCAAGTTCTTTATCTATCCTTTAAACTCATCGCTATATGCCATTCCCTAGTAAGGGACCATGACATTATATTGGGCTTCAAATTTCGGGGAGTTCTGGACCACAGAGTGTTTCAACTATGGCAATGGAGGGATACTGGTATGGGATACCAATGACAGGTGATATATGACTGACAGGGAGCTGTACAGAACATATGTCCAGGGTGCATGGTAATGTTTGGATATACTCATAGTGGCAACAATTAAAAACCACAGTAGGGGGGGTACTGGGTTCCTGGCCAGTGGTGCTCTGTCGTGGTCCCTAGGGGAGCAGCGACAGTCTCCCAGGTACAGTGGTGGGGACCGGGAGGGAGTGAGGGTTCAACAGTGAGCCCCAGATGCTAATGACTATCCTTGTGAGCTGATAAACCCAAAATAAGAACAAGGCCTAGAGCAACTTTGTGCCTGGGAATTTCCTTCTGTCAGCCTTCATGTTACTCAAATGTGGCCAGTCTCGAAGCCAAACTCAGCATGTAAATGCAATGCCTTCCCCCCAGCGCGGGACATGACACCCGGGGATGAGCCTCCCTGGCAACGAGGGACCACTATCAACTACCAACTGATGATGCAACTGGAAAATGACCTTATACGGAAGGTTCAATGCGGATCAGCAGAATATCCATGTCTACATAAAATACCATGACTTTAAAATGCTGTTTGACCTAAAGTAAGGGGGAAATGGAAAGGAGAAATGAGTTTATATGGCTACGAGTTCCAAAAAAGAGTCTGGAGGCTGGCAGAAGGTTTGCCCTCATGCACAACTGAGCAGAGTCAGAGAGACAGATAAAGCAGATACAACCCCCAGATATTGGTTCCTTTGAGGGCTAAAGAGACCCATGGGAGTTATGGTCATGGCCGATGGGGTTAACTACCAGGGCAGATGGCCCCTCTTTGGAAATGGTGTTTATGTGTGATGAATCTGGACTCAGATGGGATCTCCCTTCATAAGACTTTCATGCTAATGTGCTGGAGGTGCAGTTAATGTTGGGGTTTAAGATATATTTAGGGGATTTGAATCTCTGGACTGACAATGTGTTAGCCAGGTCCTGAGCCTCAACAGACTCCAGCACCTACAATCTGATCTAATCAACTCCATCAGCTAAGATGGAGTTGAAGAAGGACAACCACCACACCATGGAGCCTAGAGTGATTACAACTGAAAATGGGAGGATTGCATCCAGCATCCAGGTGGAATCTGACCCTCCTCTTGACATAGAGGTGCAATGGACACAACCAATCCAATGTCCACATAGAAGAGGTGGCATTGGATTGGGAAAAGTGGACATAATGGACAAAGGGTATGGGGAAAGGCAGGAAGAGATGAGAGGTGGAGGCGTCTTCGGGACATGGAGCTGCCCTGGATGGTGCTTCAGAGGTAATCACCGGACATTGTAAATCCTCACAGGGCCCACTTGATGGAATAGAGGAGAGTATGGGCCATGATGTGAACCAATGTATATGAGGTGCAGAGGTGCCCAAAGATGTACTTACCAAATCCAATGGATGTGTCATGATGATGGGAACGAGTGTTGTTGGGGGGGGGGAGAGGGGGGGTGGGGGGGTGGGGTTGAATGGGACCTCACATATATATTTTTAATGTAATATTATTACAATGTCAATAAAAAATAAAAAAATTAATAAAAAAAAAAGAAAAGTGAGTTTTGTTAACGTCGGTAAAGATTGTAGCAGCGTGAGGGATAGGAGAAGTTGTAGGAAAGGAATGAGAGGAGAGAACAAATGGAAGAAGAGTCATGGCAGTGATGAGTTTGTCTTTTGGCAAATGGTTATCAAGTTGACCTGTGAATCCTGATAGAAGGGTTTGCATGTTCGAATCAGTTTGGGAAAGATATTGTATTTGTTCTTGAGTGAATGGTAGAACTAACGTATCGGGTTTGATGCTGTACAAGAGAACAGCTGTTTTTCTGAGTTTTCTCCCAAAGATACATATGGCATCACAATAAGAGGTAATTTTACCTAAATGACTAAAAGATAGGTGTACCCAAAAAAGGGGGAATCCTGATATAGAAGACGCTTGGGCGTCCCAGGGGAGTTGATGACTAGGGCAGAAAGAGGGAGTTTTGGTTGAAAGTGGGCTAGGTGAAGATTTTTAATTCTGTCATTTATGAGGCTCAGGCAGGCTCCTTCAGCGCTGCCCAAAATACGACAGCTGGAGGGGTCAGGGTCACCCTCCAGGAGGTCAAAAGGAGGTTTTAGCTCATGAGTGGTCACACTCAGATGAGGACGTAACCAATTGATATAACCACAGAGGCGCTGAAGCACATTAAGTGTACATTTATGGGACAAAACAATAGTGGGGATGGCAGGACTGATAGAGCTCGTGATGGTATAGCCTAAGAAGGTGTAAGGTGGGTAGTTTTGTACTTTTTCAGGTGACATGGTGAGGCCCAGTTGCATAAGGCTATGTAGAAGAGATTTCAAGCAGAATTGTAGGTGAATTGGGTCAGGGTGAGCAATGAGGATGTCATCCATATAATGAACGATTTGACAAAACTGAGAAAGCTGATGGGTGGCTTCACTAATAAATATTTGGCACATATCTGGACTGTTTTTCATTCCTTGTGGGAGTACCTTCCACTGATAATGTTGTAGGGGGACTGTATTATTTGTGACGGGTATGGAAAAGGCAAAGTATTGACGGTCGTCCTCATGAAGAGGAATGGAAAAGAAACAATCTTTGAGGTCTATTGCAATAATGTAGTAATTGCATGGGATGGCTGAAGGATGAGGAAGGCCTGGTTGTGGGGAGCCAATCTTTGTCATATGAGCATTAATATTTCTGAGGTCATGTAGTAGCCTCCATTTACCAGAATTTTTTTGAATCACAAAGATAGGAGAATTATGAGGACTAGTAGAGGGTTCTATGTGCTGCAAGTTCAATTGTTCTTGCACAAGGAGTTTTAGTTGTTCTAATTTTACTCAAGGCAGTGGCCACTGGTCCGTTCAAATAGAGTTTTGCGATTTCCATGTTAATCTTACAGGTTTTGGTTTGGATAAATTAAATAAAGGCAGACGGCCAGTGGCCTTTATGCTTGGGGGTAATTTGTAAGATTAGTAGTGAGGATGGCTTCCACTTTGGGGAGAGCATCACGCCCCCAAAGGGTATGAGTAAGGTTGGGTAACACAAGGGGGTGGAAGGTGTCTGTTCTGCCATCCGGGTCTGTCCAAGTCAATGTTGATGTAAGCTGGTGTGAGGGTCTTAGGCTTCCCACACCTTGAACTAGGGGACCTAGTTTTAGCGGCCATGAAGGGTCTGTGTTAAAAGAGCAGAGGACAGATAAATCAGCTCCGGTGTCTATTTTCCCAGTAATGGACTTGCCCTGCACTACAAGAGTGAGAAATGCTTTACCTTGGGTAATGGGGATAGTCCAAAAAATGTCAGGTGGGGGGTCGTCTCTTAGTTGCGGGGCTGAGAGGTGCCCCTGATCTCATTTAAAGGCGGAAGAGGACTTCCCTGAAGGTCAGATTTTATGTGACAATCTCTCTTTCAATGAACTCCTTTCCTACATCTCGGGCAGACTGAGGGGGGAACATTTTGTGGCTTAGGAGTAACCACAAGAGGGCACTCCTTGGCGAAATGACCAGGCTTGCGGCACCTGTAGCAGGTTTTGTGAGGTGGCTGGATGAGCAAATGACCGGCTAAGGCAGCGGCTAGGACAGAGGTGGTATTAGTTGCAGCTGCAATAGCAGAAGTGAAATGAGACCCAATGTCTCTGCAAGCAAGGACACAGTCGTCGGGGCTTTTATTATGAATAGGCATAACTGTTTGTTGACACTTAGGATTGGCACCTTCCCAAAGAAGGTCTTTTAATAAAGCATCAGCAGCAGGAGAATGGGAAACGTTTCTATCAACAGCCTCCTTTACTCGACTATAATTGTCGGAAAAGAGCTCATTGGGACCCTGCAGAAGTTTGGAGAGGTGACTAGGTTTTCCCTGAGGATTGATTTTTTGAAAAGCAGTTTTAGCAATGGTGAGGCACTGATCAAAGTAGGGCTCTGGACATGCAGCTTGGACTGTTGGAAGAGCCCATTGCCCCTCCCCTTTTAAAGCATCAGCGGGGAGGGCCGTTATGCCATTGGTAAGGTTGTGCATGCCTATTTTCTCTGCTTCATCATTGTACAAAGCTTTCCAGGTGATATAATCACTAGGAGTCAGAATGGCATGCGCAAGGTTCTTCCAATCAGTAGCACAATTGTGTTCAAGGGACAGATTATCCATTAACATCTGAGCATATGGACTATTAAGGCCATCTTACTGAATGGCTTTGCGAAGGTTAGAAATAGTTTTATGATCCCAAGTGTACCAATTGTAGGGGGCATGATTGGTAGGATTGAAGTTCACCAGGTAAAGGTGTGCAGGGGAAGGGGTGGGAGGAGGGACAGTGATGGATGGGTTAGCCAAGATGGCTGCCGAACCAGAAAAGGAAGTAGAAGAGAAAGAGAAAATGGTGGGTGCAAGGGAAGGAGGGAGGGGAACGGTTCAAGGGTCAGAAAGAAAAGGGCAAAGACAACAGGGTGGAGCTCTAGAGGAGGAAGAGGAGGGGGTGGGGGTTGTGTAGGAAGGGAAAGGGGAGGTGCTGAAGAAGAGGAGCGGTTGATCTACTGCTGAAGCAAAGGTGATTAGGTCCTCCTCCTTTGCAGAAGGGGGGGGTGACACTCTTGTGGCCAGAGGTTTCCGCTGGAGCCCGTGGAGCAACAGCTTCCTGTGGAGGACCGTTAGTAGGGTTTTTTTGTTGAGAAAGGTTGGTAGCAGGTGTCAGGACAAGCAGAGGGGAAGTTTCAGAGGGGGAGCAATTGGGACTTTGGGATATATCTTTGAGCGATGGGTATAAGGGATCACAGTCAGGTGGTACATAAGGAGGTGCGGAGGTAGAAGGAGTTGCGGGCGTGATGGAAAATGGGATTGGGGAAGGTACATCTAGCAGAGCATCCATAAGGCAAGCATGAATGGCTAAGAGAGCAGGAATGAGGCCTAGAGGAAAGGTTTTTCCCTCAGGGACTTAGCAGAGCGCACGCGCTTAAGCAACTTTGCCCATGTGGCGGGATCCCATAGGGCGGCTGTGGAGAGCCAGGGTTTAAATTGAACAACAAGGTCCCAATATTGATTAAGTTCCTTTTCAGAAATTTTGATGCACCTACTTGCCAAAAGGGCACGTAGGGTGCATGCTTGTGGAGCCTTTTCAGAGGAGGAGAGATTACCCATTCTGAGGGTCACTTACCGACTGCAATGCTGAGGTGCATTTAATAGCTCACTGATATTGTCTCTGGGGTTTTCAGGCCCCATGTTGGGTGCCAGATGTTGTGGTGCCATCCAGTGGCTCCGCTCCCAAAGAGGTAAGGATGAACAGAGCAAGACAACACCACACAGTAACTGCTCTGGAAATGCAGACTGGTGGTGCAGGTCTGATTTATTGAGGAAGTGTAGTAGATTTATAGACCATGAGGCAACGTGCAAGCAGCTTACTGGCTATGCTAATTTAGTGAGGCTGATTGGTTCATGCACTCTGTTGCTGGGGGGAAGGCAGATTTCCAAGGGACATGCCTTGGTGCCATCTTTTGGGTGGAACCCCAAAGGCCTTATAATTAGAGAGGTTTTCCTACATCTGACAAGGCATCGGCAGCTTGCCCACACACCCTAATAAATAAAATGTTAAAAAAAATGTACCCTATCTTCTAAGGCTGTAGCTAATATTGCCAAAGATCACCATCTGCTGGGCACATCAGGAAAGGGCATCATCAGGGAGCTGAAAAGATGGCTTCTTGGTGACTTTCCTGACCCTCTGCCTAGGGTCTTTTGGAGCTTGTCAACCCCCACTTGTGGATTTCTAGCCCTGTTTTGGCTGGGAAATATTGATGAATCAAGTGGTAGAGATTTAAAACAAGACAATCAAAAATATTTTAGACAAGAAACAAAAACCATCAAGATAATAAGATGCCAGGCATCAGCAAAAAGTTACAAATCATACTAAGAAGCAAGAAGATACAGCTCAGTCAAAGGAACACATTAAAAAGTAGGAAGAGATACACAATTTGGAAAAAATAATCAAGATGTTCAAGCAAATATCCTAAATTGATTAAAGGAGATGAGGGAAAATATTGCAAAGGACATAAGGATATAAAGAAGACATTGAGTGAGCATAAAGAAGAATTTGAAATCATACAGAGAAATAACAGAATTTATGGGAATGAAAGACACGATAAATGAGATTAAAATATATTAGAGGCATACAACGTCAGATTTAAACTGGCAGATAAAAAGATCTATGAGCTAGACCAATGAAAATCTAACAGACAAGAACAGATAGAGAAGAGCATGGAAAAAACTGATCAGGGACTCAGAGAATTAAATGAGAGCATGAAGAGCACAAACACACACATCATGGGTGTGCCAGAAGGAGAATATAAGGGAAAATGGACAGAAAGAATATTTGAGAAAATAATGGCTAAATATTTTGCAAATCTTATGAAAAGCATAAATATACATATCCAAGAAATGCTACATACTCTGAACAGGATAAACCTAAATGGAACTGCTCCTAGACATATAATAATCAGAATGTCAAATGCCAAAGATGGAGAATTAAGAAAACAGCAAGAGAAAAGTGATTCATCACATACATGGGATGCTCGATAAGACTAAGTGCCAACTTCTCATCAGACACCATGAAGAATAAAATGCAGTGGTATGATCTAGTTAAGACACTGACATGGAAAAACAGTTAGCCAAGAATTCTTTATCAAGCAAAACTTTGCATAAAAAATGAGTAGCAGAGGAGGGAATAGTAGGCTGCACTCTTATTCTAGAAACAGTGTGAAGAAAGTCAAGCTTGTCAGGCATAAAGGAAGCTAGAGTGTTGTGCAGGTGATAGGAGAGAGGGGCTGGAGAGGGTTAGGTCTAAGCTGTGCACCAAGGAAAAGAAGAGCTGCCCAGCCAGCCATGAATTAGGGTTTGATACATAGTAGGCTCTGGGGGAGAGGTTAGCTGCTAAGGAGCAATCCCATAAGTGAGCTTGTACCCAGCCTACTTAGGGTAGGGGAGCTGGGCAGCCCATGGGGAGAGCTGAGGGAACATAACCAGAGGTTATTTTTCTTTCTTTTTTATTCCTATTCATTTTTCCTTTATTTCTTTTCTTCACCTGGGTACTAGTTGAGAGGGTGGCTGTGGGATGACTTATTGGCAGATATAAGTAGCTGGAAAGGAATAGACTAGTGAGTTGCTGGTGTAATGAAAAGGAGGCCTGGTTCTATCTTCTCTCCTTCTCTCTCTCTCTCTCTCTCTCTCTCTCTCTCTCTCTCTCTCTCTCTCTCTCTCTCTCTCTCTCCTTCTCTCTAACAAGATGCTTACAGATAAAGAGTTGTGGGGTGATTGCTTGATAAAAACAGGCAGCCTGAGAGGAGGAACCTAGCCACACTTGGTGGTCTGGGAGGGATACCCAGCTTTTTGATTCATTTTGTTTTGTTTTACTATTTTTGTTTTTCATCATCTCCTCCTAATTTAATGTCCTTCTTCTCCTGTTTTTCATTTCTTTTCTTCTCATTTCCCTTGTTTTTATTTTTTTACTATCTTGTCTTATATTATTATTTTATCTCTTTCCTTTTTTCTCTTTCCTTCATCTTTTTATTTTTTCTTTCTTTCATTTTTCCTTATTTTATCTTGCTTCCTTTCTGTTTTTCCCTATGTTCTCTTCCTTTCATCTCTTCTAATTTTTCTGGCATTTTATTTTAATTTACCTTTTTCTGTTTCTTTTTTTAACACTTTAAAATTTTGTTTTTCTTTTCTGATTTTCTTTTCCTTATTTATTTTTGCCTCTTTTTTGTTCTTTTTCAATCCTTTTTCTTTTCACTTTTTCTTTTTTCTCTTCTTTATTTCCTTTGTGGTAGAACTAATATCCTTTTTCCATCGAACACAGGCAACAAAAAGGATATAGAATAAGTGGAACCAAGTAATAAAGAGGACTCCTAACACAAAACCAAACAAAAATAAAACCATAGACTAGAAAGAGTAATCAACTGAATAAACACATCAAGATAAATAGATGCCTGGACATATGCAAAAATTTACAAGCCATACTAAGAAACAGGAAGTCATGGCTCAGTCTAATGAACAGCCTAAAAAGCAGGAGAAGATATACAATGTGCAACAACTAATTGAGTGTGTCCAAACAAATATCTTTAATTAACTCAGCAAAATGATGTAAGAAATAAAGGATATCCAGAAGACACTAGGGAATGTAGAGAAGAAATTGTAAACATACATAAAATAATAACAAATCTGATCATGATGTAATGCACAATTAAAGAAATTAAAAATACTGTAAAGACACAAAACAGCAGATTTAAACAAGGAGAGGATAGAATTAGTGACATCAAACATAGGACATCTGAATCACAGATAGTAGAAGAAAGAGACAAAAAGTGGAAAAAATTCATTCAGGGACTCAAAGAATTGAGTGGCAACATGAAATGCCGGAATATATACATTATGGACATCCCAGAGGAAATAAAGAAGGGAAAGAAGGGGGAGTTGGGATGTTTAAGTCAATAATGGCCAAAAATTTCCAAATTCCTCTGAAGGACATGGATATGCATGTCCAGAAAGTGCAACATACTTAAATCACAATAAATCCTAGCAGATATACTCCAAGACATGTAATTATAAGACTGTCTAATGATCAAGACAAAGACATAATCCTGATAGCAGCAAGAGAGAAGAGAACCATCACATAAAAGGGAAACTCAATAAGATTAACTGCTGATTTCTTATCTGAAAAACCATGCAAATGAGAAGGTATGGTATGACAGAGTTAAAGTGTTTAAAGAAAAATACTGACAGTCAAGAATGCTGTATCCAGCAAAAGCGTCATACAAAAATCAGGGAGAGTTCAAAATATTCACAGATAAACACAAATTGAGAGAATTGTCAGCAAGAGCATTGCCCTTCAAGAAATACTAAAGGACAGTTAGTAATCACACAGCATTAGCTAAAACACATATGTGGGGCGTCCAGGAGACAATAAGAGCATCCTGCAACAACCTTGAATGATTGGAAGGAGAAGACTGTCCATCTGCAGGGAATTTGCATGAATAGAGCACTCCATTCCATGGAAATCCAGTGTCCTTCTTCCCCTGGCAGTAAAACCTGCCTCAGGAATTATCCCATGGTTGGAGTTGTAAGCTCCATTTTCCAAAAACAGTAGTGGAAGAGAGGTTGGACACAAACTTCAGCTACTGATTAGTAAATTTGGCTGGCTAAAGTATAATCCTAAGAACAGCTCAAGTTTTTACCTGTCCAAATGGGAAAGAGGCTGGTAGCCATCATTTTAACTCCAGCATGGTCACTCTGTGACTGAAAATCACAGAGATGGTAGGGACTAGCTTCTTTCAAACTAGATCAATTTGTGGAGGGGGGCAGTGCTATGTCAGCCTACTTGGGCATCTGCAGTCATTTTGGACCTGCATGGCATAAATTGTTGTCCACACCTGCAGCTCCATCCCTTCCCCAGGCTGGGGAGAAAGGTGCATGAAGTTTCAAAAGTCTCTCCAGGCAACTACACATGGTCTGGGCCTGCACAACTTTGTTTATTACACATGGCTGTGGCTCTTTCCCTAACCCTGAGAGAGGAGAAAAGTGGAATAAGATTCACTGATCCCTGATAAAATGTGGCATCAGTCCCTGGGACAATATGGGCAACTTCAGCCTCCACAGTTTACAGTATCAACTACATTGTCAGCTCCTACTACACAACCAGCAAAAGAGAAAGGGCAACAAAGTCCTCAACTAGAGAGAGAAACTGCACCCACAATACATCTAGTAAGGCAGATGCCAAGGCACCAACAAAAAATTACAATCCATACCAAGAATTGGAAGTCATGGCCCACTTAAAGGAAAAAGATAAGCCTCCAGATGGCATAAAGGAGTCTAGACAATTAATCATTGATATTCAAAAAATCTCCTTAAAAATTCAATAAGATGGCTAAAGAAATTAAAACTATTAAGAAAACACTGGGTTAGCACAGAGAAGATTTTGAAAGCATACATAGAAAAATATCAGATTTTATGGGAGTGAAGCAATAAATAATGAAATTAAAAATATATTGGAAAAATTCACTGGAGTCATGTAACAACAGGTTTGAGGAGACAGAAGAAACGATCAGAGAACTTGAAGACATGACCTCCAAAAGTGAACATACAAAAGAACAGATGAAGAAATTAATGGAAAAGATAGAACAGTGTCTCAGGGAAGGAAATGAGAGTAAGAAATGTGCAAACATAAATGTCATGGGTGTCCCAGAAGGAGAAGAGAAGGAAAATGTTGCAGAAGGAATATTTGAAGAAATAATGGTTGAAAATTTCCCAACCCTATTAAGGACATAGATATCCATGTGTAAGAAGCGCAATGCACTCCCATCTAGATAAATCTGAATAGAATAACTCCAAAACACATACTAATCAGAATATCAAATGCCAAAGAAAAAGAAAGAATTCTGAGAGCAGCAAGAAAAAAAGCAATGAATAGCATATAAGGGATACCAAATAATAAGTGTTGATTTCTCATCAGAAACCAGGGAGGCAAGAAGACAGTGGTATGCTATATTTAAGATACTGCAAGAGAAAAACTTCCAGCCAAGAATCATATACCCAGCAAGATTGTTTTTCAAAAATGAGGATGAGTTTAGAGTATTCACAGACAGAAACAGAGAATTTGTAACCAAAAGATGGACTTTACAGGAAATACTAAAAGGAGTGCTAAATCCTGAAAATAAAGATTAAAAAAAGGAGATGATTGAAGAAAGTCTAGAAATGAAGAATATATCAGTAAAAATAACTCAACATGTAAAAAGAGTGGTGAAAAAAATGTGACAGATAAAACTCAAAGATCAAAATGGATGAAAAAATAACTGCCTTTTAAAGTTATAGCATGTATACAGTATGGATTAGAGTGGACTCATTGATATTCTATTCATGAACTGTTGTGATTAGTAATTGAAGAAAATGTGGCATTGGTGTGGAGAAAGTGGCCATGGTGGCTGCTGGAGGTAGGGAGTGGGAGGAAGAGATGAGATGTGGGGGACTTGGGACTTGGAGTTGCCCTGAGTGGTGCTGCAGGGACAGTTACTGGATTGTATGTCCTCCCATGACCCACTGGGTGGAATGTGGGAGAGTGTGGGCTATGATGTGGACCATTGACCATGAGGTGCAGTGGTGCTCAGAGATGTATTCACCAAATGCAATGAATGTCTCATGATGATGGAGGAGATTGCTGTTATGGAGGGAGAAGTGGGATGAGGGGAGTGGGGAATATATGGGGACCTCATATTTTTTTATGTAATATTTAAAAAATAAATAAAGACAAAAAATAAATAAATCTAAAAAAAAAATCAATAACCTAACTACACAAGTGGAAGAACTGGAAAAAGGACAGCAAACTATTGTCAGAGCAAGTGGAAAAAAATGATGTAATGAGGATCAGAGCAATAAGAGATGAAACTGAGAACTACAACAAAAAAATAGAATTAAGATCAAAATTGATACTTTGAGAAGTTTAACAAAATCAACAAAAGCTTAGCTAGACTGACAAAGAAAAAAAGAGAGAAGATGTATATAAATACAAAAAAAGAAAAAAGAAAATGGGAACATTACTATAGACCCCATGGAAATAAAGGAGATCACAGGAGGATAATATGGAAAAACGTAGACCAACAAACCAGATAATTGAGATGAAATGGAAAAATTCCTAGGAATGTAGGAACAATTTGCACTGATCTTAGAAGAAATAGACCTCAACTAACCAATCACAAATAAAGAAACTAAAACAGTCACCAAACAACTCCCCAAAATGAGAAGCCCAGGACAAGACAGTTTCACAGGTGAGTTTTACCCAGCATGCAAAGGAAATTTAATATCAATCTTACTAAAGATCTTCCAAAAAATTGAATAAGAAGGAATGCTACCAAGCCCTTTCCATGAAGTAAAGATCACCCTATACCAAATCCAGGTAAAGGTATAACAAAAAAAAGAAATTACAGATCCATTTCCCCAATGAATATGGATGAAAAGTCCTCAAAAAATGCTAATCTAATCCAACAACACAATAAAAGAATTATTCATCATAATCAAGTGGGCTTTATCCCAAGTATGCAAGGTTGGTTCAATACAAGAATATCCATGACCATAGTACACCACATTAATAAATCAAAGAAAAATTACATGATTTTATTAATACAGAGTTAGCATTTGACAAAATACAATACCGTTTCTTGATAAAAATCCTCCAAAGACAGGAAGTGAAAAAAACTTTCTCAACATGATAAAGGCCATATATGAAAAACCCACAGCTAACACTGTACTCCGTTGTGAAGGACTGAAAGCTTTCCCATTCAGATCAGGGACAAGACAAGGATGCCCACTGTCACTTCTTTTGTTCAATATAGTGCTCAAGATTATAGCTAGAGCAATCAGGCAAGAATAAAGCAATAAAAAGCATCCAAATGACAAAGGAAGAAGTATAACATTTGCCGTTTGCTGATTATATGATACTATACCTAGAAAATTCTGAAATATCTACAACAAAGCTCCTAGAGCTAATATATGATTTCAGTAGAGTGCCAGGATGTTTCTATATACTAGCAGTATGCAATGTGAAGAGAAAATCTGGAAAAAATTCCATTTATAGTAGTGACTATAAGAATCAACACTTAGGAATAAACTTCATCAAGGATGTAAAGAATTTGTATTCAGAAATTTATAGTGCATAGCTAACAGAAATTTAAGAAAACATAAATAATTGGAAGAAAGTTCTATCCTTACAGATTGGAAAACTAATTATCATTAAGATCTCAATTCTCCCCAAATTGATATGCAGATTCAATGCAATCCATATAAAAATTCCATTAGCATTCTTTTTAACTTTTGAAATATAATTTTACTCAAGTATATCATTCATATATGAACATGCATAAACAATAAATACATAGTAAAGATTGTGAACTTACAAAAGAAACATACATAATATGATACAGGGGTCTTATACATCACCCCTCAAAAATAATTTGCATTGTTGTGAAATATTTGCTATAAACTCTGCAAGAGCATCATCAAAATATTGCTATTAGCTACTGTACAAATCTTTCATTTGGTGTATTTTCCCCAACCCACCCTAATTTTAAAAATATATTTTTATTACAGAGGTTGTGAACCTGCAAAAAAATCATACACATGTGTAGAATTCCCATACAACACCCCTTTAACGGCACACCACACCATGGAGGAATATTTGTTACAGATTATGAGATATCATCAGGCTATTACGATCAACCGTGGTCCACAGCATACAATTGGCACACTTTTTCCATACACCTCCATTATCAGCACAGTACATCTTTGGCATTGATGCAAGAATATTATAATATTGCTGTTAACCACAGTCTATAGGTCACACCAATTGTACTTTTTCCAGGCATTTCCACATTCCTACTACCCTGCAATAGGGATGTACATCTATTTAGCTCACATAAGGACAATTATTCATTTGTACCCTCAAACACACTTCTCATCCATCTCTGGTTTCACTGTGTAATTCAACCCCTAGATTATTCTTTAGCTTTCTTTCTATTGACATTTACTCCAAGACTACACTTTTCAGCCACAATCCTATTTATAAACCAGTTGCTACTCACTATAATGCGTTACCATCAACTCTATCCATTTCTACACTTTCGCAGTCAAGTTAATTATAACGTCTACATACATTAAGCATCAGTAGTTCTTCTCGACCCTCCTTTTATTTCCTAATAAACTATAGGTTTTTAAAAATTTTTTTCTTTATTTATTTTTTAATGTTACATTAAAAAAATATGAGGTCCCCGTATACCCCCCACCCCCTCACCCGACTCCTCCCCCCATAACAACTTCCTCAAACATCATGAGACATTCATTGCGTTTGGTTAATACATCTCTGAGCACTGCTGCACCTCATGGTCAATGGTCCTCATCATAGCCCACACTCACCACAGTCCACCCAGTGGGCCATGGGAGGACATACTATACTCTAGGTTTTAAACTCCATGTTTATTCTTTATTTAGTTTATATTAAGGAGACCATGCAGTATTTGTCCTTTTGTACCTTGCTTTCTTCACTTAGTATAATATCTTCAAGATTCATCCATGTTATCATATGTGTACCAATTTCATTTCCTCTTACTGCAGCATAGTATTACATCATATGTATATACCACAAACTGTTTATCCACTCATTGGTTGATGGACACTTGTGTTGTTTCCATTTTTTGGAAATTGTGAGTAACATCACAATGAACATTGGTGTGCAGATGTCTGTTCTTGTCATAGTTTTTAGTTCTTCTGGATATGTTACTAATGAAGGAATTACTGCATTATACAGCAGTTTTATATTTAGGTTCCTGAGAAACTGTCAAGCTGTCTTCCACAGAGGCTGTACCATTTTAAAATCCCACCAACAGTGAAGGAGTTTTCCTATTACTCCACATTCTCTCCAGCACTTAGTGTTGACTGTTATTTTGATAATGGCTGCTCTATGGAGTGTCAGATGATATCTCATTGTTGTTTTGATTTTCATTTCTCTAATAACTACTGCTATGGAACATTTCTTCATGTGCTTCTTGGCCATTTATATTTCCTCTTCACAGAAATGTCTACTTAAATATTTTGCCCATTTTTTAGTTGTATTGCTTCCTCTTTTATTGTTGAATTTTATGATCCCTTTATATAGAATGTAGATCAAACTCTTATGAGAAATGGAGTTTCCAAATAATTTCTCCCATTAGTTGGGCTACCTATTCACCATCTTGATGAAATCCTTTGGATCGCAGAAGTTTTTACATTTGAGGAGGTCCCATTTATCCATGTTTTCTTTCATGGATCATACTTTCAGTGTAAGTTTTAAGAATCTACTACCTACCTTAGGTCTTGAAGATCTTTCCCTACATTTTCTTCTAGAAGTTTTATGATACTTTATTTTATATTTAGGTCTTGGATACATTTTTAGTTCATTTTTGTGGGTGAGAGATATGGGTCTTTTTTAAAAAATAAATAGATCACACAAAATGTTATGTTAAAAAAATAGGAGGTTCCCATATACCCCACTCCCCACTCCATCCCCACTCCTCCCATATCAACATTCCCTTGCATCAGTAAGGCGCATTCATTGCATTTGATGAATACATTTTGGAGCACTGCTGCATCACATGAATTATTGTTGTAGCAGTTTGATATGGTTATGAATTCCAAAAAGAGATATTGTATTATATTTTTAAACTGATTTGTACCTGCGCATGATTAAGTTATGATTAAGGTTTTGAGTGGGCCATATCATTAGGGAACAGATAAAAGGTATGGCAAAGGACAGAGTTGAGGATTTTTGACTTGGAGTTTTGATGTTGGAGTTTGATGCTGGAGCCTTAAGCTGGAACCCCAGGAATTAAGCTCACAGAGGAAACAAAAGCAAGCTCCAGAAAGAGAGGAACCGTAAGCCCAGGAAGAAGAAAACCCTGGGAAGAGAGGAACCCTGAAGGTAGAGAGAAGAAAGACCCTGGAAGAGAGGAAACAAGGCAATCAGAACCCTTGCAGATGTCAGAAGCCATCTTGCTCCAACACATGTAAATAGACTTTGGTGAGGTAAGTAACTTATGTTTATCACCTAGTATCTGTAAGCTCTTACCCCAAATAAATACCCTTATGAAAACGAACCAGTTTCTGGTATTTTTCATCAGCATCCCTTTGGCTGACAAATACAATAGTTTACATTGTAGTTTACCCTCTCACCCAGTACATTCAGTGGGTTATGTCAGGATATGTAATGTCCAGCATCTGTCCCTGCAATATAATTTAGGAAAACTCCAAGTCCCAAAAATGCCCCCATAGCAAAATTCTTCTTCCCTCTTCCTGCCCTCAGCAACTACTGTGGCAACTTTCTCCCTGAGGGGTGGGGGAGAGTGGAATAGAATAGATGGAAGTGTTTTTATCAGAAAAAGCGTGCTTTGTTTCTTAAATGCTTTTTCTACATCTATAGATATGATCATGTGACTTATTTTTCTTTCAATGTGTCTATGAGGTGTATAACATTGATTGATTTTCTTATGTTAAAACATCCTTGCATACCAGGGATGAAATCCACTTGTTCATAGTGAATAATTCATTTGATATGTTGTGAAAAATAATTAGCAAGTATTTTGTTGAGGATTTTAGTATCTCTGTTCATTAGAGACTGGTATATAATTTTCCTTTCCTGTATTGTCTTTGTTTGGCTTTGATATTAGGGTAATATTGGAATCATAGAATGAGTTAGGTAAAGTTCCTTCTATTTTGATTTTTTGGAAGAGTTTAAATAACATTGGTATTAGTTCTTTCCCTAATGTTTGGTAGAATTCACCTGTGAATCTCTCTGTCCTGGGGCTCTTTTTAGTTGGGAGATTTTTAATGACTGTTTCTATCTCTTTACTGGTGATTGTTTTGTTGAGATCATCAAATTCTTCCTTCATTAATGTAGGCTGCTTATGTTTTTTCTAGGAATTCGACCATTTCCTCTAAATTGTCCTTCTTGTTGGCATATAGATTTTCAAAGTATTCCCTTACGATAATCTTTATTTCTGTGGGGACTGTGGAGATATCTCCTTTCTTGTTTCTTTTGTGTGTTTGAATCTTCTATCTTTTTGTCTTTGTTAGTCTAGCTAAGAGTTTGTCAATTTTATTGATTTCTCAAAGAACTAACTCTTCATTTTGTTTATATTCTAGTGCTTTCTTATTTTCTATTTCATTTAATTCTGCTCTGATCTTTGCTATTTCTTTCTTTCTTCTTCCTTTGTAGTTAGTTTGTTGTTGTGTTTTACTAATTCCTCCAAGTGTGCAGTTAGATCTTCAATTTTAGCTCTTTCTTCTTTTTTGATGTATGAATTTATGACTATGATTTTCCCTCTCAGCACAACTTTTGCTGCATCCCATAAGTTTTGATATGCTGCATTTTCATTTCCATTAGTTTCAAGGTATTACTGATTTCTTTAAGGATTTCCTCTTGACCCACTCTTTGTCTAAGAGTGTGTTGCATAAATTTTATATTTCATGCCTAATTTAGTTCTTTGGCCCTTCCAAATTTCCAGGCTCATTCCAATGTAGTCACAGAAATTATTTTGTATGATTTCAACCTTTCTGAATTCATTGAGATTTTCTCTGTGGCCTAGCATATCGCCTATTTTGGAGAATGAGTCATGTGTGCTTGAGAAGAATGCATATCCTGTTGTATTTTGGTGTAGTGCTCTATATGTCTATTAGCTGCAGATCCTTTAAAATATTATTCAAAATCTTTTTTTTCATTTATTGATTCTCTGTTGAGATGTTCTGTCTAATGGTGATAATGGTGTATCCAATTCCTCCACTATAATTGTAGAGACCTCTTTTCCTCCATATAGTTTTTTGAGTGTTTGCCTCCTATATTTGAGTCAACTTGATTAGGTGCATAAATATTTATGATTGTTCTTTCTTCTTGAAAGATTGCACATTTTTATAATTTGTATTATCTATCTTTGGCTCTCAAAATAATTTTGTATTTAAAGTCTATTTTGTCCAATATTAGCATATCTACTCCTGCCCTTTTTTGGTTATTGTTTGTTTGTTAGATTATTTTCCAGCCATTCACTTTCTTTATTTTTTCTTCTTTAATTTATTTTAAATGTTACATTAAAAGTATATGAGATCCCCATATACCCCCCACCCCACCACCCCACCCCTCCCACATCAACAACCTCTTAGATCATTGCAACACAGTCACTGCACCTGGTGAAAACATTCTGGAGCACTGCTTCACCACCTGGAAAGTGGTCCACATTGTAGTCCACACTCTCCCCCAGTCCACCCAGTGGGCCATGACAGGACACACAACATCCAGCATCCATCCCTGCAGCACCACCTAAGACAATTCCAAATCATGAAAATGCCCCCACACCATATGTCTTCTTCCCTCTCCCTACCATCAGCACCCACGGTGGCCACCCTCTCCACATCACTACTACAATTTCTTCCCTTACTAATCACAATATTTCCCCAGTAGAACCCCAGTAAATCCACTCTAATCCATATTCTACTCCTCCATTTTGTGGATCTGGGATGGCTATGTCCAGTCCCTCTCTACATCAAGAGGGGTTTAGATTCCACATGGATGATGGATGCAACTCTCCTGCTTGCAGCTGTAGGCACTGTGGCTCCCTGGTGTGGTGGTTGATCCACTTCACCTCCCTGTCAACTGGCCAGGGTAAGTCCTACAAACCAGAGGGTAGGAGCTACAAGTCTGCTGAGGCCCAGGGCATGGACATCACATGGACAGTTCAGAGATTCAGGTCTCCTGAGTATACACCAACCCAAATACCAAGCACAGGTCTGGTAAAAGTAACATAAGAGGCATGTGTAGAAAGGTTATATCTGAGTCCAACTCCATCATACTCAGGAACATAAACTCCAAAGTAGGACCAACTGGGATGGCCCTGAACTCCAGAGCCATCTGCCTTAGCCATAGAACTTGTGGGTCTCTGCAGCCCTCAGGAGAACCAGCACCTGGGTTTCCATCTACCTTGGCTGTCTCTGGTACCCTGCTGAGGCATGCATAAGCATCTCCCCTTGATGACTTCCCATCTCTTTTTTGGAAACTCTTAGCCATATAAACTCACTTGTTCTTTCCATTTCCCCCTTTTCATCCAAAGTCAAAAAGCAGTTTTTAACACCTGATATTACATGCAGGCTGAGATATTCTGCCGGTCTGAGTTGACCTCTTTGTTCATGGTCTTTGTAGTTACATCATCACCTGGTACTGGGTAGTAATCCCTTGGTGCCAGGGAGGCTCAACCCCAGTAGTCATGTCCCATGCTGAGGGGAAAGCAATGCATCTACATGCTGAGTTTGGTTTAGAGAATGGCCACATTTGAGCAACATGGAGGCTCTCAGGAGGTAACTCTTAGGCACCCCACAGCTATAGGCCTAGTTCATATTTCAGGCACACAGGCTCATAATCAGAGCTATCCATATCAAAGGATCATTTTTGGGCCATCCATCTTTATTGATCTTTGTCATTGCACTTGGGGGAATTTTGTTTTTACATTGGGGAACGTGATAGAGCTCCACTGGTCAGGAATTCAGCACTCTCTCATCTGTCATTTCCAACTGAAACCATTATAAATATATCCAAACCTTTCTATGTACCCTGTATACATGCCTTGGAGAACTCCTTCCCAACCGTGTGCCCCCCACTAATGACACCCCACACAAGTGCTCATCCACTGCCTTAGTTGAACCTCTCTGTAGTCCAAAACTTCTTCAAAAAAGAAGCTCAATATATTGCCAGTTTCCATTAATAGAAAAATGGAATATAGTGATGGATTTAAAGGTTAGATATATAATACATAGAAATTTAGAAAATTTAAATAAAAGAAATGAAAAAAGTTTGTTTTAGACATTTTGCCTTTCATCACATCTACAGATGTTGCCCTGTATGTACACTGACCAGCCATTCATTTTCAACCTCCTTGAATCCTTGGGTTTAAGGTGAGCTTCTTGTCAACAGCATATAGATGGGTCATATTTCCTTATCCATTCTAACAATCTGCATCTCTTGACACATGTGTTTAATCATCCATTCAAATTCTGTGTTATTGCTCTTAAGGAATTAATCACATTAGCCATATTTTCTTTGGATTTGTGTATAATATATGTTGTTTTTATTTCTGTTTTTGTCGTTTTGTTTCTTCTTACACTCCCCTACAACTCTGTCTTTCCTGTTTTTTTTTCTTTTCTCCTGCAGAATTCCCTTTAGTATTTCTTGAAGGTCAAGTTTATTATTGGCATATGCTCTCTGTTTCTGTTTGTCTGTGAATTTTTTGGACACTCCAGCATTTTTGAATGTCTGCTTTGCTGTATAGAGTATTCTTAGTTGTAATTTTTTTCTTTTAGTACCTTGACTATGTCTCACCACTGCCTTCTTGCCTACATTGTTTCATCTGAGAAATCAGCACTTTCTCTTATTGAGCTTCACTTGTATGTGATGGCTCTCTTTTCTCTTGCTGCCTTCAATATTTTCTCTTTTTCTTGAGCATTGGATAATTTGTCAAGTGTATGCCTTGAGGTAGGCCTGTTAGTATTTATACTTTTTGGGGTGTGCTGTACTTCCTTGACATCTACATCTATTTCTTTCAATAGCTTTGGGAGGTTATCATCCATTATTTCCTCCAACTGCCCTTTCCCTTCTCTTCTCCTTCTAGGATGGTTATGATGCATACATTTGCATGTTTTGCATTGTCATTCAAATCCCTAAGTCCCGCTTGGATTTTTTCAATCTTTTTATCTATCAATTCTATTATGTGCCTGATTTGAGATGCACTGTCTTCCACATCACTAATTCTTTCATCTACTTCTTAAAATCTGCTGTTATTTGCTCAGAGTGTATTTCTGATTCCTTGAATGATGCCATTCATCAACATCATATCCATTAACTTTTTGCATATGCTTAAAATTTCTTCAGTATGCTCTCCAAGTGTTTTCTTAATATCTTTAATCTCTTCCTTCACTTCATTAAGTTGGTCTGTGATATTTAATTGGAGAGCTTTGATAAGATGTTTGAGGTACTGCTCCTCTTCCTGGTTTTTAATTTGTTCATTTGAGTGGGCCCTGTCTTCCTGATTATTGGTTTGGTTTGTACTTTTTTGTTGCTGTCTGGTCATCTTTTTATCTTGGTGGGCTCATTCAATTGATTAGCTTCTCCCACTAGTCCTGGGTTTTTTTAGGTTTGGTTTGTGTGTGTGTGTGCTAATTTTTCTCTTTGACACTTTGTTCTTATTATTCTATTGCCTTATTGTTGTCTAAGATACCTTGAAGGAAAATGATTAAGGTCAGAGAAAGCAAAAGAGTTAAGAAAAGAAGAAGTATAATAGTAGTTTTGGTAATAAATGTTAGCAGAAGGACTATATATGATCCAGTAGAATAAATATTAAACTCATGTAAGCAGCATATAGTTATAGGAATAAGCAAGTGGAGTACCTACAATGAAATGGAAAACTGAATATCAGAAGAATATAGTATGAATTAAAAGGCTAGCATGATTAGGAGAGTGGGAAAGGGAAAAGAAAGGGCAATGAGAAAAAGAGTAAATACAAGATAAAAAACAGAATAGAAGTGTTAGAAATTTAAAAAAAAACAGGAAATATTGGGGCTAAACAAAAAGAGGGAATGTAAGAGCAAGAACAGAAGGTGGAATGGAGAAAGATGAGGAAGGAAAAGAGATAACATTGGTAGCCAAAATCAGTACACAGAGAAAAGGAGGTTGAGGATGAGAAAGCACAGCAAACAATAAACCAACTGGAATCATCTATTTGAAAAAATGGAAAAAAGAAACAAAAAGAAAGAAAGAAAAAAGTGTGGAGGATAAAGAGGAAGGAAAGACAAGATAACAACAAGAAAAATAAACAGAAGCCCTCAAGCAAGGAGTCAACCAAACAATAAAAAAAAAACCAAAAAAAACAGACTTCCCACTTAAGCTCTTATTTTTTGTCTTTATTTATTTTTTAATGTTATATTTTAAAAAATGAGGTCCCCATATAGCCCCACCCCCTCACCCCACTCCTCTCCCCATAACAACGACCTCCTCCATCATCATGAGACATTCATTGTACTTCATGAATACATCTCTAAGCACCACTGCACCTCATGGTAAATGGTTCACATTATAGCCCACACTCTCCCACATTCCACCCAGTGAGCCATGGGAGGACATACAATGTCTGGTAACTGTCCCTGCAGGACCACCCAGGACAACTCCAACCACTGAAAATGGCTCCACACTGCATCTCTTCTGCCCACTCCCTATCCCCAGCAGTCACCATGGCCACTTTCTCCACACCAATGCCACATTTTCTTCAATTACTAATTACAATAGTTCATGTATAGAATATCAGTAAGTCTACTCTAATCCATACTCTATTCCTTCATCCTGTGGACCTTAGAATGGTAGTGCCCACTCCAAATCTATGTCAAGAGAGTACTTAGATCCCACATGGAAGCTGGATGCAATTCTCCTGCTTTCAGCTGTAAGCACTCTTGGCTACCTGGTGTGGTGGTTGACCTTCTTCATCTCCATGTTAGCTGACTGGGGCAAGTCCAATAAACCAGAGTGTAGGAGTTGCAAGTCTTTTGAGGCTCACAGCCTTACTATCACATGGTCAGTCCAGAGATTCAGGTCCCCTGGGTGTACACTAAATTCCAGCACCAGCCACAAATCTGGTAAAAGTAACAGGAGAGGTTTGTGGGCAAAGATCACATCTGAGTCCAGCTCCATCACCCAGAAACACAAACTCCAAAGTAGGGCCAACTGAGATGGCACTGAACTCCATCTGCCATGACCATAGAACCTGTGGGTCTCTGTAGCCCTCAGAAGATCCAATACCTGGGGTTGTATCTACTTTATCTGTTGAGGGGAGGCTATCCAGGTGAGCTGTGGTGGGCCAAGGAAACTGGTAGAACGGACGGGCTTCCTGCTCTCCGCAGGGGCATGGGTGAGTCCTGCCCTCCCTGTCTGGCGAACGGGCTGCCCGCTCTTCGCCGAGGTACGGGCGAGCCACACCCTCTCAACCGTTCCCACCTAACCACCACGCCTGACCTACTGCCTCCCCCTCTTCCCCTTCACCGGGGCCACGTCATCCAACGACCACTAGCCAATCCCCACTGGCCAATTCCCACATTGCCTAACTCCCACCAGCCCCGACCAACCAATGCCCCACACGCCGCCTCCTGCCTGCCCCGTCCCCTCACCCCACAATATATATTGTCCAGCACTTCCTCAATAAAGTAGACTGCGTGTTACCACCATTCGCCGTCTCCGCAGCATTCTTCGTGCCCGCTGTGTGTCCATCTAACCCCTCGCCTCAAGCAGCTTGGGCAAAGCCAGAGGAACCCCCAACTTCAAATGGCACCCAACATGGGGCAGGTAAGGACCCCCGTCTCCTCCGCCTAACCGCCGTTAGAGGAGACCCCACCATCTGCCCTTGGCGGACCCCCTTGACCCACCCCAATCAAGCGAGGTGTCTTCCGCCTGGCACTCCGTGCAGGCCCCTTCGTCCTCTGTCTCCGGAGGACTCTGGCGCACGGCAGCTCCGGCCTCTCAACCCCGGCTGCCGCTATGAACTTCCCTAAGAACCCCTCTTTTCATTGCCTTGCTCCATAACTTGGCGGCCCCCCAACCTCGGCGCCTGTCCCCCACCCTCTAACTTACAGCGTCCGGACGCGGGAGCTGACCTGCAATCCCTAGGTGACCTCATACGATCAAAGGTGGCCTGGGGGGTCCCTGCACAGGGACCCTCTTCCATGTCAAGGGATTATACCGACCCACTACGGTCAAGAGGCACTTAGGATTCCCGCGGAGTCTACTCTCCCCTTTTTGCCGGCTCTGGCCACACCTCTCTCCACCTCTCTTGGTGGATGAACCCCCACAACCTTTTCCCTTGCCTTCTCCTCTCCCCTCTTTGTGCCCTTGCCCTCACAGTCCTCCTCTGCCGCTCCAACCCCCACCTGGCATTCCTCTTTTTCCTTGCAGTGCTAATCGCCCTCCCCCTGCTCACCCTCCTTTTGCTCGGCGAGCTCTCGTTGTAAGTCATGGGAGCCTCTCTTTCGCGCAAACAGGCGCCCCAAGTCCGCGCCCTGGCGGCCCTGCTTGACTATCACCAATGCAAGGTCTCCGTCGGGCAGCTGCAATCCTTCTGGGACCTCCTTCTCCCCTTTAATCCCTGGCTTGTGACCGCTAACCTTTGGGACCCAGACACTTACTGGCTCCTAGTCGATCGAGTAGTGGCAGCCACGCAACACGAGAATAAGCGTTTCCCCCGGGCCTTATTCCCGCTCTCATTACGCTTCAGTCCTGCCTCCAAGGGGCACGTCCCCCCGAGGCCTTTGTTGCAGAGGAGGAGGACAGCACTCCCGCCGCGCCCAGCCCTGATTCCGTCTCGGCATGCGCTCAGTTGGAGCAAGTGCTAGAACAAGGCCCGCCAGACCAAAATGGCAAACAGGGCCCGCTAGACCAAAATGGTGAACTTCCGCCTTCTTCCTCTACGAGCGGCCCGCCAAAACCACGGGGCCACATACGGCTCGAGTATCCGGATATCTCCAAGGCGGGGCTTCCTAACAAAGGAGAAGTGGGCACGGCTCCCCCTCCACCGCCTTATGGGACCACCTCCATCCCGCCCGGCACACCCCAGGGCCTGCGCCATCCGGCTGGGGTGAAATCCCTCCCTCCCCTTCTGCCCCTGCCCCTTGGGATCCTCCCACTTCTACATCATCGGAGGGCCGGCCGGGCCTCACTTGCAGCCTCCAACCCCTGGGCTCCGCCCCTCCCCACAACACTTCCTCTCTCACCCCCCCCCGGACTTCCCTTCCACTCGCCTGCATGCCGCCTCTCAGCACCTCCCTCTTTCCCCAACCCCGCCCTCTGTTTTCCCCATCAACATTATACGGTCTCGCAACCGGCCACTAGCCTGGTACCCCCAAGACCCCGAAACCGTCAAGCGCCTTCGCAAGGCCTTAAGGAGGACGGGCTCCACAGTCCTTATGCCAAGCAGCTCCTGGAGGATCTCTCAGGGGAACTTAATATCCTGTATGATTGGTTCTCTTTTGCCCGTGCCATCCTCACCCCGGGGCAATACGTTACCTGGCGGGCTCACTTTCAGGATCAGGCCGAACAACAGGCCGCCGAGAACCAGTGTGCAGGGGTCCCTGGCGCCCTGCCGGCATTCATGGGTACTGACACCTATGCCAACCCTGCCGTCTATGATCGCACGCCCCTGCACTTTTGGGGCCAGCTGCACACCTGTGCCATGAAGGCCTTTCCAGAGCCCGCCAACCCGGCAGGCCAAACCTTTGCCAAACTCACCCAAAAATCCTGGGAAGATTTTGCCTCTTTTGTCTCTCGAGTCCAAGAGGCCTGCGAACGTAAGGTTGAGGACCCCCAGGTGCAGATTGCCCTAGCCAAGGAACTTGTATGGCAAGGAGCCAATCCCGCCTGTCAGCAGGCCTTGCTCCCCGTCCATGACAAGGATCTTCATGACTGGGTCCTAGCTTGTCGAGATCTCGACCCCTCCCCACAGGCTACCCGTGCCTTGACTGAGTCCTTGCAAAAAGGCACCGAGACCATGGCCTCCTCCTTGGCCTCCTCCCTCGCGCAAGCACTAGCCATCACTGCTGGCTGCTTCAGATGCAGCCAAGCCGGCCACTTTGCGCGAGACTGCCCCAATCCCACCCCGCCTCCTACTGGGGGCAACAGGGGCCTTGGGGGCCCGCGCCCCGGCCGACCCGCCACCCCCTGCCCCCGCTGTGGCCGCGGCTACCACTGGGCCCGAGAGTGCCGCATAACCTCCCTACAGCCTGCGCCGCCTTTAAACTCCCAGTGGGGCAGGTCTCAGCCCCAACACCAAGAGACCACTGTGTGGCCTCCAAAGCCCTGATGTGGGCGCTCCCCATCGGAAATGACCACCCAACGCTAGCGCTCAAGGTAGACGGGCAATGGTTTCACGGTACCCTGGACTCAGGAGCGGAAGTTTCCTGCTTCCCCTCCCTTTATGAAAATTACTGGTACCTGGTGGACGGCCCCCCCATCCAAGGGGCCACAGGGGCTGCCGCCTCTAAGCAGGCACGCGAAACCCTCACCTGGGAGGATGAGGAGGGACATTCTGGCACCTTTCGGCCCCTCTTCCTCCCCATGCTCCCCACCATCCTTTGGGGGAGAGATGTCCTCTCACAGGCTGGAGGGTCCATCACCACGGCCCCCCCCCCCAATAGAATGGGCCACTTCTCGCGGCACTCGGCCAAAACCCACTCCTCTGCAGTGGGACACAGAGGAGCCCATTTGGGTTGAGCAGTGGCCTTTACTGCCCCACAAGCTTGAAGCTCTGGCACAACTAGTGCAAGAACAACTTAAAAAGGGGCACATAGAGCCTTCCACCAGCCCCTACAATTCGCCTGTCTCTGTTATTCATAAGAAGTCCACAGGTAAATACCGGCTTTTACATGACCTCAGGGAGCTTAACAAACACATTATTCCCATGGGTTCCGCGCAGCCCGGTTTACCTCACCCGTCAGCCATCCCTGCACACTATCATATACTCATCCTAGAGATCAAAGATTGTTTCTTCTCCATCCCATTACACCCTAGGGACAGGCCCAAGTTCGCCTTCACGGTGCCCCTGGGCAACCACAGGGGGGCTAACCCCCGCTATCAGTGGCGCGTCCTTCCACAAGGCATGCGCAACAGCCCCACCATCTGTCAGAATTTTGTCAACTACGTGGTCGCCCCGCTTCGGCCAGAGGCATATATCATCCACTATATGGACGATGTCCTTCTAACCCATCAGGATGCAGAACATCTGCAAACCGTTATGACTAAGCTCATTGATAACCTGTTGGCACTAGGCCTCACCGTCAGCAGGGAAAAAGTCCAGCATGCACCCCCATTTACATTTCTGGGGTTCCGCATATCTTCTCATGTGCAGCCCACCGCCCCGCAACTGCGCGTACCTGATCGCTTATTGCTAGCTGAACTGCAACAACTGTGCGGCAACATTAATTGGGTTTGCACTGCTATCCCAGTCACCACCGCCCAACTCGAGCCGCTGTTCTCCCTCCTCAGGCAGCCAGGACCTATGACATCCGCAGCTGCCCGGAGCATCAAACTCTCGCCGGAGGCTAAGGGCGCTATTAAGTTAGTCAATGAGGCCCTAACCAGCATGTCCCTACAGAGGCATGACCCCAGTAAGCCCATCTTGGCCCTTGTACTCCACACCCCCGGAACGCCTACCGGCGTCCTCTGGCAGGAGGGTCCACTCCAATGGGTGCACTTATCCAAGAGCTGACTTCCCAAAATTTGCCGCTGCACCCATGCCTGGCTCAGCCTGGCACACGACCTCCTAACACTCAGCCTCCACACCTACAATACCACACCCTCCACCATAGTCTGGCCCCTCACAGCGCAAGGGTTCAGCCTACTTCTTCAAGAGGATCCTTCAGCTCAAATCCTCCTGTCACGCTTCCAGGGGTCCTTTGATAACCACTATCCCTCCCACAAACTCCTCCAGGGACTTACTCATACGCCCTTGGCAGCCCAGCAGCACTCTTTCCCTTCCTCTATGCCGCTGCCTCACTGTACCACGGCCTTCACTGATGCCTCTAAAACTAAGTTTGCGTTTGTTGCCTATGTCAAGCGCCAAAACCAGCCCATTAGGCGAGTCTTTACTAACCCTCACTCGGTACAGGCAGGCGAGCTCTCGGCCGTTGTCGCCTGCTTCCAGACCTTTGCAGACCAACCCCTCAACATCTTCACAGACAGCTTATATACGCTGCAGGTATGCAAGTCCCTCACCTATGCGGTATTCTTCCCGAGAGATACACCCATTGACACGGCCCTCGCCATGCTCCAGCGCCTCCTCGAAGGGAGGTCCCACCCCTGGTACATTGCTCACGTTCGGAGTCCAACAGCCCTGCCTGGCCCTTTGGCCGCAGGCAACGCGGAGGCCGATCGGGCGGTCTCTGCCTATGCCCTCGCCACCGCTGGGGATCATATTAACCAGGCTAAGTCCCTACACACCCGTTTTCATTTCTCGGCCGCCTCGCTGAGGCATCTACTGCCGGACTTACCTATTGAAACGTGCAAGCACCTCGTGCGCTCATGCCAAACCTGCGTGCCATTCCTTCCGCTTGGGCCCTTGCAGCCTCAAGGAGTAAACCCCCGAGGTCTAAAGCCCAACTCTCAATGGCAGATGGACGTTACCCACGTTCCCGCATTCGGGAGGCTCAAATATGTCCACGTCGCTATTGACACTTACTCACACCTCACCTATGCGGCCACCCTCCCAGGAGAATCAGCCAAATACTGCATCAAGGCCCTTCAGCAGGCCATCCTGTTCATGGGCATCCCCTGGGATCTAAAAACCGATAATGGGCCCGCGTACCACAGCAGCAGCTTTAAATTATTCCTGCAGGCCTATAACATCACGCACCACTTTGGTATCCCTTACAACCCACAGGGGCAAGCACTCGTTGAAAATACGCACCGCCGCCTAAAAACCCAAATAGAGAAAGAGAGGGCAATTGCCCCCCAAAATTCTGCAGATGAAATCATTACAACATGCCTCATCCACCTAAACCTTCTAACCTTCGACAACAAGGGCCTCTCGCCCACCCATAAGCACTGGGGGCCATCTTATCTGCCCACCCCCATGCCCATGGTCTATTGGAAAGACCCAGAGAAGAACACATGGGAGGGGCCATGCCCCCTCCTTACGCAAGGGAGAGGTTTTGCTTGTGTTTTTCCAGAAACCACCTCACAGCCAATCTGGATCCCCAGACGCAACATCCGGCCCGCCACCACCGCCCACAATGACACGACGAGACAAGCGCAAGCTGCGGTTCCTCACCCATCGGGTGTCCAAGATGACGCTGAGCGAAGAAACCTCTCCAATTGCCCCAACCAATGACCCCCAGCTCTTGCAGCTAATCCAGCTCTAACACCGAGCCCGTGCCATCTCAGGTCATGACCCCCCCCCACCGGGTACTCCTCCGCTTAAATCTTTGCTCCTTCTAATGCTCATGCTCCTATCCAACCCTGCACCTGTCCTCTCTAACCCGTCACACCAACCCTTCAATTGGACAGTCAGAGTCGTTGGGGTTGAAGATAAGATCTTGTTGCATAACGTCACCGCCCAAGCCCCATCGTTCACAACACATATCTGCCGCCTTATGGGTCATTCCCACACAAACCAGAACGACTATTCTGGGGCATGCTATGCCTCACCCACTGATGGGTATCTGCGCGGTCCTAACAGCCATGTCGGTGGTGGCTATCGAGTCTCCGGCTTTTACATCTGTCCTTCCTCCGCCAGAGGCTGCCACGACCCTGCACACTTCTATTGCCCCTCCTGGGGATGCGAAACCATGGCGTATGGCTGGAGCAATGCTCCAAACTGGGACCCCTACCTCTCATTCCGCACTGCAAATTCTGCCCGATGGGATATGATTGTCCTCACTGTTAAAGACCCTTCCAGCACTGCCTGGCTGCAGGGCCGTACATACGGCATCCGGCTACATATGGAGAGTTATGATTACGGTGGCCTGTTCATAATACAAAAGAGGGCCCCCACCTCCACCCCTCCAGTTGCCGTTGGTCCCAACCCAGTCCTCAACCCTCTACCCCCTCCTCCTCCCCCTGCAATGAAAACCAGCAGTCAGTCTCCTCCTCCCCCTGCAACAAAAACCAGCAGTCAGTCTCCTCCTCCCCCTACAATGAAAACCAGCAATCAGTCCTCTAGCTCCATCGCCACCCCTCCTACCCCCCTACCCCCACTGCAAATCCACAACCCGCTTCTGTCCTTAGTCAAAGCCACCTTTCTCACTCTTAACTCCTCCAATGCCAACCTTACCGCTAGCTGTTGGCTGTGCCTCTCCTCCTCAATGCCTTACTATGAAGCTATAGCCACCAATGCCTCTTATCAAGCCTCCCCAAACGATGCTCCTGCCTCTTGCAATTGGAACCAAACCCAAGTAGGACTAACAATCCAATCCGTCTCTCAAAGCGGGCTCTGTATCACTAAAATCGGAGGCACTATTACCCCCTCCATGAAAACTCTCTGCAACCATACAACTACCCCTGATGCAACCGCAAAATTTCTATTACCCGCCGATAACACAAAATGGCTATGTTCCTCCACAGGCCTTACCCCATGCCTTAATGTTCGCACCCTCAACTCCACCAATGAAACCTGCGTGCTCGCTCTCTTACTCCCCAGCATTTTCTATCATAGCAATAACCAATTTTTTGACTCCTGGCAGCGTCACCTTCTACCGACCTACGCACAGAAAAGGGAAGTCATCACTGCCATTACAATTGCCTCACTTCTAGGTCTTGCAGGAGCCAGCACCGGAATTGCGGCCCTAACCCTGCACACTAATGCCTTTTCCTCGCTCAGGGCAGCCGTCAACCAAGATGTCGCCCGTCTCGAAACAGCCATTAACCACCTAGAAAAATCACTCAATTCCCTCTCCGAGGTAGTCCTTCAAAACCACAGAGGGCTAGACCTCCTCTTTCTTAAAGAAGGAGGCCTCTGTGCCGCACTAGGCGAGGAATGCTGTTTCTATGCTAATTACTCCGGCCTCATTCAAGACAATCTAGCCCAAGTCAGGGCCGGCCTGGAAAAACGAAAAAGGGAGAGAGAAGCCCAAGGAGGCCTCTCCTGGGGATTCAATGGAATCCTCCCCTACATCCTCCTTATTTTGGGCCCCCTAATTATTCTCCTCTTCGCACTGGCATTTGGACCATGGGCCATTAGAAGGATCGTCCAACTCGCAAAGGATCAGGCTAATGCAATTTTTAGCTCACACGTACAGGTCAACTACCAGTGACTCGCCACCACCGAGAACGCCCCCCTCATCTCGTTTTACCGGCCTCCTTCCACCCGTTCTCCCCGCAGGTGTCCCACGCCTCCAGTAACCTCGGCCCCCCCCTGCTGCCCTCGCTCTCAAGCAGCTACGGCCCCGCTAAACCGTCCACAACACCGTGCGCTCCCACTTCCCCCAGCCCACGGCCTACCCGCCTTTTAGCCCCCACTAACTTTTCAGGAGACGGATCTTCCAAAACTTCATTCGCCCCGGGCCCCACCAATACCGCCGCTGCCCTCCAGAACCAAGCAGCCATTCGCCTGTCCCATCACCGGACCACCTTCGAGCTGCGGACCTGCCGACCGGCTACCTGCTAGCCCCAGATTGCCACTATGCCCTCCCCCTTCCCCCTCTTTCATTTGCCGATGCAAACTTCGCCCATCTCCCTGCCACTCTCCCGGCCCATTTTTATATATAAGAGAGGGGGAATTGAGGGGAGGCTATCCAGGTGAGCTGCAGTGGGCCAAGGAAACTGGTAGAACGGATGGGCTTCCTGCTCTCCGCAGGGGCATGGGCGAGTCCCGCCCTCCCTCTCTGGCGAACAGGCCACCTGCTCTTTGCCGAGGTACGGGCGAGCCACGCCCTCTCAACCGTTCCCACCTAATCACCATGCCCAACCTACTGCCTCCCCCTCTTCCCCCTTGCCGGGGCCATGTCATCCAATGACCACTAGCCAATCCCCACCGGCCAATTCCCACATTGCCTAACTCCCACCAGCCCCGACCAACCAATGCCCCACACGCCGCCTCCTGCCTGCCCCGTCCCCTCACCCCACAATATATATTGTCCAGCACTTCCTCAATAAAGTAGACTGCGTGTTACCACCATTCGCCATCTCCACAGCATTCTTCACGCCCGCTGTGCGTCCATCTAACCCCTCGCCTCAAGCAGCTTGGGCAAAGCCAGAGGAACCCCCAACTTCAATCTGTCTCTGGGATTCTGCTCAGGTATGCATAAGGGCAACCCCTCTGATAACCTCCTGACTCTTTTTGGAGACTCATAGCCATATAAACTCATTTGTTCTTTCCATTTCTCCCTTTTATTCAGGTTAAAAGCATTTTTAACTCCTGGTAGTATTTGTAGATTGAGATATTCTGCTGGTCCGAGTAGACCCTTTTATTCAAGATCATTTTCTAGTTACATCATCAGCTGGTACCTGGTAGTAATCCCTTGGCACCAGGGAGGCGCATACCCGGGAATCATGTCCCATGCTGGGGGAAGGCAACCCATTTACATGCTTAGTTTCGCTTTGAGACTGGCCACATTTGAACAACACGGAGGCTCTCAGTAGGTAGCTCTTAGGCACCCTGCATCTCTAGGTCTTGTTCTTATTTCAGGTGCACAGGCTCACAGCATATTCATTAGTATCAAGGACTCATTGTTGGACCTTCCTTCTTTTTTGGTCTTTGCTGTTGCACTTGGAGGATTGTTGCTGTTCCTTTAGGGTCTTCAATAAGTTTTTAAATGAAAGAAATTGCATGAAATGGCAACATTGCTAAAGGAAAGCATGCAAATCAAATGGGGGATTGACAACAGGATCCTATGGGACACAAAAGTTTAAATGCCAGGTGAACTGAGGAGAGAGAACACTGAGTACTTCTACGGAACAAGCTCTTGGCTAGATAGATGCTTTACCTATAGGAATCAGTGAAGTAAATTGGAAATAAATGGTTTAGCAGAAACTTTGGAAGACAGTGTTTCAAGAAAAGGCAGTTATCAACAGAGTCAAATGCCAAAATTAAATATATAAGAAAAATTTCCAATAGGTTTTCCACTTAGGATATAATTAGTGGTCACTAGAATGGGAGGCAGTCAGATTGCTATGGGTTAAGGGGTGAAAAAAATGTCGGTAATTATTGTAGACATCTTGTTTTTAATTTTCAGGTTTAACAATAATAAGTAAGTTCCTAGAAGAGGATATAGCTAAGTACATATTAGCAGCATTCATAATATAGGAAATATACAAATGTTGGCACATAAATTCTTACTTTTGATTGTTTTACCACCCATCATATAAAGCTACTCTTGTTATCTTCTTGGACACTTTCTGAAATGCATAATGAATTTAACAATTTGACCAGCTTCAGGCCAATGGCCATTGGTCAAAGTATTGTCTTCAGCTCAGCCTTTCTTTAGAGTCACAATTTATGTTCATTTTTTTGCTTGAGTTAATTGGCTTCTGATTCCTATAATCGTCTGTATTTTATCTATTTTGTTAACAATATACACATGACTGGAAATCCATATACTGATCACATTTGGAGCAATTCATACAATTCAGGTTTTTCTGCCCTGCTCCCTGAGAGATTTCACAATAACCTGCCACTGTTAAATAGCACCACTTGACCCAGTTTATATTAATCCCATATTATAAAACAAAGGAAAAGACATTGTTGGAAATTATTTTTGTTAGACTTAAAACTGTGATTTATGCCAAAAAATATCATTTAAATTTAAAACATCTTATTTCTCTGATGTTTGCTTCTTCCTGTCTTCCCTTGCCTCTTACTCCCCATTTTTTACAACTACTGGCAATTTGATGACAAATTGTGTGCATTTCACAAGTTGAATTTTTGTTGTCTGCCTTTTACTTCCCTTTCCTTCTGTGCTAGAATAACTGAAAATAATGGAAAGTAAATGCTTTTACATTCATTTTTTCTTTTGTCATTATAAAAAATGCCAACCATTGTGAAAAATTAGCTTTTTTTCCCTCAAAACTATAATATGCTGACTGAATTTAGATGTGCTGATCTTTAAAGCTTGGATTCTTACCCCCGCCAACATGCCATAATGCGATTGTTTGTGTATCAGTGAGTCACATATGTAAATCTACAGACAGAGTTTTGAAAAATAACAATGTGCTTTTTGCATTTGAAAAACAGTGGTATTCATACTTACTAAAGTTTTTATTTCAACTTTTATTTAGTCTTTATAATACTTATTTATTCTTGCTACATACCCCACTATCAGCAGCTTTAGAGAAATATAGAAATTTGGTAATTAGCATTCAGTCTGCTAATGAAAATGTAAAAGTATTGAAGTTACAAATACATTTAATGATAATTTCTGACTTTCATTAGTCTAATTCTTATTTGTTGACTATTTAGAAGTAAACAAATTTACTGAAGCATCCAGTTAAAACTGGACTGCTAAAGCTTGTGAGGTAGAAAAAAAAGAGCTCTCTTTGTCAATTGATACATTACATTGTTTACCGTAAAGCAGCTATTTTTAACATTATCTATAACCCTTCAATATAAATTTTGCATTTCTAATGACCTCGAGAGTTTTTACCAACATAGTATAATTTTTAAACAAATTTATTGCTAATTTACTTTATTTTAAACTGTATATTGTTTGTAATATTCAGAATGGAATACAAGTTTCACAAAATCTAATTTTTTTATATTAGATTGATGGCAGGATGTTGTCATTACAAAGTTGTCAGAAAACAATGGGCTATGGTTTGGTGTACCAAAATCCTGTTTTGAAATCTTACACAATTCTCTCAGTGGTAGTCCAAATTTGAATATGATCACGTCACAAAATAAGTCATTGTATACTTTCTGTACTAAACTACCCTCATTATTTCATTGCAAGTAAGTGATATAGTGATATATATATATATAAAGAAGATTAGCAGGATAGTGCAATTTGTGAATAATATTTCAAAATTACATGCATAAATCTTTAAGACCACATGAAGAGAAATTGATTAGCTACATTTCCATTTCTTATTTTAGTTCAACTCTAAAAATCTTTAGAATCTCTCCCCTCATTGCTTGCATTAGCCCTACAGTGCCATCAGGTAGTTGGAGGTGTTTTGCTTAGAGAAAAACAGTAAAGTCATAATTCCAGGGAGGGGAATGAGAAAAGAAACATTTTCCTTTTTTCAGAGCAAGATTTTTAAATCATTTACACATAGCTCAAATCAAGAAGAAAATACACAAATACATACTCACAAGCAAGCTTTTAACTAAAAGATCAGCTTTCTTGCAAAGCCTGAATTCTACCTGAATCACAGAAACTTCAACCAGACTACAGGAGCTGGCTTCAGAGATCTGGATAAAGTTGCAAGACTATTTTAAAAATGCTATGGGCTGTAAAATTTGTCAAGTTTGAAAAGCTGATATTTACATTTGAAAGCACAGTTTTCAAAGGAAAAGAAAAAAGCGTTGCTATAAGAAAGCAACCAAAAAAAAAAAAAAAAAAAGAAAGCAACCAATTTTACTTCTCTTGACTGACTTTCCTGAAAATTCGTGGCTATATTTAGGTATCTGTGGCATGGCAAAAACAGTTTTAAATGGCAAGTAATTGTATAAAATGAAGGACAATCAAGAGTGTATAGCAAGTAGATGTGGTTCAAGTGATAAGGCCTCTTCCTACTATATGGGAGGACCTGGGTTCAATCCCTGGGGCTTCCTGGTGAAAAAGAAGAAAAAGCATGACTGTGTAGCAAGTCAATGCCTATGTGGTGAACTGAATGCTCACAGTGTGAGATAAGTGCCCACACAGTGAGCCAAGAGACTGCATGACGAGCCAAGTGCTCATGTGGGTGCCTGTGTGACAAGCCGAGTGCCCATGTGAGTACCCACATGATGCCCACGTGGTAAGTCAATGCTAGCATGGTGAGCCAAGTGCCCACATGGTCAGCCAAGTGCCTATGTGGTGAGCCAGTGCCCACACAGTGAACCAGTACCCATGCAGCAAGCCAGTTCCTGTGTGGTGAGCCGAGTCCCCATTCAGCAAGCTGAGTGCCTGCATGGTCAGTCAATGCCTGCATGAGTCATACAACAAGATGATGATGCCACAAATGAGAGACAAAGGGGAGAGTTGAGGTGAAGTTCAGCAGAGGCCAGAAACTGAGGTGGTGCAATTGACAAGGAACCTCTCTCCACACCAGAGGTTCCCAGGATAAATCCCTGTGAATCCTAGAGGAGAAAGAAAAGAAGACAAAAAGAGAAATAGTACAGAAGAGGACACAGTGGATTGGCATAGACACTAAAAACAGCTGGGGGGGGGGTGGATGGAGAAAAATAAACAGTGTATACTCCAGCCAATTGTCAGGAGATGGTTAAGCAATTTCCTTCCACAGGAGTTCCTACTTCAACACTGGCATTAGGTGCTGAGTAAAACTTGGAGAAAAGTCAGAGTTACTCTGCTTTCATTCTTCATCTAAAAGGTCAGAGGTTAGGGAGTTTTGATGAGGCTGTGGACCTAGAAAATATTTCCCATTAATTTCTACTTCTTCCAACATTGTTCAGTAAAATACCATTTTGCATCTTATTGCGCTCCAATTATTATTTCCTTAGGCATAGCTTTTATGCCAATGGGTAACCCTAATAAATCGCAGGGCCTTACATGGCCCAATCTATGACTGGAGTTACAAGAATGATAACATCTAGGAGGCTTGGGGAAGGCCCAATCGATTTATGCAGGACTTTTTTTACACACAAAAGCTTAACAGAAATTTGATATAAACATATTACATTATCCTTAAAGTTCTTTAACATAACAACTGAGAAATGTCCCCTGTAGCTCTCTCATCTACTAAGTTCTTTATAGCCATAATATTGTCTCTGTTCGTTTCTTCCTTGCTTGCCCTGTGATGTACTGCTGAGCCCCCTGGGCAGAAGTTGGTGCCAGTAAATCTCTTCCCATCCACACACAGATCAAGAATGACTAGAAATCCTAACAATCTCTTGTCTCCATTCCCTTTATCCCACTGACTCTATTTGGAAGAAAATGTTCAGAGTCCTTTGGTAACTGTGACTTTTCTCTCTTTCTGACTACTGTCTTGCAAGAAATTATCATGAAACATCTCTCATTACATTTGAAAACCCCTATCGTACCTCCCACACTCCTGGGGTCATTCTAGGTATTTTAAAACTATTTGTAGATTGAAACATGTACAAATTTTACTGCTTTCTTATTCAGGAAATATCTTTTTCACTCCCTCATTGTTCATATTCTGTATTAGTAAAAAAAAGAAGAAGCAACAAATTTTCTTTTCTAAGAGAAATGTTAAAACAGACTCACATCTTTAGGTAGCAAAAATACAACTCATGTGATCAACACTGCAGGGATGTTCAGACTGCCTTGGTCTACAAAAATATTGATCTGCATATCAAATTGACAATGGTATCATTAACATTAACCTACTCAGCAGCTCTGTCTGAGAATCATGTCCCTCCTTCTGATACCCTGAGTTAAAAGAACATTCACAAATGAATGCAGAATTCTCCTGTAATGTGAATGCACACACACACAACCTACGCATATGAAAACCTAAACAAAACGTTAAAACAGAATAGTATTAAGTAACCTCTTGATTTTCCACATTGATAAAAAGGAGCAGTACTATCAAAAATTCAAAAATCATTCTTATAAAAATTAAAGCAATATGATATGGCTATTTTACTGAACATTTATCTTCTTAATCATATTTGGCATAATTTACTCTTTCAAGATTTATGTTCATTGAGCTCACTATGGCAAGGCATATGGAAGAGTCTGCTGTGTACTCCCTTCTCCTCCAGGCTTCCTGGGTTTCAGCTTTCTGTTTCTGTGACTTTCTCTCTGTCTCTCTCATCATATTAATCCCTTTAATAAAGATTCAAGGTAGAGGATTAAAACTCACCCTGGACCATATCATATTGAAGTAACAATCAAAAGATGCTTAACTGAAGATCCTATCCACAGTAAGTGCATATTCACGGTATGGAACCTTTTTAAGAAAATGATTTTCTGGGTCAAATACAGTCTCAAACAGCTAGACTCCACACTCTGGACCCAAAAATGATGTGTTCTTTCTATATGCAAAATATGTTTATCCCTTCACAATATCTCAAAAAACTTTCAGCCATTTCAGGAGCAATATTAAGTACAAATTCTAATCAACATACTAAAGGGTTGGAAGAGAGTGTGAAAAGAAAGATTATTCAAAAGATTAATTAAAAAGATAAAAAGAGAAATAAAAACAAAAGGCATATATACATAAAGAAAATATGATTAATGTAAGTACTGCCTTGACAGTATTAAAATTGAATGTTAATGGATTAAATTCTCCAATCAGCAACACAGACTGGTAGAATGGATAAGGAAAAATAATCTATCTACATGCTCTCTACAAGAAAGTCACCTTAGACATAGGGATTCAATGAAGTTGCAAGTGAATGGTTGGAAAATGATTTACATGCAAACAATAGCCAAAAAAAAAGGTGCGAGTAGCTATACTAATATTGGACAAAATAGATATTAAATGCAAAATTACTGTAGGAGACAAAGAAGGACACTATATATTAATAAAAGGGATGGTCTATCAAGAAGAAAAACAATCATAAACATTTATGCACCTTAACCAGGATTCCCTAAAATAAATGAGGCAAGCATTGTAAAAATTAAATGGAGAAATAGATGCCTCTACAATTACAGTGGGGGACTTTAATACACCATTATCATTAGACAGAACATCCTGACAGAGGATCAATAAAGAAACAGAACCCTTAAATAATATGTTAGAAGATCTAGATTTAATAGACATATATAGAATGTTACACTTAAGTACAGCAGGACTCACATTATTCTTGAGTGCACATGGATCATTTTCCAGGACAAACCATATGCTAAGTCCTGGAACAACTCTCAATGAATTCAGAAAGGTTGAAATTATACAAGTAATTTCCTGACCACAATTTAATGAATCTGGAAATTAATAAGGGTCAGAGAACCAGAACACACACAAAGTTATGGAAATTATACAAAACACTGTTAGAAAATCAGTGGGTCAAGGAAGGAACTGCAAAAGAAATCAGTAACTACCTTGAAAGGAAAGAAAATAAGAACACAGCATATCAAACCTATGGGAAGGAGCAAAAGCAGTGCTGAGAGGGAAATTGAAAGCCATCAATGCCTATATTAAAAAAGAAGAAAGAACAAAAATCAAAGGCTTAACTGCACACCTGGAAGAGCTAGAAAAAGAACAGGAAACTTATCTCAAGGTAAGCAGAAAGAAGGAAAAACAAAGATTATAGCAGAGCTACATTAAATTGAGAATTTAAAAAATGGAAAAATATTAACAAAACCAAAAGCTGGTTCATTGAGAAGGTTAATAAAATTGACAAACCCTTAACTAGGCTAAGAAAGGAAAAAAAGAAGATGAAAACACATAAAATAAAAAATGAGGGGGGGATATTACCACTGACCCCACAGATAAAGAGTATCATAAGAAGATATTTTGAAAAATTGTATGTCAATAAGATAGATAACTTAGATGAAATGGACAAACTTCAAGAGACACACGAGAAGCCTACAATGGTGAAAGAAGAATTTGATGAACTAAACAGACCAACCACAAGTAACAAGATTGAATTAGTCATCACAAACCTCCCAACTGAGAAGAGCCCAGGACCAGATGGCTTCACATATGAATTCTACCAATCATTCTGGAAGAACTAACATGAATCCTTCATAAATTCTTCCAAAAATAGGGCAAATATTACATGACCTCACTTATTTGACAACAAGTTGGGCACACTCATTGAGCTGGAGTCTGTAAGAAAGACTATCAGAAGATGGAAAAGGAATAGCGTATATTGAGTTGATGCTCAAAATGGGCAAAGCATATGATAAGGTGGAATGTGGTGATTGGGCAGTGGGTGAGGTGATAGTGGTGCAGTAATATAATTGGTGCTGGAATGTGAAGGGGTCTAGTTTGGGTGGTTGTGTTGGGCTGTCCACGGAACTGAAAAAAGGGCTGGAGGAAGGAAGAGGTGAACTCTGGGGATTTGTAGGTGTGTGGTTAAAATTCCAATCACAAGTACTGATGCTCCTGAGGGTTATGGAGACACACAAGTTCTATGATCATGGCAGATGGCTCTGGAGTTCAGTGCCATATCAGTGGGCCCTACTTTGGAATATGTTATGTGTTCCTGAGTGGGATGGAGATGGACTCAGATGTGACCTTTCTCCAAATGCCTCTTCTGTCACTTTTACTGAACGTGTGGTTGTGCTAGGGTTGGTGTATACTCAGGAGACTTGATTCACTGGACTGGCCATGGGCTAGCTTGGCCTTAAGACCAGCAAAATTGCAAATCCTACTCTCTGGTTCATTAGACTTGCCCAGGTCAGCTAACAGGGCAGTGAAGATGGTGAACCACCACACCAGGGAAACGAGTGTGCCTACAACTGCAAGCAGGAGAATTGCATCCATCATCCATGTGGGTTCTACATCCCCTGTTGATATAGAGGTGGAGTTGGCATCACAATCCTAGGGTCCACAGGATGGAGGAATAAAATATGGACTAGAGAGGACTTACTGATATTCTATTGTAGAACTATTGTAACTAGTAATGGAAGAAAATGTAGCATTGATGTGGAGAAAGTGGCCATGGTAGTTGCTGAGGGCAGGGAGAGGGAAGAAGAGATGTAATGTGGGGGCATTTTCAGGACTTAAGTGCATACTCATCTCTCTCACACACAAAAAAAATGGTTAAATGGTAGCAAAATCCCGCCTGAGTGAGCTGTTTTGGGAACCCACAAAACAGAAGGCTTTGGGGCATCTATCTGGAGAGAGTGGGACAGAGTTTGATTGCTCAGGATAAAACTGTGAGTTTCTGGTGCTTGATGATGGAGCTGCAGGATGGCTAAGCCCCACCCTCAAGGCAGGAAGTTGTGGGGTGCCTTGACCCCTATTAATCACCCAGCAGGTGGAGGCATACTCTGAGAGTGGGAGGATTCTGGTCAAGGGTGGAAAGGAGATTCTGTTCTGTGGGTTTGATTGTCTGGACCCCCTTTTTGAACTTTGAAGAGTATACCAATTGTTTCAAGGTGACCCCTGGAAGAGGGGAGAATCTGCTTAGGGAGCCTGATTCACCTAACCACCCTGGGATAGGGAAAATTACCCTGGGAGAAGGTGGAGTCAGGCAATTAACTAGTCTGGTGATGAAAACTATCAAAATTTCAACTCTGGTAAGGGAAGCAGGCAGTAGGAAGTGCTTAATATGCTTACAAGAATGTATTTAGTGTCCCCTGAGAGGAGTGTGTGCTCTCAAAAAGGGTTGAGAGTGATTTATTTCTGCAGTGAGTTAGGTCACCAGAGTTCCATTTAAATTTCAAAATGGAACTCTCTTACAGGCTATTTGTATCCTGCTGCCCTGGGGAAAAAAGCAATAAGAGTAGAAAGGGGACAAGGACAGATTCCTAATCAATAGAAATTTAACCGAATGCAAAGAGTTAAACCTGCCAAAAGGAAAGTGACTAGAGAGTTTTTAGAGTGCTAATTGACCCAATAAGAACATTTAGCTCAGTAGAGGATTTTCTGCCTTAAATACACAAGGTCCTTGGATCAAAATCTGACTCATCATAGAGTAGTGAACCACCAGGATATTAAACATCCTGCTGACACTTTAGGACAGGGAAAACATAGACATTATTCTTGTATTAGTTTCTCTTTCGTCACTTCTTTTTCATAATTTTTTTTTACTTTTCTTTTATAATTTAACTCAGTTTACTTGATAAAAATCTCCTTCAAAATCTGCAGCAGGAAGGCTGCAGGGTAATTGAATGCAGGAAATAATGGCTGAAAACCTCCCAACTCTATTGAGGGGGGTGGATATTCATGTTCAGGAAACACACCTTACATCAAGTACACCTAACTGCACACTTGTAGGAATTAGAAAAACAAAAACAAACTAATCCTAAAGGAAGCAGAAAAAAAGAAATAACAAAGATCAGAGCAGAACTAAATGAAATAGAAAATAAGAAAGCACTGGAATAAATAAACAATACCAAAAGCTGGTTCTTTGAGAAGAACAATACCACTGACAAAACCTTAACTAGACTAACAAACAAAAAAACAGTGAAGATGCAAATATACAAAACCAGAATTGAGGAGGTTGTATCAACACTGACCCTTCAGAAATACAGAATATCATAAGAGGAAACAGAAAAATTATATGTAAATGATAAGGAAAATTTAGAGTAAATGGACAAATTCCTAGAAACACACAAGCAGCCTAAATTGATGAAAGAAGAAATTCATGAATTCTACAGACAAATGACAAGAAAAGAGATAATCAGTCATTAAAAACCTACCAACGAAGATGGGTCTAGGACAGATGGCTTCACAGGTGAATTCTACCAAACATTCTGGAAAGAACTAACAACAATCTTGCTTAATGTCTTCCAAAAAATTGAATTAAAAGGAACATTACCTAATTCATCCTATGATTCCAACATTACCCTAACACCAAAGACAAAGAAAGATGCCAAATGAAAGAAAATTACAGACTAATCTCTCTAAAGAACCTAGATGCTAAAATCCTCAACAAAATACTTGCTAATCATCTTCATCAACATATCAAATCAATTATACCTCATGACCAAGAGGGTTGCATCCCAGGTATGCAAGGATGGTTCAATTTGAGTAAATCAATCAATATAATACACCACATAAACAGATTTTTAAAAATCACATGATCATCTGTATAGATGCAGAAAAAGCATTTGACAAAATAAAGCACCACTTCCTGAATAAAAAAGTACTGCAAAAGAAGCAATAGAAGGAAACTTTCTGAACGTGACAAAGGATATATATAAACACTCCACAGCTAACATCATATATATTAGTGAAATCCTAAAAGTTTCCACCTAAAATCAGGAACAAGACAAAGATGCCTACTATCACCCTTCCTATTTAACATTGTATTAGAAGTACTTGCTCAAGCACAGAGGCCAGAAAAAGATATAAAAGACATCCAAATTGGAAAAGAAGACATCAAAATTTCACATTTGGAAACAACATTCCCCTATACATAGAAATCCCTGAGAAATCTACAACAAAACTTCTAGAACTTATAAATGAGTTCAGTAAAGTTACAGGTTATAAGAGCAGTATGAAAAAATTGGTAGCATTTCTATACGATAATAATAAGCAATCTGTGGAGAAAATTTTTAAAAATACCATTTACTATATTAACTAAAAATCAAATGCCTAGGAATAAATTTAACTAAAGTTGCAAATGGCTTATACATAGGAAACTATACAACACTGTTAATGGAAAATAAGAAGACTTAACTAATTGGAAGAATATTCCCTGTTCATGGGTAAGAAGACTAAATATCATTAAAATGTCTATCCTACCCAAACAGATCTACAGAATTAATGCAATACCAATAAAAATCAACACAGCATTTTTTACAGAAGACATTAACTCATCTCTTTCTTTTGAACAGTATCCAGAGTATCTAGGAGGAGCCAGTCAACATCATTATACATTTCGTCTCCACAAAACTCTGTTAAGGTGTTGAAAACACTCTCACCCATATCCCTACATCTTATAAGCATGGAAGTAGGGGAATCCAGTGATGATATTTTGTGGTTCTTGATTGCCAACTTGCACCATGAACTGTTAGCAGCCTCTTCGTTGTTGGAAAGAGCGTCATCAGTACCCTCAAGCCCAATTAGTGAGAGAGCCAATTGCAGAACTCCCAGAACCACCTTAGACATCCCATGTTTTGGACTCTGTTCCTCAAGAACCACTCCCAGTACCAGGCTGTGTTAGTCAGTGTTCTCTAGGGAAACAGAATCAACAAGAGATACCTTTCAATCCTATTTGATTTTATAAAATTCTCTCACATGATTGTGGGAATGCACAAATCCAGGTTCTGCAGGAAGGCCACAAACAGGGGCTCCAGTGAAAGTCCAATGAAGGTTCTTGATGAGTTCTAGGAGATATTGGCTGTACTAAGATGAGCTGGGAAATTCTCACTCAATGCTGAAATTGCCTCCTCTTTTAAGGCCTTCAAGAGATTGGATAAAGCATCACTCATTGCTGATGGCAATCTCCCTGATTGATGTAATTGTAACCAGCTACCTATGTTTTACCACTGCAGTAAAGTCAATGGTGACTGAAGTTCATAAATGCCCTTGTATTACAGTTAGCTCAGTGCTTCCTTGGCAAAACAACTGGACACAAGAGCCTGGCTGAGTTGACACAATAACCTAACTATCACAGGTAGGAAGGTGTTGTACTCCAATCTTGAGGAGACCCAATATGTTCTCAAACAGAGGGGTGGGTATCTCTCTAGACAATGGATGACTTCTAATAAGGGGGGATAGAATAGTGGGTCAAGCCCTTTGCAGAGCCATCTGCCATATATCTATGAATCTTGTCCTTCAACCAGTGTAGCCTGGTGGTCGCTGTGGGCACTGAGGGGAGAGGGAGGAAGGAATAGAATAAATGGAAGAGGGGTGAGTTAGGGGTCAATGGAAGTGTTCTGCATTATCTTGCCATGATGGATACAGGCCAAGTTTAATTTTACCAAAAATATATAAAAGTGTATGGTCTAAAATATAAACCATAATGTAATCTACTGACCATGGTTAGTAGCTCTGTTTCAATATTTGTACATATATTAGTTGTAATAAATGTGCCATACATATGTAAAAATATCATTAATAGGGAAGAAGGAAAAGGGGGAGGATTTGGGGTATATTGGAGTCCCCTATATTCTGCAAACCTAAAACTTTGAAGATGTAAAAAATGAAAAATAAAAAGTAAGACACTAAGGAAGAAATGGAAGAAATTGTTGGTTAAGTTTCACAAAAAATACATATAAATGTATGGTCTAAAGGTAAAACATAATGTAACCTACCAACCATGTTTAGTAGCTCTGTTTCAATATTTGTACATCAATTGTAACAAATGTACCATATACATGTAAAATTATCATTAATAGGGAAGGGGGGAAGGGAGAAGATTTGAGGTTTATGGGAGTTCCCTATATTCTGTATGTGACTTTACTGTGACATAAGACTTTTTTGAAGACATAATGAAAAAAAAAAGGAAGACACAGGAAAAATGGAAGAAATTGCCACTGTACATACAGGACAACAGCTATTACAGTGATAAAGGCAAAATGACAAAAAATAATATTTTTCATTTTTAATTACCTAATTTTTATTACTTTATTTTTGTTCTTCTAAATTATTTTGTATTTTATTTCTTATGTTTAAACCTATCATTACTTCCATTTTCTGAATAATTGAATTTGGCATAATATTTGGCTTCATTTTTAAAGAAGTTTTTGATCACAGAGGGGTTCGAATATAGCAGGAGAGGAGCATTAGTGTGGGTAGTCATTTATGAGGGATGCATGGGAGGGACTTCACCTGGGTATGCATAGAGGATTTATAGACATGTTTGGATGTTCACTGGGTATTGACAGAGTGGGTAGAGATTTACATGACAACTGAGGGAGTGCTGAGTTCCCATCTTAGGAATGGAACAGCAACAATCCCCCAAGTGCAAGGGCAATGAACAGTGAAGAAGAATGGCCCATTGATGGGTCCTTGATTCTGATGACTATGGTTATGAGCCTTTTGCACTTGAAATTTCAACTTGGTCTATTGTTGCAGGGTGCCTAAGAGTTACTTCCTGAGAGCCTCCATGTTGCTCAAATGTAGCTTCTGTCTAAGACAAACTCAGCATGTAAATGCATTACCTTTCCCTAGCATGGGACATGACTCTAGGGTTGAGCCTCCCTGGCACTGAGGGATTACTACCAAGCATCAGCTGATGATATAACTAGAAAAAGACCTTGAATAAAGGGATCAACTCAGACCAGCATTATATCTCAACTTACATGTAGTATACAGTGTTAAAAACTGCTTTTCTCCTTGGATAAAAGGGGGAAATGGAAAGGACAAATGAGTTTATATGGCTATGAGTCTCCAAAAAAGAGTCAGGCAGTCATCAGAGGGGTAATGCTTACTCATGCCTCAGTAGGGTAAGAGACTGCCAAAGTAGCTAGAAACCCAGGTACTAGTTCTCCTGAGGGTTACAGAGACCCACAGGTTCTATGGGCAAGGCAGATAGCTCTGGAGTTCAGGGCCATGTCAGTTGGCCCTACTTTGGAATTTGTGTTCCTGAGTGTGATGAGTTTGGACTCAGATATGACCTTTCTACACATGCCTCTTCTGTTATTTTTACTGGACCTGTGGTTGGTGTTTGGGTTGGTGTATACTCAGGAGACCTGAGTCTCTGGACTGTCCATGTGACAACCAGACCCTGAGCCCCAGTAGACTTGCAACTCCTACCTTCTGGTTTATTGGAGTTACCCTGGCCAGATAACAGGGAGCTGAAGAAGATCAACCACCACACCAGGGAGTCAAGAGGGCCTACAAATGCAAGCAGGAAAATTGCATCTATCATCCATTTGGAATCTAAGCCCCTTCTTGATGTAGAGGGGGACTGGACTTAACCATCCCAGGGTCCACAGCATTTAGGAATAGAGTATGGATTAGAGTGGACTTACTGGTGTTCTGCTGGGAAACTATTGCAATTATTAAGGGAAGAAATTATACTATTGATATGGAGTTAATGGCCATGGTAGCTGTTGATGGCAGGGGAGGGAAGAAGAGATATGATGTGGGTGCATTTTCAGAATTTGGTGTTGTCCTGGGTGGTGCCGCAGGGACAGATGGTGGACATTGTGTTTCATGCCATGGCCCACTGGGTGGAATGGGGGAGAGGGTAGACTTCAATGTAGACCACTGTCCATGTGGTTCTGCAGTGCTCCAAAATGTATTCACAGGTGTAGTGAATGTGCCATGATGATGGAAGAAGTTGTTGATGTGGAAGGAGTGGGGTAGGGGTGGTGGTGGGTATATGGAACCTCATATTTTTTAATGTAACAAATTTAAAAAATTAAAGAAGAAAAAAATAAGTAAAAAAAAAGACCCACCCTTGATCAGAACTTAATTGAAGTAACCTAATCAAAGGTCCCACCCCCAAAAAGTTCTCACAGGAATGGACCCACTTTTAGAACATAATTTTCTGGGGTATATATACCCTAAAACTACTACACTTGGTGAGTGTAAGTAACTAGAACAAGTTTGCACAATGAGAAAAAAGTATATAACTCATTTGCAGATATCTAAGTATTTCTTTTAATCCCCGTGTGTGAGAGCATGTTGAAGTCGTATCTATTTCAGTACAGTGTGAAACAATTAACAAATTGCTAGCATCTTCTGTCCCCTAAAGCCATTTAACTCTACATGGATGTAAACCCTTATGCTGCATTAGTCAGTCTCTGAAATTACGTAGAACCACCTATTCATTCATGTATCTAACTTCTTACTGATTTGCACTGGTCTCATCATTTCTAAGTATTGCCAGACATGAAAGAAGATGTCTCTTCTATCCTTTAATACAGCCTTTTGCAGGTCTAGTATATGATTACTGGCTGAGAGCAATGCTCTTGAAATTTAATGACAGAGTTATAAACTTCAATTTCTCCTTTGTTTCTCTTTCACTAAATTCTAAGATTTACAACTGATAAGAAAATTGCATTTATTTGACATTTCTGAATCCCCTTAATTATGAACACCAGCCAGGACAGGAAACTTACCAGTAGAAATGCTGTGCTCATATAAAGCTGCATTAACTAAAAAGGTCAATTTTGTTTTGATAGATTCTAATTTTTTAATATCTACACTGAATATCATATAAAGAAGCACAAAGGCCTCCAGGTAGAAATGATATATTTCACCAAAATATTTGAGTCTTTCAGGAATCTAGACAGGCTAAAAGATCAAGATTGGCAGGGCAAGTCTAAATCATAAGTGGTCTAAATTAATATCAAGGATCCAGGGAAGTAATTCTGCTCCTCTCCCAAAATTTACTTCCATATTATTATGAATGTTTGAAATCCTTATAACCCAGGATAAAGATTTTCATTCTACATTTAGAGCCAAAGCTGAAAATGGAACTCTTCCATAAGAGGCAACCCATGACCTTACCTTATTCACATTAAAGCAAAAATGTATGATATCATATCTTTTTCTGAAAGCAAATTTTAAGAATGGACAGTTGTAGGAAATTCTTTTAACTCAGGGTTCTTATTTTCAAGTGTTGCCAAAAAATGATGGATATCTTCATTTGCATCCCAAGACTAGCCATACTTGGGGGTTGGCTACTTTAACAGGAAGCCTCTGAAAGTTCCAAATCATGGGCAAAAAGTTGTTGCTCTATCAAGATCCCTCTTGTGCTATTATCTCATGTATATGGTTCAATTTCTCTTTTCTTAGTTTTGATCCTTTGTTGGACAGGATGCGAGTTGGGTCTCATTTTGTGATTCATTATTTCCAAAGGTACTAAAATTAGTGCTTACTAAAATCTTTCTGGTTTTCAGGTCTTGTATGGCCATCTGGTTGCCTAGTTTTTACTCTAAATCTTCTTCTCTTGAAATAATCCCTTCCCAATACTCATTTCAGATTCCTTGTCAAAACCGACCATGAACTTGACTAAGGCATCTCCAGTGTCCGTTAGTTTATTGCTCCATTTTGCCTCAGGTCTCCAACAAAAGCTTGTCTCTTTCACTCAGTGTGAAAAAATAATATGCGGCATCATAGAACAGAGAGTTGGAAAACTGAATACTGCTTGCAATACTTCAAAAAGGAACTAAGAGTGATGAAGAGAAGGGTCAGGGAAGCAGTGCTATATAGCAGTTAAGCATGTGGGCTCACAAATCACAGTCTTACTCTCAAATTCTCAAAATTGGCAAGTTCTTTAGATACTTAGTCTGAGCCTTCTCATGTATAAAATGGATATCGATACCACTTACCCCACATAGCTGTAGTGAAAAATAAATGATATATGCCTCTCAAGTGTATATGGAATACATTAATGCTCAATAAATATAAACTTTTAACAATAAGAAGATAGCCTTGCGACGGCTTGCTCGGTCGGTAGAGGTGGGGTCTGGCTGCGGACGAGGGGTCGGTCCAGCTTTGGACGAGGGGTCGGTCCCGCTTGGGATGAGAATTCATAATAATACATATCTATTTATATATCTACCTTAAATTATAACTCTGATAGAAAGAAAAACATGGCCCCACTATTTTTGCAGATTCTCTTATCAAGAGATAAAGCCTATTTCTCTACCCTTTGAATCAAGGTTAGTCTTTTTTTTTTAATTTTTTTATTTTTTATTGACTTTGTAATAATATTACATTAAAAATATATATGTGAGGTCCCATTCAACCCCACCCCCCCACCCCCCCTCTCCCCCCCCCAACAACACTCGTTCCCATCATCATGACACATCCATTGGATTTGGTAAGTACATCTTTGGGCACCTCTGCACCTCATGTACATTGGTTCACCTCATGGCCCATACTCTCCTCTATTCCATCAAGTGGGCCCTGTGAGGATTTACAATGTCCGGTGATTACCTCTGAAGCACCATCCAGGGCAGCTCCATGTCCCAAAGACGCCTCCACCTCTCATCTCTTCCTGCCTTTCCCCATACCCTTTGTCCATTATGTCCACTTTTCCCAATCCAATGCCACCTCTTCTATGTGGACATTGGATTGGTTGTGTCCATTGCACCTCTATGTCAAGAGGAGGCTCAGATTCCACCTGGATGCTGGATGCAATCCTCCCATTTTCAGTTGTAATCACTCTAGGCTCCATGGTGTGGTGGTTGTCCTTCTTCAACTCCATCTTAGCTGAGTGTGGTAAGTCCAATAAATCAGATTGTAGGTGCTGGAGTCTGTTGAGGCTCAGGATCTGGCTATCACATTGTCAGTCCAGAGATTCAAATCCCCTAAATATATCTTAAACCCCAACATTAACTGCACCTCCAGCACATTAGCATGAAAGTCTTATGAAGGGAGATCCCATCTGAGTCCAGTGAATCAAGGTTAGTCTTGTGACATTCTTTGACCAATAGAATATGGCAAAAGTGACAATATGTTTGTTCTGGAATCTAAGCCTTTCAAGGCCTCACAGCTTTTGCTTTTGACATCTTGGGATGTTGCCCTGACACTATCATGTAAGGCAGCTGATGTAACCTATCAGAAAATGAGAGACTATGTGGAGGTGTACTGAGATGCGGCGGCTTGCTCGGTCGGTAGAGGTGGGGTCTGGCTGCGGACGAGGGGTTGGTCCAGCTTTGGACGAGGGGTCGGTCCCGCTTGGGACGAGGGGTCGGTCCGGCAGCAGACGAGGGGTCGGTCTCACAGGGGTTGCGCAGTTCGGCTGACGGGGTTGCCTGGCGAAGCCGGCGACGAAGGGGTCACCCGGAGAAGCAGGCGACGAACTGGGGACAAGGGAGGCCAGGCCCTTGTCGGGGGCTCTCAGGACTGGAGGGCGCATGGCAGAAGAACTACCGCGGAGACAAGGTAAACATGCAAGTCCACTTTATTGAGGGAGAGGCAACAGTTTTATAGGGGCTGGGGAAGGCTGATTGGTCGAAGCCACGCCCTGTTCTGATTGGTTGCCGGAGAAAGGTCAGTGGGCAGTGCTGGATGGGGGAGGGGTGGTGGTTAGGGATTGGCTGTTGCTGTTGCTGGGGGAAGGGGCAGGGTTTAGTGATTGGTGGCTGCTGTTGCTGGGGTAGAGGGCAGACTTGAGTTTCCTGCCCACGCCTGGCTGTTGCTGCTGTCGGGGGGGAGGGAAAAGGGCAGACTGGATTTTTCCGCCCACGCCTGGCTGTTGCTGCTGTCGGGGGAGGGGAAAAGGGCAGACTGGATTTTTCCGCCCTGCGCCTGCGCAGGGAGAAAGAAGGCTTTGTGCAGCGCTATCTGGGAGGAGGGGCGGCCACGGAAGCATGGCTGCCAAGAAGGGGAGACCCGAGGGCACTCTGCGCCCATGCCGAGCTTCCTTCAGGGGTGGCGGTGGGCCCGACCAACCACCCTATTACAGGGGCAGCGGTTTGGAATAGGCCTACCACAGCCGCCGCCCCCCCCCGCCAGGCCAGCAAACCACACTTCAGCCCGAGGGGTGACCGCATAGCCTGTGATGTGGTTAATAGCTTCACGTTTGTTTTTGTTTTATTTTGTTTTGTTTTGGCTGAGAGGAGAAAATGAATCATAATTCCAGAGTGATTGCAAAGAAGGATTGAAGTTGCATCCAGCTTGTCCAGGACATTAGTACAGTTAAATTGCAATTGAGGTACCAAATATGGAAGGTACTAAATATTGAGGCCAATGCCTCAATGGTTGATTTAAGCAAGATAATTTGCATCTCTTTGAGTTTTACAGTTCATTGGGTTGTGTTGGTTTAGTTGTTAGAAATTGGTTTATTTCCTTTCCATTCCTAATTTCTTTCACTTTATTAGCATTTGCCAAGAAACAGCTTTGCTCTGAAGGCATATTAATGTGTTCCTGTTACTCTAACACTTTCCCAGAGTAAAAAATGTTTCGTTTTTAAAAGAATGATTTGGAGCAGGGTGAGGACTATATGGGGACCTTATATTTTTTTAATGTAACTTTAAAATAAATAAAGACAAAAAAAAAGAATGCTTTGAGTTAAAGTCAGATACCTTTAATAATATTTGGCATGTAAGGGAATTAATAAGGTGTATATTTTGTTTTCAGGAATCAGAAAAGCCAGGTTTCAAAGGCCTTCAGGAACCCACATATTTTTGCTGATGAATTAAGCTCTAAATATTAATACTAGCAGGAATTCAGTGGTGAAGAACATCATTATGCTCATATTCTGACTATAGAAAAGCAAATATGTATCAGCAGGCTTTCCTTTTTACTTTTTTTTATGAGTATACTTTATTTTTTTTCCCATGTTTTACCTTCTGGGTTTTTTAAAATTAAAGTTAATAGATTGCAAGGAATGTTACATTAAAAAACAAAAAAACAAAAAACATAAGAGGTTTCCATATAACCCACTCCCCACCCCAAATCACATCAGTTTTGTAAATTGTATTTTTTGAAGATACATACATCACAAAAAAATGCTACATTAAAAAGTATAAGAGGTTCCTGTACACTCCCCTACCCCCACCCCACTCCTCCCACACCAACAACCTCCCTCATCATTGTGGCACACTCATTGCACTCGGTGAACACACTTTGGGGCACTGCTGCCCTACCCAGATAGTAGTTTACACTGTAGTTCGCAGTCTCCCCCAGTACATTCAGTGGGTTATGGCAGGATATATAAAGTCCAGCATCTGACCCTGCAGTATCATTAAGGACAACTCAAAAATCCTAAAAATGCCCACACATCACATCTCTTCTACCCTCCTCCTGCCATCAGCAACCACTGTGGTCACTTTCTCCACTTTGATGCTAAAATTTTGCCTACTACTTGTCATAATAGTTTTAAAGTAGAATATCAGTAAGTCCACTCTAGTCCATATTTTATTCCTCCATTCTGTGGACCCTGGGAAGATGATGTCCTTTCCACCTCTGGATCAAGAGGGGGCTTAGTTTCTACATGAATGATGGATGCAATTCCTCTGCTTACAGTTGTAGGGACTCTTGATTCCCTTGTGTGGTGGTTGACCAACTGCACCTCCCTGTTAGCTGACTTGGGTAAGACCAAGGAACCAGAGAGTAGGAGTTACCACTCTGCTGAGGCTCAGGGACCAGCTGGCACATGAGCAGGCCAGAGATTCAAGTCTCCTAAGTGTGGACTATCCCTAGCACCAAACACAGGTTCAGTAAAAGTGACAGAAGAGGCATGTGTAGAAAAGTCACATCTGAGTCCAGCTCCATCACACTCAAGAACACAAATTCCAAATTAGGGCCCTCTGACATAGCACAGAGCTCCGAATCCATCTGCCATGACTATATACCCTGTGGATCTCTGTAGCCTTCAGGAGAACCAGTACCTAGGGTTGTATCTACTTTTTCTGGGGTCCTGCTGAGGTGTGAATAATCATGACTCCTCTGATGACTTCCCGACTCTTTCCGGAAGACCTAGCCATATCAACTCATTTGTCATTGCCATTTCTTCCTTTTATTCAAGGTCAAAGAGCAGTTTTTGACACTTGATACAACATGTAGGCTGAGATATTCTGCTGTTCTGAGTTGACCCTTTTATTCGAGATCTCTTTCTAGTTGCTTCTCCAGTTAGTGAATGGCAGTAATCCCTCAGGACCATGGAGGCTCATCCCCAGGAATCAAGTCCCACACTGGGGGGAACGTAATGCATTTACATATTGAGTTTGGCTTACAGAGTGGCCACATTTGAGGAACATGGAGGATCTCAGGAGGTAACACTTCAGCACCCTACAGCTCTAGGTCTAGTTCAAGTTTCCGGCACACAGGCTCCTATACATAGTCATCAGTATCAAGGGCTCATTACTGGGCCATCCTTTCTTATTGATCTTTGCTGTTGCACTTGGGGAATAATTGTTGATCCATTAGAAATGTGACGAGCTCCCATGCGTGGGAACTCAGCACTCCCTCAGTTGACATTTTTAATTGTAACTACTATAAAAATACCCAACATATCCTAACATATTTATGTTCCATGTATACATGCCCTGGAGAACTACCCCCCACCCATGTTCTCCCCATCAATAACACCCCATAACAGAGTTCCTCCCATGCCATACTTGACTCTCTCTGTGGTCCAAAACTTCTTCAACAATGAATCCTAATATATTGCCAGATTCAATTAATAGGAAACTGAAATACAGTGATGGGCTTAAAGTTTATAAAAAGAATACATAATAATTTAGGTATACTAAAATAAAGTAAAAATAAATTGGTGTGTTAATAAAATGAAAAATATTATAAAGCTTTATTTCTAACATTTTGTCTTTCATCACTAGAATAGTGTTGCCCTGTATGTACAGTGGCAAGGCACTTTCATATCTTCCTCAGTTTCTGCATCCTTTTTTTTTTCTAATTTTTAATTTTGTCTTCAAAAAAGTTTTAGATCACAGTAATTCACACACACAACATAGAGGACTACCAGGTATCCAACGTTAAACCCTTTTCCCCTTTCCCCAGCAATGATGCCTTTACAAGTTCATGTTATATTTGCTGCAGCTGATGTACAAATTTTGAAACATAGCTTTTAAACACAGTTCCATTTTGGTTTATATTATTGTTTATATTTTAGAATGTACAAATTTCAAAATTTTTAGTTTTCTTATATTGTACATTATAGTTTACATTTTAGTTTGTAGACTTTTAAACACTTTAGATGTAAAGACATTTTCATCATTGAATGATCTTGTGGAGCACTTCCATTGCCCCACATTTGCCCTGATACCATCCATGCTACACCTCTCTCCCCCTCCACTCAAGACAACTGTGACACTCAATCTTCACTACTTGAGGATCCAGATTTACAGATACTGCAACAATGCTGACCATATTCAGAGATACATACAAAAATGTTGAGGGCTTGACATACTATCTGCGCTAACTTATTGGGAGCTTGTGATCCTCTCAAGAGACACAATTCCCTCCTTTGGCAACACCAGGTGTCCCAAGGATGTGGGTACACCTTCACACACTCATTTTATAGGTCTCCACCCAATGATAAAAACCCACTATGACAAAATAAGCACTCACATACTCCCTAGAAGCTTGCCCCTGTATCAGATGCCCCCACTTAAGCACCTAAAACATGTGATCCTTTCTTTTTATATTTTCTAAAGCATTTTCTCAACAGTATAGTTTCAACCATATACCTGACATTAACCCATATTCAATAGTTCCCCCAAAACACCCAATTCTTGGGTCACCTGACCCATCCTTCCAACCCTAGCCTCCACAAAGCCCCACCCAAAGGTATCCCAATGTCCCCATCTTATCCCTTCCCTATACAAATAATTACCTCCTGCTTATCATAGACTTCAACCATATAGACATCAGCTCGCAACCTTCCTCTCCACCCAAATTCCTTTAAGCCTATCTTCCAGTCTTTAGCTCTCAGAGACAGCTTGGTTTGCTTGTTTCATATCAGCAGGGTCATGTACTATTTTTCCTTCAGTGACTGACTTGCTTCACTCAACATAAGATCCTCAAGATTCATCCATGTTATTACATGTGTTTGTACTGTATTACTTCTTATGGATGAGTAGTATTCCATTGTATGTATATATCACATTTTATTTATCCATTCATCCATTGATGGGCATTTGGGTTGATTCCAACTTTTGGCAATAGTGCATAATGCTGCTATGAACATTGGCGTACATATATCATTTGTGTCCTTATTTTCAGATCTTCTGGGTATATACCCAGCAGTGGAAATGCTGGATCATATGGCAAATCTATAGCTAACCTTTTGAGAAACTGCCAAACAGTCCTCGAGAATGTCTGGAACCTTCGGTATTCCCACCAGAAGTGCATGAGTGTTCCCTTTCCTCCACATGCTCTCCACCGCATGTAGTCTTCTGTTCTTTTGATAGCTGCCAGTCTTATGGGAGAAAGGTGGTATCTCTCTAGTGCTTTGATTTGCATTTCCCTAATAGCTAGTGATTTTGAGCATTTTTTCATGTACTTTTTAGCCATGTGTATTTCTCCTTTGTAGAATTGACTGTTCAAATATTTTTCCCATTTTTTAAAATGGGCTGTTTGTCTTTTTATTCTCAAGATATAGGAGTTCTTTATATATGCAAGATATAAGTTTCCTATATGAAATATGGTTACCAAATATTTTCTCCCATTTTATAGGCTCTTTTTTCACTTTCCTGACAAACTCCTTTGAGGTGCAAAAGGCTTTAACTTTGAGGAAGTCCCATTTATCTATTTGCTCTTTTGCTGCTAGTGTTTTTGGTGTGAAGTTCATGAAGCCATTTCCTATTACAAGGTCATGTAGGTGCTTCCCTATGTTGATTTCCAAGGTCTTTATGGTCTTAGCTCTTACATTTAGGTCTTTGTTCCCTCTTGAGTTGATTTTTGTATAAGGTGTGAGTTAGTAATCCTCTTTCTTCTTTTGCATATCGATATCCAATTCTCTAGACACCATTTGTTGAAGAGACTATTCTCTCCCAATTGAGTAGGCTTGGTGGCATTGTTGCATATTAGATGATTGTATATATGAGGATCTATATCAGAACTCTCAATTTGGTTCCATTGGTCAGTGTGTCTATCCTTTTGCCAATACCATGCCATTTTCACTATTGTAAGTTTATACTATGTTTTGAAGTCAGTCGTGTGATTCCTCCAATTTCATTTTTATTTTTCAATATGTCTTTGGTTATTCAAGGCCCCTTTCCTTTCCAAATAAATTTCATAGTTTTTCTAGTTCATTAAAGAATACTGTGTTTATTTTTACTGGGATTGTATTGAATCTGTAGATAAGTTTTGGTAGGATAGACATATTAATAATACTTAGTCTTCCTATCCATGAACAGGGAATATTCCTCCATCTATTTAGTTCTTCTTTTATTTCCTTGAACAGTGTTGTGTCGTTTTCTGTGTATAGGTCTTTTACATCTTTAGTTAAATTTATTCCTAGGTATTTGATTTTTTAATTTACTATTGTAAATGGTATTTGTTTCTTGATTTCCTCTTCAAATAGCTCATCATCGGTGTACAGAAATGCTACTGACTTTCGTGCACTGACCTTATACCCTACAAATTTACTGAACTCATTTATAACTTCTAAAAGTTTTGTGGTAGACTTATCAGGGCTTTCTATGTATAGGATCATATCATCTGCACATAGTGAAATTTTGACTATTTCCTTTCCTATTTGGATTCCTTTTATATATGGGTCTTCCCTCAGTGATTGAGCAAGTACTTCTAACACAATGTTAAATAGAAGGGGTGATAGTGGGCATTCTTGTCTTATTCCTGATCTTAGAGGGAAAGATTTTAGGATTTCACCATTGTAAATGATGTTAACTCTGGGTTTTGCATATTTACCCTTTCTTTTGCTTAGAAAGTTTCTTTCTATTCCTATCTTTTGCAGAGTTTTTATCAAGAAAGTGTGCTGTATTTTGTCAAATGCTTTCTCTGCATCTATAGATATGATCATGTGATTTTTTCACTTAAATCAGTTTATGTGGTGTATTACAGTAATTAATTTTCTCATATTGAACCATCCTTGCATATGAGGAATGAAGCCCAGTTTGTCGTGGTGTATAATATGTTTAATGTGTTGTTGAATATGATTAGCAAGTATTTTATTGAGGATTTTTGCATCTAGGTTCATTAGAGTGATTGGTCTGTAATTTTCCTTTCTTGTGGTGTGTTTGTTTGGCTTTTGTATTGGGGTAATGTTGGCATCATAGAATGAATTAGGCAATGTTCCTTCTATTTCAATTTTTTGGAAGAGTTTAAGCAAAATTGGTGTTATTTCTTTTGAGAATATTTGGTAGAATTCATCTGTGAAGCAATCTGTCCCAGGGCTCTTCTTATTTGGGAGCTTTTTAATGAATGATTCTATCTCTTTTCTTTTGATTGGTTTGTTGAGATCATTGATTTCTTCTTTTGTCAATGTAGGCTGCTTATATGTGTTTCTAGGAATTTGTCCATTTCTTCTAAATTGTCTTTCTTGTTAGAATATAGTTTTTCAAAGTGTCTCTTATGATAGTCTTTATTTCTGTTGGGTGAGTGGTGATTAACCCATCTCATTTCTTATTTTGTGTATTTGCATCTCCTCTCTTTTTTACTTTCTTAGCCTGCCTAACGGTTTGTCAATTTTATTGACCATCTCAAAGAACCAGCTCTTTGTTTTATTTTTTTGAGTGCTTCCTTATTTTCTATTTCATTTAATTCTGTTCTGATCTTTGTTATTTCTTTCTTTCTTCTTTCTTTGAGGTTAGTTTGTTGTTTTTCTACTAATTCCTCCAATGGTTCAGCCAGTTCTTCACTTTTTGCTATTTCTTCTTTTCAGATGTATGAATTTATGGCTATGAATTTCCCTCTTAGTACAGCTTTTGTTGCATCCCATAGGTTTTATTATGTTGTGTTATCATTTTCATTAGTTTCCAGGTAGTTATTGATTTCTGTTGAGATTTCTTCTTTGGCCCACTGTTTTTCTAAGAGTGTATTGTTTAACTTCCATATCTTGGCATCAAATCCCATCTCTTGTCCTTGCAGATTTCCAGCTTCACTCCACTGTAGTTGGAGAAATTATTTTGTATGATTTTGATCTGTCTGACATCTTTGAGACTTTCTTTGTGGCCTAGCATGTGGTCTATCTTGGAGAATGATCCATGTGCCTTTGAGAAAAATGTTTATCCTGCTGTATTTCAGTGTAATGTTCTGTACATGTCTATTAGGTCTAGATCCTTTAATATAATATTCAAAGTCTCTGTTTCTTTATTGATTCTCTTTTGAGATGTTCTGTCCAATGGTCATACTGGTGTGTTAAAATCCCCCACTATAATTGTAGAGGCATCTATTCCTTCACTTAGTTTCTCCAGTGTTTGTCTCATTAACTTGGAGATGCCCTTCTTAGGGCATAAATGTTTATGATTGTTGTTTCTTCTTGAAAGAGTATCCCTTTCACTAATATGTAGTGTCCATTTTTGTCTCTCACAGCAGTTTTCCATTTAAAGTCTATTTTGTCTGATATTAATATAGCTACACCTGCCCTTTTTTTATTATTATTTGCCGGTAAGATAGTTTTCCAACCATTCACTTTCAATCTCCTTGAATCCCTGGGTCTAAGATGAATTTCTTGTAGACAACATATAGATGGGTCTTATTTTCTTATTCAATCTTCCAATATTTGTCTCTTAACAAGTGATTTTAATCCATTGGCTTTTAGTGTTATTACTTTCAATGAATTACTTCTATTAGCCATATTTTCTTTGGATTTTTGCTTGTCTTATGTTATTTTTCTCTTTTTGTAGGTTTAGTTGTTCTCACACTCTCCTCCAACTCTGTCTCTCTTGTTTTTTTTTTTCTTTCCTCCTGCAGAACTCCCTTTAGTATTTCTGAAGGGCAGGTTTCTTATTGGAATACTCTCTTAGTTTCTGTTTATCTGGGAATATTTTGAACCCTCCATCATTTTTGAATGCCAGCTTTGCTGAATAGAGTATTCTTGGTTGGAAATTCTTTTCTTTTAGTACCTTGAGCATGTCATACCACTACCTTCTTGCCTCCATGGTTTCAGATGAGAGATCAGTGCTTTCCTTATGGATCCTCTGTATGTGATGATTCTCTTTTCTCTTGCTGCTTTTAGTATTTTCTCTTTGTCTTGAGCATTGGATAATTTGATAGGTATATATCTTGTGGTAGGTCTGTTGGGATTTATTTTGTTTGGGGTGTGTTCTGCTTCCTGGACACATACATGCAATTCCCTCAATAGGTTTGGGAAGTTTTCAGCCATTATTTCCTCCACACCCCTTCTGTCCCCTTTCTCTTCTCTTCTCCTTCTGGGATTCTTGTAGTTTATATGTTTGTGCATTTTGCATTGTGATTCAAGTACCTAAGTCCCTGGTAATTTTTTTCTATCTTTTTATTGATCAATGCTACTATCTGTTTGATATCAGATGCACTGTCTTCCACATCACTAATTCTTTTCTCTGCCCCTTCAAATCTACTGTTATTTGCTGAGAGTGCATTTTTTATTTCTTGGATTGTGCTATTGATCCCCTTCATATCCGTGATCTTTTTGCACATGATCACAATTTCTTCTATATGCTCTCCAAGTGTTTTCTTAATATGCTTAATCTCTTCCTTCACTTCATTGAATTGGTCCATGATACATGTTTTGAGAGCTTTAATTACTTGTTTGATATTCTACTTCTCTTCCTGGTTTTTAGTTTGTTCATTGAATTGGGACATGGTTTCCTGATTATTGGTATGGTCTGTAGTTTTTGTTGCTGTCTGGTCATTTTATCTGGTTGGATTTATCCTGTTGCTTATCTTCTTATTCTAATCTTGGGGTTTAATTAGTTGTTGTTTGTGCATGTGTGTGTTAAGTCTTCTCTTTGTCACATTTTTCATCTTATTCTATTTCCTTGTTGTTGACTAAGTTCCCTTGCAGGAATATATTAGGTCGAGAGAAAGCAAAAGGGTTAAGAAAAGAAAACTATAATAATAGTATTGATTGTGAATGTTATCAGAAGAACAATGTGAGATCTAGGAGAATGGATTTAGAACTCATGTAAGCTGTGTATAGTTATAACCGTAAAAATGCAGAGTACCTATAATGAGATAGAAAACTGAATATGGGGAGGAATATACTATGAGTTAAAGGATCAGTGTGGCCAGAAGAGAGGGAAAAGAAAAGAGAGGAAAATGATATAAAGAGAGAATAAATGATAGAAAAGAGATTAGCGGTATTAGAGATAAAAAGTCAGAAATATTGGGGGCTAAACAGAGAGAGGTGGAATGTAAGAGAAACAATAAATGATGGAGGAGAGAATGATGTAAAGGAAAGGAGATAGTGTTTGTAGCCAAAATCAGTAGACACAGGAAAGCGATAATTGAGGATGAGGAAACACAGCAAATAAGAATTTTGCCTGTAGCACTAATACAAAAAAAAAAAAAAGGAAAAAGAAAGAGAGAAGAAAAAAGCAGAGCAAGTAAAATAGAAGGGAAAAAGAATAAAAAGTGCAGTAGGGGGGATAAAGAGGAAGGAAATACAAGAAAATAAACCAACAGAAAGACCAGACAAGGCCTCAGGCAAAGAATTCCCTTTACAATTGAATAAACTGCTTAGGAGTCTAACCTTGCCCCTTTCACCCTTCCTCACTTTCCTCTCTCCCAAGGCACTAGGAAGGCGGTGTGAGCGTCCTGTAGGCAATTCAAATGGGTCCCTGGTGATCCAACTCACCTGTGTAAATAATGTCTCTTAATTTCTTGAGAGAGTACCCACCCCTTGCAAGGAACCCTAAATATGCTATTGGAAGCCTGTAAAGCATGTCCTACTGTCCTGCTCCCTTAGGTGTGTTACAAGGGAGATAGTTAATTTTCTGACTCCACCTTCTCCCAGACCAATTTTCCTATTCCAGGATGTTTAGGTAAATTGGGCTTTCTCACCAGATTTGCCTCTTCTCTCTTCCTAGGTTCTCCTCAAGCTAGCTGATATGCTCCTCCAAACTCATTAAAATGGGGGGACCAGAAAATTGAACCTATATTCCCTGGGGTCCTCTGCACCTCCCACCTAAACTCTCCCACTCGGCCGGAGGGGTAGGTCAATGCTGGATTTCCGGGAGTGCTGGGCTGGGGAAACAGAGGCCTGGGAGAATGTGGACTTGGGGTATGTAGGTCTGTGAAACATAGGCCATGGGCATTTAGGGGACACAGGCTTGGGGTTCACACGTTTGCGGAACATGGGGCTTAGAGACTCTACCCCATGCCTGGCAGTTCTCAGTGAATGCTGCAGCTCTAACCCTAAGGGGTAAGAGATTTACCTTCCCATGTCTTCTGTGTTCAATGTTAGAAACCTGCAGTTCTACCTTGAGCAAGCACCAACTATGCTGCAGTCTTGCCAGATTGATGTCCAGACACCTCCCACCCTGCAGGCTCCTGAAACAGCTTGTTCTGGCAGGACTCTGTCACCACACAGCTGGTTCCTTGTAAGAGAGATAATGATGGTGTGCTTACTCAGATACCATCTTGCCCCACTTCCTCAGCAGGCTTTCTGAGTCAACGATATACCCTTTCATCTGGGCAACCTAATACACATGTCTATCCATGAGCAGATTGTCTTCATGTGAAGTTGGAGTGTAGACTCAGGTAAGGAATAATATGAAGACATTCTGACCAAGTGAAACATGTGGGTAAGAAGAGTCTTGTGACCTTGACATTCCATTTACTGAGGAAAAAACAAACCAGAACAAACAACCAAACTACCAAAACAAACCCTCAGGAGAGTGCAAGCTCAGTGTGGTAAAGAACAAATGATTTACTGATTCAGAACACAGAATCTTATTATATGCCCATACAGTTTTCAAGAATCAAAAAAGCCCACTTTGGATGAATATTTTATTGGGAGCTACCATCTTCTAATAAATAAACTGACATAGACAGAAAATACAAGTAGAGATGGGGTGACTCAATTTGAGCTAATAGATCAGACTCCTACAAAGCCTAACTCTAGTGATTAGCAGTAACAAGTCCTTAAAGCAACTGTAGATATTAAGCAAAGTACACAAAGGGAGATAAGTAGGAGAGGGAGCACAGGATTTGTAATGTTCTTACTAGTAACAGTCATTGCAGGAAGAAACTATGTCAGCAGCAGCATCTTTTATCATGAAGGACAATTGGATACCTAACAGCTGTTTCACATTTTTAAAGCCATTCCAATCTCAATGAAACATACTTGGAAAGAATTTGGAAAATAAACCTTGTTCAAACCCCACTATAATGAGGCAAATACTATTAGAAGCAAATTGGTTGCTTGAGGCTCTCCTCCACCTCTTAGAGACAGTAAAAGGCCCTGAAATCATAAACATTAATATCAGTGAACTTTTGATCTCAAAATATTATAGGGAAACTCAGCAGCTACTTTCAAATTTTATTTCCTTTTCTGCAACTAAACAGAAAAAGTATATATGATGTTTAGAATATCAAAAGACCTTAGTGCAGATTGCAGAGTTAGTAATTGCCAAGTTTATATTTTAAACATGAAGGTATTTTTATACCAGAAACCATAAAGGAGAGGAGAACTGAAGTACATATGGATTTTTAACTCTCCTTAAGCACAGTACATTTTAAATCTTAAGAAACCACATAAAATTTATTTCTAGACAGAACTTTCCATTCAACATGCCTAAGAACTAAACATGCTTTCCTCAAATCATTAAATCTTAGCATTTCCTATTATTAAAAGGCAGTTACCCCTAACTAAAAGGGTTAAGATAAATTGGCTGTTTTTATTACATAATAAAATTTATTTTTAAAGGGTTTTAGATTACAGAAAAGTTACACCAAAATTATAAGTGATTCCCTTGTACCCCAAACTCTTCCCCTCCCACATCTTCCCCTATTAATAATATCTTAAATTGTGTGGTGAAATTTTTTACAATTCATGAATAAATATTGAAGCATTGCAACTAACCAAGGTCTATAGTTTACATTATAGTTTACATTAATTCCAAAGTCCTAAAAGTGCCCTATGTTCCAACTATTATTCTCTTCCCCTCCCCTCTAAACGTTTGGTAACTATCTTTATTACAATGTTATATATTCTTCCATTCCTACAATATTAATAAATTTACTTTGTCTATGATTGCATTCCCCCCTTATGTTTGTTTATTCCTCAACCCTGAGGATTTTAGGATAGTGAGGCCTGCTCTGGCTCAGATTAAATGTTATTAGCAAATGGAAGGAATTGTTTTGCTGGCAGTTGTAGATACTGTTTTTTTTTTAAATGATGGGTGTTATCCATCATCATCATTTCCTTCGTAGTCTTGGGTGAGTCCACTAAACTGGAGAGTAGATGTTGGTGTGAATTATCTGAGATTCAGGATCTAACTGACATATGAACAGATGGAAGATTTAGGTCTCTGAGACATATATTTAGTGGATATAGTGTTAATTATAGGCTCAAATAAAGAGAATAGAAGAATCATGAGTAGGAAAAATATAAATGAGTTTAGTTCTGTTACATTGGGGAAATAGGCTGTCATATATTTCCAAGTAAGGCACACAAACAGGGTGCTGATTTCAAGGGATTGTGTGCCTTGCCTTTAGTGTCTGGATGGCTCTAGATCCCTCAGAAGCACCGTATTTGAGGCTTTGTTAACAGTGGCAGTTAATGAGATCTGCCTAAGACATGCATATTTGTAACATCTGGAGACACCTCATGACTCATTTTGAAACCTCTTAGTTATTATATTAGCCTGCCAAAGGGGTGCTGGCACAAGGTGCCAGAAATCTGTTGGCTTTTATAAAGGACATTTATTTTGGGTAAAACCTTGCAGTTACAAGGTCCTAAAGAAGCCAGCTCAAGGTTGATTTCTCACCAAAGTCTGTTACAACGTGTTGAAACATGTTTGCTGATCTCTGGCTTGTCTCAGCATTCCCCGCAGGGCTTCCTCTTCCTCGAGGCTTCATGGATTCAGTTTCTTCCTGAACTCATCTGGAAGTTTGTCTCTCAGGGTTTCCTATTATCAGAGCCAGCTATCTTCCCAAGTCAACTGTAAACTATCAGGCAAATGGTCCATCTCTCCCCAGGGCTTTAGCTGTTTGAGACTTCACCTTTTATCACATGACAGGATCAAAAAGGACAAAGTCCTCCCCTCTTCCTGGTGTGTCTATCTCAATTGAGTTTCTATTTATATCAGCCCACCAAGGGCATAGGATCTCAACCTGAGTCATGCACTACTGACTTGGTTGAATTAAAGTCTTAATCTTAAAAAGTAATTTAATCAAGAACCCTTCAACTCTATCAAATACAACAAAAGTGTACCACACCCAGAAGAATAGATTACTTTGCAAACATAATCGTTCTCTTTTTGGGTTTCACAAAAAGAATCTCAAGTTGTCATAGCTGTAAAAACTTCTTTTTATTTGATATTTCCCCCTATTGGTAAAGGTCTTCTTTGAAGTGCATTGTTGATTGGTGTTTAGTATGAATCCCAGGTCCCAGGGGGCCTTATCACTGGGAGTCATGTCCCATACTGAGGGAAAGGAAGTGCATTTATTTGACGAGTTTGGCTTAGAGAGAGGCCACACTTGAATAACCAGGAGGGTTTCAGAAGGTACACCTATTGGGCAATAGATGTTATTAGGCTAAGTTTCAATTTTATAAAAATAAGGTTATTAGTTGCATGCATTAATATTGAGGGCTTGATCTATTGGTATCTTTACTTTTATTAGTCACTGCCTATGTACTTGAGAGATTCTTGCCCCTGTACTGGAGAATGTAGCAGGACTCCCCAGAATGGGAATTTAATATTTTGTTGGTTAGCGTGTGGGTGTCCGCCCAGTGAGATAGCACCCTATGACAAAATGCACACATTCATATTCCATAGAAGTGTGCCTCAGATGCACACTTTCCCACATTTCTCCACACAACTGACACACTGCACCAGTCACCCTCTTTTCCTATATTTTTCAAAAGTATATTCCCACAACTGTATTTTCAAAAAGAGACTTTCACCAACCCAGAGATCACCTTTTCCTTCTTCCAGTCCTCACCCCTACTTCCATGGTTAGTCTAACTTACCCTTAGCTCACCCTCAAACTCCAGCATTGTTGACCCACATGTGCTTGCTCATTTCCTTTTACCTCCATCACCTCCATCCACTACCAAATCACCCCCTTCCACCTTATCATACGTTCTGTTCAGACTGAGCATCAGCATACCACTCTCTACTCCCTTTCTTTCTCCTGGAAACCTATCTTCCAGACTCTATCTCTATGAGTCTGCTCAATATGCTTAGGTCATATCAGTGAGGTCTTGCAATATTTGTCCTTTAGTGTCTGGATAATTTCACTTAACATAATGTCTTTGAGATTCATCCATGATGTCATTTTTGTCAAAACTTCTTTCCTTCTGATTAAACTGTGGGATTCAGACCCAAAACAAAGCCTTGTGATTGACCAGGAATTTTAGCACAATGCCCTTTGTATTATTCAGTTGTTTAATCACAGGGATTTAATTCTACAGGAACCAGTTGTTTTCCCTATAAGTAGCTGAAATTCCCTGCAGAAGTGTGTTTTAGCTGCAAGTTCTAATAAGGCTTGGATTTAATCCCAGCATCCTTTCTCTATACAAAAAACCGAGGTCATTATTGTTTATGACAATATTTATCTGTTTAAATGACTTAATGTCACATTTGAATGATCTCATTTTTAAAAAAATTACCTTTGGTGGTGGAGGGACTTCATTCCTTCTTACACTGAGTAATATTTCATTGTATGCAACCACCTTTTGCTTATCCATTCTTCAGTTGATGGATACTTGGATTGTTTCCAACTTTTGGCAATACTGAGTAATGTCACTGTTAATGATGGCATGAATATATCTCCTTGTGTCCCTGCTTTCAATTCTTTTGGGCATATACCTAGTACTGGGAATGCTGGATCATTTGATAATTCTGTAGCTAGCTTCCTGAGGAATGACCAAACCATCTTCCACAATGGCTGCATGATTCTACGTTACCACCAGTGGTGGATAAATGCTACCACTCCTCCACATTCTCTCCAAAACTTGTATTTTTCTGTTTTTGTAATAGCATTCCAGTCTAACAAGGATAAAATGGTATTTCATTGTTGTTTTGAATTGTATTTCCCTTATAGCTAGTGATGATATCTTCTCCTATGTTTTTTATCCATTTGCCTTTCCTCTTTAGAAAAGTGTCTATTCAAATCTTTTGCCCATTTTTAAAGTGAGTTTTGTCTTTTTACTTTCAAGGTGTAGAATTACTTTATATATGTTGGATGTATGATCCTTATCAGATAAGTGCTCCAAATATTTTCTTCCATTGAATAAGCTGCTGCTTCACTTTTGTGACAAACTCCTTTGAAGTGCAGAAGTTTTAAATTTTGAGGAAGTCCCAATTATCTATTTTCTATTTGATTTCTCACACTTTGGTTGTGAAGTTTATGAAATGATTTTCTGCTACAAGATCTCAAAGATGCTTCCCTACATTATCTCCTATTAGTTTTATGATCTTGGCTATTATATTTAGGTTATTTATCCATCCTGAATTAATTTTTGTATACTGTATGAGATAGTGATCCTCTCTCTTTCTTTTGGATATGCATATCCAGAATCCCAGCACCAATTATTGAAGAGAGCCTCATGGCCTTGTTGAATATCAGTTGGCTGTACATTTGCAGATCTATATCAGAATTCTCAGCTCAGTTCCATTGTTCAGTATGTCCACCCTTGTGCCAAAACCATGCAGTTTTGTCCACTGTAGATTTGTAGTATTCTTTAAAGTTGGATAGCATGATTCCTTCAATTTCATTTTCATTTTCAATGTGTTCTTGGCTATTTGGGGTGAACTGTCCTTCCAAATAAATTTCATAATTAGCTTTTCCATTCAGTAAAAAAAGCTGTTGTAATTTTTATGGGGATTGCATTAAATCTGTAAATCAATTTTGGTCTTCTGATCCATGAACATGGAATATTCTTCCATTTATTTAGGTCTTCTTTGATTTCTTTTCTCAATGTTGTGTAGTTTTCTGTGTACAAATCCTTTAGCCCTTAGTTTTTTTCCTAGATATTTGATTCTTTTAGTTACAGTAGTAAATGAGAAGTTTTTCTTGATTTTCTCCTCAGATTGTTCTTTATCATTGTAAAGAATGCTGCTGATATTTTGTTGATCTTATACCCTGTTACTTTACTGAACTCATTTATCAGCTCTCAAAACTTTCTTGTGGATTTTTCAGAGTTATTTATTTATAAGATCATATAATCTGCAAATAGTAAAATTTTACTTCTTTCCATTTTTGATTATTTTTATTTCTTTTTCTTGCCTAACTGATTGAATAACTACTTCCAATACAATTTTATATAAGAGTAGTGACAGTGGGCATCCTTGTCTTGTTCCAGATCTTAAAGGGAAATCACTTATTGAGTGTGATGTTAGCTATGGGTTTTTTCATTTATACTCTTTATCATGTTGAAGAAGTTTCCGTCTATTCCTATCTTTCAAAGTGTTTTTATCAAGAAAGTATGCTGTATTTTGTCAAATGTTTTTTTCTGTGTCAATATAGATGATAATGTGATTTCTTTCTTTGATTTGTTAATGTGATGTATTGATTTTCTTATGTTGAACCATCATTGCATTCTTGGGAAAAACCCACTTGATCATGGCATATAATTCTTTTGATATGTTGTTGAATGTGATTAGCAAACATTTTGTTGCAGATTTTAACATCTAGATTCATTAGAGAAATTGTTCTGTGTTTCTGAGTGACATATTTATGGGACTTTGGTATTAGGGTAATGTTTGCCTCATAGAATGAGTTTGCTACTGTTCCCTCCACTTTAATTTTTTGGAAGTTTAAGTAGGATTTCTTTTAGTATCTCCCAGAGTGATTGTTAGAATTCTCTAATGAAGCCATAACTCCTGGGCTTTTCTTATTTTGGAGGAGATGGATAATTCAACCTCTGTACTTGTGATTTGTCTGTTGAGTTTTCTAATTCATCATTCATCAGTGTAGAGTGTTTGTGTGTTCCTAGAAATTTGTCCATTTCATCTAAGCTATCCACCTTGTTGGCATAAAATTTGTCAAACACTCTTATGACACTCTTTATTCCTGGGGATCAACGGTGATAATCTCTCTCTTGTTTTTTATTTTATTTATTTGCAAAATTTTTCTTTTTTCATTTTTATCCTACCTAAGGGCATATCAATTTTATTAATCTTCTCGAAGAACTAGCTTTTGGTTTTTTCATATTTTTCTAGTGATTTTTAATTCTCAGTTTCATTTAGCTGTGCTCTAATCTTTGTTTCCTTCTTTCTGCTTGTTTTGGGATTACTTTTTTTTTTCTACTTCCTCCAGATGTACTGTCTATTCTTTGATGTTACCTCTTTCTTCTTTGTAAATATAGGCATTTAGGGCTATAAATTTTAACATCCTAACTATATCATACCACTGCTTTCTCACCTCTATTGTTTCAGATGAGCATTCAGCATGCAGTCTTATCAAGCTTCCCTTATATATGATGGATCTCTTTTCTCTTGTAATTTCAGAGTTCTTTCTTTGTTCTGAGCATTTGACAATTTGATAAATATGTATCTGAGGTAGGCCTGTCAGGATTTATACCTTTTGTAGTGAGCCACCCTTCCTGTACATGTACATCTATTTCTATTTTAAGAGTTGAGGATTTTCTGTCTTTATTTCCTCCAACATTCTTTCTCTCCCCTTTCCCTTCTCTTCTCCCTCTGGGATGCTTATCATATGTATCTTTGTGCATTTCATATGATCATTCAATTCCTTGTGTCCCTGCTGAATTTTTTCTATTTTTAAATTTATCTGTTTTATCATCTATGTGATATCACATGTTCTATTCTCAACATCTTTAATTCTTTCCTCTGCCCATTCAAATCTGTTTTATATGCTTTCAGCATATTTTCTAGTATCTCCTAGAAAATTGAACCTGAAAATTGAATCCTGAAGATTGAACCCAGGACCTCATACATGGGAAGCAGGTACTCAACCACTGAACCATATCTGCTTCCCTATGAGAGTTGTTTTTTCCACTTGTTCTTGGTTTTTAGGAAGTACTGGGGATCAAATCCAGGAGATTGTATATGGGAAGCAAGTGCTCAAAACAATTTAGGCTACATCCACTCTCCTCCAGTGTATTTTTTTCCTCCAGTGTATTTTCAATTTCTTGCCTTGTGTCTTTCATCACTATCAGATCTGTCATATTGTATGTTTACATTTTTTTCTATATGTTCCCACAGTGTCTTCTTAATATCCTTTATCTTTTCCATCACTTCAAGTTAATGCATGGTATTTGTTTGGACAATCTTGATTATTTTTGCCATGTTCTGCATCTCCTCCTGATTTTTGTTTGATCATTAGACAGGAGCAAGTCTTTCTGTTTCTTGGTATGGTTTGTAATTATTTGCTGGTGTCTAGGTCTCTGTTTATCTTAATGGGCATATCCAATTAGCTTCCCTTTTTATTCTAGGGTTTCATTTCTGATTGTTAAGGGTCTTCTTTGCCACTTGGTTCCACTTATTTTATATTTTTATAGTTGTCTGTATTCTCCCTCAGAATATTAAGATCATCGAAAAAGAAAGAAAGAAGAATAGAAAAAGAACAGTACCAAAAAGGGATGGAAAAGCAACTATAAAAGGGTCAACAAAATAAATAACTAATAAGAGTGAAAATTATTTTTAAAAAGAAATACAAATTTGAAAATTGAAAAAGAGAAACAGAGAAAAATAAAATGAAATGAAAAATAAAGGACTGGAAAAGTGAGAAGAGAAGAAAGAAAATGAACACTGAACAACAGAAGGTGGAAAGAAAGAATTATAAAAGAAGAAAGATTAAATAAAGAAAAGAAGAGGAAAAACTAGAAGAAGAAAAAATAAAAGATAAAATGGGAAAAACAGACCTCCCTCTAAGGCCACTAGCAAATAGCTCAGGCTGCCAGTGCTCAGCAATTAATTGCCTGAAGCATGTTCTCTGTAGATACAGTATGCAGATAAAGATAAAAAATATATAGAATAAATAAAATTAAATTACGTTTTTGAAAAACTAAAATCGTTTTAAGATGCCGTCATGAGGTTGCATGTCCTTAATCTCCCCCTCCTCCAAGGATCTGCTGAATTCTTGACAAACTCCTGGATTATTCTCTGATTCCTTGTGTTTCTGGGCCTTTTGGGTATCTGACTGCTTGCAGACTGATTTCCCCAGTTCTCCTCTCACCCATAGGTGGGGTACCTGTCAGCCTACCCTCTTACTGCACTGACCCAATTCCTCTCTCTCCCAAGTTAAGTGGTTGTGACAGCCCACCTGATCAGCACCTCCCTCCTCCTTCCTCTCTCCTTGGAGCCACTTCAAAAGTAACTGGTGTTTTTCCATTTCCCATAGACAGAAGTGATCTGGTTTGCTCACTCAGCTGTGAACTGTTCTGCCCACCCTATCTCTCCACCCCACCTACTCCTTTCTCTCCCTGAGCTGGCTTAATGTCAATACCCACACCTCTTTCCTCACAGCTCACCCACCTAGAGAGCCTGCTGGGTACTGGGATGCACCTCTGGTCACCTGGTGGCTTCCCTCATTCTCAGAGCCAACTGCGCAATGGTTTTCCAGCCAAATCATTTCCCCATGTTTCCACTCCTCTGGCTAACTGAGTTCCCACTCTCTAGCTGCCCTCTCCAGGTAACTCCACAGTCCCACAATTTCCCTTCTGCTATGTAAACCTACCTACCTTTCTGCAGTTTCTGGAGGAGGAGTGCAGCATGCTGTTCCCTACTCCACCATGTTAAATAAAAATGGACACTTTTTAACTCTTTTTTAAAATTTTATTGTTTATTTTTAAAAGATACAGAAATCACACAAAATGTTACATTAAAAAAATATAAGAGGTTCCCATATATCCCACTCCCCACAACCCTCATTCCTCCCACTTTGACAACTTTTTTTATTAGTGTGGTACATTCATTGGATTTAATGCATACATTTTGGAGCATTGCTACACAACATGAATTATAGTTTATGTTGTAGTTTACACTCCCTCCCAGTCCATTCTGTGGGTTATGGCAGGCAGGATATACAATGTCCTGCATCTGCCCCTGCAATATAATTGAGGACAGCTCTAAGTCCCCTAAATGCTCCCGTATCACACTTTTTTTCCCCTCTTCCTGCCTTCAGCAACTCCCATGACCTCTGTCTCCACATCAATGATATACTTTCTTCCTTTGCTAGAGTCACAATAATTCTACAGTAGAATACCAGTAAGTCCACTCTAATCCATATTTTATTCCTCGATCCTGACTACCCTAGGATAGCATTCATTAAATCCCTACAAAGAAATGCACACTCTATTGGTCTCTCTATTATTTAAGATCTTTAAAGATCTTAATGAATGCAAAAATATGGCAATTAGGAGAATTGGTGGATCTTATATAATTTGTCAGGTTTTCATCTGATAATCAAAATACATGTGACTATTTGGATTTTCAGGAAAAAATTTATAAAGGCCCCAGGAAGACTATAGGGTAAAGAATACCTTGAAGAAAGAGACAGGAAAAGTAGAATAAGTAGGTAAGAATGGTGAGAAATGTATGCTTCAGTTGACATTTCCTGATGCCATCAATTTTCTGTTCAGACTCCTTATTTGCCTCCAATATAAAACTTTTAATCAAGTCAGGGATATATAAAGAAGGGAAAGACTTTTTGACAATTGTACTATAAAGTTAGGATTGAATTTATAATATATTTTGGACTTGGAATGTAGCTATTATCTGGATAATTACTACAATTTAGACTTAATCCAAAGTTCAATGTACATGAAACAGTATTAGGCACTGTGGAGGTGATAAAATTGGTTGAGAAGAGTTTCTACTATTATAGTTTGTAGTCTAAAAATACAACATATTTTCATTCTGTGGCTGGAGAATATTTCATTAACGCATCAGCAGGTGCAAAATTATTCTGAAATCCCTGACTCTCATCAGAGTATATGTTCCCTGAAAATATATGCATGAAATAAATTTTCTTAAATTGAGTCACTTTTAAAGAAAGAACAGAAATCTCACTGAAGCAATACTATTTTGAGAAGTTTGATAAAGCAAAGAATTTCTCCCTAATTTGTTTTTAGTTAATCTGTATTTTCACAAATTGCTATTGCTTCAAGTGAGGTACAAGTATACATTCAAAATGGAATACTGAAATGTTCAATGGATATTAAAGAAAACACTAAGTAAAACAGAGTAGAGTATTTCTAAGAAAGCTTTGCAAATATAGGATTCTATGTTCTGGTCATAAACAAGGTTGTGAGGGTACAACAGTTTTAAAAAGATTTAGGCTGGGGAACAGCATGAGAAATCAGCAGATCAGACAACAGTAGATCATAGACAGAGCTCAAACTATGGAGATCTGTGGGCCATTTGGCTAGGACAAGGGTAAAGATGGAAAAATTAACCCCTAGAATAAGTACAGGAGATTCCCCTAATTTGGAGGAGGCCAGGAAGAAGTTGAATTAGTATATAAAATTCTGCCTGTCATTGAAGCCAAGAATATGCAAGAAGACTAGAAATGTACAAGACTGATATAACAGCCTATCTTCTTTAAAAGAATTATCCCTCAAAGATAGAGATAACTTTGCCTTCCAACCCATGTGGGACTGCCACCATGTAAGGAACTCCAACAACTGCACATCAATTTTAGTGAGTTGACAAAGTAGATGACAAAAGAAAACAACAAATTTAAAGGACCCAGCAACCAAGGAGATGAACATCACTCAGCACAAGTAGAACATATGTCGATCAAAATAAAACTGCTGGTTAATTGCCCAACTAGACAGTTGAGCGTATAAATTTAAGTAGAAGATAATATCTTTTGAGATGCATATTAGTAAACTAGAATATCAAAAGAATAAATACCTAGGGGAGCACCTGAAGCTCAGTGGTTGAGCTCCTGCTTCCCATGTATGAGGCCCTGGGTTCAATCCCTGGTACCTATTTTAAAAAAGAATAAATACATAAAGATCAAAGCAGAAATTTGAAGAGTAAGAAATCATGGACTTCTAGTAAGATGGCATCAGAGTAGATAGGCAGAGCTCAACTCTCTCACAAATATCAATGGACAAATGGCAGGAACTTACTTGAGGGAGCTGCTTTGGGGATCTATTTTTTTTTCTGGTGGAGGGATTATTTTAAAGATATATAGATCACACAAAATATTATATTAAAAAATATGAAGTTCCAATGTACCCAACTCCCCACCCCCTCCCACTCCTCCCACATCAAAAACATCTTTTATCAGTGTGGCACATTCATTGCATTTGATGAATATGTTTTGGAGCACCACTATGCAGCATGGATTATAGCTTACATTGTAATTTACACTCTTGTGCAGTCCATTCCATGGGTTATGACAGGATAGATAATGTCCTGAATCTGTCCCTACAATATCATTCAGGACAACTCCAAGTCCCAAAAATGCCCCCTTATCACACCTATTCTTCCCTCTCCCTGTCCTCGGCAGCTCCCATGGCCACTGTCTCCACATCAATGATAATTTCTTCCATTGCTGGTGCCTCAATAATTCTAGAGTTGAATACCAGTAAGTCCACTCTAATTCATACTTTATTCCTCCATCCTGAGGACTCTGGGATGGCAATGTCCACTCAACCTCTAAATGAAGAAGGGGCTTAGATCGCAACAAGCTGATGGGTGGGATTCTCCTGCTTGAAAATTTAGACTCTCTAAGTTCCCTGCTGGTGTGGTTGACCATCGTCACCTCCCTGTGAGCTGACTTGGGTAACCCGATGAACCAGAGAATATATGTTGCAACTCTGCTGAGGCTATGGCCCAGCTGGCACATGCACAGTCCAGAGATTCAAGTCTCCTGAGCATACACCAACCCCAGTGTCAACCACAGGTTCAATAAAAGTGACAGAAGAGGCATGTGCAGAGATGTCACATCTGAGTCCAATTCCATCAGACTCAGGAACACAAATTCCAAAGTAGGTCCCACTGGCAAAGCACTGAACTCCAGAGCCATCTGCCATGACATTAGGACCTGGGTTTCTCTGTAGCCCTCAGGAGAACCTTTATCTGGGGTTGTATCTAAATTGGCTGTCTCTGGGATCCTGCTGAGATATGTGTAAATGTGACCCCTCTGATGACCTCCCAACTCATTTTAAAGTCTCTTAGCCATATAAAACTCATTTATCTTTACCATCCCCCCTTTCATTCATGGTACTTTTCTAGTTGCATCACCACTTGGTGTTTGGTTGTAATCCCTTGGTGCCAGGGAGGCTCAGTCCCAGGAGTTATGTCCTATACTGGGGGGAGGGGGGATGTAATGCATTTACATGCTGAGTTTGGCTTAAAGTGTGGCCACATTTGAGCAACATGGAGGCTTTCAGGAGGTAACTCTTAGGCAACCTACAATTCTATGCCTAGTTGAAATTTCAAGCACACAGGCTTATAAGCATAGTCATCAGTATCAACGGGCCATCATTGGACCATCCTTCCTCACTGGTCTTTGCCCTTGCACTTGGGGGATTATTGCTGTTCCTTTGGAGAATGTGGCAGAGTTCCCCAAGATGGCAACTGATCATTCCCTCAGTTTTCATGTGTAACTATATCCACTATGACAATACTCAACGAACATCCAAACATAGCTTTATACTCTATATGCATGCCCAGGAGAACATCCTACCCATGTTTCCTCCATCAATGACATCCTACACCAGTGCTTATCAAAGTGTATAGTCCAAAATATAAACCATAATGTAAACCATAATGGAACCATATTTGATAGCCATGTTTCCTTATCTGTACATCAGTTGTAACAACTGTAACATCCACATGTAAAAAGATCATTGCTGGGGAAAGGGGACAAAACTTTGATGTTGAGTATACAGGAGTCCCCCTACAATCCATATGTGACCTAAAACTTTTTTGAAGACATAATAATTTTTTATTGTTAAAAAAGAATGTAGACACTGAAAAAGAAATGGAAAAGATTGCCTTGCCACTGTACATACTTGGCAACACCTATTACTGTGATGATAGGCAAAATGTAAAAAAAAAAGTTTTATGATATTTTTTCAATTTTTATTACCACAATTTATTTTTTATTTTATTTTAGATTTCCTAGAATATTATGGATTCTATTTCTAAGCTTTAAACCTGCCACTACTATTTCATTTTCATACTAAATGAATTTGGAAATATATTAGGCTTCATTTTTAAAGAAGTTTTGGATCACAGAGGGGTTCAATTATGCTTTGGGGTTCCAAAAAAAGGAAAGTGTTGTGCATCATCCAAGAGGAAGTGAGACAGGTAAAGTGGCCAAACTGTGAGTTGCTTGCCCCTATGCCTGGAAATGGCACATATACCCCATGATCAAGGCAAATAGCCTCAGTAAAACCACTGGCTCACTGCAACCAACTGAGTGGGATGGAGCATTCCCTTGTAGGAAGAGGGGTCTGGCAGAGGGTGGAGATTGGTTTCTTTTCAGCAAGTTTGGCCAGCTGAGTCTTATTTAACTCTCAAAGAAGACCCCAACCAGCACTGACGTGGCCCTTGGGAAGAGGAGAAGGGGATCTGATCAGGCAGGCTGTCACACCTAGCAAAATGGGAGAGATAGAAACTAGATTAGTAAGGGGGCAGAGACAGGCATATAACCTTAACCAACACAGCCTAGGCAAACTGTTAGAAGGCCAACTAGCCAGAGGGAATGGGGACAGAAAGACCCAGATAAGTTTTCAGAAATCTACTTAACCTGTGGAGGCAGTGGAGCTCAGTGTGGGAATCCCTGCCTTGCATATATGAGGAGTCTGGTTTGATTACTGGCATCCCCAAAGAGAAGGAAATCCACTGGGTTAGAAGGCACTCAGCTGGAATAACTCTTCATGATAGGTTTTCTTGGATCTTTTCATTTTTTAAAAATCAGTTTATTTTGTTTTATTTATTTTATTTTATTATTATTTGCTAAAATTGGTACATCACCTGCCAAGGGCAGGCTGCAGGGTGATTGATTCATGAGTACTTGCAGACTGAGAAACTCTTTAGTGCCTAAGAGGGAAGGCTGTTTTTCCTGGGTTGTTTTTTGTTATTTTTGTTTTGTTTCTTCTTTGATGCCTTTCCCCTTTTTTTTGTTTCCTTTTTTCTTTTACTTATTTTTTCTACCTACTTAATTTTTTTCTTTTCTTCATTTTTCAATCTTCTGGGTTCTGTTGATTTTCTTTCATTCCACCTTTTCTTGTTTGGTAGTCATTTATTACTTTTCACTCACTTTTTCTTTTCTTTTTGCTCTTTTCTCATTTTCTGGTTTTTAAATTCATTTTATTATTTTTCTCTATTTATTTATTGTTCTATTTTTTTCTATTTCATCATTTTTATTCTTATTCCTTTGTATTTTTTTTTTTGGATTTTGTACTGGTATTATTTATTTTCCTTGGTCATGTGTGGTTCCTTTTCTACCTTTTTTATTATTACTATTATTTTCCTCTTCTTATCTTTTTCCTTTTCTCCAGGCCAATTTTTTTTTAAGGGAACATGGACAACTGCAAGGTTATACAATCAGAGGAACTGAGTATTAAAATGGAACCTTACACACAAATACACAAACAACAAAATAAAACCCTAGAATTGAAAGAGAAGTTAACCAACCTAATAATCCCATCAGGATAAACAGATGCCTAGACACTAACAAAAAATTTACAAGTCATGTTAAGAAACAGGAAGAAATGGCCCACTTTAATGAGCAAACTAAAAAACAGGAGGAGATTCAGAACATGGAAATATTAATCAGAGATATCCAAACAAATATGATGACTCAATTAAATGAAATGAAAGAAGAGATAGAGGATATTTAGAAGACACTGAGGGAATATGATGAAGAAATTGCAAACATACATAAAAAGATAATGGATATGATGGGGATGAATGGCACAATGCAATAAATTAAATATGCACTGAAAGCATGTAACACCAGATTTGAACAGGCAGAGGACAGAATCAATGATGTTGAAGACAATGCATATGAAATCAGAAAGTAGAATAGATAGATAAAAAGATAGAAAAATCCATCAGAGATTTAGGGATTTGAATGATGACACAAAAAGCCCAAATATACAAATTATAGGCATCTAAGAGGGAAAAGAGAAAGGAAAGGGGGCAGGCATGTTGGAAGAAATAATGGCTGAAAATTTACCAACTATTTTATGGAACATGGACATTCATTTCCAGGAAGCACAGTGCATCCCAATTAGTATAAATCCTAACAGGCCTACCCTAAAACATATACTTATCAAATTGGCCAATGCTCAAGACAAGGAGAGAATACTGAAAATAGATAGAGAAAAGATATCCATCATGTACAAGGGACGCACAAAAAGATTAAGTGCTGATTTCTCATCTGAAACTATGGAGGAAAGAAGGCAGTGGTATGACATAGTTAAGTGCTTTAAAAACTTGTGAGTTGAGAATTCTGTAAACTCAAAGCTGGTATTCAAAAGGGAGGGAGAGTTAAAAATATTCACAGATAGTGGAATGGGTGTGGGAACGGTAGCCATGGGGGCTGCTGGGTGTGGGGAACGGGAGGAAGAGATGAGATGTGGAGGCGTTTTCGGGACGTGGAGTTGTCCTGGATAGTGCTTCACGGACAATTACGGGACACTGTAGATCCCCCCAGGGCCCACTGGATGGAACGTGAGAGAGTCTGGGCTATGATGTGGACCATTGACTATGGGGTGCAGTGATGCTCAGAGATGAACTTACCAGGTGCAATGGATGTATCACGATGATGGGAGAGAGTGTTGCTGTGGGGGGAGTGGGGGGCGGGGGCGGTGGGGTTGAATGGGACCTCATATTTTTTTTAATGTAATTAAAAATAATAATAATAAATAAATATTAAAAAATAAATAAAATAAAAAAAAATTCACAGATAAACAGAAATTAGGAGAGTTTGTCAACATGAAATAAACTCTTCAAGAAATATGAAAGTAAGCTCTACAGGTTGAAGGGAAAAAAACAAGAAAGAGAGGGCTGAAGGCAGTGTAGGAATGAAGATTATTCATAAGAATAAGTAAATAGATATAAAAGAAAGAGTAACAACATTTGCGATACATAAAACTAAAGATATGGCTAATCTAAGTAATTCCTTCACAATAATAAAACTGAATGATAATGGATTAAACTCTCTAATCAAGGGACACAGATTGGTGGAATGGATAAGGAAATATGACTCATCTATTTTCTGTGTCAAGAAACTCACCTTAGACCCATGGATGCAAAGATGTTGTAAGTGAATGTTTGGAAAACAATTTTATATGCAAACAATTTAACCAAAAATTGGTGGGAGTGACTATATTAATATCAGACAAAATAGTCTTTAAATGCAAAAGCATTATAAGAGACAAATAGGAAATTATATATTAATTAATGGGGTAATTTATCATGAAAAAAGAACAACCACAAATATTTTTTACCTAACCAAGGCACCTCAAAATACATGAGACAAGTATTGGAAAAATTTAGTGGAGAAATACATGCCTCTACAATTATAGTGGGGAATATTAATACATCACTATCAGCACTAAACAGAACTTCTCAACTGAGGATCAGTAAAGAAACAGGGATCTCGAATAATACATTGGAGAACCTAGACCTAAGAGACATATACAGAATGTTATATCTAAATAGTGCAGGATATACATTCTTCTTGAGTACACATAGACCGTTCTCCAGGATAGACCACATGCTAGAACACAGAACAACTCTCAATGAATTCAGAAAGATTGTAATTATAAAAAGTAATTTCTCTGACCATGACTGATGGAAGCTGGAAAACAGTAAGAGGCAGAGAACCAGATTAGGTACAAAGATATGGAAGTTAAAAAATGCACTCTTAGAAAATCAGTGGGTCAAGGAAGAAATTGGAAAAGAAATCAGTAGCTACTATGAAATGAATAAAAATGACAAAATATATCAAAACCTAAGGGATGTAGCAAAAATAGTGGCCAAGATGGAAATTTGTAGTCATAAATGCTTATATCAGAAAAGATGAAAAAGCTGAATTCAAAACCCTAACTGCGCACCTAGAGGAATTAGAAAAAGAAAAAACTAATCCCAAAGCAAGTAGAAAGAAAGATATAACAAAGATTAGAGCCAAGATAAATGGAATTGAAAATAAGAATTCACTGGAAAAAAATTAACAAAACCAAAAGCTGGTTCTTTGAGAAGATTTGTAAAATTGACAAACACTTAGCTAGCCTAACAGAGAAAAAAAGAGAAGATGCAAATATACATAATAAGAAACAAAAAAGGAATATCACCATTGATCCCCCAGAAATAGTGTATCATAAGAGAATACTTTGAAAAATTGTATGCCAGCAAGATGGATAACTTAGATGGAACGTGCAGATTTCTAGGAACACACAAGCAGCCTACACTGATGAAAGAAGAAATTGATGGACTCAGCAGGCCAATCACAATAACAACAGTGAATCAGTCATTAAAAATCTCCCCACTAATAAGAGCAGAGGACCAGATGGCTTCACAGGAGAATTCTACCAATTATTCTGGAAAGAACTAACACAAATCCTGTTTAATATTCCAAAAAAATAGAAGTGGTAGGAGCATTGCTTAACTCATTCTATGATGCCAACATCACCCTAATACCAAAGCCACACAAAGACACCACAAGAAAAGAAAGCAATAGATCAACAAACTAATGAATATAGATGCTAAAATTCTAAACAAAGTACTTGCTAATCATGTTCAACAACACATCTAATGAATTATACATCTTGACAAAGTGGATTTCATCCCTGCATACAATGATGGTTCAACATAAGAAAATAAATCAATGTAACATGCCACATTAACAGATTGAGAGAAAAAAAAGCACATGATCATCTCTATTGACTAAGATAAAGTATTTAACAAGATACAACACCCTTTCCTGATAAAAACACTTCAAAATATAAGAATAGAAGGAAAATTCTTCAATGTGATAATCTGGTACATATGAAAAGGCAACAGGTAATATTGTATTTAATTGTGAAAGACTAAAAGCTTTCTGTCTAAGATCCAGAACAAGACAAAGATGCCACTGTCACTGCTCTTATTTAATATCATGTTAGAAGTACTTGCTTAAGCACTTAGGCAAGAAAAAGATATAAAAGACATCCAAATTGGAAAGTAAAAATATTACTATTTGCAGATGACATGATTCTATACATAGATAGCCCTGAGAAATCTACAACAAAGCTTTCAGAGCTGATAAATGGGTTCATTTTAGTGGCATGACATAAGACAAATATGCAAAAATCAAAAGCTTTTCTGTACACCAATAATGAGCAATCTGAGGAGAAATTCAAGAAGAAAATTCCATTTACGATAGCAACTGAAACAATCAAATACATAGGAATAAACTTGATTAAGGATGTAAAGGACTCGCATACAGAAAATTACACAACATTGTTAAAGGAAATCAAAGAAGCCCTAAAAATATGGAAAAATATTCCCCATTCATGAATAGGAATTTTAAACACCACTAATATGTCTATTTTACCCAAACTTATTTACAGATTTAACAGAATCCCAATAAAAATTCCAACAGCATTTTTTACTGAATTTGAGAATCTAACTATGAAATTTATGTGAAAGGGTAAAAGCACCTGAATAGTCAAAGACATCTTGAAAAAGAAAAATGAAATTAGAGTAATCACACTACATGTATTTAAAACATACTACAAAGCTACAGTGGTTAAAACTGCATGTTATTGGCAGAAGGATAGATATATTGACCAATAGAACAATACTGAGAGTTCTGATATAGGTCCCCACAAATAAGGTGTACTGATATTCAATAAGGCCACTAAGCTCACACAGCTGGGAGATAATGGCCTCTTCAACAAATAGTGCTTGGAGAGCTGGATATCCATATTCAAATGATTGAGAGTAACACAATTTCACACCTTATGAAAAAATTAACTCAAATTGGATCAAAGATCTAAATACAAGAGGCAAGACCATAAATCTCCTGCAGGATAATATAAGAAAGCATCTCTAATGTCTTGTAGGAAATTGTTTCATAACCATTTACACTCAAATTATGAGCAGTGAAAGAAATAGAGATAAATGGGACTTCCTCAAAATTAAAAATGCTGTGCTTCAAAGGAGTTTGTCGAGAGAATGAAAGGCAGCATATTCAATGGGAGAAAATATTTGGTAACTATCTATCTGATAGGGGCTTAATATCTTGCATTGATAAATAAATCATATATTTTAAAAATAAAAAGACAAACAAACCATTTAAAAACTGGACAAGTGTTTTGAAAAGACACTTCTCCAAAGAAGAAATACAAAAGACTGCAAAGCATATGAAAAGATGCCCAACATCACTTGCAATTAGGGAAATGCAGATCAAAATTACAATGAAATATCATCTTACACCCATTAGACTGGCAGCTAGAAAGAAAAAAAAACAGGGAACTAAAAGTGTTGGAAAGGATTTGAAGGAAAGGGAACACATCAATTTCTGGTGAGAATGTAAAATGGTGCAGCCATTGTGGATGACATTTTGGCAGTTCCTCAGGAAGTTAAGTATAAAGTTGCCATATGATCCAGCAATCATACTGCTGAGTATATACCCAGAAGAATTGAAAGTAGGGACATGAATTTATAAAGGCACGACAATGTTCATAGCAACATTATTCACTCTTGCCAAAAGTTGGAAGCAACAAAAATGTCCATCAACAGATAAATGGATAAGCAAACTGTGGTATATACATACAATGGAATATTACTCTACTGTAAGGAGGAATGCAGTATTAATACATGGGATAACATGGATGAATTTTGAAGACCTTATATTGAGTGAAGTAAGCCAGGCATTAATGAACAAATATTACAAGACCTCACTAATATGAATTCAGCAAATTGAGCAGACTCAACAGAGCTAAAGTCTGGAAGATAGGCTTACTGGAGACAGAAAGGGACTAGAGGGTGGTGAACTGATGCCCATATGGGAAAAATCTCAGTAAGGATGAAGGGTTTAGTTGTAGAGTGGATGAGTATGATAGTGGTGCAGTGATGTGAATGGCTTCCGTGTTTCTGGTCTGTGAGGGGGTACGGGTGAGGAGATTAGGTTGGACTATCCATTGAAATGTTGAGAGGGTCAGGGGAAGGATAAGGTGAACTCTGATGATTTGCAGGTCTCTGGTTAAAATCTGCCCCATGGGATCTGTGCCTATGGAAGAACTTTTATCACTGATGTGGACTCAGTGGCCACTAGAGTTTTTAAGGAGGGAAGGGGAAAGTATGTGTAATATGGGGACATTTAGTACATTGGAATTGTCCTGAATGACATTACAATGACAGATATAGACCATTTTATATCTTGTCATAACTTACAAAATTGTGTGGGAGAGAGTTAAACTATAATGTAAACTATATTCCACACTTGGTGGCAATGCTCCAATATGTGTTCATAACTTGTAATGAATGTACCACAGAAAGAACCTACAATGTTGGGGATGTTCTTTTGGCAAATATGATTGGGGAGGATTACGGTTTTATGATGTTGAATGTGTGGGTTATGTCTGACAGGGCACAATTGGGGAAGGATTTTATGAAATATATAAGTGTTCATCTAGTCATAATGTGTTATAACAGTGGGTGTAGACCCATCCAATAAACAAGAAAATATCAAAATCCTATCCTCAGAAGTCCTGCTATGTTCTCAATTAGAGGGACAAGAATCCCTCAAGAACATAGTAATATAAGTAAATATAAGTAAACAGACCAATATGTCAAACTCTCAATATTATTGCAAGAACTATGAATCTTATTATTCAAAAATTGTAACTTATTGGTTACCATAGGTTACAAGGCAGAGGGGAGGGAAGAATAGAATATATGGAATATAGGGTGTTACATCAGAATTGTTCAGCATTATCTTAAAATAACAAGTACAGATTACTTCAACTTTCATCAAATGTATAGAAGGGTATGATCGATACAAAATATAAACAATAATGTAAACCATCAACCACGATTAGTAGCAATGCTTCCATATTTGTATACCAAATTGTAACAAATGTACCACCCATGTATAAAATATCATTAATAGCATAGTGGGGAAATGGAGGAGGGCCTTGGGTATATGTGAATCCCCTATATTCTCTATGTGACTTTTCTGTGAAATCAAGTTTCTTTCAAGAGAAAATGAAAAAATAAAACATTGACTAATATATGGAAGAAAGTGTCACTGTACATAAAGGACAGCAGATCTTACCATGATGAAAGACACAATGCCTAAAACAATTTTTATTAATCTTTTTATTATTTAAATTTTCAAATTTTTGGTATTTCATTATTTTTTAAATTATTTTTTCACTTTCTTTAATTCTTTAATTAACTCTAATGAAAGAAGTTGTCAATGTGGAAGGAGTGGGGAGGTGGGGAGTGGGGTATATGGGAACTTCTTATATTTTTATGGTAACATTTTGTGTAATTTATGTATCTTTAAAAAGATAATAGAATTGTAAACTATAAAAATTATTTAAATTTTCGAATTTTTTATTTTATTGGTTATTTTTAAAATTATTTAATTTTTTTGTTATATTTTTGTTTCATTTATGGAGAAGTTTTGGATCACAGGGGCAGGGGAAGATGACTGATGCATGGCATAAGTGGTGGGGGATGTATGGGAAGGTGTGCACCTTGAACATGCCTCTAAGGCATATGAATATATTCAAGTGTTCATGGGGCATTGTCTTTGTGGGTAGAGAGCCACACAATAACTGAAAGAATATTAAATTCTTATCTGGTGAGTTCTGCTATCTTTAATAAGACAGCAAGAATCCTCCAAGTGCAAAAACAGTGCCTAGTGAAGGAAGACAGACCATGAGACCAGGCCCTTGATATTGATGATTGTATTCATGAACCTTTTCTTGTGAAGTTGAAATATAATATAGTATTATATACTGCTTAAGAGTTACCTCCTGAAATCCTCCTTTTGAAAAAGTGGCCTGTTTCTAAACCAAACTCAGCATAGAGACTCACTACTTTCCCTCCCCCCTTGTGGGACATGACTCCTGGGGATGAGCCTCCTTGGCACTAAGGGATTATTTCCAAGAATCAACTAGCAGTGCATCTGGAAAAAGACCTTGAGTAAAATGGGGAAATGGTAAATAAAAAGGAGTTTTTATGACTAAGAGACTTTTCAAAGTGAGTTAGGAGGTCATTTCACAGGTTACATGTATGCAAGTCTCAGCATGACCACATTGGCTGCCACAACAAACAGTGCCTCAAATAGAAAATATTGGGGCTTCTGAGTGCTCTAGAGACATCCAGAAAGTATAAGCAGGACAGACAGCTCAGGAATTTGGCACCCTGTCAGTGGACTATACTTTGGAAATTTATGCTCCCCAGTGCAACAGAGTTAGATTCATCTATAGGTTCTCTGCACCAGGCTCTTCTGCTCCTTTACTTGAACCTATAGTTAGCACTATAATTGATAAATATATGTCTCAGAGACTTCAATCCTTGATCCATCAATATGCCTGTCAAGCCCTGAATTTCAGCAGAGTTGCAAACCCTACTCTCCCGTTCATTGAATTCAAGGGCAACTAACAAGGAGATGATGATGGACAACACCCATTCCAAGGAACAGAGAGTGTCTGCAACAGCAAGCAAGATGTATATCTGCCCCATGGGATCTAAGCTACCTCTCAATTACCAGCTGAGTGAGCATCACCATCCCAGAAACCTCAGAATTGGAGAATGAATGATGGACTAGAGTAGAGTTACAGATATTCTACTATAGACTTACTATTATTCTAGCAATGGAAGAATTCTTATCATTGATATAATGGCAGTGGCCACCAGAGGTTCTGAGGGATGGATTAGGGAAGATTAAGTGTAATACTGGGACATTTTGGGGACATTGGAATTGTCTTGCTTGACATTGCAGTGATGGATACAGGCCATTGTATATTTTGTCATAACCTACAAAATCGTGCAAGACAAATTAAGCTATATTGTAAACTGTCATTCATAGTTAGCAATGCATCAATATGTGTTCATCAATTGTAACAAATGACCACATTAATGAGGGATGTTGTTGATGTGGTAAAGTGTGTGATGGGGAGGTAGGGGGACATATGTGAATCCCTTGTATTTTTTATGTAACATTTATGTAATCTAAGCTTCTGTAAAAATAAAAATATTAACTATAAAAAATATAAATAAATAAATAAATAAATAAAAAGCAGCCATGAAGGAAAAGATAAAAGTCTTAAAAAATAGATCCAAGAGAATTAATATGCAATAACAAGAGTTCCAGAAGGATATCGGGAACACATATAGTTGGGACAACACTAGAGCAAATAATAGAGGAAAATTTCCAAGCTGAAGAAATATCTAGGTTCATACTTTTAAAACATTCACCAAGTTCTGGGTAAAATTGATGAGAAAAGTCAGAATTTTATAGAATTTCTGAAATTTGACAGTAAATAGAAAAAATATGACGTTTCCATTCATTCAACAAATGTCCATTAACCAAGGGTTATGTACCAGTCATTGTCCTAAGCATTGGGTTTCAAATTTTCTTTTGTGATCTAGTACACTCATATCCATTTTTGCCTTCTTCCTTTTTCACATGCTTAGGGAAATCCTTGGATAAATGCATTCCCTGTCAACTTTCAGTTTGCACCATACAGTTGAATGTGGCTGGAGAAAATGTGAGGCCATGTTGAAGTCTCACTTTAAATCCTTGTTCACTAACCTCACAGCTCTTAGCACTTCTCAATAATTCTACTATACATTCCTAATCTATATAGTTAACATCTCTCCCCAATTACTATTTCACATCTCCAATTTTCTAAAACTTCCAACACCATTTTTACTCTTAGTTGATCACCTACCTCTTAATTCTTTAGAAAAAGAAGTAATTGGAAGGTAGCTTTGATAAAGTTTCACTATGATATAACCTTCCTGTCATGTGGAAAATTACCATCTTGCAATAGTATCCGTTAGATATATTACTAGGCAAACTTCCAGATATCTCATAATAGAAAAGATCACCAAAAATGGTATTTTAATCACATTGTCTATGAAATCAATTTAAAACACATGAAAAGAAGCAAGGGGGGAGTTGCAAGCATACCATAGTAACTAAATTCTGGGGTATGTAATATTCATCCATCCTATTTCTCTCCTGCAACAACTTTCCACATCAGTGGTTATGGTATGGTTATGAGGACCACAGATAAGGTTTGAGCACTGGGGAGAAGAAGGCTCAAATAGAATGTGCTTATGGTCCTTTTAGTGTGTGTGCTTTATAGGAAAGATCTCAGTCCATTAGCGCTGACAGATGGGAGCTCTTGCTTGCAGTTGTTGACTCAGTTAGAGGTGGAGTGGACATCACCATCCCAGAATCATCAGAATTAGGGAATGAACTATGGGCTAAAGTAGACTTACTGATTTCTACTATAAACTTTCTGTTATTCTAGCAATGGAAGAAATCATATCATTGATGTGGAGACAGTGGCCACTGGAGTTTGTGAGGGCAGGGAGAGGGAAAAACAGGTGTAATGTGGGGGCATTTTGGGGACTTGGGAAATGTCCTGAATGACATTGCAATGAAGATACAGACCATTATATGTCTTGTCATAACCTACAGAATTGTGAGGGAGTGTAAACGACAATGAACTTTAATCCATGATTAGTGGCAATACTCCAAAATGTGTTCATCAATTGCAGTGAATGTACTACACTAATGAAGAATGTTGCTTATGTGAGAAAGTGTGGGAGGGGTAAGGAGTGGGACATATGGGAATTCCCTATGTTTTTAAGTAACATATCTAATCTAAGTATCTTTTAAAACAAAAAATAAATTTAAAAAATGAGATACTCTCTAGCTACTGGACCTTAGTAGAGACTGAATGCTTAACCATGGACCACCATATTGCCATGAGACCTGAATTGCCTATCATGACCTGGGTATTGTCTGACAAACCAAACCAGAGTTTGACATGCACTGCAGCACTCCATCATAAAAAGGAAGTGGCATATATAAGAAAGGGTTTAAGTGGGTCCTGAAGGCACACGTTATATAAGGAAGTATCCCAAATAACCCAGGGTCACGACTCCTGCCACGTTACCTTCACTTTCACTGTCCACAGCTATAACCTCTTGGGGATTTCCTTACAATCATTTGACTGAGGAAGAAAAAACTTGGGTCTATTTTACAGAAGGCTCTGCACAATATGCAGATATCAACCAAAAATGGACAGCTGCCATGCTGTAGCCCTTACTGGGACATCTATGAAGGACAGTGGTGAGGGGAAATTCCTCCCAGTGTGCAGAACTTTGATCAGTACACGTGGTTGTTCATCTTGCTTGGAAGGAGAAAGGCCAGGGGTGCATTTGTACATTTATTCGTGGGCTGTTGTCAATGTTTGACTGAATGGTCAAAGACTTAGAAACAATATGATTGGGAAATTGGTGACAAAGAGATATGGGGCAGAGGTATGTGGATAGACCTATCTGAATGGGTAAAAATTTTAAAGTATTTATGTCCCACATGAATGCTCACAGGAAAGTGACTTCTGCAGATTTTAATAATTAATTGAATAAGATGATCCACTCTGTGACTAGTGCACAGCCTCTTTCCCCAGCCATTCCTGTCATTTTCCAATGACATTAGTGAACAAACTGGTCATGGTGGTAGGGATGGAGGTTATGCATGGGTTCAGCAACATGGACTTCCCATCACCAGGGCTAACATGTCAGCAGCAGTTTAGTGTCCAATTTGCCAGCAGCAGAGACCTAAATTCAGCCCCTAATATGGCACCATTCCCAGAATTGGCCAGCCTGCTACCTGGAGGCAGGTTGATTACATTGGACCACTTATATCATAGAAGGGGAAGAGATTTGTTCTCACTGGAATAGACACATACTCCAGATGTGGGTTTACTTTCCCTTTACACAATGCTTCTTCCAAAACTACCATCTTCAGACTTACTGAATGTCTTATCCACCAACATGGTTTTCCTCACAACATTGCTTCTAATCAAGGACTCACTTCACAGCAAATTATGTGCAGAAATGGGCACATGCTCATGGAATTTGCTTCCCTTACTGTGTTTCCCATCATCCTTAAGCAGCTGGATTGATGGAACAGTGGAATGGCCTTTGGAAGACTCAATTATGGCACAAACTAGGTGGCAATACCTTGTAGGACTGGGGCAGAGCTCCCCAGGAGTCTGTGTATGCTCTTAATCAGCATCAATTCCCTGGTGATACATATCCCATAGTCAGGTTTCATGAGTCCAGGAATCACAGGATGGAAATAGAAGTAGCACCACTCACTATTACCCCTAGTGATCTACTAGGAACATTTTTGATTCATGTCCCTGCAATCTTAAGCTCTGCTGGTCTACAGGTATTAGTTCCAAAAAGGAGGGGTGCTTCCAACAGAGAATACAGAAACAGTTCCATTGAACTGGAAGTTCAGATTGCCACCTGGCCACTTTGGGCTCCTCATGCCTCTGAATCAACAGGCAAACAACCCCGGCCAATTGATGCTTGGTGAGGATAAAGAGAAAGTGGACTGGATAGTGGAAGAAAGTAGTGATAAATAAGAAGTTTGACCATGTGACCAGTTACAGAAATGAGAATTGTAATTGTCATGAATATTCCTTCATCCTTTTGTTATGAATATTTGTATATGTACATATAATAAATATCTTTTTTCTCCTCTATCCTTTCCCCTTATCATATAATGTAAGTTAGTTGCATGCCTCTAGTATTTAAGGATGCCAAGTTTAAGAGTAAATATTACCCACGGACTTGCACCCTATTCTGGAGGGATTTAGTGCATTTCTGGTTGCATGTAGAACAGTTGAGTATTTGTTAGGTGGAAATATAGATATGTTATTATTTTTATTTAGAGAATAAGTATGGTTTAAGTCAAAGTGTATGGCTGCCAAGTTGACAAGGGGTGGATTGTGATGCTCAGTTAATGTGTCAACTCAGCCAGGTAATTACACCCGATTGTTTGGTCAAGCAAATACTGGGCTAATTATAATGCAAGGGCACTCCATGGACTTTAATCATCAGTGAGTTTATTTCCTATATGATTGAGTACATGGACAATCAACCGAAGAGATGGCCATGAGTAATAAGTGACATATCATCCAATCAATTGAAAGCCTTAAAAGGAGAAGAAATTTCAGCATTAGAGAGAGAATCCCCATCTCTTCTTCAGATAGCCAGCATCTCTTGGGGAATTCAACATGGACCATCATCAGAATCCCTGGCTTGTAGCCTGCCCTATGGAATTTGAACTTGTGCATCCCTATGGTCATGTGACACAATTTTATAAAATCCCATACTATTTACCAATATCGTTGGTTACATTTCCCTAGAGAACCCTGACTAATACAGCATTTTAAATTTATCCCTCAATCTGGCAATTTCAATTTTAGAAAATAAAAACACAAGTAAAAGCACCAGCAGGTAAGGAATATACACAAAGATTCATGCAATATATTACAGCATTTTTCATAGTGACAAAAAATAAAAAATAAAACAAAGTGAATGTTGTACTGTAGGGGCATTGTTAAATAAATTATGCTACAACCTCAAAATGGAATATTTTACAATTATGCAAAACAATAATTCTCTAAGAGCTTGCTTTGAGGAATTTCATGAATTGTATTTGAATGAGAAAACAAAGTGCAGAAAATATTCAGGGATGGGGCCCAGAAATATGCAATTTACAATTCATCAATAGTTTGAAAAATATTCAAAATTTTGTGGCTGAAGGAATGCTCTACATGGTGAAATCAGATTTGACCAAGTCTTTTGTATGGCTAATTGTTCTGCAATCTTTAACCTAAGAGGATACATCCTTATTTTGATGCCATTAGCTTCTGGGTAGTCTAGATCAAAATTTCCTTTATGGGTATTAAGCCTTTCAGTAGAAAAGCTCTTTACCCCTCTTCAACAATAACCACATGCTGAAGGTAAGGTGGCACATCTCCATGGAAACATGTTCAAACAATATTGAATGGATTATTCTTCTACACACAAAAATATCCTTCCTTTTGATATGTCAAGATTTAAACTGCAACACAGCCAGTCTTGCAGAAATTATGAATTCTGATGGTTCCTAGATCTCTTTCTGGAGGTATTAATTGTATTTGAAATAAAGGTCTACACACCTTTAATCTGCCACACACAAACAAATGCACACTGTTCAGTGGAATTAAAACCCTTGGAAATACTTTTAGATTCTGTGTCATACATTGCTTTAGTAAATTCTTATTAACACTGATTATATACCAAATAATAAGTAAAGGATTATGTAAAAATAGACCCTATTCCTACCCTCTTGGAAATTAGAGTTTAGTTGAAATGATAATTATTGCATGTATATAAATTCCATATTGCTTTGATTCATATACATACTTTCTTCGCATTTAATCTCCTCTCAAATCTGGATGTATCTTATAGTTGATCATGTATCATAACTTAATTGGCAGCATACTGTTTGTTTTTAAGTGATACATACATAATGGTACATCTTAAAATTAATCCAATGAAATAAGTACTAACAAGCTGTGATACATAGAATGATTTAAAATGACAGAGAAATTAAGTAAGAGGGAGGAAGTGAGGAATCAAATTTTCCCTTGTAAATTTCCTTTGCTAGAATTGTTATTCACCAACTTCTGCTACATTAATAAATATATTATTTTTATCCTCAGAACTTTTTGATAAAACAAAAAAATCCCACTAGGAATATGTAAGTCTTAACACTTGTTTTCAAATATGACCTTAAATGTTACTCTGCTCCAACAACCAGTAAGAACATGGCAGAGCAAGGAATTCCTAGAGTCAGCTTGTAGTACAGAACAGTTAGTAATCACTCAGACTTATCTAAAAACACCTGACTGGGGACTCCAGGAAACCAGAAGAGCAGTAAACAACATCCTTGAAAGAACGGAAGGAAGAGACTACACTTCTGCAGAAAAGATTCACCTAAGAGGTGGGTGAACAAGAAGATTTGGGAGCTATTCCATGGCTGAAATTTGTAGCCCCACTTCCCAAAAGCAAGGGAGGAAGAGATGGTTGAGCACTAACATCAGCTACAGATTAGTAAATTCAATGGGCTAAAGTATAATCCTAAGAACTCCTAGAGTTTGAACATGCCCAAGTCAGAAAGAGGTTGGTAGCCAACATTTCTACTCCATCCACAGCATGAGGGGAAGTGGAACTGAATGAAAATCACACTGCTGGTAGGGACTGGATATTTCCACCCAAATTGAATTACAGCTCTAGACTAAGCCCATGCCTCACCTCCAGCAGGGAGGAAGCTGGAGGGATTGGTACCAGCATTTCCAGGAAACTACAGGCCATGCCACAGGGGTCTGTGGACTCTTGCAGCACAAGCCACCTCAGAAGGAATTTGCGGTTGGAGTTGGAAGCTCCATTTCCCAAAAACAGGAGAGGAAGTCATGGTTGGCAACCGACTTAACCTACTGATTAGTAAATTTGGTTGGCTAAATTTAACCCCGTGTAAAGATAAAGTATGAACCTGTCCAAGTTGGAAAGAGACCAGTAGCTGTCATTTTAACTCAATCCACAGCATGATGGGAAGTAAAACTGTTTGGAAATCATAGTAATGGTGGGGACTGGTATCTTTCCACTCAGATCAGACTGCAGGCCTAGCCTAGGTTTCTTTTTTTAAATTTTTAAAATTTTTATTAAAGTTAATATATCACAAGGAATGTAACATTAAAAAACATTAAAAAAAATTAAGTTTCTCATATAACCCACTCCCCACCCCCGCGTCATCATTTTTGAAAATTGTATTTTTTGAAGATATATACATCACAATAAAATGTTACACTAAAAAATATGAAGTTCCAGTATACCCACCACCTCCCACCCCAACCACCTCCCCCATCACTGTGGCACACTCATCACACTCAGTGAACACATTTTGGGGCACTGCTGCACTACATAGATAATAGTTTAACCTGTAGTTTACACTCTCCCCCAGTACATTCAGTGGGTTATGGCAGGATATATAAAGTCCAGCATCTGACCCTGAAATATTATTTAGAAAAACTCAAAATCCCCAAAATGTCCCCACTTCTGCAAGGGAGAAAGCTGATGGAACCTGCACCAGCCTCTCCTGGTAATAGCAGGTACATTTGTGTGTCACAGACTGAATAGTCAGAAGACTACTGGGGCAACTACAGTCATTTTGGGCCTACATGGCATAAATTGCTGCCAATACCTGTAGCTCCATCCCCAACCCAGACAAAGGAGAAACAGGTCTGAAGCTTCATCAATTCCTCTGGGCATCTACAGTCTAGGCCTGCATGATCTGGATTATTACACATGACTGTGGTTTTGTTCCTATCCCTGGCAGAGGAGAAAGTTGGGAGAAGCTTCATTAGTCCCTGGGGCAATGCAGGCAACTTGAGCCTGCACAGCTTACAGCACCAACTACATCCTTTGCTCCTACTGCACACCAGCAATGGAGAAAGAGCAAGAAAGCCTAAACTAAAGACAGAAACTACATCCAGAATAAATACATCTAGGAAGCCAGATGACAAGACACCAACAAAGAATTAGAACCCATACCAAGAAACAGGAAGATATGGCCCAGTTAAAGGAACAAGATAAACCTCCAGATGACATAAAGGACATAAGGCAACTAATCATAAATGTTAAAACAAATCCCCTTAATAAATTCAATGAGATGGCTAAAGAGATTAAAGATATTAAGGAGATATTGGATAAGCACAAAGAAGAATTTGAAAGCATTCATAGAAAAATAGATCTTATGGGAATGAAAGGTACAATAAATGAAATAAAAAATACACAGAAATCATATAACAGCAGATTTGAGGAGGCAGAAGAAAGAATTGTTGAACCTGAAGAAGTGGCCTATGAAAGTGAGCCTACAAAAGAACAGATGCACAAAAGAATGGAAAAAAATTGAACTAGGTCTCAAGGAAATAAAGGACAGCAATAGATGTGCAAAAATACATGTCATGGGTGTCCCAGGAAGAGAAGAGTAAGGAAAAGGGGCAAAAGGGGAATGTTTGAAGAAACAATGGTAGAAAATTTCCCAAACATACTGAAAGACATAGATATCCATGAAAAAGAAGCACAACATACTCCCATCCAAATAAATATGATTAGACAAATTCAAGACACATACTAATCAGAATGTCAAATAACAAAGAATTCTAAGAGCAGCAAGGAAAAAGTAATGCATAGCATATAAGGGATACCCAATAAGATTATGTGCCTGGTTTCTCATCAGAAACCATGGAGGCAAAAAGACAGTGGTATGATATATTTAAGATATTGCAAGAGAAAACCTTCCAGCCAAGAACCTTATGTCTGGCAAGACTGTCTTTCTAAAATGCATGTAAGTTTAGAATAGTCACAGATAAACAGAATTTGAGGAAGTTTATAACAAAGAGACTGACCTTGCAGGAAATGCTAAAGATTGTGCTACAATCTGAAATGAAAAGACAAGATAGAGAGGCTTGGAAGAGAGTCTAGAAATGAAGATTATATCAGGAAGAGTAACTAAAAGTCTCAAAAGAGGGTTGAAAATAAAACATGACAGATAGAACCCAAAGTTTAAAGTGGGTGAAATAAGAACTGCCTTTACAATAATAACATTGAATGTTAATCGATTTAACTCCCCAGTCAAAAGACTCAGACTGGTAGAATAGATTAGAAAATATGAGCCATCTATATGATTTCTGCAAGAGACTCACCTTAGACCCACGGATACCAATAGACTGAAAGTGAAAGGCTGGAAAAACATATTCCACAAATGCAGTAACAACAACAACAAAAAGCTAGATTAGCTATACTTCTATCAGATGAAAAAGACTTTAAAAGACACTAGTATTGCACAATCTGAGGAGGAAGTCAGGAAAAAATTCCATTTACAATAGAAACTAAAAGAAACAAATATTTAGGAACCAATTTAATCTAGGATGTAAAGCACTTGTATTCAGAAAACTACAATGTGTTGTTAAAAGAAATGAAAAAAGACCTTAATAATTGGGAAAACATTCCATGTTTGTGGATTGGAAGACTAAATATCATTAAGATGTCAATTCTACCCAAAGTGATATAGATTCATTGCAATCTCAATAAAAATTCCAACACAATTTTTTAAATAAATGGAAAACACAATTATCCAATTTATTGGCAAGGGTAAGGGGTCCCAAATAGTCACAAACATCTTAAAAAGGAAAATCAAAGTTAGAGAACTCTCTCTTCCTGACTTTAAATCATATTACCCTAGCTACATTGCTAAAAACAGCTTGGTACTGGCATAAAAACAGACACATAGACCAATGGAGCTAAATTAATGCTTCAGAAACAGACCATCACTAGTATGGTCAAGTGATTTTTGACAAGTCTGTCAAACCCACCCAGCTCTAGTAGAACAGTCCATTCAGCAAAAGGTGTTGAGAGAACTGGATATCCACAGCCAAAATTTAAAAAAGAGGATCCCCATCTCACACCATATACAAAAATTAACTCGAAATGAATCAAAAGCCATAATATAAAAGCAATAACAATAAAGATTCTAGAAGAAAATATAGAACATCTTCAAGACCTAATGGTAGGTGGTGGATTCTTAAAAGAGATAAGAGGATGACTGAGATGGACTACTGATGCTTAATATACATAAATGTTTTAATTAACTTTACTGTAAAATTGTGGAAATGGATTCTGTTGATGGTAGCACATTATAGCGAGTAACAGCAGGGTTATAATTGGGAATGTGGCTGGAAAGTGTAGTCTAGAGGTGTAAATGTCAATTGAAAGAAAGCTGGAGAATAAACTATGGACTGAATAACACAGTAAACCCAGAGGTGGATGAGAATATTGGTTGATGGTACTGATGCAAGAGTGTCCTTCTTTGAGCTAGAACAGATGTATATCACTATTTCAGGATGATGGGAATGTGGAGAAGCATGGGAAAATATAACTGGAGTGCCCTATGAACTGTGGCTAACAGCAATATTGATGCATCTGTGCTAAAGATGTTCTGTGTTGATAGTGGGTGAGTATGGAAAATGTGTGCCCAATATACACTATGGATCTTGGTTAATGGTAATAGTCTGATGATATTACTTCATAATTTGTAACAAATGTTCCACCACAACATGGTGTGTTGAAAGAGAGGTGTAGTATGGGAATTCTGCACATGTGAATGATTGTTTTGTAAGGTCACAACTTCTGTAATAAAAAAAATAATAATGTGTATTGGATGGAAAATACACTGTAAGATACTTTGATTAGTAGCAATATTTTGAGGATGGTCTTTCATCAATAGTTAAAAATGTTTCACAACAATACAAGGTATTAGTGGTTGGGTGAGATATGTGAGCTCTGTATGATGTTATGCATGTTTGTCTTGTAACTTCACAACCATTACTATACACTTATTGTTTATATATGTTTATGAATGAGTGACATACTTCAATAATTTTTTTAAATGCTCATGAGAGAGAAAAAAAGCTATCTCCTCCAATATGGCCAAAATGGAAGCAACAATAAGCAATCTTTTCTAGTTTTTACTGGATGCTTTTCAAGGTTTCTTTTTTTTTTTTTTTTTTTTTTTTTTTTTAAGATTTATTTATTTATTTAATTTCCCCCCTTCCCCTGGTTGTCTGTTCTTGGTGTCTATTTGCTGCGTCTTGTTTCTTTGTCCGCTTCTGTTGTCGTCAGCGGCACGGGAAGTGTGGGCGGCGCCATTCCTGGGCAGGCTGCTCTTTCTTTTCACGCTGGGCGGCTTTCCTCACGGGCGCACTCCTTGCGCGTGGGGCTCCCCACGCGGGGGACACCCTTGCGTGGCACGGCACTCCTTGCGCGCATCAGCACTGCGCATGGCCAGCTCCACACGGGTCAAGGAGGCCCGGGGTTTGAACCGCGGACCTCCCATATGGTAGACGGACGCCCTAACCACTGGGCCAAAGTCCGTTTCCCTCAAGGTTTCTTATCTCATTTATTATTTCTGTGATGCTAGGAAGTAGCCAAGATTTTATTCCTAATTGTATATACAGCAAAGACATCCATGGTATATTTAAAGAAATTTACAAGACAGCATATTTATCTTACCTTTATAAATGTTAGAGGAGGGAAGCGGATGTGACTCAAGTGATAACACTTCCACCTACCATATGGGAGGACCCAGGTTTGATCCCTGGAGCCTCCTTGAAAAGGAAGAAGAGAAAGCATGTCTTCACAATGGGCAAGTGCCCACTTGGTGAGCCGAGTGCCCACATGGTGAACCGAGTGCCTGAGCAGCGATCCTAATGCCCATGTGGGTGCCCACACAGGGAGCCAAGTGCCCATGTGGTAAGCTAAGTGCCTGCATGGCACTTGGCCCAAGTGCTCATGTGGTGAGTCAAATGCCTGTGCAAGAGCCCACGTTGCAAGCTGAGTGCCATGTGAGTGCCCACATGTTGAGCCAGTGCCCACCCACACAGTGAGTCAATGCCCATGAGGTGTGATGAGGGCCCACACAAGTGCCCACAAAGTGAGCTAAGTGCCTATGTGGCAAGTCAAGTGCTCACATGAATGCCTGCATGGTGAGCCAGTGTCTGCATGGCAAGCCAGTGCCCACATGATGAGCTGAGTGCCCACACAGCAAGCCAAGTGCCGATGTGCTGAGTCAGTGCTCATGCAAGTTAATCACACAGCAAGATAATGATGCACAAAAGAGAGACAAAGGGGAGAGTCAAGATGAAGTGCAGCAGAGACAAGGAACTGAGGTGGCACAATTGACAAAGAGCCTCTCTCCACAACAGAAGTCCCGAAGATTGAATCCCAGTGAATCCTAGAGGAGAAAGATAGGAAGAGAAGACAAAAAGAGAAATAGATACCGAAGATCACACAGTGAATGGACACAGACAGCCAAAACAGCAGGGTGGAGGGAGGGGAATCAAAAATGTTAGAGTATTCTGAAAGTCAATATGAGAACCAGGAAAGGAGCTCTATATTGGACATGAATTGTACCTGCACACCCTTGTCCTTAGTTAAGTTCATGGTCACACAAATCATATTGCAAAGGTTCAAATTCTGATTCCACTATTTTACTAACTCTATAACTTCAGGCCAGTTGATTCACTTATCTGTTTCAAAGTTTCATAAAATAGAAATAATAATAGTACCCATCCCCAGAATTGCTGTGAATATCAAGTATATCATGAAGGATTATGATGAAGCATTTGGACCCTGCTTGTAGACAATCTTTTGCTTATTTCATATCCTTCCAATTATTAACAGAATTTTAATAAAATAAATAAATATTAAAAATAATATATGTAATGCATCTAGCAAAGCTAGATTCAATGTAGATATAAAATAAATATCAGTTGTTATAATTACTTTTATTCACCATATGATCAGAAATGCTTAGCTTATAATTCAAAGGAGACATTATAGCAACAGGTTAGTATCAGATGTGGATGGACTTGAATTCTAGCTCTAGCTGTGCATCAGATTCCTTATATGTAAAATGGGGGGAAAAACCACAAAATTTTTGTCCCAAGTGAGGATTTGTTTTGTATGAATTGAATTAAATAAGACACAATGAAGCAGAAGGTATTATTATTTTTATTATACATAATAAAATCAAACACGGGCTATTTGGAAACACCTGGGATTTATTATTCTCCTTTTGTCAGAATACTTGTCTCTGATTAAACATATCCTTAGTTTTAGGTTCTGGTGGAACTACCATGTTTATGTTGTTAATCCTAAAAATTAAAACCCTGAAAATATGCTGGTTAAGCTTACAACAGACTAGCCCTGAGCAATATTGTGCTTTTGACTGCAAGCAAAAACAAATGTGAAATCACAAATTGCATGGTAGATTTCTACCCTGAGCTGCCTTCTAGTACTTGCTATACAGATAAACAGCCTATTGGAAAAACTTGACCACATAAATGATATATTCTAAATTATGAGAATCATATTCTTATCTATCTAATCTACAGACAGTTTCTTGATATACAGAGGAAAATAGGATTGACTGTGCTGCAGTATCCACTCTACCATATATTAACTTGGGCAGAATGTTAACAAGGACATTGTCATTTTGTAGGGGAAGATTTACTCCAATTTAAAAATAACTGTAATTATTAAGAAGCACTTGAATATACATGTGATTTTCCATAACATTCACAAAATTTCCATGAACAAATTTTAAATGCCTATAATTTTTTACATTTTTTCATTAAAATTTTTGACAATTCAATTTTATTTGTATATATTAATAAAACATAAATCCATCCAAAGTGTAGTGTACAAGCAATGGTATTTGATATAATCACATAGTTGTGCATTCATCATTTCAATCTTTATTAGAGCATTTTCATTATTCCAATAACAATAATAAACTAGGAACAAAAAAATTCATCAACTCTCCATCTATGATTCCCCTGCTGCACATAGCTGCTATTCTGTTTCCATCTCTCGAGTTTATTTGTATTTCTATTTTGTAAGAACAGTCTTATGTATGCAATATTGCTCATATTCATATTGCACATGAGGTTTCACTATGTTTTACAGTCCCATGTTATATTTTTTAGTTTTCCTTCTAGTAATATACATGTCCTTAAGCTTTCCCTTTCAGCCACTGTCATACCCATATAATAGCTCTGCTAGTCACAAATAACATGATGTGCCCTCACCATTTACGTTCACTTCCAAAGATTACAAATAACCTTTACAACAATTCTGCAAAGATTAACCCTCAGCTTTTCATTCTCTACACTCTTTCTACTTTCTGGTGGCCTACACTCTAGTTATTAACTCCATGAATTTTCACAATATATTTAGTTCATAAAAGTGCTATCACACAGTATTTGCCCTTTTGTGCCTGGCTTGCTTCACTCAACATAGTATCTTCCAGATTCACCCATGTTGTCATATGCTTTCATGACTTCATTTCTTCTCACAGTTGCATAATTGACCATCATGTATAAACACCATAGTTTGTTTATCCATTCATTGGTTCATGGTCATCTGGGTTGTTTCCATCTCTTGGCAATTGTGAATAGCACCACTGTGAGCATCAGTGTTAAATGCCCATATTTTAACTGATAAATCTGAGAGCATGAACTATAAATTTCTTGGTTTAAATATATATGCATTCCTTGTGATGTGGCTTATTTATTTCCTATGTAATACAATCCCTGAATGAAGTTAGTATATCAATTTTAAACTTTACTCAAGCTGTACATAACAATAATTACTGAGCAGGAACTTTGAAATATGCATTCAATGTACATGTATGCATAAAACAAAATTATCCTTGGAAATTGTACAACATGTACCTATTAATGAACGCTAACCTATGCATTTTATTTTATATGTATTTTAGTCCATATCCAGGCATAGTTTTTTCTCTGATGTTCTAGAGTAAACTGTGCCTGTTTTGTAAAGCATTGTGTCAACATACTTCCTTGGGCAAATAATTAAAGGAACTATGAAATATTTAAGCATAATATCAAAAGACAAGTATCATAGCAGATAAAGAAAATATATGTAAATCACATTTTAAACAAATAGATATACATATTCTTTTTGATAAGTCTAGATATTCACATTATTTCTGCAAAACTATTTGAATTGCTGTTTCCCCTCCCTGCTGACAAAAGAGATTAATCTATATGATTTCTCTCCATAAAAGGCATTGCACTTTTAACTCAGCAAATTAACAGCTGCCAAATTGCCCTTTTTAACTAACATTCTCCATGTCAGATTTAAAGAAAAATTTTCATTTGTCAATTTGCTTCTTTCGCTCTTTACAGTTCACCTAAAATTTCACCCTTCCATAAATCTTTCCTTATGAAACTGAATACGAAAGTGGAAAGGTTTTTCCTTCCTGTGCCTGACCAGCAGGAATTTTTAGCTCCAGATAGTATAGTATATATTTCCAAAATAATGCTGATAGGTTGAAATGCAGAAAAGTGGGCAGGTTAGATTCAATGTAATCCAGCATCATCTCTGTTGGTTGCATTTTTAGAGACAGTATCCCAAGCACATATCTCCTTTCAAAATCAGGTGTGAAAAAGACATCAGAAAAATGCAGTGAAATATAAATTAAAGTTATGAGTTCTTTAGCATTTTGGCATGTGTTATATTTGAAGCATATGTTTTGGATTGAAATCATACACATATGCTAATTAGAAACACAGCTATCTATCCTTTGAGATTTTCTTTTCCACCAGCACACTGATGCTTTATAGCCATAAAATAGATTGAAGAGTCAGTAGGGGAAAGCTGAAGAATGACACCAAATCACAGGGAAACTCAGTTCAGTGGCAAAAGGTCCTGCTGCCCCATACTGCATGTACCTGATGGGTATTTGTTAGAACCACAACTGTGGTAGAGCATCCTCAGGGAAAAGGCACAATAATTACTCATCCTGGTACCCACACCCAGATCTTACTACAGTGCAGGACAGAGAGGAGAGATTTAATAAGTGATGATAAATGAATGAATGAAAGAATGAAATAAATTGTTAGTCAGCCCTGAGAGGGTTGTAGAAGTCCAAATGAGAATAGGATGGGGATCATTTAAGCATTTACTAGGAGAGCAGCCAGAGGAGTGGTTAGAGTTAAGACCAAATCAGATTACTTCTCTTGACAAATAATCATTTGCCTTTGCTGTTCTCTCAGAGGACACAATCGCATCCCAATACAAATTGCAAGGAACCAAGGGGAACCTTTTATACAGTACCCACAAATCCATAGTCTACACAGATTTTGAGCCATTTAGATATGGTGTTGTTCTATAGTTCTACTTCTCAGATATGGCCAACCCACTCAAAGAAGCACAAACCCAAAGAAAATAGTTAAATCAATGACTGCTGTTAGTAAAGCAGAATCAAATGACAATGTAGTGTGCTGTATTGGTTAATCTAGCACCACAATGTCCAGAGGCTAAAATCAAACAGCCTAAGTAATAAAGATGTTTCTTCTTCTCACCCTTCTTCCCACACAATGGCCAATTTGGCAGATATTCAATGACTCTGACTATGTAATTCCCATTACAAAGACAAAGCTATATGGCAGGGATTATTAACCAGAGGTCCATCTGACCCATCTTCACAACCCTAGCCCCGCTCAAGCCTGCAAAGCCCCACCCAAAGGTATCCCTATACCCCCAATTTATCTCTTCCCTGTATAAATACTTATCATAGATTTCACCCATGTAGATATCAGCTCACAACCTTCCTCACTCCCCAACTTCCTTTAAGCCTATCATCCAGTCTCTAGCTCTCTGAGACAGCTTGGTTTACTTATTTCATATCAGAGAGGTCATGTAGTATTTGTCTTTCAATGACTGGCTTGCTTCAATCTAAGGTGCTCAAGATTCATCCATGTTATCACATGTGTTTGTACTATGTTCCTTCTTACAGCTGAGTAGAATTCCATTGTATGTATATACCACATTTTATTTATCCATTCATCTGTTGATGAGCATTTGGAACATTTGAACATAGGAGTTTGTCAGGTATTTGGTTAAAACTATATGCTGAGGGAAACGGACTTTGGTCCAGTGGTTAGGGCGTCCGTCTACCATATGGGAGGCCCACAGTTCAAACCCCGGGCCTCCTTGACCCGTGTGGAGCTGGCCATGCGCAGTGCTGATACGCGCAAGGAGTGCCGTGCCACGCAAGGGTGTCCCCCATGTGGGGGAGCCCCACGTGCAAGGAGTGCGCCCGTGAGGAAAGCCACCCAGCGTGAAGAGAAAGTGCAGCCTGCCCAGGAATGGCGCCACCCACACTTCCTGTGCTGCTGAAGACAACAGAAGAGGACAAAGAAACAAGACACAAGACGCAGCAAATAGACACCGAGAACAGACAACCAGGGGAGGGGGGGATATTAAATAAATAAATAAATCTTTTTTAAAAAAAAAACTATATGCTGAGAAAACTCTTTAGAAAATATAATAAGGAAGGTTACCTGTTTAAGATGCTTAAGGGGGACATCTGACAAGGGCAATCTTCTAGGGAGTGTGTGAGTGCTCATTTTGTCACAGTGCACTATATCATTGGTTGAAGACCCATACAATGAGTTTGAAGATATACCCATATCCTGGGGAGGACTGATGTTCTCCAGCAGAGGGAAATGTGTCTCTCAAGAGAATTGGTGGCTCCAATGGGTAGGGCAGTCGAGTATGTCAAACCCTCAACATTGTTGCAAGTATTCGTGAATGTGGTCCTTCAAGTAATGAAGATTCATTGTCAATGTGGGCTCTGAGGGGAATGGGAGAGAGGTATTGAGTAGATGGACTCAGTGTAACTATGGAGCAATGAAAGTATACCACAAAATCATGCAATGGTGGATATAGGACATGTTAAATTATACCAAAAATGTATAAAAGTCTATAGGCTAAAATGTAAACCATAATGTAAAACATTAGATAATTAAAATTTAGAAAATTATATAGTCTAAAATATAAATCATAATGTAAACTAAAATGAAATCATATTTGAAAGCTATGTTTCAATATCTGTACATCAGCTGCAGCAATTATAATATGAACATGTAAAAAGATAATTGCTGAGGAAGGGACAAAGTGTTTGATGTTGGATAAGTGGGAGTACCATATATTGTATGTATGAATTACAGTGATCTAAAATTTATGTGAATACAAAATTAATAATTGAAAAAAAGCAAAGGAAGTAGACGCTGAGGAAGAAATGAAAGAAAGTGACATGCCACTGTACATACAGGGCAAAACTTATTGCAGTGGTGAACAACAGAACATCCAAAACAAAGCTTTTTCATTTCTTTATTTTTTGATACCCCAATTTATTTTTACTTTATTTTAGGCTTTCTAAATTAGTATCTAATCTATATCTAACCTTTAAACCCATCACTGTATACCATTTTACTATTAATGGAACTTGGAAATATATTAGGTTTCAATTTGAAGAAATTTTCGACCACAGAGATGTTCAACTATGGCAGGGGAGGAACACTGGTGTGGGGTGTTATTGATGGGGGGGAGCACATGTTTGTGAGGGAGTGCTCCAGGGAAAGTATACAGGATACATAAAAATATTTGGATATTTTCATAGCAGTTACAGCTAAAAATGGCAATTGAGGGAATGCTGAGTTCCTAGCGAGGGGAGCTCTATCACATTCCCCAATGGAACAACAACAATCCCCCAAATGCAATGGCAAAGACAAACAAAAAAGATTGTCCAACAATGAGCCCTTGGTACTGATGACTATACTTATGGGCCTGTGTGCCTGAAATATGAACTAGGCCTAGAACTACAGAGTACCTAAGAGTTACCTCCTGAATGGAGGGTATATGGGGACCTCTTATAGTTTTTGAATGTAACATTAAAAAAAAATAGAGGAAAAAAATTGTGTTACCTCTTGAGAGTGTCCATGTTGCTCAAATGTGCTCACTCTCTAAGCCAAACTCAGCATGTAAATGAATTACCTTTCCTCCAGTGGGACATAACTCCTAGGGATGAGGTTCCCTGGTGCCAAAGGATTACTACCAAGCACCAGCTAGTGATGTCTAGAAAAATACCTTGAATATGAGGGTAAACTCAGACCAGCAGAATATCTCAGCCTACCTATAGGATCAGGTGTTAAACACTGCTTTTTGACCTCAAATAAAAGGGGGAAATGGAAAGGACAAATGAGTTTATATGGTTATGAGTCTCCAAAAAAGAGTTGGGAGATCATCAGAGGGGTTATACTTATGCATGTCTCAGCAGGATACCAGAGACAGCCAAAGTAGATACAACCCCAGGTACTGGTTCTCCTGCGAGTGACAGAGATCCACAAGGACTATGGTCATGTCAAATGGCTCTGGAGTTCAGGGCCATGTCAGTTGGCCCTACTTTGGAGTTTGTTTTCTTGAGTGTGATGGATTTGGACTCAGATGTGACCTTTCTACACATGCCTCTTCTGTCACTTTTAATGAAACTGTGGTTGGTGCTGGGGTTGGTCAGGAGACCTGAATCTCTGGACTGTCCATGCGAAACCCAGGCCCTGAGTCTCAGCATATTGCAACTCCTTCCATCTGGTTCATTGGACTTAACCCGGCCAGCTAACATGAAGGTGAAGAAGGTCAGCCACCACACCAGGGAGCCGAGAGTGCCACAACTACAAGAAAAAGAATTGTGTCCATCATCCATGTGGAATCTAAGCCCCCACTTGATCTAGAGGTGGAGTGGGCATAACTATCTCAGGGTCCACAGGCTGGAAGAATAGAGTATAGATTAGAGTGGACTTACTGATATTCTACTTTGGAACTATTGTGATTAGTAATGGAAGAAATTGAAGCATTGATGTCAAGAAAGTGGCCACAGTAGCTGCTGAAGGTAGGGAGAAGGAAGAAGAGATATGACATGGTGACATTTTTGGGACTTGGAGTTGTCCTGGGTGGTACTACAGAAACTGATGCTGGACATTGTATGTCCTGTCATGGCCCACTGTGTGGACTGGGGGAGAGTGTAAACTACAATGTAAACCATTATCCCATGCAGTGCAGCCATGCTCCAAAATGTATTCACCAAATGCAATAAATGTCTCATGATGATGAAAGAGGTTGTTGATGTGGGAGGAGTGGGGTGAGGATGTTGGGGGGTATATGGGGACCTCATATTTTTTTATGTAACAGTTAGAAAGAAATAAAGAGAGAAAAAATAAAATAACTACAACAACAGCCAAAAAGAGGTCCACAGAAGCCCAAGTGTTCCATGGAAAAATTTCAGGGAGTCCGTGAGCTTGAATTGAAAAAAAAAATCAACTTATTATCTGTATTTTCTCTGACCTCTAAATGAAATCTGGCATTTCCTTCACTTATGAAAGTTTGCAATAAATTACAGAAGTATTCATTTCACATCACAGTACAGTTGTTGCATATCTTGAAAAATTGCTTATGCTCATCCATACTTTGAAATTACAGTAGTTGTTAGACCTGATGCTAAGTTGAATGTCAAATCTATCTGCCACTACATTCTGAGAAGGGGTCCATGGTTTTCACCTGACTGGCAAAGGGTTCTGTGGAACAAAAAAGTTAAGAACCCCTGACAGAATAAACTGACCCAGGCATATTTGAAATGCTCACTCAGCATGTACTTTCTTTTAGGTACCACAACTCTGTGAAACCACAATTTCTCAAAAGACATATATAAGGTGTTTGCCATTTTAACATTAATCTTAAAAATCCAACTTAATGCATTCACATAGATAATGTGTGCCCAACTTTTCTCTATTAGACTTTGGAAAATGCCATTAGGTTGCTTTATGGCACATATTAAATATTAATTCTTTTTATTTTTCAAGTGAATTATGATCTACAGTACAATCACAACTTTCATGCTTTGACAGATAATTATATATGCCATATTCTGGTAGCCTGATGGCAAGGGTAAAAAGCCTCAATTAAGCAGTCCTAGAATAATTTGACTCTTTCAAGGATGTGTTTTAATGAAATATGATGATGATTAGAAATGTTAATATGATTAAAATAGTGTAGGTTGCAGAAATGTGAGACTCTGAATTCATATCAGAGAAAAGGTTACATGATAAGTGATTATAGAAGATATTTGATTAGTGGACTATACTGAAATCAAACTCTGATATTTTAGACATACTTACTGTTTGTAGTATTTCTCATATAGATGCTTATTGGGCTAGTCAGAAAAAAAAATTCTTGAATTGCAAATATTCCTAGCATGCTTTCCCTTCAATTTTTAGGAGAAATTATGTTCTTATTCTCTGGCTGCTATAGATATGGCTTCTAGAAACCTCCAAATACATTTACAAAATTCATTCCTTGTATAGAAATGACAGAGCTGTGCTTATTTTCATTGTCACTGATTTTCTAATTGTTTTAAGGTAACATGTTAGATGAGTAGTTAGTATAAATAACTTTTAAGTTCCCTTTTCATCACCAATACTAGATATATCTATGATTCTAATAACATTCTGGTTTTACTTGCTAAGACTGGAGGAATGTGAAGCAGAGAGATGAATCTACCTCTCTTCCTAGAATTTAAGTTGGTCCTTAGAATTTGGAAAGAAATTCCACCACATAGAAGGAATAGCTTAAGGATACAAGCAATACACATCTTTAAATCTTTATTTTGGATTAAGCAGCTCTACTAGAGAGAATGTTGCTTGGAAGTATTAAGGGTAAGTATACTTCTAAAGAGAGCAGAGTTCATTGCCATTAAAATATTTTGAAGATGAAAATCAGAATACACAATAAAAGAAGATATTTATTAAGCAACCAGAGGATAAGGATGAGATATTGGCATTTCTTAGCAAATACTCAAGGGCTTTACAAAAATTTTTTTTGGAATTGAAAATAGATACTTAATAGGTAAGAAAAATTTTGGGAAATTAGAACAATGTTTCTTAATGGAAAATACTCTGAACCCAGAAAAATTTTACCTGCCAAGCATTTGGCTAAAAGTAGCTTAAAAGTTAGGAAATTGGCCTTGGAATATTCTGTTTGAGAAGGAGAAAGATAAATTATGAAAGTAGAATAAATTATTGCAGTAGTCTGATAAAAATATGAAGGTAATCAGTGTTCAAATTTTAGCACATCATTATGCATACTCATTTATTTGAGTCAAATTCTGTCCAGAAAATATGTATATGCTATTCTGAAAGGAAAATCTGCTTTGTGAGAATATCTGTAATATTTTCCTAAGAATCCCACCAGCTGTAAATAATAATTGAGCTATATTTATGTGACTGTGTCTTACAACTAAAAAAAAATGGCAATTACCTTTGATATGCTTTAAATTCTCAAGAATTCTCCTTATCTTCTTCATTCTTATATTAATTCAGGACTTTGGTGAGAGACCTCATGGCTCCACTTAATAATATATGCAGAAAGGATAAAAAATAAATATAAAACTCACTCAATGGTGAGTGGCAAGTGCTGGGGGAACTCTTCCAGCAATGGAAGCTGGATTTTGAGGAACAGCCATGTGAACAGAAGTCTCAGTTCCAATTGAGGAAATATTTGAAAACTGAACTATAAAAGAAGAATTCTAACACTTAGCCAGGATACTCAAACAGGGATTTTATGGCAAAGATTCCTCAGAATTCTAGGTAGGAAAAGAGGTGTCATCCAAGAAATCTGTCCTTATGTAACTAATGTAGTGCAGAGAGAAATAGATTAAAACCTAGGAGCAGGGAATAAAGGTCCACAGGACTGATTCAGTGCTGAGTGAGATGGAGAGTTGGAACTCAAAGTTAACAGAGATATTCCATAGGCACCTCAAGTTCTGGGTCTCATTAGAATTAAAGAAGATGGAGGAAACAACATCAGTAAATTAGTGAATAGGTACCCATCAGCAGGGGGCTGATGTGGTTTAAATATATATACTTAAAATTTATTTTTATTACAGAAGTTGTGAACTTACAAAAATATCGTTCACGTGTAGAATTCACATACAACTCCCATTCACCAAAACATCACCGTGTTGGAACATTTGTTACAGATTATGAGATAATATCATCAGGATATTATCTCTAACTATGATCCCCAGAATACATTTGGCATATTTATCCATACCCCCCCTATTATTAACACAGTATATCTTTGGCATGGATGCAAGAATATTATAGTGCTACTGTTAACAATAGTCCACAGGTTATATTAAATTTATTTTTCCCATGCTTTTCCATATTCCAACCACCCTGCAATAGTGACATATATCCATTCTAGTTCACAGAAGGACATTTTTAATTAAATACTATAAATTGTTTAATGCATATAAAATATGTAATATATAATGTCAGTTATAACACATAATAGTAAAATGAACACCTGGGAACCTACCACCCAATCTAATTGCTAGAAATTGCTAAAGCCGGGAAACGGACTTTGACCCAGTGGTTAGGGCGTCCATCTACCACATGGGAGGCCCGCGGTTCAAGCCCCGGGCCTCCTTGACCCGCGTGGAGCTGGCCCATGCGCAGTGCTGATGCGCGCAAGGAGTGCCGTGCCACACAGGGGTGTCCCCCGCGTAGGAGAGCCCCACGCGCAAGGAGTACACCCATAAGGAGAGCCGCCCAGCGCGAAGGAGGGAGCAGCCTGCGGAGGAATGGCGCCGCCCACACTTCCCGTGCCACTGACGACAACAGAAGCGGACAAAGAAACAAGACGCAGCAAAAAGACACAGAAAACAGACAACTGGGGGAGGGGAGGGGAATTAAAATAAATAAAAATAAATCTTAAAAAAAAAAAAGAAATTGCTAAAGCCATTTACTCTACCTGTGTATTTCTTCTCTATCCCATCCCCCTGCCTTCCTCCAAAGTTAATACCTCTATTCACACTTTCATGTTTATTACTCACTTGCCTTTTAAAATGATCTTATCACATATTTATATATTTTTTAAACATTTTTATTTTATTTCTTAATTGTCATTTTTAACGTTAATAGATCCCACAAAATGTTACATTAAAAAACTTAAGATGATCCCATATAACCCACTCCCCACCCCCCACCCCCGTCATTTTTATTGTATTTTTTGAAGATACATAGATCACAAAAAAATGTTATGTTAAAAAATATGAGGTTCCCATATACCCCATGCCCCCATCCAACTCCTCCCACATCAACAACCACTTTCACCATTCTGGCACATTCATTGCATTTGGTGATTACATTTTGGAGCACTGCTGCACCACATGGATAATAGATTACTTTGTAGTTTACACTCTCCCCCAGTCCATTCAGTGGGTTATGGCAGGATATATAATGTCCAGCATCTGTCTTTGCAATATCATTTAGGACAACTCCAAGTCCAGAAAATGCCCCCATATCACATCTTTTCTTCCCTATCCCTGCCCTCAGCAACTACAGTGGCCATTTTCTCCACATCAATGCTACAATTTCTTCCATTACTAGTCACAATGGTTCTATAGTGGAATATCAGTAAGTCCACTCTAATCCATATTTTATTCCTCCATCCTGTGGACCCTGAGATGGTGATGTCCACTCCATCTCTATATCGAGAGGGGTATTAGATTCCACATGGTTCATTGATACAATTCTCCTGCTTGCAGTTGTAAGCACTCTCCGTTCCCTGGTGTGGTGGTTGACCATCTTCCACTCTCTGTTAGCTGACTTGGGTAAGTCCAACGAACCAGAGAGTAGGAGCTGCAACTCTGCTGAGGCTCAGGGCCCAGCTGGCACAAGGACATTCCAGAGGTTCAAGTCTCCTGAGTATTCTTAAACAATATATTTGTTTTGCTTGATTTTTAGTTCCATAGACTATAAAATCCGACTAAATATACGCCAGGGGTTCTTGTCCACTGGCCAAGGACACCCAAGTGCTCTGGGAAAAGATTTCAGGGGGTCTATGAGTTTGAATTGAATGAGTTTGAATGGAAAAAATCAACTTCTAGCATTTCCTTTATTTATTAATGTATACAATAAATTACAGTAGTAGTCATTTCATATCACATTATGGTTGCTGCATATCTTTACACTCATCCATGCTTTGGATTTACAGTAGTTGTTAGAGCTGACCCCAGTTGAATGTCATAAAACTATTTGCCACTACATTTAGAGAAGGAGTCCATCATTTTCACTTACCTGGCAAAAGGGTCCGTGAACTCTTTTACTGGAATGTATCCATTTTGTGTGAACTATAATTTATTCTTCTTAAATGCTATATATTTTATTTTTAATATAAAAAATTTATCCATTTAAATGTACATTTTATGAATAATGCTGCTATGAACATTTTCTTTCCATGACTCCTAGAGATCATGTGCAAGAGTTTCTCTAAAACCTACTCCTTAACTGGAAACTTCTGGGTCATAAGGTATGCAAATACCTAACTTAATAAGATAATGCCAAATTGTTTTCCAAATTGTGTGTCAAATTTCCACCTCCACAACAGATTCTGAGTGTTCCCATTGGTACTTGCCAACATTTAATATTGATAACACTAATTTTTATGATGTGTAAAATGCTAGTTCATAGGAGAATTAATTTGCACTTTTGATTAGTAATGAGAGAAGCAACTTTTTGTATTTTTATTAATCATATTTCTTTCACCTTTTGCAAAATTCCTGTCATGACTTTTGTCTTTTTAATCTATTGGGTTGTGGGATTTACTCATTAAATTGTAGTAGCTCTAAGAAAAATACCAGATATCAAACATTTTTTCTTATATTTTTAATTAATTTATTATTTTTTTATAATCTTTTTTTAAGATACATAAATCACACAAAATGTGACATAACCATCCCAAGGTCCACAGGCTGGAGGATTAGAGTATGGATTAAAGTGGTCTTACTGATATTCTACTATGGAACTATTGTGATTAGTAATGGAAGAAATTGTAGTATTGATGTGGAGAAAGTGGCCACGGCAGCTGCTGAGGGTAGGGAGAGGGAAGAAGAGCTATGATGTGAGGGCATTTTCAGGACTTGGAGTCCTGAGGAAGAGGAAGAAAAGACAAGAAAAAAAGAACAGGCAAACCCACAAGCAAGAAGTCAACCAAACACTAAGAAAATCAGACTTTCCTCAACCCCTGTGAAGCTTTTCAGGCTGCCAGTGTTTATCAATCAATTACCCTGCAACTTTCTCACTGCAGATTGTGAACTGGGTTTTAGTCAGTTAACCAATTTAAATTAATTAACAAAAGAAACTTTTTTTCAGAAAATTAAAAGACCCAAGGGAATCTAATACAAGGATAATGTCTATGTATTCCCTTGTCCTAAAGTATCATCTAGGTGTTTAATATCCCAGTGGGTCACTACTCTAAGAGGAGCCAGGAATTAACTAGACACATTGTATATTCAAGGCTGAATCTCCTCTACTGAGCTTAACTTTCTTGTTGGGTACTTTAGTTCTTCAGAAAAAGTCCTTTTCCCTGAGGCAGGATTGACTCTTTGCAATTGAATTAACTGCTGGTTGGGCATCTGTCCCTGCGCAACCGCAACCCTGCCCTTATTTTCTAACTGATTTCTCTCCCAGGGCAGCAGGAAGCAATAGTCTGTGTGAGAGTTCCCTTTTGAAATTCAAATAGAACCCTGGTGACTTAACTCACCACAGAAATAATGACTCTCAATCTCTTTGATAGAGAGCACTCACACCTTGCCAGGAACCTTAAATATGCTCTTGGATGTTTATTAAGCACTTCTACTTCCTCCTCCCTTAGGTCAGTTGCACAGGACTAGTTAACTGCCTGACTCCACCTTCTCCCAGATGAGTTTTCCCTATCCCAGAGACATTAGGTAAATCAGGCTACCTCAGTAGATTTGCCTCTCCCCTCTTCCTTGTTTCTCCTCTAGCCAGTTGGTATGCTCCTCAAAGCTAAAATAAAAGGGCAGCCAGACAATTGAAACCACACTTGGGGACACCTCTCCACCCTTTACCAGAACCCTCCCACTCCCATAGTTAGTCTTCTCCAGCTGGGTGACCAGCAAGAGTTGGGGAATACTGTAGCTTCCTGCCCTGAGTGAGGGGCTTAGTCATCCCACAGCTCCCACCTGAAGAGCCAGAAACTCAAGGTTTTACCTTGAACAATCACAGTTTTTGTTGCATTCTCTCCAAATCAATGCCCTGAAGCCTTCTGCTTTCTGGGTTCCCAAAACAACTCACTCAGGATTTTGTGGCCATTGAGCTGTTTTTTTTTTTTTCAGGAGAGATGATGTTGGTGCACTTAATTTGATGCCATCATGCCCCTCCTACAATATCAATCATTTTTCAGTTATTGTGTTATATGTAAATTGTTTTCTCAATTTCAGGCTTTCCACTTCACTCTTAGTCATGAACAGAGCTTCTCATTTTTAGTGTAGTCTAATATACCAATCTTACATTTTACAGTTAATATTTTTTGACTCTTATTTTTTAAAAAATCATCCCTCACTTAGAACTTATAACAATATTCTCCTATAATTTTTTCCTAAATGTTTTATTCAGATTATTTTGCAATTCAGCCATGAGGAGGGAGGTAACATAGAATGAAACAGAAAACTTTAATATTTCAAACAATTCTGAGTACTTACTATATTGAAAACATTGTACTGAACTTGGATCTTTCATTGCCGATTTTATATTTACCTCTTTAAGCATAATATTTCTGTTAAACCCTCTACTCACTCACATATCAGAAGCCTGGTGACCAAGACCTGGAGAGTAATTAGAATAGATTTCTTAACTGTAGTTGGTGCTGGGGTTTAATATATACCCAGAGGATCTGAATCTCTGGACTGACCATATGATAGCCAGGCCCTGAGCCTCAACAGACTTCAGCTCCTACACTCTGGTTTATTGGACTTACCCCAGTCAGCTAACATGGAGCTGAAGAAGGTCAACCACCACACCATGGAGCCAACAGTGCCTACAACTGAAAATAGGATGATTGCATCCAGCATCCATGTGGAATCTAAGCCCCCACTTGATACAGATGTGGGGTGGACACAAACATTCCAAGGTCCACAGGATGGAGGAATAGTATATGGATTAGAGTGGACTTACTGGTATTCTATTCACGAACCATTGTGATTAGTAATCAAAGAAAATGTGGCATTGGTGTGGATAAAGTAGCCAAGGTGGCTGCTGGGTGTGGGGAATGGGAGGAAGAGATGAGATGTGGAGGCGTTTTCAGGACTTGGAGTTGTCCTGGGTGATGCTGCAGGGGCAGTTACTGGACATTGTATGTCCTCCCATGGCCCACTGGATGGAATGTGGGAGAGTGTGGGCCATAATGTGGACCATTGCCCATGAGGTGCAGCAGTGCTCAGAGATGTATTCACCAAATGCAATGAATGTCTCATGATGATGGAGGGGATTGTTGCTATGGGGGGAGGAAGGGGATGAGGGGATTGGGGGGGTATATGAGGACCTCATATTTTTTTAATGTAATATTTTAAAAAAAAGACAAAAATTTTTAAAAAATGAATAGATTTCTTAGACTTTATGTGCAATGTTCAATTGAGTTGTTGGTAGTTCTCAGACTCTGTACAGTTATATTTACTCATATTAGAAGATGGTGGCTGAGTGAGCTTACCTGACGGTCTCTCCTGCAAAGAAGCAGCTGGGCAGCGTTGGAGGTTCTCCGAGACCAGGCTGTTTTCGTATTTTTGCAGGGCAGGAGGTGTCTGGACATCGATTTGGTGGGAAGATAATGGAGAGGATTAGTCTATAAGATATAATTGAGACTCCATTGCATGGAGGTGAGAGCTGCGCATGGGACGCTCCCTCCTGGGATGGGTGGAGCCGCAGAACCGGCATTGCTACGGCGCTTTTTGGAGGCTCTGTGGTACTGGGGAATTAGTGAGCCCTGAGTGGGCTGTTAGGGGGCTGACAGAATGGGAGGCCTTTGCAGACTGATTTGGGGAGACAAACAGGGGTTTTGTTGCGAAGTGGGGAATTTTTGATTGCAGACACAAGTAATAGCGCTTCTGCCTGGAGCCCCAACCCCCCAAGCCTGGCTGCCGATCTGCAGCAGACTTAGATTGCTGGCAATAAAGGGACATAACTGGGAGACTGTTACAGGGTGTGACGGGGCGGGGGGAGACGTCTGGAAGACGATTGGGGAAATATTTTGTGAAGCTTTGGAATTTCAGTTTTGGACTCTGTTGTCGGCATTTCAGCTGAAACCCCACCCCTGGGCCTGGCTTCAGATCTGCATCATTAAATTGGCTGCAGTGTAGAGGCGCCCCCAGGTGGCCATTCTGGGGGCTTACAGGGTGGGAAGTGTCCTGAAGCCGAATTGATGATACATCCACAGAATAGACCCCAGTGAGTGAGTGAATTGCGGGGTTCAGACACATAAGATAGAGTTTGCAGATCTGACTTCCCCCATAGGGCTGGCACTCAGCTATGGGGATCCCTGAAGGCTGTTCACTGTGGTGCTCCCAGGCTCCCTGTTGACCAGATTTGAGGTTGCCAGGTCTGAGTCCCCTAAACCCTGGTGGCCCATACCCCAGAGACTCACACCTCTTGAGTCTTCAATATCTCAGACTTTCCATCCCTGAATCCATCAAGCCCTGAGGTCCATCTGAGGTCCTTGAATGTCCTAGCCCTCAACGTTTGCATTTTTTCTTTTTTTGTTTTGTTTTGTTTTTATTTATTTATTTATTTTTAATGCCCTGATTGCTAACATTGCATTATCTCCTAGTCTTTTCTCCCAGCGTATCCCCCAAAGTCTTTTTTTCCCAGTTATTTAGGGTTTTTTTGTTGTTGTTGTTGTTGCTGTTGTGGTTGTTCTGTATCTTTTTTTTTTCTTTTCCCTACCTGTTCCCAGCCCTTTACCCACCTCCTTTTTCTTTCTTCCTTTCTTCTCTTTTTTTTCTCTTGCTCTCTCTCTCTTGTCCCTCATTTTCTTCTTATTTTATTTTATCTTAATTATACAATAGGTGCTGCAGGGAACACCTCACATTTGCTGGGTTTCCTCATCCTCTGCTGCCTCATTTCTGTGTGAATTGATTTTGGCTACTTACACTATCCCCTTTCCCCTACAACGTGATATCCCCCATCATCTACTGTCTCTCCTATATTCTACCTCCCTTTCTTTGATCCCCAAAGTGTCTAAGTCTTAATTTCTAATACTTTTATTTTGTTTTCTGTCTTTTATCCACTCCTGAAATTATTGCCTTTCTTTTCTCTTTCCCTCTCTCACGAAAACATTAGCTTTTTAATCCATACCATATTCCTCCCATATTCAGTCAACTACCTCATTATAGGTACTCTACCTACTGCTATAACTCTACACAACCTACATGAATCTAATATCCAACCTCCCAGATCTCATATTGTTGCTCTGTTAGCATTTATCACCAATACTACTTTACACTTTTTCCTTGCTTACACAATTGCCTTTCCCTGGCCCTAATACTTTCCTTTAAAGTGAACTCAACCAGCAATAAGAAATTAGAATAAGAAGAACAAAGTGACAAAGAGAAGATATAACACTTACGCAAAGACAACAGCTAATTAATCCCCAAGACTAGACAAAGAAGCTAAGGAACTGATTAAACTCGTCAAGATAAAATGATGACCAGACAGCAACAAAAATCTACTCATATTATATACCTGTTAGGTCCTGACTTTCTTAGAAGCATAAATTTGACAGAAAACCTAAATATTTTTATGCATGATCAAGCCTTTATAGAGATAATAAAGTGACTTTCATGCTTAGTAAAGTATACATCACTTAATATTTTCTTGTAAGAATTAAATACGGACTACAGAATGACAACCACAAAAACATGTTACATTTTTCTAAGAGTTTTATCCAAGGTATTGACTTGATACCTCATTTTCTGTCCAAAAACAATGGAAAAACCACTGCCTCAAATAAGAAATCTCCTCTCAACCCTTTGAACTCCAGGCTAGTAAATACTCTAATGGTAGAAAATAAAAACAATAATTTTGTTTCTATGTAATCTAGAGGTATACTGCAATTTTCTTAACAAATATTTTCTACTAAAATAATAAATATACTAGGATATATATCTTCCAGATGAAGGTGATGGCACATCTGAGAATGGCCTGTTGTCTAAAGAGGTGACTTCAAGTTCTAAGAACTGGTGAACAATTCTTGTAGAATATTTATATTGTGAAATTTAGTTATATTTGCAATGGATGTGTTCTGCTTACAAGCTTTGAAGACAAAATAAGTGCCTTCTTCCCAAAGAGACTAACATTTTCTTTTCCATTTCTTTTCAAGTATATACTTGCTACTTGGCTTAGGAGTAAGAAAACACTTTGAAAGCCAAGTACATGACTTCATGCTTGTTGATTAATATATATCAAATCATTTCAATAGATTCATTAGTTTTTCTTTTGATTCCAAGATATCCTGTAGCTTCAGAAACTTGTGAATTTAAAAATGAACTGCAGATCAGACCATTGAACCTATTCCTCTTTCTGAATAAAAGGTCATCATCATTGATAACCCTTAGCAAGAGATGCAATATTCATTACTCATTCTTAGAAAATGGTCATTTTCACAGTGACTATAAAATAAGACCATCCTTCAGTCACAAGTCATGGTTGAAGTTTTATGGGCTATGGAAAATTGCGGGCAGCGGCGGGCCTCCGGGAGGGTCGGCGGTTGGCCGGGTGGGCTCTCCAGACGGGGGGCTGCCTCGCGGTTGAAGGAGAGGAGGGGGTTCAGCATGAAGCCGTTGGGCCCTCACTCTCTCCACTCAGGCACGGGGGATGCGCGGTGCAAGCAAGAACACCACGGAGACAAGGTCTAGGCACAAGTCTACTTTATTGTTGAAGGGGACATGGTTTTATAGGGTCTAGGGATACATAAAGGGACTTGATTGGTGCCGGCGGGTGCTGTTGCTTGCGTAGGCGGTTACTGGACAGTAGCCAGTTACTGGACAGTAGGCGGTTACTGGACAGTAAGCTGGCTAAGAGGTTAGGAGCAAGGGAGGGGAAGGGGAAAGTGTGGGCTGTCTAGATAACGGCTAGGCGGAAGACAGAGATGGGGAGAAGGAGGGGCAGCGCCGGCTGCCAATACTGGGCGGGAAGGAGACGGGGACAGAAAATGTCATTTGAGAACCATCGATCATGTTTCAAAGTGATCCACCTCATCTCCAGGTATTCATTGCCACTGCTATGCCATATTGTTATGAGATCCATGTATACTGTATATTTATAACAATTCGTCTGATCCCCTGGTTTGTGGCTGATCTGCTTTAGATCCTCTGGTTTGGGATTGATATTCTTTAGCTCACCACACAGATCTCTTTTGATTCCACAGATACTAAGATACAAGATCAAGTACAATAAGACTGTTGTTGAGATGGGAGTTTCTTTGAAACATATCCATTTTGTTTTATTTTACAAGTCATATTTTTATCACAAAAACTTTGTTTCTGGAATGAATAAGCAATTTTTAAAATAATGATATATGATTGTACATTTAGAGATCATTTTACAGATTCCAAAGTTCTTTCAACATGTGTTATCTCATTTAATCCTCACAATAATTCTATGGTAAGTAAAACAGGTGTTACTTTCTCAATTGACAGATGATGAACTAAAACCAAAAGAGGTTAAGTGACTTGCTTAGACACAAAAGTTTTAGTAAAGAGCAGAGCCAAGCAAAAGAACCCAGATTAATGGTGCTTCTTTAAAATGTCATGTCTTGGAATCCAGTTACAAGATCATTCAGGTTGTTGAAAGTCATTTCCTTGTGGTGTGCAACTAAGAGACTAAACTTCTTGATAAAATGCTGCCAGAGGTTGCCTTTATCTTCTTACCATGTGGGCCTCTCAGTATGGTTGCTTACTTTTTCCAAAATGCCTAGAAAGAAACAGACTTCAGGGGTTTTTAAGCTCTTGGAGCCCTCCTCTAAATGTAGTGACAGATAGTTTTATGACACTCAACTAGCATCAGGTCTAACAACTACTGTAACTTCAAAGCATGTATGACTGCAAGTGATTTTTCAAGATAAGCAACAACTGTAATGTGATATGAAATGAATATTACTGTGATTTATTGTGTACATCCATAAGCAAAGGAAATGCTAGATTTCAGCTAGAGGTCAGAAAAAATAAAGATAGTAAGTTGATTTTTTCATTTGAAGCTCATGGACTCCCTGAAATCTTTCCACAGACCATTTGTGGGGCTGTTGACCCTGGTTTAAGAACCACTGCTCTAGAGTGAGTCAGTTGTCAAGATGGAGATTAATATAATGAACCAAAATCGTCACAGTGATGTACCATGACATTTGCTATATTCTAGTAGTTAAAATAAACTCATAGACCTTGTGTACACTCAAGTTCAGGAGATTATCCAAATATGTGAACACCTGGAAGTGGGAATCATAGGGGAGCACACTAAAGTCTGAACATGACAATGTTTATAGAAACGTTCATTTGCTGTATCAAGGAAAAAGAGGAAAAAAAAACTAGAAAAAGCAAAGGTATCCAAAGAAAATTTATGAAAAACTGTTGTGTATAGATAAAAAGCAATATTATTCAGCAATGATAAGGAAAACACTATGGATATGTTCAAAATGGATAAATCTCAAGACATGTTGATTAGTGAAAGAAGTCTTACACAAAATAGAGCATTCTGTATAATTCCATTTAAGTGAAAGTCTACAAAAACAACAAAAGCAAATTTATAAGAAAATAGGGAATGGTGGCTTCCTCTGGGAAATGGGATGGATCAACGGGGAGGAGACATGATGGAACTTCCTGGAATGAAGCAATGTTCTACAAATTTTCTATTATGCAATATATCTGCTCAGGGATCACAATTTCAGGCCCTAAAGTGATACAAGTTATACCATATAATTGAAAATACTTAAAAAACTATATACTACTTATTGAAGAAATTTTTCCTAAGACTATCATTTTGTTTTCAAAACTGTTTCTTCCCAAGATAAAACCAATGGAGATACTCTTCATTAAAGACAATTTCATAACTCTAATGTGGAAGGAATGATAGAATTGTAAAATCACCATTTTTCCAAGCCTCAGTAAAATAGTTGATTCAGATAACAAATATCAATGTTTGATATATTTATGAATTCCAAAAATAGATATTGGATTATCTTTGTAAACTTGTCTGTACCTGGGCATGATTAAATGATGATTAGGGCTTTTACTGGAACATGTCAGTAGGTGTTGGGTCACTTCCCTTTGGTGAGTAGGGACTCACAGATAAAAGGCATGGCAAAGGAGAGAGTTGGAGCATTTTGATATTGGGGCTTTTAATTAGGAGTTTTGATATGGGAGTTTGATGCTGAAGTCTTAATCTGGAACCCCAGGAAGTAAGCACACAAAGAAAAGAGAAGCAAATCCCAGGAAGACAGGAAACCTGAACCCAGAGAGAAGCAAGATTGGGCAAGAGAGGAACCCTGACTCCTTGGGCCATCTGACCCATCCTCCCAACACTAGACCCCTCAAGCCTGCAAAGACCCATGCAAAGGTATCCTTATGCCCCAATCTTATCCTTTCCTTGTACAAATACTTACCTCCACTTTATCATAGATTTCATCCCTGTAGACGTCAGCTCACAACATTCCTCTCTCCCCCCAGTTTCCTTTAAGTCTATCATCCAGCCTCTAGTTCTCTGAGGCAGCCTGGTTTGCTTTTCTCATATCAGAGAGGTCATGTAGTATTTGTCCTTCAATGTCTGGTTTGCTTCAATCAACACAAGGTCCTCAAGATTCATCAATGTTTTCACATGTGTTTGTAGTGTATTCCTACTTATAACTGTGTAGTATTCCATTGTATGTATATACCACATTTTGTTTATCCATTCATCTGTTGATGGACATTTGGGTTGATTCCAACTTTTGGCAGCGTGAATGATGCTGCTATGAACATTGGTTTGCCTATATCCATTTGTGCCCTTGTTTTCAGTTCTTGGTATATACCCAGCAGTCAGAAAGTTGGGTCATATGGCAAATCTATAGCTAGTTTTTTGAGAAACCCCCAAACTGTTTTCCAGAATGACTGGATCCTTCTGCATTCCCACCAGCAGTGTATGAGTTTTCCCATTCATTTGCATTCTCTACAACACTTGAAGTCTTCTTTATCTTTGATAGCTGCCAATCTTATGGGAGTAAGACAGAATCTCATTGTACTTTTGATTTGCGTTTTCCAAATAGCTGGTGATTTTGAGATTTTTTCATGTGCTTTTTAGCTATTTGTATTGCTTCTTTGGAGAAACATCTGTTCAAATCTCTTGCTCATTTTTTGAATGGGTTGTTTGTCTTTAATTTCGAGATATAGGATTTCTTTATATATGCCAGATATTAGTCTCCTATCATATATGGTTACCAAATAATCTCTCCCATTGTGTAGGCTCTCTTTTCACTTTCCTGACAAACTCCTTTGTGGTGCAAAAGGCCTTAATTTTGAGGAGGTCGCATTGATCTATATGCTCTTTTGCTGCTCATGCTTTGGGAGTGAAGTTCATGAAGCCATTTCCTATTACAAGGTCCTATAGATGCTTCCCTACATTGTTTTCCAATGTCTTTATGGTCTCAGCTCTTATATTTAGGTCTTTGCTCCATCTTGAATTGATTGTTTTATATGGTGTGAGATGTAAATACTCTTTTATTATTTTGCATATGGATATCAAATTCTCCAGGCACCATTCTCTTCCACTTCCATGGGCTTGGGGGATTTGTCAAATATCAGATGACTCTATATATGAGGATCTATATCAGAACTCTCAATTTGGTTCCATTGTTCAGTGTGTCTATCTTAGTGCCAATGCCATGTTGTTTTCACTACTGTAGTTTTGTATTATGTTTTGAAATCAGTTAGTGTGATTCCTCCAATTTCATTTTTTTAAATATGTCTTGGGCTGTTCAGGTCTTCTTTCCTTTCCAAATAAAATTCATAGTTAGTCTTTCTGGTTTATTAAAAATGCTGTGTTGATTTTTATTCAGATTGCATTGAATCTGTAGCTCAGTTTTGGTAAGATAGATATCTTAATGATATTTAATCTTCTTATCCATGAACAGGGAATATTCTTCCATTTATTAAAATCTTCTTTGATTCCCTTGAACAGTGTTGAGTACTTTTCTGTGTACATCTTTTACATCTTTAGCTAAATTTATTCCCAGTTATTTGATTTTTTTAATTTAGTATTGTAAATGATATTTGTTTCTTGATTTCCTCCTCAGATTGCTCATTATTGGTGTACAGAAATTTTATTGAATTTTGTGCATCAATCTTAAAACCTGTGACTTTACTGAAATCATTTAAAAATTCTAGAAGATTTGTGGTAATCTTTTCAGGGCTTTCTGCGACAGTGATGGAAAAGGTTGATGTGGGATGGGTGGTGTGGGTGGGGTGGGGAAGATATGGGGACCTCATATTTTTTAATGCAACATTTAAAAGAAAATAAAGAAAAAAAAAGACTAAAGGAAGATTGAAGACAGCAAGATGGTGGCAGTGTAAGGAGTTCCTAGAGTTAGCTCCTGCTACTGGGCAGCTAATAAACACCCAGAGCTATATGGAGCTAGCTTAAGCACCTGTTCAGGGGTTTCAGGAGGCCAGAAGGGCATCCTTCACAATCCTTGAATGAATGGAAGAAGGAGGCTGCCCATCTACAGAGAAGACTCATAAGTAGAGCACTCCACGCCCAATAGGCCAGGGCCCATCCTCCACTGGAGGAAAAAGTCACCTCAGGAGCTGTTCAATGGCTGGAAAATGGGGAAGGAAGAGATGGTTGGGCACCAAATTCAGCTACTCATGAGTAAATTCATTCAGCAGGCTAAAGTATAATCCTGAGAACAGCTAAAATTTGAGCCTGTCCAAGTCAGAAAGAATCCAGGATCTTAACTCTGCACCTGGCAAAAGGGGAAGTGGGGCAGACTGAAAATCCCAGTGTTGGTGAGGACCAGCTTCTTTCCATCCAGATCAGATAGCAAGTCGGGCTAAGACCCACTGTGACCAATGACATTGAGGAAACTGCAGGGACCTGCACCAGCCTCTCCATGAAATTGCCAGTCAAGCCATGGAGGTTGGTGATTGTCCTACTCTGGTGGTTCAAGTTGCCCTAGGAACTTTCTGTGACTGGAAGTGGAAGCTCCATTTCCCAAAAACGGGAGGAGGAGATGGTTGGCTGCCAATTTCAGCTAATGATTGCTAGACTCAGATGGCTTAGGAATAACCCTAAGAAGAGCTGGGGTGTGAATTTGTCCAAGTCCGCAAAAGGCTGGTGGTAGCCACTTTGACTCCACCCCCAGACTGAGGGGAAGCTGGCCTGACCAAAAATCACAGTGATGGTAGGAACAGATTCTTTCACCCAGATCAGCCTGCAGCCCTGGCCCAGACTTCCGTCCCACCTCTGTCAGGGAGGAGGCTGGCTAACTCAGCATCAGTCTATCCAGGTAAATGAGGGTACCTTTGGCTTGCACAAACTGAATAATTAAGTCTTTTGGGGCAACTGTGGTAATCATGGATTCACACTGCATAGATTGCTGCCTACATCTGCAGCTTCATCCATGCTCCAGGCAGGGGAGAAAGGGGCATGAACCTTCATCAGTCTCTCTGGGCAACTAGAGTGTAGGCCTGCATGACTTGTATTATTCCACACAACTGAGACTATGTCCCTACCTCTGGGAAAGGAAAAAGTTGGGAGAAGCTTGATCCATCACTGGGGCAGTGAGGGCAACTTGAGCCTCCACAGTTTATAGCACCAAATACAATCTTGGCTCTACTGCACAACCAGCAAGGAAGAAAGGGCAGGAAGCCCAAAACTTAAAAAGAAAAAGTGCACCAACAATAAATACCCTGGTAATCCAGATGCCAAGACACTAACAAAACATTACAATCCAAACCAAGAAACAGGAAGCTAAGGTCCTGTTAAAGGAACAAGATAAGCCTCCAGATGACATAAAAGAGTTGGGACAACTAATTATAGATGTTCAAACAAATCTCCTTAATAAATTCAATGAGATGGCTAAAAAGATTAAGGATATTAAGAAGACACTGGATGAGAACAAAGAAGAATTTGAAAGCATACATAGAAAAATAGCAGATCTTATGGGAATGAAAAGCACAGTAAATGAAATTTAAAAAACATTGGGATCATATAATAGCAGATTTGAAGAGGCAAAAGAAAGTATTGGTGAGCTTGAGAAAATTGCTTTTGAACTTGAACATACAAAAGGACAGATAAAGAAAAGAATGGAAAAAATTGAACAAGGTCTCAGGGAATTAAATAACAGCCAGAGATGTGTAAACATACCTGTCATGGGTGTCCCAGAAGAAGAGAAGGGAAAAGGGGCAGAAGGAATATTTGAAGAAATAATGTTAGAAAAATTCCCAACCCTATTGAATGACATAGATATCCATATCTAAGAAACAACATTCTCCCATCCAAAAGAATCTGAACAGACCAACTCCGAGACACATACTAACTAGAATTTCAAATGCCAAAGGCAATGAAAGAATTCTGAGAACAGTAAGAGGAAAGCAATTCATAATTCATAAGGGATACTCAGTAAGATTAAGTGCTGATTTCTCCCCAGAAACTATGGCGGCAAGAAGACAACGGTCTGATATATTTAAGATACTATGAGAGAAAAACTTCCAGCCCAGAATATTATATCCAGCAAGACTGTCTTTCAAAAATGAGGGCAGGATTAAAATATTCACAGATAAACAGAAACTGAGAGAATTTCTAATCAAGAGTCCAGATTTTCAGGAAATACTAAAGTGTGTGCTAGAGTCTGAAAAGAAAAGACAGGAGAGAGAGGCCTAGAAGAGAGTCTATAAATGAAAATCATATCAATAAAAGTAACTAAAAGTGTCAAAAGTGGTGAAAATATGACAGGTAAAACTCAAGTAGTCAGGAATAAACTTAACCAATGATGTTAAGCACTTGTAATCACAAAACTGCAACACAATGCTAAAAGAAATTTTAAAAAGTCCTAAATAACTGGAAGAACATTCAATACTCATGGATTGGAAGACTAAATATGATTAAGATGTCAATTCTACTCAAATTGATATATAGATTCAATGCAACCCTGATAAAAATTCTACCAGCATTTTTTTTTAAAAACTTGAAATCACAATTATCAAATTTATTTGAATGGTAAGGGGTCCTGAATAGCCAGAAATATCATAAAAGGTAAAGCTAACCCCCATATTCGAACTTTCAATCATACTACCAAGCTATGGTGGTAAAAACAGCATGGTACTGGCATAAAAATAGATATAGACCAATGGAACAAAAATGATCACTCAGAAACAGACCCTCACATATATGGTCAAGTGATTTTTGACTAGCCTGTCAAAGCCACACAGCTCGGGCAGAACAGTCCATTCAGCAAAATGGTGCTGAAAGAACTGGATATCTATAGCCAAAAGAAGGAAAGAGGACCTCTATCTCACATCTTATCTAAAAATTAACTCAAAAAGGATAAAAAACCTAAAGATAAAAGTAACAACCATAAAACTTGTAGAAGAAATTGTAGGAAAATATCTTCAAGACCTGTTGGTAGATGGTGAATTCTTAATGGTGATAAAAAAAAAAGGACTGAGATGGACTACTGATGTTTACTGTATGTACTGGTTTTAATTATCTTTACTGTAAAAGTATGGAAATGTATATAAATTATGGTGAAATAGTAGTAGCTAGTTTATAAATAGAGCTGTGGCTGAAAATGGTAGTCTAGGGATGTAAATGCCAGTTAACAGAGTGCTATAGAATCATCTGGGAACTGAATAGCACAGTAAACCAAGAGGTGGATGAGAATTATGTTTGATGGTACAGATGCAAGAGTATATATCATGAATATCACAGTAGAACAAATGTATATTACTACTGAAAGTTGTTGGGAAAGCATGGGAAAAATACAACTGGAATGACCTGTGGACTGTGGTTAGCCGTAATAATTGAATATTCTTGCATCTATGCCAAAGATGTATTGTGTTGATAATGGGGCAGTATGGAAAATGTGAGCCAAATGTATACTATGTACATGGTAACAACCAGATGATATTATCCTATCTGTAACAAACGTTCCATCACAGTGTGGTGTGTTGATAGAGGTTGTTGCTTGGGAATTCTGCATATGTGCATGATTGTTTTATAAGTTTACAACTAATGTCATAAAAATACATTTAAAAAATAATAATAAGGTGCATTGGGTGAAAAACACACCAAATATAGGATAAGGACTAGAATTAGTAGTAAGATCTTGACAATATTCTTCATAATTTGTAACAAACATCTCACAACAATGCAAGGTGTAGGTGGAGGGTTGATGTACGGGGTCCCTGAATGATGTTATGCATGTGTGCTTTCTAAGTTCATAACATTTACTATACACTTAATTGTTTATGTATGTTCATATATAAATGACATAAAGTTAATAATAATAGGGAGGGTTGGGGGAATACTAGGGTTAGTAGTAATATTTTGACAATGCTCTTTAATCATTAGTTATAAAGGTTTAACAACAATGTAAGGTGTTGGTGGTAGGGTGAGTTATGAGATCCCTGAATGATGCTATATATGTTTGTTTTGTAAGCTCACAACTATTACTGTACACTTATTGTTTATTTATGTTTGTGTGTAGGTGATATATTTCAGTAAATTAATTTTAAAAAGACAAAAGGGATTTCTGCAAGTTAAAAGAAAAAAGAGGAGAGACAAATTTGGTGGAGAGTTTAAGAACAGCTAAAAAAATCAAAAAGAGAAATAAAAACATCAGATGACATACACAAATCCAAAGTAAATATGGCTAATGTAGGTAATTCCTGGAAAGTAATAACACTGAATGTTAAAGAATTAAACTCAGATTGGCAGCATGGATAAGGAAATAAGGAAATATGACCCACCTCTATGCTGTCTACAAGAAACCCACCTTAGACCCAAAGATTCAAGGTTTGCAGGAGTTTGATATGGTTATGAACTTCATAAATAGATATTGGATTATGTTTGTAATCTGATCTGTAACCTAGACATGATTGAGTTATAATTAATGATTTAATTGAGCCACATTATTAGGGCATTGTGTCCCTGCCCCTTGGTTGGTGGGGATTCACAAATAAAAGGCATGGAAAAGGACAGAGTTGTAGGTTCTTAATGTTGAACTTTTGATGTTGGAGTTTGATGCTGAAGTCTTAAGCTAGAGCCCTGGGGAAAGAAAAAGAGTTATTCGCTTGATAGTCTACAGCTGACTTTGTGGAGAAAACAGGAGATGAGACCAGAGGAACCCAGGAAGCCTGAATCCTCAGAGAGGTCAGCAGACATCTTGCTACAACATGGGAAAATGAACTTTAGTGAGAGAAGAAACTTATGCTTTATGTCCTGGTATCTGTAAGTTCCTACCCCAAATAAATACTCTTTATAATGCCCAGCGGATTGCTGGTATTTTGCTTCAGCACCCCTTTGGCTGAATACTACAGAATTTGGTACCATGGAGTGGGGAAATGCTTTTGCAATTACTAATATGCTGGAATGGTTTTATAAATAGGTAAGGATATTTTTTGGAGGAATTTTGAGATGCTTGAAAGAAAAGACCTAAGGTGCTTTGGAGAGACTGTTGATAGCAATATGGATGCTAAAGTGACTTTTTATGATGCCTTAGAGGTAAAAGATGAAACTATTATTGGAAACTGGAGGAAAGGCAATCCATGTTTTAAAGTTGGAGAGAACTTAGCAAGATTAACTCCTGGTGTTTTAAGGAAGGCAGAAATTGAAAATGACAAGCCTGGGCATTTAGCTGAAGAACTTTCCAAAGTAAATTTGGAGAATGCAGCTTGACTTCTCTTTGCAGCTTATAGCAAAATGCTAAATGGGCAAGATAAGCTGAGAAGTGAACTGTTGGGCAAAAAGAAAACAGAAACGGATTCTGAAACATCCAAACTTTTGGAAATTAGGGTCCCAGAGGAAAGTGCGCCTTTGGAGGACTTAACTTGGTACTTGTAAATCAAGATGGAAAATGCAGTTATGTCGGAAAGACTTTTGGAATGTCCTACTATCTGATGACTTTTACCCCTGCTTCATGCATGCTAAACCAACAGACTTTTTAAGAGAGCTGTATGAATGAAACCACTGTCAGCCTGTAATAAAAAGGACATGGAAAGGATAGACTGAAGGAGAAAGAGCTTTAAGAGGAAAGCCATAGAAGCTGAGATCTAGAATTAAGACTTTACCTTGGGCCCAAAGAGGAAGCCCACCCATGTGAACAGAGAGGGTGAGTTTGCCCCAGCAGTTGAAGAGGGTGTATGTTCCTTTCTGATGTATGAGAGAGATTTGCTGACTCAGGGTGCAAAGAGGGTGGGGCACATTCCCCAAGGATTAGCAGGGATAAGGTCAGCACCCCAGGTCTGAGAGGGGTGGGCTTGTCCACTAAAGGTTAGGGAAGGCCAGGTTGTCAACCTGTTGCTCTGAGAAGGTTGAGTCTGTATGCCAAAGGTTAGGGGGAATTTTGCTTCCCATCACTGTTCTAGGTGGGTTAAGATTCTAACCCAAAGTTTGGGTGAGGTGTGGCAATCATCCCAACACTCTTGGAGGGAGAGGTCTGGAGCTTGGTCAACAACCAGATGCTTGTTGAGGGTGGAGCCAAGAAAAGGGACATTGAGCAAGATTGTGGAAAGGGTGGGTTCCCATAAGGCTCCAAGGAGAAAACAAACATCATCTTAAGAATGTCTCTCAGACTGAAATCGAATGGAGGATGCCTTGCATGTTTACTGAACTGTAGATGACCCATGACTCATGTTTCCCTCCCAATTTCTCCCTATTGTAATGAAAATGTTTATCCTTTGTCTGTCTATTTGTGTATTGGAAACATAAATTGTTTTGTAAGTTTCAGAAGTCTTTAGCAGACAGGACTTTGGCCCATGACAAACTGTATTTATTTAAAATGATTAAGATATGATTTTGTACTTACATTGCTACTGATTTAAGGTTTTATTGAATATTGTAATGTCTTTTTGGAATTCAGATGTTGGAGTGTAGCAGTTTGATATCGTTATGAATTTCAAAAATAGTTATTGGATTATGCTTGTAATCTGATCTGTAACCTGGGCATGACTGAGTTATAATTAGGGCTTTAATTGAGCCACATCATTAGGGCATTGAGTCCCCGCACCTGGGTGTGTGGGGATTCACAGATAAAAGACATGGCAAAGTACAGAGTTGCAGGTTCTTAATGTTGGAGTTTTGATGTTGGAGTTTGATGCTGAATTCTTAAACTGGAGCCCTGGAAAAAGAAAGAGACAGAACCATTCACCTGACAGGCTACAGATGACCTTGTGAAGAGAGGCAAAGCCTAGAGAACTTCATAGTCTACAGCTGTTCTTGTGGAGAAAACAGGCGCTGAGCCCAGAGGAACCCAGGAAACCTGAAACCTCACAGAATTTGGCAGCCATCTTGCTACAACACAAGAAAATAGACTTTGGTGAGGGTACTAACCTCTGCTTTATGGCCTGGTATCTGTAGGCTCCTACCTCAAATAAATACCCTTTATAATGCCCAGCAGATTTCTGGTTATTTGCATCAGCACCACTTTGGCTGACTAATACAAAGTTGGAAGTGAATGACTAGAAAACAACCTTCAAGCAAACAATAACCAATAAAGTTCAGGAGTAGCTATACTAATAACTGAAAAAATAGACGTTAAATGCAAAACTATTATGAAAGACAAAGATGGACATTACATATTTATAAAATGGGTAATCATTCAAGAACAAATAACAATCACAGACATTTATGCACCTAAACAGGGTGCCTCAAAATGCATGAAGAAAATCCTGGAAAAACTAAATGGAGGAATAGATGCCTCTACAATTATAATGGGGGACTTTAATACAACATTATCACCATTAGACAGAACATCTTGACAGAGAATCAATAAAGAAACAAAGACATTGAATAATATAATAGAGGATCTGGACCTAATAGATATATACAGAACACTACACCCAAATACAGCAGAATATACATTCTTCTCAACTGCACATGGATCATTCTCCAAGATAGACCACATGCTAGGCATAAAGTCTCAATTAATTCAGAAAAATTGAAATCATACAAAATAATTTCTCTGATCACAGTGGAAAGAACCTAGAAATCTGAAAGGAGCAGAGAACCAGATTAGACAACAAGACATGTAAGTTAAGCAACACACTCTTATACAAACAGTGGGTCAAGGAGGAAATCTCAAAAGAAACCAGTAACTACCGTGAAACAAATGAAAATGACAACACAGCATATCAAAATTTATGGGATGCAGAAAAGCTTTACTGAGAGGAAAATTCATAGCCATAAATTCATACATCAAAAAGAAGAAAGAGCTAATATCAAAGACTTAACTGTACACTTGGAGGAATTAGTTAAAAAAGCATCAACAACCTAATGCCAAAGGAAGAAGAAAGAAATATGAAAGATCAGAGCAGAACCAAATGAAATACAAAATAAGAAAGCACTAGAAAAAATAATACAAAGAGCTGGCTCTTTGAGAAGATCAATAAAATTGACCAACATTTAGCTAGACTAACAAAGAAAAAAATAGAGGAGATGCAAATATATAAAATAACAAAGGAGAAAGGGGATATCTCCACTGACACCACAGAAATAAAAGCATCATATCATGAGAGGATACTTTGAAAACTATATCACAACAAGAAGGACAATTTAGAGGAAATGAACAAATTCCTAGAAACACATAAGCTTCCTATATTGCCCAAATAAGAAATTGAAGATCTCAACAAACCAATCAAAAATAAATAAATAAAATCACTCATTAAAAACCTCCCAACTAAGAAGAACCCCTGGCCAGATGGATTTACAGATGAATTCTACCAAACTTTCTGGAAAGAACAAAAACCAATCTTGCTTAAATTCTTCCAAAAAAAATCCAAATAGAAGGAAGAGTGCCTAACTCATTCTCTGATGCCAACATTACCCTAATACCAAAGCCAAGGCACCACAAGAAAGGAAAATTAGAGACCAACATTTCTAATGAAAGCAGATGCTAAAATCCTCAGCAAAATTCTTGTTAATCATATTCAGCAACACATCAAATGAATTATTCACTATGACAAAGTGGGTTTCATCTCTGATATGCAAAGATGGTACAACATAAGAAAATCAATCAATGTTATACACCACATAAACAGATCAAAAGAAGAAAAACACATGATCATATGTACAGATGCAGAAAAAATCTTTTGATAAAAACCCTGCAAAAGATAGGAATAGAAGGAAACTTTCTGAACAAGATCCAGGGTATATATGAAAAACCCACAGCTAACATCATTTACAATGGTGAAATACTAAAATGTTATCCCCTAAGACCAGGAAAAAGAAAAGGATGCTCTCTATCACCCCTCCTATTTAACATTGTGTTAGAAGTACTTGCTTGAGCACTGAGGCAAGAAACAGATATAAAAAGCATCCAAATTGTAAAGGAAGAAATCAAAATTTCACTATTTGCAGATGACATGATCCTATACATAGAAAGCCCTGAGAAATCTACAACCAAGCTTCTAGAACTCTTAAATGATTTCAGGAAAGTAACAAGTTATGAGATCAGTGCACAAAATTAGTAGCATTTCTGTACAGTAATAATGAGCAATCCAAGGAGGAAATCACAGCAAAAATATCATTTACAATAGTAAATTTTAAAAAATCAAATACCTAGGAATAAATTCAACTGAAGATCTAAAAGACTTATATGCACAAAACTACACAATACTGTTAAAGGAAGACAAAGAAGACTTAAATAAATGGAAGACTATTCCCTTTTCATGAATAGAAAGACTAAATATCATTAAGAAGTCTGTCCTACTGAAACAAATATACAGACTTCATGTAATCCCAAGAAAAATCAACACGGCACTTTTTAATGAACTCAAAAAACTAACTATGAAATTTATTTGGAAGAGAAAGAGGTCCCAAATAGCCAAAGATATATTGAAAAAGAAAAATGAAATCAGAGGAATCACACTACCTGATTTTAAAACACATTACAAAGCTATAGTGGTCAAAATGGCATGGTATTACCACAAAGATAGACATACTAAACAATGGAGCTAAACTGAGAGTTCAGATATAGATACTTCCATATACAGTCATCTGATATTTGACAGGACCACAAAGTCTACTCAGCTGAGAGAATGGTCTCTTCAACAAATGGTTCTTCCCCCCCCCCCACTGGCCATAATATTTTAATTCCACAAACTCCAAAGTGAGCTTAAGGTTACATTTTTTAAAAATTATGAATTTGGCAATAAAATTTCAATTGCATGTAGGAATGTATCCTTTTAGGTTATGAATTTGTTTTTTGTATTTGTTTTCCAAATTCTACTCAATTTATTCATTTTTAAAAAAATATTACATTAAAAAAATATGAGGTTCCCATTCACCCCCACCACCCCCACACCACCACTCCCCCCACAGTGACACTCTCCCCCATCATCATGACACATCCATTGCATATGGTGAGTACATCTCTGGGCATCACTGCACCCCATCGCCTGTGGTCCACACCATAGCCCACACTCTCCCACGTTCCATCCAGTGGGCCATGAGAGGACATACAATGTCTGGCAATTGTCCCTGGAGCACCACCCAGGACAACTCCAAGTCCTGAAAATGCCTCCACAACTCATCTCTTCCTCCCATTCCCCACACCCAGCAGCCACCATGGCCACTTTTACCACACCAATGCCACATTTTCTCAATTACTAACCACAATAGTTCATGAATAGGATATCATTAAGTCCACTCTAATCCTTACTGTATTCCTCCTTCCTGTGGCCCTTGGCTTGGTTGTGTCCACTCCACATCTATGTCAAGAGGGGGCTTAGATTCCACATGGATACTGGATGCAATCCTGCTTTCAGCTGCAGGCACTCTAGGCTCCATTGTGTGGTGGTTGACATTCTTCAACTCCATGTTAGCTGAGTGGGGTAAGTCCAACAAATCAGAGTGTAGGAGCTGAAGTCTGTTGAGGCTCAGGGCCTGGCTATCATATTTTCAGTCCAGAGATTCAAATCCCCTAGATATATCTTAAACCCCAGCACCAACTACAATTCCAGTAAAGTAGCATGAAAGGCTTGTGAAGAGATCCCATCTGAGTCCAGCTCCATCACGCAGAAACACCAGCTCCAAAGAAGGGCCAACTGACATGGCAGTGAACCCCATCTGCCATGACCATAGAACCTGTGGGTCCTTATAGCCCTCAAAAGGACCAATACCCGGGGTTGTATTCACTTTATCTGTCTCTGAGACTCTGCTCAGGGGTGCATAAAGGCAATCCTTCTGACAACCTCCAGACTCTTTTTTAGAGACTCATAGCCATATGAACTCATTTGTCCTTTCCATTTCCCCCTTACTTTAGGTCAAACAGCATTTTTAACTCCTGTTATTATATGTAGACAGGGATATTCTGCTGGTCTGCATTGAACCTTTACTTCAAGGTCATTTTCTAGTTACATCATCAGCTGGTACTTGGTAGTGATCCCTCGGTGCCAGGGAGGCTCATCCCCGGGTGTCATGCTCCACGCTGCGGGGAAGGCATTGCATTTACACGCTGAGTTTGGCTTCGAGACTGGCCACATTAACAACAAATGGATCTTGGAGAACTGGATAACCATATGTAAAACAATGAGAGAGGATTACCATCTCACACCTTATGCAAAAATCAACTCAAGATGGATCAAAGACCTAAATATAAGAGCCAAGACCATAAAGACCTTGGAAGACAATGTAGGGAAGCATCTACATGACCTTGTAGTAGGAAATGTCTTCATTAATTTCATACCCAAAGCACGAGCAGCCAAAGGAAAAATAGATAAATGGAGCCCCCTCAAAATTAAAGCCTTTTTCATCACAAAGGTGTTCATGAAGAGAGTGAAAAAACAGCCTATCCAATGGGAGAACATATTTCATAACCATTTATATGATAGTAGCCAAATATCCAGCATTTATAAAGAAATCCTATACCTTGAAAAGAAAAAAAAACCCACTTGAAAAATGGGCAAGTTATTTGAAGAGACACTTCACCAAAGAAGAAATATAAATGGCTAAACAATCACATGAAATGATGGTCAAGAACACTAGCTATTAGGGAAATGCATTACAAAATTATGAAGAGATACCATCTTACACCCATTTGACTGGTGGATATTAAAAAAAAAAACAGAGGACTACAAGCGTTGGAGAGTATGTGTAGGAATGGGAACACTCATCCACTGTTGGTGGGAATGTAGAAGTATCCAGTCATTCTGGAGGACAGTTTGGTGGTTCCTCAAAATTCTAGCTATAGATTTGCCATATGACACCATAATTCCAATGCTGGTATATACCCAGAAGAACTGAAAAGAAGAATATGAACCGATATATGCACAACAATGTTCAAAATGTCATTATTCACTATTGCCAAAAGTTGGAATCAATCCAAATGTCCATCAACAGACGAATGGATAAACAAAATGCGGTATATACATACAATGGAATGCATGACCTCTCTGATATGAATTAAGCAAATCATGCTACCTCAGAGAGCCAGAGACTGAATGATAGGCTTACAGGGAATAGGGTGGGGAGAAGAAGGAAGTGAACCAATGCCCAAATGGGTGAAATCTATAATAAAGAGGAGGTAAGTAACTGTGCAATAAAAGGAGAAGACAGGACCTTAGGGATACTATTTTGTTGGAATTTGCAGGATCGAGTGGGGCTATGGATGAGTGGATTGGTCTGTTGGTCCACAGAATTGGGGGTAGTATTGAGGGAAGCAGGAGAACACGGGAGATTGTTGGGTATGTGATTGAAAATATAATGTTAAAAAAAACTCTTTAGAAAATATAATAAGGAAGAGTTACTGGTTTAAGGTGTTTGATGAGGGACATCTGGCACAGAGTGTACATGGAGTAGATTTCTAGGGACTGTATGAGTGCTCATCATGTCATAATGTGTTATATCTGTGGGTGAAGACTCATACAATGAGCAGGAAGATGTTATACTCCCATCCTGGGGAGGCCTGATATTCTCAAACAGAGAGGATGGTGTCTCTCATGAGCATGAGTGCCTCCCAATCATGGAGGACAGACTAGAGTGGTAAGCCCTTAGCGTTGTTGGAATTATCTAGCAATCTTGACCTTCAAGCAGTAAATCATGGTTGTCACTGTGGTCACTGGTGGGATGGGGAGATCAGAATAGAATAGATGAAAGTGTGGTTAACTGGGGGGCAAAGGAGGTGTTCTACATGATCCTGCAATGATGGATATAGGCCATGTTAAGTTTCACCAAAAATTTTTTAAGTATATAGTCTAAAATATAAACCATAATGTAACCCAAAACTTATAAAAGAGTACAGTCTAAAATGTAAACCATAATGTAAACCATAATGGAACCATGGTTTGGTAGCTATGTTTCAATATCTGTACATCAGTTGCAGCATGTGTAACATCCACATGTAAAAGGATCATTGCTGGGGAAGGGGGGGGTTCCCTATATGTTATATGTGACTTTAGTGTGACCTTAAACTTTTATGAAGACATAAAAAAAAAGAATGTTGACACTGAGGAAAAAATGGAAGATATTGGCTTGCCATTGTACATAAAGTGCAGCACCTATTACAGGGATGAAAGACAAAACATCAAAAAAATTTTATATTTTTCATTTTTTAATATCTCAATTTATTTTTACTTTATTTTAGTTTTTCTAAATTATTATATATTTTATTTCTAATCTTTAATCCTATCATTACTATTTCATTTTTCTATTAATTTAATTTAGCAATATATTAGATTTCATTTTTGAAGAAGGTTTTGATCATGGAGGGGTTCAACTATGGCAGAAGAGGAGCACTGATGGTGGTGTCATTGACTAGAGATGCATGAGTGGGAGGGAGTTCTCCAGAGCATGCATATTAGGTATATAGATATGTTCAGATGTGTGTTGGGTATTGACATAATGAGTATAGTTTCACCTGAAAACTGAGGGAGTACTGAGTTCCCATTCTGGGGAACTCTATCACCCTCTCCAATGGAGCAGCAAAAATCCCCCAAGTGCAAACACAAAGAAAAGTGAAGAAGGATGGTGCAATAATAAGCCCTTGATACTGATGACTAAGCTTAGGAACGTGTGTGTTTGAAATTTCAACTAGGCCTAGAGTTGCATGATGTCTAAGAGTTTCCTCCTGAGGGCCTCCATGTTGCTCAAATGTGGCCACTCTCCAAGCCAAACTCAGCATGTAAGTGCATTACCTTCCCCCTACTGTGAGACATGACTCCCAGGGATGAGCCTCCCTGGTGCCAAGGGATTTCTATCAAGCACCAGCTGGTGATATAACTAGAAAAATACATTGAATAAAAGGGGGAAACGGTAAGAAAAATGAGTTTATAAGACTAAGAGACTTCAAAGTGAGTCAGGAGGTCTTCAGAGGGGTTGTGCTTATGCATATCTCAGCAGGATCTCAGAGAGAGCCTAAGTAGATACAACCCCAAGTAGTGGTGCTCCTGAGGGCTATGGAGACACCCAGGTCCTTCAGTCATGACAGATGGCTCTGGAGTTCAGTGTCTTGACAGTGGGGCCTATTTTGGAATTTGTGCTCCTGAGTGTGATGGAGTTGGACTCTGATGTGACCTCTCTATGTATGCCTCTTCCATCACTATTACTGAATCTGTGGTTGGTACTGGTATTGGTGTATGCTCAGGAGACTTGAACCTCTGGACTGACTCTGTGATGGCTGGACCCCAAGCCTCAGCATAGATGCAGAACTTACTTTCTGGTTCATTGGACATGCCCATATTGTCTAACAGGGAGGTGGGGATGGTCAACCACCAAATCAGGGAACCCAGAGTCTATTACTGCAAGGAAAATTTCATCCATCAGTCACGTAGGATCTAAGTACCCTCTACAGTTAGAGGTGGAGTGGGCATCACCATCCCAGAGTCCTCAGGATGGAGGAATAAAATATGGTTACTGGTATTCTTCTATAGAATTATTGTGATGCTAGCAATGGAAGAAACTGTTTTATTGATGTGGAGAGATTGGCCACAGGCGTTGCTGAGGGCAGGGAGAAGGAAAAAGAGGTGTGATATGGGGGTATTTTCAGGACTTGGAATTGTCCTGAATGATATTGCAGGGAGAGATGAGGATATCATATATAATGCCACAACCCGCTGAATGGACTGGGAGAGAGTGTATCTACAATGTAAATTATAATCCATGCTGTGTAGCTGTGCTCCAAAATGTGTTCATCAAATGCAATAAACTGTGACACTGATGAAAGAATTTGGTGATGTGTGTGTGTGGGGTGTTGGAAGTGTGGGTACATGGGATCCTTTTATATTTTTTAATGAAACATTTTGTATGATCTATGTATCTTCAAAGAATAAAAAAATTATTAAAAATAAATTATTAAATAAAAATATACTTTTAAAAATGTGCATGGTATTGCCTGTGGATTTTTCTTGCCAAAGATTTTAACATGATATTAATCTTGACATAATTTGACAAACCTGACCTAGACTCTTCAAAAATGTCAATTTTATGATAGACAAAATGGCTGTATAGAGACCAAAGGAAACTAAAGAGGAAAAAACAAGAAAATAAAAAGAGTGTCATGAGACATTTGTTACAGATTATGAAACAATATTAAATAAAAAATCTCACTACTAACTCTAGTTCTTATCTTACATTTGGTGTATTTCCTCCCACCCACCCTATTATTATTTTTAAATATATATTTTTATGACAGAAATTGTAAAATTACAAAATAATCATGCATATGTGCAGAAATCCCAAACAACATCCATCCATCAACACATTACACTGTGGTTGAACAACTGCCACAGATAAAATAATATCATCTGATTGTTACCACGTCCATAGTGTACATTTGGCACACATTCACCACACTACCCCACTATCAACACAGTACATCTTTGATATAGATGCAAGCATATTACTCTATCACTGCTAACCACAGTCCACTGGTCACTGCAGTTGTATTTTTCCCATGCTTTTCCACACTCCCACCACTCTGCAGTAGTGATGTACCTCTACCATAACTCACAAAGGACACTCCTGTATCTGTACCATCAACCACAGGGTTTATGTATGGGACCCCTGTGTAATGTTATGCATTTTTGCTTGGTAAGTCCACAACTTTTACTATATAATTATTGTTTATGTATGTTCATACACAAATGGTATAAAGATAATAATAATAATAGGGTAGATTGTGGTAAAATACTTTGGTTAATGGTAATATTTTGACAATGCTCTTTAAACATTAGTTTAAAATGTTTAACAGTAATGCAAGGTATTGGTAGTAGGGTGAGTTATGGGAGACCTGTATGATGCTATGTACATTTGTTTTGTAAGTTCACAAATATTACTGTACATTTATTGTTTATGTATATGTGTGAGTGATATACTTCAATAATTTTTTAAAATAAAAATTAATACAAGGAGTGATTCTTAAGTACATTGTAGATTTCAAAATAGAACTCTAATGGATAATGGAATGACAACTGAGGAAGTTTGAATATAGACTCTAGTATACAATATTTTCAACAATTTTAAACTTCATGGCTATGAAACTGGAATTGTAGTTATTTAAGATAGTTTACTTGTTCTCAGAAGATACATGCTGATGTATTTAAAGGTGAAGTTTCATGATACATGAAACTATTTTTCAAATGATTCAATAAATGAACATAGATGATAGGTTGATAGGTAATTAGATAGATTATAGGCAAATATAATTACTAGAGATAGATAAAAGATAGATAGATGGATAGATAGATAGATAGATTTGATGTAGCAAGATAATAATTGATGAATCTTAGTTAAGAGTACACATACTTTAGAAGTTTGGCATTGTTCATGAATTCCAAAAATAGTTATTGGATTATGTTTGTAAACTGCTCTGTCACACGTATCATTTTTAATTGATTAAATTATGAATAGGACTTTGATTGGGCCATGTCAGTTGGCAAAGGACAGAGTTGGGAGTTTTGAGCTGGAGCCCAGGAAGTAAGCATGCAGAGGAGCAGAGAGGCTGAGCCCAGGAAGAGAGGAACCCAGGAAGCCTGAACTCTTGTTAGATGTCAACAGCCATCTTGCTCCAACATATGGCAACAGACTTTGGTGAGGGAAGTAACTTATGCTTATGGCCTGGTAAGGGTAAGCTTCTGCCCCAAATAAACACTCTTTATAAAAGTCAACAGATTTCTGTTATTTTGCATCAGTACTTCTTTGGCTAACTAATACAATATTCTTCTTTCAAACTTTTTGGAAGTCTGAAATTTTTCAAAATAAAAAATTTGTGGAGCTGTAATGTCACTTCTAGCCATGATGGAGACCCTAGTGCTAGACTAGCCCTCCCAATCTCAGTAACTATAAACATGATAAAATATATGGAACAACCTGGGTAAGTCCAATGCACCAGAGAGTAGGTGAAACTATAATCTATGCAGTGAAGCAGTGCTCCAAAAGGTATTCACCAAGTGCAATGAATGTGCCACAATGATGAAAGAGGTTATTGATGTGGGATAAGTGGGATGGTGTGGGATGTGGGTTATATGGGAACCTCTTATATTTTTTAATGTAACATTTTTCCGACCTCTGCATCTTTTTTAAAAAGTCAATGAAACAAAATTTTTAAAATAAAAAAAAAATGGAATGATCATTTTCATGTATCTCACAATAAGTATCACAGGATAAAATTGCTGACAAATTGAAACATAATTGAAACATAGACCATCCTAATGATTGCCCTGGCTTTTTTCCAAGAAGCACTTTCCAGACTGAAGTATAGGGAGGTGGAACATAGAGCAGGGAAATCCTGTTGGGCTGTAAAGACAGAGTTCAGAGTTAGGTTCTGGGTAGTTGGCTACAATTTGTGAGGAAGAATAGCAGAAAAGAAAGTTCTGTACAAAGAAGTTCCAGAAATCTGAGAATCATTGAAGGAATACCAAGCTATTCTTGTACAAGGCAGAAAGCAGCTATTGGGGAACTGTGAACTGAATGAGATTCCAGAGTTTACATAGTACTAGCAGTCATTCAAGTTCTTACTAGCCAAAGAGGAGAGACATTATTGAATACCATGGGCATTCAGATTAAAATTGAGAAAAGACACACCCAAGTTGAAAGGCTGTTTCTTTTCTAGAAAAAGCATTACTCTAGATCTTCCAAACAAACCACAAGCTTCAAAAAGATCAAGCTGGAACAAAAGTAAACTAATTAACTGCCAGTAATAATTTAATATGCCTTAAAGGAAGAAAACAATATTTAGACACACAGAATACAGCATTCACCATGTAATAAAAAATATTAGACTTGTGAAGAAACATGGACTTGTGACCCAAAATCATGGGAAAAATCAGCAGATCTATAAATGGTACAGATGTTAGAATTAGCAGAATATCAATTTAAAATAACTACTTTAAATGAGTTCCAATATTTAAAGGAAAAGATTGATACAATGAGGACACAGATTGTGGAAATTTGATATTATTTATGAATTTTAAAAATATGTTTAATTTTGTTTGTAAACTGGTCTGTTCCTCTAAGTGTGATACCCTTTGGTTGTATTAGACTCAGCTGAGAGTTCTTTGATGAAATTATTTTAAGATTCAGGCTTTGATTTGACCATGTCATTAGGAACTGCAGGTTGAGTCTGGGCCCCCTTGTGCTGATAAAACAGACTCTCACACAGAAGTAGACACACAGAGAATAACACAGAGGAAGAGAGACAGCTCATTAGACACAGCAGAGACCCCAGGAAAAGAGATGAGCCTGATAGTCTACAGGTGACCTTGTGAAGAGAACAGAGCAGCTGAGCCCAGAAAGAAACGAATTCCAGGGAGAGAGAAAAGACTTGTGGCAACCTATACCTGAAATACAAATTAGCTGGGACCACAGAGCCTTAAGAGAAAGAAAGAAGGCTGAACCCTTGCAGACATTACCCACCATCTTTCTTCAACAAGTGGCCAATGACTTTGGGTGAGAAAGTGCCTCTTTGATACCTTGAGTTAGACTCTTCAGGGCCTTGTGATAATATAGCCTGTGCATGAAGTCAAACTTACCTAATTCTGTATGCAAGTGTGCCTAGTTTCTAGAAAGCAAATTAAAAAATATAGACCCTATAGGCTTTAAATATTCAGAAAGAATGTAGACTGAATATATATTCAAAATTACAGATGGAATGTGGGCAATATGTTAATTCAAGCTTACCTGAAGTGTGGATGATATGTTAATTCAAGCTTACCTGGAATGTGGATGATATGTTAATTTATGCTTACCTACCTGAAATGAGGGCAATATGCGAATTCAAGCTTACCAGGAATGTGGGTGATATGCTAATTCAAACTTAGCTGGTATTCAAACATATGACTAAACTCTAAAAAACTAACAAAGTCTTTTTGACCCATAAACCTCTCCTGGCCCCACTACGTGTGTCTCTTGTATAAAAATAACCTAAAACTCTACTCAGGGCTTGGCTTTCTGGACAGGCATCCCCTGGGCCTTGCCAGTCATAATAAATCTTCTTTCTCAGAGTTTCCTGAGTCCTAGCCTTCAATACACAATCATTGAACCCTCTCTGCTTAAACTACATTTCCTGGGGGCTTGTCTGGGATCACAATGAAAGCCAGAGATGGCAGCATTTCATTGCCCTTTTCAGATGCCACCAATGAAGCTGGGGGGGGTGGGGCTCAGACAAATCCCAGCCCAGGGCAACCCTGGACACTTTTTAGTCCAGAAAGAGGTTGTGAATTCCACTGGAGCCCTCCCAGGAAAAAAAAATGGACACACTGAAGGGTCTGAAAGGAAATCCTAAGAACAAAAAAAAGGAATCTCACAAGCCAGATGGGTAAGACCCCTGGGTATATTGTGTAAGAAAAGCCTAACTGTAAACATCAGAAGGAGGCGTGACCAACTCCCAAGGGGACTCTAGTACCTCCAAAAGTTTGGGGGAAGCTGTCTTCTCCAGGTCTGTAAAGATAAAAAAAGACTGCTGTTTGGTTTTAGCTGACTGTGGGTTGGCATCTTGTTTGCCTTCACTAAGTGAAGGTTTGGTTACAATGGGAGAGGCATTGATGGATTTAAGTCCAGCTCCCTACCTCACTTTAAATAAAAAAAGCCTTCTGCCTCATGTGCCTTTATTTTATTTTGGCTTCTCTCTCTCTCTCTCTCTCTCTCTCTCTCTCTTTCTACTGCCAAAGGAAATGAAGTGTCAGTATCCCAGTGCTTTCCACTCGGATGCTGAAAAATTGGTCTGGATCTGGAAAATCTTGGTTACAAATAATGGATTGTTTTTGTGTAATGAAGCTTGGTCTGAATATTAGTTAAGCAGTGGAAAAGTTTTGCCAGAAATAGGTCTTTGTTTTGAGGCTGGATTGCAAATGAGCTTATTTTTGTAAACATCAAGGGTAGGCAAAGAGTCCTGTTAGAAGTTCCCCCTCATTAAGGTTGCAATAATTAACAAGCTGTAACTCAATTCCCCCTGATATGTATTAAAGAAAGACAAGCCCCCTCCCACATATCCAAGAGAACACTTTCCAAAGGTTGAACAAAGAAATCTCCTAGAAATAGAAGTAAAAAGTAAAAAGCTCAAAAATGGCCATACCAGAGAAATGGAAATTATGAGTTAAATTGATGTGCTTTGTGTTTCTGTATGTGAACCATGCCTCTTTATTGTTTGTCACTTTATTTGATGCCAGTGTAAGTTTTCATTCCTCCAGATGGTGGTGTTAAATTGTGTGAAATTGTGAACTTTGGTTAGGCTGGAACTCTGGGATGCCAGGCCAGTTGACTAAAAGGTGTGTATAAGTATATATAAGTATAGCTTCTGGAATATCAACAGGCTCCCCATGGGAGTGTCTTCTCAGGAATCAGGAAGTTCTGCCTGCTGCTGATCCACATGGCCACAGAGCAGATTCTGTGTAACCCTGAAATCCAGTTAAACTGTCATTTTAAAAAAAGAAACAGATAGATCTGAAACCTAGAAACCTCAATTCCTGTCTCCTTAAAAAAAAGAGGAAATAAATGTCAAACTTCTAAGTTTAAACTCAGTCGTGCTTATAAAAGATGTGGATAGTGATCAAAATAAAGAAACCTCATGTGTCAACAATTCAGGTCAAAGAACTCCTAGAAATGCTAAAGAAATAAAATTCTTCTCTTTTAATCTGTGCATAACCTTGTGTTCAACCTTGAAATCTGTCTTTAATTTTGTCAGTTTGCTTGTGCCTAGGAAATCAGATTTGGGGTTCACATATTACAAGTTGAACAATGGTGAAAGTTAAACTAAAAATGAATCTTTAAATGCCATTACTGTCTTGCTAGTGAATTTAATGCATAAATTACAAATGAAATGCATTTAATTGCCAGAAAAGCAGAAAAACTACAAAAAAAATTGCTACTAATAAAATTTTAATAGCACAGTTAATAAATAAATGTATCTGAATTGATTTTAAGTAAAAACTTTCTAGAAACTAAAAGTTGAAATCATCATAAAATTGCCTTTATATATAAAGAAATAACTGAAATTATTACAACAGAGTAAAGGTATCCTTGATTTCAGCTACTGCAGTGGTAATCTTAAACTAATTTACCTTTGTTTATGCCTACTTCAAGCCTATCTAGTGCTTACTATAGTAATGGTAATTGTAACTTAAACTTAACTTTATTTTTTATTTTTTAAAGATTTATTTATTTATTTCTCTCCCCTTCCCCCACCCCTACTCCGGTTGTCTGTTCTCTGTGTCTTTTTTTTTTTTTTTTTTTTGGCAGTGTCTTCTTTGTCCGCTTCTGTTGTCATCAGTGACTCAGGAATCTGTGTTTCTTCCTGTTGCGTCATCTTGTTGTGTCAGCTCTCCATGTGTGCGGCACCATTCCTGGGCAGGCTGCACTTCCTTTCACGCTGGGCAGCTCTCCTTGTGGGGCACACTCCTTGCGCGTGCGGCTCCCATACCCCTTGCGCACATCAGCACTGCACATGGGCCAGCTGCACACAGTTCCAGGAGGCCCGGGGTTTGAACCGCAGACCTCCCATGTGGTAGACAGAGATGCCCTAACCACTGGGCCAAGTCTGCTGCCAAACTCAACTTTAATTATGGTTATTTTATAACTAAGTTCACCTAGGCCCTAGGCTTCAACTATTGTGATGGTAATATAAACTGAGTTTGTCTTTGTTTATGGTTACTGCAAATCTCACCCCACCCCTTGCCTCTGCCTCTGCTTATGGTTCTGAAGTAAAGGAAAATTGTATCATAGCATTGGAAATATTTTGGTTATATGTCATTAATTAAGAAAGCCTCAAAGGGGGGAATCTGTGAATCCCTAGTCTGGAGAAGGCAGCAAAGGAAAACCTTCAGGGAAATCTTTAAAGGGTTGTTTTACAATTGAATTTGTTTTGTAAAAGAAAAAGAAAAGGAAAGTTTTAAGTTGTGTTTCTGTGTCAAACTATTCATGTCTGCCATTTGCTCAGTGTATATCTTCATATATCAGGATAATAATATCAAATTAACAAATAATTCTTTAAAAAACTCTATTCAAATTGTTAAAAATTAAATATGCAGTTATATATGTAATAAATATTCCTAGAAACCAAATTAGGCTAAACAGTGTAAAAAGGTCATAGAGAAATCTGAATATAGAAACTATTGGAAAAGGAAAAAGAAATTCTGAGCTCTTTAACCTGCTCAGTTCCCAAGACCTTCTCTTTGCAAGAGCTCTGAGGGAGGAGCCAGGTTTGGCAGATTAAAGCTCTGTCTTCCAGGCTGAAAAATGAGGTCAGATTTTCCTGTAGTTTCCCATTTTAAGCCTTTTAACATCCTTAAATAGGGGTAATTGCTAATCCAATTACCAAATTTCAGTAAGTAAAAATAAAGCCCTTGAAAGCTATGAAAATATTTACTAAATTGTAATTAAAGCAAATTAAATAATTATAGTATATTCCAGAATCTACAAGTCAGTATGCCTTTAATATTATTAATAGTTTTAAAATTTTATCAAAGACAAGAGGTTTTCAGGCCCTGCAAAGAAAAAAAAAAAGAAACAAAACATTCTTTGTATAAATAATAAGTTTCAATTTATTTAACTTGGGTGTTATCTGTCTTATGAAATATCAAGTTAATAAATTAACATTATATATATTAAATCTTTAAAATGATAAAGGCTGTAAGTTCATGTTTGATGAAATTAAGTTAAAGAAATATATATCTGCCCTCTTCTAAATGCATAAAGTAAAATCTATCAGTTGCTAATTGTAATCTATGGTAAATTAACCAGTCTATGTAGTTGTGCCTAATTATAAAACGTTTGTAAAAGCATCTTCCAAATTGAAGCATTTGAATGGCTAGTTCTAAAAAGCCATTATTAGTTAAAAACCTAAATTAATATTAATGGCAAAAAGTAACTACATAGCAATAAAACCTGTCTAGAAGTCACCTCAATGTGCATATTCAAGTGGTGGTAATGAAAAGTTACCTTGATTCTATTGGGAATATTCAGTTTTCATTTTAAAAATAGAAAAAGTTTTTCCTCTACTGCTAAAGTAAAATACCTATGTAATTAACATCTTCATAGTGAAAGTGTAAAAGTAAAAGCAAAGTACTAAAAGTTCATTTACTATAGAACACATTGCATTAGAAATGTTTAAAAGATATAAACTTCAGCATTGTCAAAGTCTCTTGGGCATTCAAGCCAGGCACCCAATACACTACAGGTTACTTCTCTATATGAGTTATTGGCTAGATTGGTCACTGACCCCTAAAACAATAAAGGTATCTACCAAATCTCTGGTTATTCTCCTGAAGTGGATAGGGACTATTTTGCCATTTCAAAATCCTGCAGTAGCCAACAATGGCTTGGTACAGCCAAATATACAATGGATATCATCTCCAGACTGGCATAGTTTCATAGTGCCAAAGAGCACTATGCACCAAGCCAGTAAAATCTACTTTCCTAGCCTCTCCCTAGGGTCAATAGAGTTACAGCCTCTGTGAAGAACATACGAAGTGGAGCAATGAATACCAGAGTACTGTGAGTAGAGCTTAAACACAATTGACACTATAGCTTGCTCCCATGGAGAGACAACATGTATAGTATGGCAAACCTGAAACATAAAGCTATTAATTACAGCTCAAGGAGAAACTTATGCATTAAGTAGTACATTAATTAGTATTAAATACTGTACCTAAATCCTATTCTAAATATGTCTGATGACTATGGTAATACTTCTAGTAAAACATGTGCAGAAGGACATTGAACACGTGTTAAAAGTCCTGGTCAACTTTGTTTTCTGAATAATGAACATGTCTGTAAGATAAAGGAATGGCCACTTTGCCTGAGAGCAGTGGGGCCAACAGTCCTTTTAACTGAAAAAAAAAAAAAAAACACACCAAATTAACTTGGGGGCAACCTCTCACAATCTTTACCCCACACCAGGTGAAAGATGTGCTTAAACCCAGGACCACCAGTAACTTACAGGTAGTCAGTTAATTAATACCAGACTCAATTATTAAAACACCTGAGATACAGATAAGGGTATGACAAACTCTCAACCCAGCCACCCTACTACTGGTAGAGGCCCTAAAGTCAGATCCTGAAGAATCCCTTCTCCACTCCTGCTTTGAAACTCTCCGAAAACTATTCAAGCAGGGCAGATATAAAGAATTAGCCTCTTGTGAACCCAAACATTAAATAGTCCACAGATAAGAGCAGTTTTATTTAAAAAGGAATTAAAATGCAGGCCAAGCATTGGTCTCTCAATTTGAAACCATAAAGGCCAGACAGAGCTCTGCCCCCTGAAATTTCAGCCCTGAAAGAAGAGCTAATTGCTCTTTCACGAACTTAAAAGCCATAAGCTCAGAAATAGCCTAATATTGACACAGACTCTAAGTATGCTTTCCTTGTTCTTCACACTCACTCTGCTGTGTAACACAAACAAGGCTTGCTTACTAACAGTAAGTCAACTATGAAACACAGGCAAAAATCCTAAATTGACTTAGATGCTGTACTGTTACCTCAGGAAATAGCAGTTATGCATTATCTAGAGCAGCAGAAAACAAGCACTGCAATATCAAAAAGAAATGCTCAAGCTAATGCAGCTGCTAAAGCAGCATCACAAACAAAGTTTCCCCTCCTACCCCTTATTATATCCCCCGTACCAGTACTTAAAACTACACAGTATAACAAGGGTGAACAAACCAGGCCAGTTAGCTTGGGGTTCACTCTGGAAAGTGATGGGTGGCTTGTTGAAAATGATCAAGTCTATCTGCCAGAAGCAGTGCTGTGGAAAGTCCTTCATGAACTTCACCAATGCACTCATCTGGAGAGGGATGCCCTAACCAGCTAAGCCAAATGGCTTTTCAAAAGACAAACCTGGTAAAAACAGTCAGAGAAATTACCAGGAGTTGCTCAATTAGAGCCAAAATATAAAAACTTTACTCTGTAGTTCTCACGACTCCCACAACTATTAAAGCTAAAGGAATGTCCAGCTTGGTGCAATAATCCTGAAGAAAGTCAGCTGCTCAAGAGTGCCAGTTCACCAGAAGCACCTGTTGGAACACATGAGTGTCAGTCATTGGACAGCCTGACACACCTCTTCAAAAGACAAAGCTAAGTAGTGTCTATGTCAAAATCAACTGTTTCCTCTAACTGTAGCCCACAAGACTATTGCTAGGAAAAAAGGCAAACCAGGCATTCCTTTAAAAACCTTGCCTCTTTTCATCTCCTTTAGCTTAACTGAAATGAGAAATGCCTCTTCTTATTCCTCTCCTCTACCATAAAAACTGATACTGACAATTTATACCAAACCCCCTTGTCTAGTGCAATTTCTTTCTAAAGTTAACCAACAGCATAAAATAAATTTATATGTATATTTAAACCCACCAACTTTAGGAAACTTTAGGAAAATGCCACCTTTACAGGCACCTGACCTTTTCTACTTCTGTGGTCCAGTGTCCTCTTAGTGGAACCATATATTCTCAAAATTCTAATTAAGTTTATTTCTTCCACAATCAACATCTTGTTAGCCATATAAAAACTTCATCCAGCTTTCTTCAGGATGCCACATCCATCTTCCTCCAACTGAGATAAGATAGCAAGAAATTTTCTCCCCTTGTCAAGTAAGATCAACTGCCCCTGACCAGCAGGAAGTAGTTACAGAAAAAATATCACCTCCCTTCAGAACCCCCTTTAAGATGAAAGGTGTGAACTCTCTAAAGAAAAATTTAAAACACCCTAGTAAGAGAGGAAATCGGTAGATGGATCTGGAACCTAGCAAAATATCTCCCTAAGAGTCCACCACTCAGAAGAAGACTTCCTCCAAGAACCAAGAGAAGCCCCAGATGTTCCCAGAAACTTTATCATTAAGCCCTTCTGAAAAAATTAATGAGAAAAAAATGAGCAGTCAAAATGGTGAACAGTTGAAACTCCTTCCATGCTCTCATCATGCTTCTCTGCTTCCTCCCCTTAATAATAACTAGAGTACATGCTTTAATAAATAATGCAGTAAGAACACAGACATAATTCCAAAAATAGTAATGCCAAAGCTTAATAAACTCAAGCAAGCCATCAAAGGGGGGTATAATGTATTCTGTGCATGAATTCAAATTTATCTAATTCTGTATACAAGTGTACCTACTTTCTAGAAAACCAATTAAGTAATAAAGACCCTATAGACTTCAAATATTCAGAAAGGATGTAGACTGAATGTATATTCAAAGTTACATCCAGGAAAAATGTGGGTGTTATTTTAATTCAAGCTTACCTGGAATGTGGGTGATATGCTAATTCAAACTTAGCTGGTATTCAAACAAATGGCTAAACCCTTAGAAACTAACAAAGTCTTTTTGACCCCTAAACCTCTCCTGGTACCACCACATATGTCTATTGTATAGTGGAGGTGTATGGAAAAAGTGTGCCAAATGTATGCTATGAACCATGACTGGTGGTAATAGTTTGATGACATTATTTCATAATCTGTAACAAATGTTCTACCAGCATGTGGAGTTGTATGGGAAATCTACACAGCTGTATGATTGTTTTGCAAGTTCACAAGATCTGTAACAAAAATACATTTAAAAAGTAGTGTAGGTTGGGGGGAAAATTCACCAAATGTAAGATAAGGAATATAGCTGGTAGTAATATTTTGATGATGCTCTTGTATAGTTTGTAACAAATGTTTCACATTAATGCAAAGAGTTGGTAGAGGGGTGATGTATGAGACCATGTGGTGTTATGTATGTTTATTTTGTAAGTTAACAATCTTTACTATACACTTATTGTTTATGTGTGTTCATGTATGAATGATATATTTCAATTTAAAAAAAAAGAAAAAAAAACAAAAACTCTACTCAGAGCTTGGCTTTTTGGACAGAAGTCCACTGGGCCCAGCTGATCATAATAAATCTTCCTTCTCAGAGTCCCCTGAGTCCTAGCCTTCAATATATGATCATTGAATCCTCTCTGCTTCCACTACAGTGACTGTAAGCTTCAACCCCAAATACCCTTTATAAAAGGCAACAGAGTTCTGGTACTTTGTATCAGTACCCCTTTGGCTGAATAATACACCAATGGAGAAATATCAGTTGATGAAAAAAACAATAAAAATTAACCAAATGAAAATTTGAGAAATAAAAGGACAAAATCTGCAATAAAAATTTCAATAGAAGGGTTTAATAACATTTTCAATACTGACAAAGAAAACATAATGAATTTGAAGACATGAAAACAGAACTGTACAAACTGAAGCTCAAAAAGAAAGTAAAGCTAAAAAATTAACAGTCTCATTGACCTGAATGACAATATCAAGCAGTCACATATACATATATTTGGTTTCCCAGAATGGGAGAAGAGAGATTGGGAGAAAATATATTCCAAAGAAATAATGGTCAAACTTTTTCTAAATTTTATGAAAAACATATATCCAAAGAGCCAAGAATCTGAATTAACATTAAACAAGATAAACACAAAGCAAATGTCACATACGTGAGCCCTAAATGTGACAGTTTTTTTTGTATCAACTTTGCTTGACTATTATACCCAGTTATTCAACACTGATGTTGCTCTGAGGGTATTTTGTAGATGCAGCTAACATCTACAATCAAGTGATTTTAAGTTAAGGAGATCATTCTTGATAATTTGGGTGAGCTTCATCCAACCAGTTGGAAGGCCTTAACAATAAAACTGAGATTTCCTTGAGAAAAAAGGAATTCTGTCTCAAGACTGCAGCACCAACTCCTGCCTGAGAATTTCCAGGTTGCCAGCCTGCTCTACAAACTTCATATTTTCCAGCCCCCACAATCTTGTGAGCTAATTCTTTGAAATAAATCTATATATACTTATATTAACCAAGACAATCAAATTGACATTTATATAACACTATAGCTACTCAAAATACACATTCTTTTCAAATGCACATAATAAAATTCACCACCCTACACCATATTCTAGGTTATAAGGCAATTATCAATAAATATAAAAGGACTAATTTATTCATACAGGATACTTTCTTTGACTACAGTAGGTTTCAAATAGAAATCAACAGCAAAAGATTCATGGAAAAATCCCCAAATGTTTAGAAATTATAAAATATATCTTTAAATAAGAAAATATAGTAGAAATTAACAACATTATGTAATAGATAATAAAAATGCAGCTTACCAAAACTTGTCATATACCATTAAAACAATGACAAGAGAAAAATTAACAATAAATTTTATATTAGAATATTATGAAGTTCTAAAATCAATGATCAATGTTTATTTCCAAAAGAACTAAAAAAGAAGAGTAAATTAAAATTCAAATGGGAGGAAAGAACTTTTAAATATATAACTGAAAAATCAAATAAAACAGAAAACGGACAGACTAAAGCAATGTTAAAATGTTCTATAAAAACCCCAACAAAATTGATAAACTCTGGGTAGACTGAAAAGGGAAAAAGAAAAAAAACCTCACAAATTATCAACAACATTCAAGAATAAGGAACATTTTCACAGATCCTACAAACATTAAAGGACAATAGGGCATATTATAAACACCTTGATGAAAATAAATTTGATGAAATGGGCAATTCATTGAAAGACACAAATGACCAAAATTGACCCAAGATGAATTTTGCTACAAAATTGAAAGAGCTCTGTAAATAGCAAATAGACCAAATTGGTGATTTAAAAGGTTTACACATGACTTCACTGGTAAATTCTATTGAGTATTTAAGCAGGAAATAATAACATTATTATATAAATTGTCAGAAAATAGACGTATAATCATACTTCCAACTTGTTTTACAAGGTCAGCAATATCTTGCTACCTGATATTGACAAGCATGTGGAATAATTATCAATCTAAAACACTGCTGGGGGAAGCGGATATAGCTCAAATGATAGAGAATCCACCTACCATATAGGAGGTCAGGGCCTCCTGACACAGGTGGTGAGCTGTCTGATGCTTGGGGCTGCTATCTGCAAGGAGTTCCATGCCACACAGAGGTATCTCCCACATAGGTAAATCCCACAGGCAAGAAGTGCCCCCCACATTTAGTTGCCATGTGCAAGAAAAGCACAGCCCACCCAGGAGTGGTGCCCCACATGTGGAGAGATGACACCGCAAAATGATGCAACAAAAAGAAACACAGATTCCCAGTCTTGCCCAGAATGCAAGCAGACACAGAAGAACACACAGAGAATGGACTAAGAGAGTAGACAATGGGGAGCGAAGGGGAGTGAAATAAATAATTAAAAAATAATAAAAAATAAATAAATAAAATAAAACATTGCTGGTAGGTGTGTAAAATGGCACAGGCATTATGAAAAGTTTGTAAGTTTCTTATGAAGTTGAACATATACCCGCCCTATGACATAGAGATTTCACTCCTAGGAATTTATTCAAAAGAAATGAAAGTATAAGCTTGTATAAGAATTTTCATAGCAAATTTATTCTTTTTTTTCAAATTCTACTCAATTTATTCATTTTTTTAAAAAGATATTACATTAAAAAAATATGAGGTCCCCATTCGCCCCACCACCCCCACCCTACCACTCCCCCCACAATAACACTCTCCCCCATCATCATGTCACATCCATTGTGTCTGGTGAGTACATCTCCAGTCATCGCTGCATCCCATGTCCCGTGTTCACACCATAGCCCACACTTTCCCACATTCCATCCAGTGGGCCATGGGAGGACATACAACATTTGGCAATTGTCCCTGGGGCACCACCCAGGACAACTCCAAGTCCTGAGAATGCCTCCACATCTCTTCTCTTCCTCCCCTTCCCGGCACCCAGCAGCCACCATGGCCACTTTTTCCATATCAATGCCACATTTTCTCGATTATTAACCACAATAGTTCATGAATAGAATATCACTAAGTCCACTCTGATCTTTACTGTATTCCTCCTTCCTGTGGCCCTTGGCTTGGTTGTGTTCATTCCACATCTTAATAGGCAAAAACTAGAAAAAAAACCCAAATGTCCATTTACAGGAGGAATGAAAAATCTAATTTGATATATTTATACAACGGAATTTCATTCACCAATATGAAGGTGTGAACTAACAGAATATACAACAGCATGGATGAATCTCAAAAGGTATTATGCTTATTAAAAGAAATCAGTCACATGAATAACACAGTGAACCCAGAGGTGGAAGAGAATTGTGGTTAATAGTACAAATATACGAATATCCTTCTCTGAACTAGAACAGATGTACATCGTTATTGCTGGGTGGTGGGAATGTGGAGAAGTATGGGAAAAATACAATTAATGTAACCAATGGACTATGGTTAACAGCAATACTGTAATATTCTTGCATCAATGCCAAAGATATATTGTGCTAATAATGTGGGGGGGGGGGGGAATATGCCAAATGTATGCTGTGGACCATAGTTAGTGGTAATAGTCTGATGTTATTATTTTTAGTCTGTAACAAATGTTCCACAATGATGTGGTATATTGGTGAAGGGGTGCTGCATGGAAATTCCACACATGTGCATGACCTTTTGTAAGTTCACAACTTCTGTAATAAAAATATATTTTAAAAATAATAAAAAGAAATCAGTCACAAAAGAGTACAAATGATATGATTCTATCTACATGAAATTCTAAAGAAGGCAAAGATGATCTATGTGAAAGAAATCAGAACAATGGCTGTTTCTGGAAGGATTGCTCAGGAGAAGGCACAGGAACATTTGTGGGGATATAAGGAATATTTTGTATATAAAGGTGTGTGGGTTACAGAAGACATTTGTCAAAACTTGCTGAAATGTTCATTCATGATCTGTGTCTTTCATTCTATGTAAGTTATAGCTCAATATAAAAGGACGTGAAGCAAAATAATTAAAAGATTTTGTGGTGGGATTGAAAAATATAAAAATAAGATAATAAATTAAATTAAATTAATGATATTTGAAAACTCTCTACCTGTTAATCCTAAAGTGAAATTGCACATTTTAAATAAGGTATTAGAGGTATTTTGCTCTTTAGAGTTAGAATTAAGAAAAGGTGCAGAAGTTTAAACCCAGTTATAAGCTAAAATCTTCATTTTGAACAATGCATTTAAGGAAACAACATTTGCCTATAAATAAAACATGAAACAAAGTGATAAAATATCCAGAAGGAAAAATATTTATCTTAAAATTCAGACTTACTCAGTTTCCAATGAGAGCCCTGACAAATTTTGGAGTTGTATAAATTGTTTCATGTGTCTCAATATAGTTGGTGAATCTTTCTAATTTTAATAATAACCCAGAAAAAATAAAATATGATGGCCTTATTTCACATACCAAATATAATTTGTTAGTTGACTCCTAAAATGATTGGAACTGAAAATGTATGACTACATATATTACCATTAAGAATAAATGAAATCTTAAGTCACTCACAAAATGTTTCCAAAAATATGTTGAAAATTTCAAGGTACTATGAGCCATGATAATATTCTAGATATTTTCTATCATAGCCATTGTATCAAATGCTTCAAAAAACTATAATTCCTGTGGTTTGAGTTAGATCATTCTTCTTACTCATTTTGTTAATGTTTCAAGAACTTGTTTGACTTTACGCAAAAATAACAAGTACATGGCTTATTACTTAAAAGAAGTTGAAACAGAAAATGATACACAGCATGTCATGAAAGACAAAAATATAGCCTGACAAAATCACTGTCTTACATACGATTTTATAGCAATTGGAATAGCTGTCATTTACCAGCATCTCTCAATCAAATTGACAATTTGTGATGCTCAGTTTAAAATGCTGAATTTTGATCTAAAACTTGAAGTATCTTATTGAGAAACACTTTTTATAGAATATACTTCAATAAATTTGAAGAAAAATGAAACAGGAACCTTAAAGTGGTAATGTCTCTGCTTTGTTCATAGATCCTATCTGATTTGTGATTTCCATGTTTTCTGTAAAAGCTTAACTGAATTGCAATTTTTTTACTTTTCATTTTCAATTAACATCCTCTAGAATGTGTGAACCCACAAAGCCTGGTTTGGCAGTTTCATACTTAGCAAGAAAGTTTCTGCATTTTTATTTTTGAAATAATTTAAATGAAAATGCTGTAGCTATCAAATTACAGTTGAAAGAAATGAGTACTCTGTTGCAGCAAAGCCAGGAGTTCTGAATAACAGAGAAACCCAAAACAACACTCAGGAGAAGTGGAGGAACACATTTATAATACGTGGGCACAGAGGAGAGTCAATCACCAAATTCTGAGCCTCCTTTTTCAGTTTTCATAGGTTCATATAGGATTTTATGTGGGATCAGTATGAATTTTGCTCATTGGCTAACATGTTGCTAGGTGAAATTTTGCAAGCAGGGTTACAGAAGCAGAATGCAAGTACAAGGTTGCAGGCTGATTTACAGAAATGGGAGGGGGGCAGAGTAGTTTGTTAGATTACAGAAGCTGAGGGCAGGAGTTGTTCATTTGATGTTTTCCTGCAAGGCCATGTTTTCATGGGCTGATTTATAGGAGCAGGGGCAGGAATGGCCCATTAGATATTTTTCTGCAAGGTTATGCTTTTATTTCTCAATATTCCCCCTCATGATGCTCTTAAAATTTTTATAGGGCATCACTCGTGCTGAGTGGAAAAACAATTTAAGTTAGTAAAGCATTTTACAAAACACAAGTGCATTATTAAGATTAGTATTTTTTAACTATATTCCAGTTTCTGGGAACTGTAGTTGTTTGTTCAATTCTAATTTAGAAATCATTGGGAACAGGAGTCCATCTAGTCAGGTGATGGTGATTTTTGGTGGCTCTGGGCAATTTGGATTTTCAAGGGACAGTCAGGTACAGGGTGAGTTGTCCAGTTGTCTTGTTTTTAATTGGAGTGTGCCCTTTTAACTTTAGTATGATGAATCCAAGGGGCAATACCTGAAATTTTGAGAGCAGTGGGGGTTACAAGGATAACAGTGTGTGGGCCTGTCCAGGTGGGCTGGAGGAACTCCTTTTTTTCAGTTTTTTTTCAAAGTAGGTTTCCAGGCAAGTGTGGGTGTACTGGGTGGCTTAATGGGATGAGATCCTGAGACAGGACAGTTTTGTGTATTTGGGCTAGGTTTTTTTTAACTGCTGGAGGGTAGAATCCTGCTCAGTTTTTTCTAGGAGCCTGAGATTTTCCTTGAAGGTTTGAATAAATGGGGGTGGTTGTTTAACTAGAATTTCAAAAGGGGAATAGCCTGAGGGTCCTGGGTTTTGTCTGACTTTAAGGAGGGCTAATGGGAGTAGATTTACTTTTTTTACAGAACTTGATTAGGGTGGTTTTGAGGGTTTGATTTATGCATTTTACTTTCCCTGAGCTCTGGGGCCTATATGCTGTGCGGCATTTTTACTTAATTCCTAACATTTTGCTAGCTCTTGGACTACAGCTGCTGCAAAAGCAGGGCCATTGTTGTTGCTTATGGACAAAGGTATCCCATGCTGGGGAACAACTTTTTTTCAGAGCAAAGCTTTAGTTACTTCTCTTGCTTTTTAGTGTGGGTGGGAAAGGCCTTGACCCAGTCCATGTAGGTACACATTATTACTAATAAGTATTTATACTTTTGACTTGATTTTATTTCTGTAAATTTTGTTAAGTCTTCAAAAGGGGCAGTTCCTGTGTGTTGGGTGCCAGCTGGGACCTGAAGACCTTGGGAGGAGTTGTTTTTAATGTAGGTTTGGCATTGGCTATTAACAGTGGAAAAGAGTGAAGTTATCTGGGCAATGTAGTAATATTTTCTGAGCAGGGCTTTTAAAGCAGTCTTTTCCAAGTGGGTGAGCTTGTAGTATTGTTGAACAAGGGTGTAGGTGGCCCCCTTTGAGATGAAGACTTGGCTATCCAGGAGTAGAAAGTTTTCTGTCTGGGATCTGGTGCCCTCCTTTTCACTTTGCCCACTCCTTTTCCTCCTGGGTAGAGTTTGGTTTTTCAATGTGTTGTTCTAAAAGGGATAGGTGAGGCACTGATGGTGGGGCTTGCAGTTTGAGGGCTTTTTTGGGTGGCTGCCTGTCAAGCCATTTCATTGGCTGGTGTATTTTTTTAGTAACTGCATCTGTTTTCTTCTGATTTCCTTGACAGTAGATGACAGTGATTTTGCTTGGCTTCCAGACTGCTTCTAGTAGTTGAAGGATTTTCTTTTTCTTTTTTTTTTTTCTTTTTCCCCTGCAGTTAGGAGCCTTCTTTCCTTATAAATTGTTCTGTGGATATGCACAGTAGTGAATGCATACTTAGAATTCATGTAAATTTTACCTTTTGCCCAGAGGCCAGTTGTAGGGCTCGAATTAGCACCCAGAGTTCTGCTTGCTGTGCAGACCACCCTTTATTTAGGGGAGCTGCTTCTACTACTTGTTCAGCTGTGATCACTGCATATCTAGCAAGCCTCTTTCCATTTCTGATAAAACTGCTGTTGTCTGTGAATAGGGTTTGGTCTGGGCAAGGAGGTGGCTCGTTCTGGAGGTTGGGACAACTAGCATACACTTTTTCTGTTACTTTTGTGCAGTTGTGTTCAGGAGTTCCTCTTTCAGTCTGCAGGAAAGGGGCAGGATTTAGGAAGAGGTGGGGGAGTTTTTGAAGCTCTGTGGGAGCTGAGTCCAAGTTAATTGAGTCCTTTTTTTTTTTTTTTTTTTTTGAGTCCTGGGATTCTCCCATTTAAAAGCAAATAGAGACTGGCTCTGGGGAGTTACTCACAGGCAGAAAGAAGCATCCTTTAAATCTAGACACATAAACCAGGTGCCCCAGGCAGTACTGGCAGCTGTGGGGAGTTTCAGTGAAGTATTTCGCCTTTTTCTGGGTGGCCTTTCTTGATTGGTTAGGTCTGGATTTTTAAGGCTGCTGCTAACAGGGAAACCTACTGTTTTATTTGCTTTTTGCATCCCCCTCCGCAGTTTTGTCCCAATTGATGAATACTTTGTTTGCAATTTTGAGGAGCTGGGAAATGTTTATCTCTGTGAACCCATTTAGCTTCTGAAGTTTTTGTCTGATGTCTGCTGCTGCCTGGAGGATGAAAGCTGTGTTGACCATTCTCTGGCATTCTGGGGCTTCTGGGTTGAAGGGGGTGTAAATTTGGGAGACTTTGCAGAGTCGCTCCTAAAAATTTGGGGGAGGGTTTTATCTTTAGGCTTTTGAGTGATGGAGGCTATTTTGCATATGTTTTGTGGGCCACCTCACTCTTTCCCATATGCCCCTAAGGAGGGCTTTTTAATACCACTGAAGGCAGCCCATCTTTGATTTGTGTTAAAGTCTCAGGCCAGATGAGCTTTTGGTTCCACTTCTTGGGCACATTCCTCTGGCTCCAAGACACCTGCAGGGGCCTGTTCTCACAACCACTTTCTGGCTTCTGTGAGGATCCATCGTCTCCCCTCCATATTGAACAGGGTTAGGAGGAATTGGTGACGATCATCCCAAGTGCGGTGGTGAGTTTGGAAAATGAACTCCATGAGGCTCTTAAGAGCCTGAGGCTTTTCTGTATACGAAGAGGTATAGTGCTTCCAGTTTAAAAGAGCTGTAGTTGTGAAAGGTTGATAAAACAGGATTGACCTCCTGAATTGGACAGTCCCATCTGCACTGCTCTGGGCTGGACTCTGTGTTTCATGGAGGGACATCTGAAGCACAGGCTGTATAAACCAAAGTCTTCTCACCAAAGGGGTCTCAGGATCCCCCTCATAAGGGGCTGATGGGCCTGGGGAGACTGAAAGTGGAGGAATCTCTGGGAGAGCTGCTTGTGGAGGCTCCAGGACAGGGAGATGTCCTAGAATGGCTGGAAAATACACCTGGCATAGTGGGTTTTCTTTCAGAGATTTTTGAAAAATAATAGGCTTTTGAGGTCTGGCTGTTGGAGTTACTAGGGTCATATTCTGACCCTTCCTTTCAACACAGAATCAAACCTAAGGGGGCAGGGTTTGGGCGATTTTTAACCAGGAATTGATGTAGGGAAACTGATCAGTAGGGCAAGGGGTTCTAGTGACTGCCTGCCAAACTGCACAAACCTTGGCCATCTCTAGGGTTCTCTCTGAGGGTTAATTAACATCAAACATAGGCTACTCTACTTTGCACAGAGTCTAGAGAGTACTGGCAGACATACAGACACTATAATCCCCAGAAAAGCCCTTTAAAAATGTTAACATATAGTTTAAGACTGTGAGTTTGGATTGTGATGATTCTATCCCTGAACCAGTGTTGCAGGACAAAAGAGGGGAGCCTCTCACAAGGCCACTCAGATGCCCGCCTGTCCGCATCCCTCACAAGAACTTAGGCTCATCTTAACTAAGGCATCTGTGTGGAGTCAAGATTAGCTGTTATGCCATATGACATAACCACAGAGTGCAGATTGGGGCCCACTCAGACCCTGTAGTGTAGGCTGTGGAACCACAGGCTGGATCAGCAGAGGCAAGCCTCTGCAGTCTCCATTCATTCACTCAATCACTCAGAGGTTACACAGTCCCTTCACATACAGTCTAAGACTGTGAGGCTGGATTGTGATAATACCATTCCTGAACTGGTGTCACAGGACAAATAAAGGAGGGGAGCCTCTCACAAGGCCACTCAGATGCCTGCCCATCCATGTCCTTTGTGAGAACTTAGGTTCATCTTACCTAAGGTGTCTGTGTAAAGACTGGATTAGCCAGAGGTTACACAGTCCCACCCAAGGGACTACCTATCCTGGAATCTCAAATCTTGAGATTTTGGGAAGTGATCAGTCTCTCCTTCCATCCAGAGATGGGCCTGACTGGGACTCAGAACCTTGGGGCCTTACATTTCTGTCATCTTCTGATGTTGTTCAGTCCACCTCTCCACTGAGTCAGGCTGGGTCAGAGGATGCAGTCCACAGGGATCCCTTCCCCTAAGGAGGCCCCATCAAGGGGACAGGTGGCACCACCTCATTCATGTGTGGAGATCTCCACTGGCTACACCCACCAATCCCAACCTGGAGGCTCAAAGGGCTGCTTGGTTGGATTTCCCGGTCAGGGAACCAAATGTTGCAGCAAAGCCAGGAGTTCTGAATGACAGAGAAACCCAAAATGACACTCAGGAGAAGTGGAGGAACAGATTTATTACACACAGGCTCAGAGAAGAGTCAATCTCCAAATTCTGAGCCCCATTTTTCTGTTTTCATAGGTTTATATAGGATTTTATGTGGGATCAGTATGACCTTTGCTCATTGGCTAACGCGTTGCTAGGTGAAACTTTGCAAGTGGCGTTACAAAAGTAGAATGCAGGTGCACAGTTGTGGACTGATTTACAGAAGTGGGTGGGGCTGGAGTGGTTTGTTAGATTACAGAAGTGGGGAGCAGAAGTTGTTTGAAATTTTCCTGCAAGACCATGTTTTCATGGGCTGATTTACAAAAGCGGGGGCAGGAATGGTCCGTTAGATATTTTTCTACAATGGTATGCTTTTATTTCTCAACACTCAAATATACTTGTTTACTTGTATTACAGCGGGGTACATTAGTTTGGCTAAATTAATCTATCTTCCTCTCTACAATTTAGAAATATATATTCTTCAGTGGTTTTTGATGCTAGGGCACATGAAATAGGGTACTGTGATTTTTAGGCTAATGTGTCAACTCAGCCAGGTAATTGTGCCCAGTTGATTGGCCAAGAAACACTGAGCTAATTATAATAAAAGGCCATATATGGACTTTAATGATCAGTGATTTGATTATATAGATTATATCTACAATCAACCATGGAATCTGCCATCAGCAATGAGTGACATTTTATCCAATCAGTTGAGTGCCTTAAAAGGGGAACCAATTTCAGCATTTCAGCATTCAGAGAGAATTTTCCAGCTCAACTTTGGACAGCCAAAGTCTCCTGGGAACTCATCAAAAACCTTCATCTGAATCCCTGGATTGCAGCCTGTCTGCAAAATTTGGACTTGTGCATCCACACAGTCATGTTTCTGGTGCCTCCTGGAGAAGGCAAGCAAACAATAAGCAGACAGACAAGAGAACCATCTGGGGAGGGGTAGGAATAAATATTTCTAAAATGATAAATCAATAAATCTTTGTTTAAAAAAAGTTGGTGCTAAGAATTTGTTGTCAAGGGAAATCACATTGTCAGAATTATCTTTCTGCAAAATTCCTTCATACAGGAGTCTGCTTTATCTAAGAAGCTCTCTTTGGTGTTAACAAAACATTTTTGATGTATTCAGTAGCTGATGGTGCTTTCCCCAGTTTTGAACAAGAATACTATGCTTGTTGCTTGCAGTTTTCACAGAGTTGTGTATAAATTTTTGAAAGATTATTCTATTTATTTCCTCTGCACTTTACCTGCTTGAATAAACTTATTAACCTATGTTGGTTTTTACTTTTGTATTTCCCACCTTTTATCCTAAAATATGAATCATTCATTTTGAAAAGATGGCATATTTCAATTAAATTAGGTGAAGACAATCAGAGGATTTCCTTCTGTAAATTTTCAAAATAAGAAATTGGTGTATATATTCATTCAACTTTTGTTGGATTTTGTGTTCTACATTCTACCAATCACTAGAAATAAAAATATCAGTAAGGCACACTACCTGCTTTATGAAGCTCTTGTTGTGGTATAAATACAATAGAAAGTGATTGGAGGGATTATTTCCAAGCACCAACTAGCAACACACCTAGAAAAAGATCTTAACCATAAGGGGGAAGTGGTAAATACAAATGAGATCTTATGGCTAAGAGATTTCAAAGTGAGTCAGCAGGTCACTCCAGAGGTTATTCTTATGCATGTTTCAGCAGGATATTATTGACTGCCTCAGTAAATATTCAAATAGTGGGGATCCTGATAGCTCTAGAAACATCCAGACACTGTAGGCAGGGCAGACAGCTCAGGAGTTTGGTGTCCTACCAGTGGGCCTTACCTTGGGATTTATGCTCCCCAGTGTGACAGAGGTTGACTCATCTGTGGTTTTCCCACACCTGGCTCTTCTGCCCCTTCTATTTGAACCTATAGTTAGTACTATACTTGAAAGGTATATGTCCAAGAGACTTAAATCTTTGGTCTGTCCATGTGCCAGTTGGGCTCTGAATCTCTGCAGAGTTGCCACACCTCTTCTCCAGTTCATTGGACTCACCCAGGGCAACTAAAAAGGTAATGATGAAAGACAACACCCTTTCCAAGGAACAGAGGAAGTCTGCAACTGCAAGCAAGATAGTTCTATGCATCTGCCCCATGAGATCTAATCTCCCTATCATTTAGAGGCAGAGTGGGCATTATCACCCATCCCAAAATCCTCAAGATTGGGGAATGAACAAATGACTAAAATAGACTTCCTATTATTCTACTATAGACATATTGTTATTCTAGCAATGGAAGAACTTTAATCATTGCTGTGGAGGCAGTGACCACCAAAGGTTCTGAGGGGAAGAAGAGGGGAAAATAGTTGTAACATTGGTTCATATTCAGGATATTGGGTAATTTGAGGAAACCAAATTAGTTTGTTTAGATTGAAGATATAAAGGTGAGAGGCCACTTAGAATGTTTTTTATAAAGCCAAATTTATTCTATATAAAGAGTTCTTTTATATTCTGATTTTGAAGTACCCCTGTGTTTTCTGGGCTAAGATGCTTATTTTAAGAAATAATGGTGAGCATAGATGTTACTTGTTGATTTCATCCTTTGATGTTTTTACTTAGCAAAATGGCAGTTTTGCACCCCCTGACCTTGGAAGGGATTACAATTTCCCTAACTGTTTCTTTTCTTTTGTTTTTACTTTCATAACTGAGATGTAAAATGCATACTCTGGCATGTGTACTAATAAAAGGCACTATTATTACACGTGCAATTCAATTACATTTTTATATAGCTATCTATAACCTAGATTATGTATGGTACAGAAGTTTTCTAACACTCCAGATAGTTTCCTTTTGCCTCATTCAATTAAATTTCTACTCTTACAACATTGGCAACAACTGTGATGATTTATAGTACTATAAGTTAGTTTTGTCTATTCTGTACTTCATATAATTAGAACTATACAGCATGCACACCTTTGTGTTTGGCTTCTTTCAGCCAACATAATGTTTCTGTGATTCATCCATGTTATTGTTTAAGTTTCAACAGAGTTTTTTTTCATTGTTCTCTAGTATTTTAATGTATGAATTTACCACAGTATGTTGATCCATTCTCCTGTTATTTGACATTTGGGTCATTCCTAGTTTTAGTTATTATGAATAAGGCTACTATGACCCTTCTTTCATGAGTCATTTCATGAACATATGCACTCTTTGTTCTTGCTTATATACCTAGGAGTGGAATTTCTGTGTCATATGATAAGTATATATTTAATTTAGCATAATGCAAGCTAATCATAATATATTTAGCATATTTTGGTAGATATCAAGCAGTAGCAATTAAATTAATTCAGAAAAGCGGAATAAATTTATGCTTCAATAATCAATATATGAAAGCTCTAGTTGTTCTACATGCCTCCCAATACTTGGTATTATCAGTCTTTTTCATTCTAGCTATTTGGTTGGGCTTATAGTGTTATCTCATCATGTTTTTTAGTTAGGTGTCATCTAAAAAAGTTTGTTGTTTTTCAATACCTATTTTATTTAACTGATCAGTGGGATAATATCATTTCAGTTTCATATAACTCTGACTACATATTTAGGGGTTACATTTTTAAATCGAATTATAGTTCAATTTCTGTAATATATTCACCCTTATAAGGCATACAATTCAGTGGTTTTAAGTACTTTCAAAGTTGTATAATCATCACCAGTACTAATTCCAGAAGATTTTCTCTTATTTTTTAAAACAAATTTTTAGGAGGTACCAGGAATTGAACATGGGTCCTCATATGTGGAAGACAAGTACTCAACTACTTGAGTTATACCAGCTCCCCAGAACATCTTCATCATCCCCGAAGAAACCCCATGCTCATTAGCAGTTATATCCCTTCCCTCTTTCCCATCCCTTAGCAAAAAATGATCTGCTTTCTGTCTCTACAGATTTGTCATTTTGGGATATTTCATATAAATAGAATTATACAATTTATGGCCTTTTGAGCCTAGGTTTTTCAAGATTCATCTATGTTGTAGCATGTATCAGTATTTCATTCCATTTTACACCTGAATTATATTCTTTGTATTGATATACCATATTTTGTTTTTCTATTCATTAGTTGATGGACACTTGGGATGTTTCTACTTTTTGTCTATTATGAATAATTCTGCTACAAACATTTATGTTCAAGTTTTTGGGTGGACATATGTTTTCAATTCTTTTGGATATATACACAGGAGTAGAATTTCTGGGTCATATGATAACTCTATGTTTTAACTTTGAGGAACTGCTAAACAGTTTTGCCAAGTGGCTACACCATTTTATATTCCCACCAGCATTGTATGAGGGTTCCAATATCTCTACATATTTACTCATATTATTTTCTGTCTTTTTAGCTATGCCATCCTGGTAGATGTCAAGTGGTATTTCACTGTGATTTTGCATTCCTTAATGACTAATGATGTTGAGCATCTTTATAAGTGATTATTGACCATTTGTATATCTACTTTGGAGAAATGTCTATTCAAATACTTTGCTCTGTCTTACATTTAGTTATTTTTCTTTTTCTTAATAATCTCTATGAGTTTTTATTATATACTGGGTACAAATTTTCATAATTAGAAGTTTATGATTTTAAAGAACTCAAATTTCTTGGGTTTTTTTCTTTTATGGGTTTATTTTATGATTATCTTTTATTTATATGTATATGTAAAAAAAAATCAACCACTCCATGGTCATGAAGATATTCTCCTCCTTACTTCGAGAAGAGAGTTCAGCAAATTTTATCTGAAAAGGTCAGGTAATAATTATATTCAGCTTGGTGGTCCATATAGTCTCTTTCATAACTACTCAACTCTTCCACTGTAGATGAAAAAGTAGCCATAGACAATAAAAATGAATATGTGTATGTGTTCCAATAAACTTTATTCAGAAAAAGTGACAGTTGGCCAGATTTGATATGTGAGCTCTAATATGTCAACCTGTGTTCTAAAAGCAGTAATGTTTTATCTTTCACATTTAGTTTTATGATCCATCTCAAATTGATTTTTGCATATGGTGTGACATAGGAATTAAGGTCCATTTTATTTTATATGGATATGCAACTACTGTGGCACCATTTACTTAAAAAGACTATTTTTATCCCCCCAATTAATTATAGTAGATTTTCATATGCAAATCAAGTAACTATATGTGTGGGTCTATTTCTGGATGACCAATTCTGTTCCACTGGTCTATTGTAAATTTTTCATCAATGCCATCATTGCCTTAATCATTATAGATTTATGGTAAGTCTTGAAATCTAGTACTGTAAGCCCTCCAACTTTTTCTCCTTGAAGTTTGTATTGACTATTCAAAGACCTTTGCAATTTGTTATAAATATTATAGTGCTGCTGTTGCTTTATATACACACAAACATATACACACCCTGCAGGGATTTGGTTGGGATTACATTTACTCTATAGAACAATTTTATCTTTTAACCCCATTGAGCTTTCCAATCAATCCATAAACAAGATATGTTTTCCCATTCATTTAGATGTTTTTAAAATGTCTCTCAAGAAAATTTTTGTTTCAGTTATAACAATTTGACACATCTTTCATTAGATTTATTGCTAAGTATTTGATTTTTGTGATCTTTTAAATGGTACTTATTTCAGTTGCCAGAATTTTGCTGGTAGTTTACAGAAATACAAATAATTTTTGCAACTTTACTTTTTCCAGGGGATCTTGATATATTCACTACTTGAATCTATTTGTTTTAGACAATGTGCTAGTCCTTGAAATCCAAAAGGCTTACAACAACTGAGGAGACTACTGAAATAGTAAAGGTGAGAGGTAATAAAAGCATGAACTTAAATGATCAATGTGAGAAGATATTTAAGATATATATATTCAAAGCACTCACCCTCTGCTATTTGACAGGAAAACCTGCCTTGTCTGAACAAACAAAATAAGCTTGTCAATGTTTTCTTTTTTAAAATATATATTTTTTAATTTTTAAAGAAGCTTTAGATTACATAAATGTTACATAGGAAATGGTGAGCAATTTTTAACAGCAATTATTTAAATTATTTATTAAAAACTTGTAGAATTTTTTCCTAAACAATGTGCATCAAAATATCTGTTTCTTTATAAACAATGCCTGTTTTTGGAAAGTGTGTCTACTACCAGAAACACCTTTCAAACCAATTGAACGATATACATTTAAGTTATATAGGAGATTCATGTAAAACGTGCTCAAGAATGTACAAATGAAATGTGGAACTGTCCAATGTAGTGAAACCTCATGGAAATTATGAATATGGGTGATATCGCATATATAAGGTTGTTATAAAAATATATAAATGCAAATAAACTAGAGAAGAACAGTATAGCAGCTATGTATGGTGGAGGAAGCATAGAGACATGGAGAGGTAATGAGTTTTGTTTTGTTGGTTGGTTGATTTTTGTTTTTTAGTATTATTATTATTACTCGAATAATGAAAATGCTCTAAAAATTACTGAAGGGATTAATGCACAACTATGTGTATATAATGAACACATCAATTATACATTTGGATGGGTTTTTTACTTAATATGTATCAATAAAATTGATTTGTTAAAAAAAGTAAATAAAAGACAGAAGCAATGGAAATTGAAAATTTTATGAATATCTAAATGGAACAATAAGGAAGCGAACTTGGCCCAGTGGTTAGGGCATCTGTCTACCACATGGGAGGTCCATGGTTCAAACCCCGGGCCTCGTTGACCCATGTGGAGCTGGCCCACGTGCAGTGCTGATGCGTGCAAGGAGTGCCGTGCCACGCATGAGTGTCCCCCATGTAGGGGAGCCCCGTGCACAAGGAATGCACCCCATAAGGAGAGCTGCCCAGCACGAAAGAAAGTGCAACCTGCCCAAGAATGGTGCCGCTCACACGGAGAGCTGACACAACAAGATGATACAACAAAAAGAAACACAGATTCCTGTGCTGCTGACAACAGAAGTGGACAAAGAAAGCGGACAAAGAAGACACAGCAAAGAGACACAGAGAACAGACAACCGGGGTAGGGGGGAAGGGGAGAGAATAAATAAACCTTTTAAAAAAATAAAAAATTAAAAAAAATTTTTTAAAAAAAATGGAACAATAGAGAGATTGTCTCAGGTTTCTGTCTTGGGTGGATGAATTATTAATGTTGCCTTTCACCAAGACAGGAAATATGGAAGAAAATGATTTGGGAAAAAATAAAGAGTTTAGGTTTTTTGTATTATCATCTTTTTTAAAAAAGATACATAGATCACACAAAATGTTACAGAAAGTAGCCATGGTAGCTGCTGAGGGTAGGGAGAGGGAAGAAGAGATAAGATGTGGGGGTGTTTTCAGGACTTGGAGTTGTCCTGGGTGGTACTGCAGGGACAGTTGCTGGACATTGTGGGTGCTGCCATGGCCGACTGAATGGGCTGGGGGAGAGTGTAAACTCCAATGTAAACCATTATCCATGTGGTGCAGCAGTGCTCCAAAATGTATTCACCAAATGCTATGAATGTGCCATGATGATGAAAGAGGTGGTTGATGTGAGAGGAGTGGGGTGAGGGGTGTGGGGGCTATATGGGCACCTCATATTTTTTTAATGAAACATTAAAAATAAATAAATAAATAAGAATAACAAAGAAAAAAGGCAAAAATAATGAGGTTCCCATATACCTGCACTCCCCACCCACCCCCACTCCTCCCAAATCAACCACCTCTTTCATCAGTGTGGCACATTCATTGCATTTGATGAATACATTTTGGAGCACTGTTACACCACATGGATTATAGTTTACATTGTAGTTTACACTCTTCCAGTCCATTCAGTGGGTTATGGCAGGATATTACTGATATTCTACTATAGAAGCATTTTGACTCTAGCAATGAAAGAAACTGTGTCACTGATGTGGAGACAGTGTCGATGGGAGCTGCTGAGAACAGGGAGAGGGAAGAAGTGTGATATGGGGGCATTTTTGGGACTTGGAGTTGTACTGAACGATATTGCAGGGACAGATAAGATTGTTTTTAATAAATTGCTTTGAGTTGCCTATAAGATGTCTAAGTGAGGGTTTTCATTAGGAATTTGAAAAGCTAGGTCTTGACTTCAGTTACTGGAAGCTGTCAGCATTGGAAGTGATAGTGGATGCCATTGGGATATAAAAGAAAAGATAAGAAGAATGTGTAAAGCGATGGACAGCTAAATATTTTAGGACTGGAAAATGTCAATAACAAATCAAGGAGCATTGGAGAGAGGAAATTCAACAAAGAAGAACAGAATGAAATGCTCAAGAGAAGAGGGCCAAAAAAGGCTAATTACAGAAGCCAATGGAAAATTTTTCAAGAAGTAGAGCATATTCAATAATGGATATGGATATTCAGTAATATCAAATGCTCTCAAATGATGAAGTAATAGACTGAAATTGAAATTACCAATTTAGAAGTCATCAATTCATGTTTTAAGATATATTTCAACAATTGACAGAAGTGGCAGACAAGTTGTAATGAACTGGATTTGAGGTGAGGAAATCAAAGAAAACTGCAAAGATAGTATCCGTAAAGTCTTGTATGTGAAGTGAAAGAGAGGTGGTTCTAGACAAAGAGTGATTCAGGTTCAAAGAAAATGTAAATTTAAAGGGAAATAGTTGATCACATATCCTCTAATAAGGGAGGCTACAGTTAAAGAGGGAATAATTGATGGAGCAAGATCTTGGAGTAGATGGAAGGGAAGTGAATCTGATACAAAAATCACCATCTGAATTAAATTAAGCTTCCTCGTATTTAGGATAAATAAAAACAAAAATGCTTGTATGTTAAGGGAAGAGTTGGATATTAATAAATGTTATTTTTATCTTCTCTCTCCACTTATTCTCTCATATTCTAATATCTATTTTGCATCTTTTAATTACTTCTAAGTTGCCCTCAAATAGATAAGCAATTTTCTACCTTACTCAAATTTTGTCCCCCTTCACATATATAGTACCATATATACCATGCAATCCTTTAGAAAGGTTTTTTTCCTATGGTGACATGTCTTTAATTATCAAATTTCTCATTTAAGTAATATGTGGTGGTCTTTATGGACATAAGAACTTATAAGCAGCAGGCACTCATTCTGATGCTTTCCACATAACCTACTGTCTATGTCCACCTCATCCAAATATAAAACTCCAAATAGAAGCAAGTGTATAGTAAAGCACAATATATTCTGAAGATTTTTATTTTAAGCTCTTGATTTAAGGGGTATGCAGGCTTTTCAAGAAAACAGTATCAATTGCTTGCATTTAACATGCTGTATATCAACAAAGAAATAAATGGGTTTTAATAGAATATGGCAAGTTGTAAACTGTATCAATGAGGATACTGGAGAGACATTTAGTAAATGGAGGATTATGATTACATTAATCAAAGGAAATTTTGAAGGAAATGAATTGAAATGGACATATGCACATATTCATAAAAGCAAATGTGTGGCCAAGATAATTTTTAAGACAATTTCTTAATACACATGTAATATTAAGGCAGCATTATAAAACTCAAATTCAATCCATGTGCTGATCTCTTTGGACAAGCAAGCAAGTATTTTTAAATGTTTCCCTTTCCATTTGCTACAACATGTAAAATACATAAGGTGATGAGTGGGAAGTTAATAAAAAAGATGAGACTTTGAGTTCCTAAATTAATTCATTTGTCTAATATTCACAGAATGTATTTTTCTTTCAATGCACACAAATAATTCATATTAGCATTAGTGGAAGGAAGTTACACTTGCATGCAAAGAACGCGATCAATATGCCAAAGTCTAAGAGAACTCTTTGTGAAGGATTTTCTAATTCACTACTTATTGCAACTTGGTAACTGAATGTAACTAAACAGAAACATTCAATAATCCAAACATTTCTTAATAACTGCATTTTTACATAAATAAGATATGTATTGCATTTTTTCCACAAAAAGAATAAGGCAACTAACACAAACCATGTGCCAAGTACTGTGCTAAGTCTCTGACAAATGTAGTTATCATCACAAAAATGATGTGAAACCATCTCAAAATTCAGTTGCTTAAAATAACAATTATGTGTTCACAAGGTTCTGTAGGTCAGTAAAGTATTGCGTGATTGAAGCTGGACTCAGCTGGGTAGATTTTGTAATCTCAGATGATCTTGCTTGTGGATCTGGTGTTGGTTTGGATGGGAGTTGTCTGATCTAAGGTAGGCTGAGCTAAGGTGGTTTGTTCTGCTCCAATGTCTTGTATCCTTCTCCAGGGGCCAGCAGCGTGGGCCAGGAATATTCTTCTCATGGACATGACAAAGAAACAAGGGAGAAAGAGGAATCGTACAAAAGCTTTATGTCTTTTAGTCATGTTATATCCTCAAGCATTCCATTTACCAAAGCAAACCATATGGCCAAATCCAAGTCAAGGTTGTGGAAATATAATCTGCCTCTTTGGTGGGAGAAACTGTAAATTCTTTAGGCAAAGCAGATGGATACAGGAAGGGGTAAAACATATGGTCCATTAATTAAATCTGCAACATTCATTTATCCCATTTAATCACACATCCCTACAAGATAAATAATATTTTCATCCTCATATTTCAAACAGGAAACTGAAATCAAGAGAGAAAAAGTGACTTCCCAAGTCTTAGAAGCAATAATTTGCAGAAGTAATGCCAAAGTTCATGTTTTTTATTGTTGTTCCAATACCTCATTTCCTATGTATATACTTTAAAATTTTTCAACTGAAATAAGGTCTGCCAATTGATTGAGAAATAATATTGGTGGATAAAGAATAAATTCATATATAATAATATGACCTATATATAGTCATTGATTAATAAAAAGTCACTTGCTTGAATCAATAGAATGAAATTTAAATTGTTTTATTTTTAAATTGCATATGAATGTAATACCTTTGTCGAAGGTCTGCGACAAGAATTTCTTTGACCTTCTAATATTGCTTTTTCCCCAATTATGAAGAAACTACATAATTTATCTTCCTCTCTTTCTGATTCTGGGTTAACATGATAAGGAAGTAAGTTGTAAAAACAGATTCACTGCAACTATACACAGGTGCAAATATATTTTGAGAGGAAGAGAGAGGGAACACTGCCATATGGCCTCATTTTTCTCAATAAAATGTGTCATTGATAAGAATACTATCTTTTGATCAGAGATAAATAAAAAGATGTTTGTCACCTCTATCATTAAATAAATAAATAGCAACATCCATCTTGCTCAAGTTACTTGTATCTTTCTTTTTCTTTTTAATGCCATCTACATTTTTTGCTTCCACTCCCTGATAACACATTCCTTTATGAATGCCTTTCTTCCTTCCTCACTGCTCTGCTGAAACTTAGTCTCTCAGATGTTATCTTTTGTCGCTCAGTCACTGAATCCTTTTATGAGTTCTTATAATTTTAGCTCTTTCCAGCATATGCCATTTGGATACATTTCTACCACTTGAAATTCATAGAGGAGTTGTAGAGAGGTTAAAAAAAACACAAAAATCATGAACCATGGAGCCAGATTGTCTGGATTTAAATCCTGAATCTTCCACTTCTGAGTGCTATGACCTTGAGCAAGTCACTGAACTTCCCATGCCTCAGTTTCTTTTCCTGTAAAATGGGGATAATAATAGTAGCCATGGTTTCCAACTCATGTGGTTGTCTGAGGGTCAAATGTGACAATATATGGTAAGTACTTTGATACACACCTGACACACAGTAAGTACCCAATAAAAACTTTTTCCTTTGATAATACTGCATTGTCCTGTCTTCTTCCTCTATTTGGACCATATTGAGATTAATTCTTCCTCTCAATCCCTATGTGTATATATTTCCCTACAGTTTATTGTTATACTGCTACTTTATCTCTTTCCATGTTCTCTTACCCAATATTGTGGTTTTTAACTATAGAGTACTTTAATACCCAAAAGTCCCAAATCTGTTTCTAGCCTAATGCTCTCTATTTTCCACTGCCTATTTTAACCCAATTTTCTCTTATTCTATTTTCTATGGACAAACAGAAAAACTGGTCAGTGGCCTCATCATATAATCATCTTATATATGATCACACTTTTCATGCCTTAGTCTTTTTGTGAAGCTAAGTAACTCGAATCCCTTTAAAACTTTCTTTGTAGAACCTATTTTGTATTCCTTTTAAATTCTTTATTATACTTTTCTATACCCTCTCTATATCTCTATATTCTTTTATAGTATGAAAATTCACTATTCATAATACTCAAAAATGTTTTGACTAATGTTGGATACAATGGAAGAATACTCTAACATTGGGTGTTAATCCCCTATTATGTTCCACTATTCAGCTTGAGGGTTAGAATAGTAACTTTTCTGTTCTGCTTTACTTGATCCAGGTCTATTCCAAAGAATAAAAAAGGTAAATTTATTATAATTTGAATGAAATTTTCATGATCTCAGTCAAAGTTGTGGGTTTAATGCATAGCAGTTTTCCATTATTTAACCCATATGGCACATTATGAAGGGATCTAAACAACAAACTAGAGTCCAGGCTTGGGCATAACTAGGCCTAATCAGTATCCAATGAGGTCAGTTAAAGGAGGTCCTCAGAGGAGATGCCAAAAACCATCCTAAGCTAGAAAAAATCAAGATCCATAAGTACATCTGATGAAGGAATCAGTAAAGACCATCTAGTGTCTTTTTTTATAAATAAAGGGTATTTAGGCACAGGCAACTCTGAAAAATTTAGGTAAGTAAATTTCTGTTTCATGTAACAGCTGTGGACATGGATTTGAATTCCAAACCTGACACTGTCCCAAATTTCCCTGAAGCCTCTCCTTTAACCCACCATCCCCAAGTGTACTTGCCATTTACAACTTCTTCTGAATCATCTTTTCTCATTAGAGACTATAAGAACTTCAAGAACTGTTTGTGTAGTAATTACAACTGTGCTAGAAATAGTCATATTATATAGTTATATCATTTATAAGTTGACAGGAAAGAACACATAGGGATTGAGAACATTGCAAGTCTCCAAATTTACTTTGGGCTGTAGGAAAGTTCCAAAAGCACTAAGAAGCAGGTTTCAGACATTAAGCAGATATTGACTCGTGTTGAAGGCAGTCACACAATGTATTGAACTGTGAGGTAAATATTGATCCAAGATAAGCCCAATATTTAACTCAAGGAAAAATGCATCTCAGTGCCGACCAAAAACCCAAGTCAATACATGTATTTCTATACACGTTCCATTACCAAAATTAATTGTGACTAGAATTTTAATCTATTTTTATTTGGACATCTGAAGAATGTTTACAACTACTCCAGAAAGTATGTAGCACTTTCTCTTTTATTATTACAGTCCATTTTCTTCATAACTATTAAGCTGAAGGAAGAACCAAAAAGATCAATACATAACTTTGTTATAATTACCTTTTTTTTTCTTTATTCTGGAATGGTCCACAGCTTACTATAAGAGGGAACAGATAATTGATTAGAAAAAAACTTTGGAGAGAGAAGCCTTGGCTTCAAGTTTTGGTTCCACCGTTTACTAAATATATGACCCTGGGAAAGTTTTTAGCTAATCTGAGGTCCCACTATCAAATTAAGAAGGCTATGAATGCCTAACTCTAACTCATGGTGTTTTTGTGAGAATCAAATGAGATAAAGTTCCAATCCACCTACCACTCTACACCTCACCACCATTTTGTATCCAAATTTCTTTAAGGAGTAGACCAAATTTCCATTTTTCCAGTCCCTATACTCCCATTTATTCTTATACCCAAAACAATTTGTCTTCCATACCTACCACCAAATGAAAATTGCCCTTCATTTATCACTACTTCTTCGTTGATGAGGTAGATGGATTCTCAGTTCTCATCCCGCTTGTCTTCTTGGCAGCACTTCTCACTCTTGCTCACCCCTAATTGTTTTTGTAATAATATTTTATTTTTAGAGAAGTTTTAGATTTACATTTACAGAAAATTTACATGAAAATATAAGGAATTCTCATGTAACCCCACACAAACACACACACACGAGGTTTTCAAGAGTTAACACTTAGGCATTAATTATAATTAGGCAAAGTTTCATTTTTACTGGAATAAGGTTCATATGTACAAGCATTAAGATCGAGGGCTTGGCATATAAGCCTGTTTCCTTTACTTAGGCATGGTTTATATATTCCACAGATTTTTGCCATTTCATTTGAGAAAGTAGCAGGGCTTCCCAGGACCCTAGGATGATAGTTTAATATTTTCTTAGTTACTGTATGACACTCCCTAATTTTGAAGAGCTCCATCCATTGGCTTCTATATCTCTGTTTTCTTCTGGATTTCTACCTCTCTCTCTATGGCTATCCTTTGAGCCCATTATCTTTCAAGGGTTCACCTTTTTTTACCCAACTCTTAAAGTTTGCTGGTTTTCATTACTTTGTACTAAGCCCTCTTCCTTTGTTAAGATGCCCACTCTCCCTATGTGATCTTACTCAGTGTTATGGTTACCATTACCTTCTATGAGCTCTTGACTCGAAAATCTATAACTCATTCTCGTATTCAAAACTCAAACAGTATATATTGCCAACCTATCTCTCTTCTTTTATTTTCAGACAATTACATCTGGCTGTTAAAAAGGAATTCATCATTTTTCTCATCGATTCTGTTCTTTCCCATGATGTTCTTTAGGTCACCATAAACCTAATTGCCCAAAAATGAAATATGGGTCTCATTCTTTATTCTTCCCACTTTCTGAATTCCCACACTCATCCAGTCTCATATTCCTTTTGAATTTAGCACTTTGAATAAAATGAGAGAAAGAGTGGTATAAATAACCACTTCAGGCTGTGAAAATGGCAAGGTTGTGCCCAAGGAACAGCAAGGAGACCAGCATCTCTGAAACATATTGGTCTGTGATGTGGTAAGTAAAAAGTAGTAGGAAATGAAGTCAGAGAAGTAGTAAAGGATCCTCCACTTAAGGACTTTGCTCAAATATTACTTTATCAGAAAGACCTTCCTTGACTACCCTCTACCTATTAACAATCTCATCACAACACTCTGTATTCCTCATATTATACTTTACATGATCTATAACATTTATCATGCTTACTGATTATCATTGTCTGTTTACATTTTATCTCCCACAGAAGATAATTTCTAGAAGAATCAAATATCTTATTTATCTTATCCACTGATGTGCCCCTAGTGTCCAGGAGAATATGTAGAACATGGGAGGAACTCAATAATTGTTGACTGAACAACTATTAAAATGCCTGGAGCATAGTATGTGCTCAATAAATTTTAACATTTTTCTTAAGATTATTTTGGATGAGTAACTAAAGTGCTTTGAAAAAAATAAAACACCATGTAAATGTTGTTAAGTAATCAAAAGTACATGGTGCCTAATTAACATTTAGTGGAAGTAAACCGACATCAGAAAGCCTACAATAATCACTATAGTTCCAGAATATGCCACCTACCAATGTTTAGCTTTCCACCTCATAGAAGTACAGGGCAATGGAGCATCAGGGTATATTTATTTCTGTTAGTTACAGAGTGCCAATTTATTTCTAACAAACAAAAAGAGGAAGACCTCAGTGTAACCTCATTGCCAATTTTGTTAGTTGTAACTAGTTGCTGCCTGGTCTCAAGTTTCTTGGTAGCCCTTGGTCCAACAATTCTCATGATGCTCAACCTGAGGCTCTGCTAGGTGCTGACAGGTGTCCAGCACATTAACTAGTATAAAACAAATCTTAATTCTACTGCTTCTGTTAGGTGGCCAAATGAACTTAATTGCCTTGGGAAACTGAATAACATGTTGCAACAAAGGCATTCATATTAAATAAGAAAGACATACATATTATAGGGAAAACAGTTTAGCTTTCTGATAAACATTAATAGGACTGTATATTGAAGTCTTCTCTAAGGAAAACAACTATGAGTTATTGTAAATAGTGCAATCAAGGTAGCTGTTTGCAGCAGTTGGCTCCCCAAAGCCTTTAAGATTATTGGGAGCATTAATAGAGGGAAAGAAAATGTTATTACTGGAAGTAATAGATCCCTTTTACATGTGGGATCTAAGATTCAGCTTTGAATAGTGGACTGAATACCAAAACTGAGAAAGAATCACAGTAAAATTGGTCCTAGTGTTTTTAGTTACTGTGCATATATTAGAAGCAGCAACAAAATTAGAGCAGTATGTATTCTTTGAAACTAAGCCTACAGGAAGGTACATGGGTTTGTCTTTTCTGTGAAATTTAAAATTAGATGCAGTAGTTACATTTTTAAAGCATTAGGCCCAGGAACCTGTACTGGACAGAAGCTAAAAGATAAATCTATGAGTAAGTCCTGAAATATACATGGAAACAAACAAATATTTGGAGATATACATATCCAAATGTGGATATTTCTAGTACTAAAGAAGAGAGCAAAGAGTTGAGATAGGCCAGAGTCTCCCAAACTTCATCACATGACATTTTAATTAAACCACCTATTTTCTCTACTTAAATAAATACATTTATTTTAAAAATGGGGTAATATTGTAAATGGCAAACCAGTATTGCTTGTTATTAATAGTGTTGTAGATTGACTCATCATCCCCACAAAGATATGTTCAAGTCCTAACCCATGGTCCTGTGGGTATGGACTCATTTGTAAATAGAACCTTTGAAGATCCTATTTAATAAGACCAAATTGAATCGGGATTGGCTTTCATCCAAAATGGCTGAAGAGCTTATAAGCAGAGGAAATTCGGATGTAGTCAATGGATGCCAGAGAAGGAGACACATATTGTCATGTGACAGAGAGAGAGATGCATTTACAAACCAAGAAACTACAAAGATTGCTGGCAAGCCCCCACCAGAATGCTACAGACTCCAGAAAATATGTGGTTGGGTAATAACTTGATTTTGGACCTCTAGTCTGTAAAGCTGTGAGACAATAATCCTGTGGTTTAAGCCAACCATAGCAGCTCTGGGATACTAAATCTTAGAAGGAGACTCTAAAATAAATACAGTATTAATTAAACAGTATTCTTAAATTCCAGCTAAATATTGTTGCTAGCCCTAGATTCTTAGCTTGAAGACCACTCATTTCTTTCTTTTAAAGGGATATTAAAAACTGTTAGATTTTTTTAAAGAAAATCTTGCACCAAGCTGGCAATCTATCATTAATGTAATTATAAAACTGAACAACATTGAAAAGAGATTAACTTTTTCCTTATGGATCATCTATTATGTGTCTGTTTTTCACCAGGAATAAATATTCCACACTTGGGAAAACAAAGTTTAGTTGCCACAATATAAGACAAAATAAATATAATAAGGAAGGACAACACAAGAGTGAAAAAGCAGGACAAACAACCAGGTACTAGGAAGTGAAAATAGGAGATTGTATCAACCAGCTTGTTTGAGATTATATCAAGGTAAAAATAAACAAATAAAATAAAAACCATAATTTCACTAGCTTAATAACAATTATTTATTTTCTCCCTCATTTTCCATGTCAGATACTGTGAGTCAGCTCTGTCTTTGCAAATTTTCCCTTCTCATTCTGGGAATTAGGCTAAAGGAGCAGCTATTTGAGTCTTTAAAAGCTTTGGCTGAGATGTGTAACACACTGCTTCCCTAACATTTCATTGACTCAAGGATATCGCATGGTGAAATGCCAAATCAAGAAGGCAGGGAATATATGCCTCCATGGGAAACACTACAATTCTCACATGTCCAGAGGTGGGGAGGTATAATCTTCCTACAAGGGAAGTAAGTAATTGGAAACAATACAGCCTACCATAAGGGTCTTGCTAACAAAGAACAGGGACAAATTTAACTGTTACTATTGAGTGTTTACTATGTGCATTTTCTCATTAACTCTTCTCAACAACCCTGTGAGAAGGTAATTCTTATCCAAGGAGAAAGCTATATCCCTGCCCAGAGGCTTGTGGGAAGGAGTATATTTGATTGTTACTCTTGGTGCAGAGCTGGATCTCAGAGAGCAGCAATTTTATGAGGGTTAACAGCAGAAAAGGCATCCATATAATGTCAAGTCAGGGAGCAAAAAGAGTAATTCTGGAAGTATTCATTATGAAGCAGACCATAGATATGTAGGGGAATATTTCAAGAAGGAAATTAGGTAACTGAGGGATTTATAAAATCATAATTTAGGTATATAAAAGATTGTTTTTAAGGTACAAACCAATGAAGTCTGGAATATATGAGATTAATTTTTTTAATGTCTATACAGATTTCTATTCAAATTGTTAAGTAAAATCTTGTTATCCTTTTGTTTTGTTCTGTTTTAAAGCACCTCAAGTACTTAAGTACTTAAATTATTTCATTTTTCTCTCATCTACCAATTTCTTGTCAACAACGCACTGTTTTTTACTTACCAATTTTAATACATTTTAATTCTTTCCTACCTCTTCCTTTTTTCTTATCATGTCATAGTGTCATGTCTATAAATTTTAGGTTTTATTCCTCCTAGTTCATTTAACAATTTTAATAATTAGGAAATTGTTTCATTTCAAGCATCTTGCCAGCCTTATTTTTAAATTCCTATGTTTTATTTTATTAGTTGTTTTCAGTTTTATATTTAACTTTTTATTTATTTTACTTTTTCTACTCCAAAATATATTTTTTCTTTATTTATTGGATTTTATTATGTTCTGAATCAGTAATTACAATACATTAAATATAGGGAGGCTTGTAGAAGATAACTGTGAATCTCATCCTTGTAAGGTAGAATAGACTTTTGAGAAGGTGTTCAGGGACATTTCTATCCCCAGTATGAATCAAGAGCAAGGAAAAATTATGCTTTAATGGTTTGTTGACATGGTGATGAATGTATAAAAAGCCTGAAATTCATCACTGGTTCAAAGAAAACAAATTCTTCCAACTCTTTGTGCTACTGGAAAAGATACTCCTAATATTCTGCTTTGGCTTGGGTCTAATCCTATTATAGCTTGGGCAAGGATATGATCATAGTTACCAAGTTTATTACTGCCTGTAGACATGACTTGGATTGACAGGGGCTGACAGATATGTAGTCTTACCCCTTCTGGATATTTTCAAATGTAGTTTCTATACTTATGCCTCATGTACCAGCAAAATTAAAACAAAACAAACAAATGATGGGGAGACTATTTGGTTGCCAACTTTTTATTTCCTCGACAGTGCATTTTAATACCTTTCTACTATCAATATTATTTCACAGAAAGACAGGCATTTTATATTAAAAATAAGATGAAATAATCTCAGAATGACAGGCCATTAAATTAAACAACCTCAGTATATTTTCCTTAATTTTCCTTTTTGCTGTATACCAATAAAAAGAGAATCACAGGTAGACATCATTCCATGGACCAGCATCTTGGAATCACTGTTGAAATTTCTATACTTTCATTAAGTGAAGCACAGAAAATTATGTTTCAACGCCTTTAACTTAGTCTCTCCTAAAATTCTTTTCACAATGTTAGCCCTATACATAGTTGCCCTCTCAGCTTCTATAAAAAAATCTTGTGAGAACTTCTGCATTTGCTTTTAAAAAGTGTTCATTTTTTATTTGAGCCAATTAAAAAAAAACACTTGTTAGTATTTACCGCAATGGGAAATTGTGTCACTGAAGTAATTGATTTTGATTTAATATGGTTTCTCCTTTTCATGACTTTGTAACTTATTTTATTCTGGCTTCCAGGAAGCTCATAACCACCTTTGAGTTTCAATTACATAAATTCAATTTATCCCTATTATTAGTATACATGCATTCACCCTTTCCTTGGATTTTATTTTATATTTTGAGTTTACTGTCTTATTATACACGTCATATTATAGTCACACTAAGTTACTTTCTAGATAGATGTGTTTTACAAATTAATAGAACTTAATACTCTCATTACTTTCTATTAATCTCCATATATTATTGTTTCTATTAGACTAAGTCTCTTGAGTGTAGGATTAATATTTGATTCATATTTGTATTTTGACAGTGTCTAAAATAACAAATAATATTCATACCTATTTGTCCAATGACTCACAGGCTGACTGAATGGATGGATGAATGGATTAGACCTTACACCTTTCACTTGGCTAAGTCATTAATTTTTATTCATGTTGAATATTTTAAGAATCATATAAAGTAGAAAATCTTTTTAACATTTAATATGAAAAGTTACTGAGTATGAAGACATCTAGTTTTAAAATAAGACCCTACTGAATGAGCTCTGAATCTCAGCAGAGTTGCAGCCCACACCTACTCTCCATTTCATAGGCCTCACCCAGGACAATTAACAAAAGTATGATGATGATGATGGATAATGCCCATGCCAATAATCAGAGAGTATCTACAACTGCAAGCAAGACAATTCCAGCCATCTGCTCCATAAGCTCTAAGCCCAATTTCATTTTTGTTTGTTTGTTTGTTTTTAAAGATTTATTTATTTATTTATTTCTCTCCCCTTCCCCCCAACCCTGGTTGTCTGTTCTCTGTGTCCATTTGCTGCATCCTCTTCTTTGTCCGCTTCTGTTGTTGTCAGTGGCACGGGAATCTGTGTTTCTTTCTGTTGCGTCATCTTGTTGTGTCGGCTCTCCGCGTGGGGGGCACCATTCTTAGGCAGGTTGCACTTTCTGTTTTGCTGGACGGCTCTCCCCATGGGGCGCACTCCTTGCACGTGGGGCTCCCCTACGCGGGGGACACCCCTGCATGGCAGGGCACTCCTTGCGCGCATCAGCACTGCGCATGGGCCAGCTCCACACGGGTCAAGGAGGCCCGGGCTTGAACCGCAGACCTCCCATATGGTAGACGGATGCCCTAACCGCTGGGCCAAGTCTGTTTGTTTATATTTTATTGCTTGTTTTTTGTTTGGTTTGATTTGGGCTTTTTTCCATCACTGTGGCACATTCTTTTTTTTTTTTTTTGATGAATACATTTTGGAGCACTGCTACACCACATGGGTTATAGTTTACATTGTAGTTTTACACTCTCCCCCAGTCCATTCAATGGGTTATGGCAGGATATAAAATGTTCTGCATCAGTCCCTGCAATATCATTCAGGACAACTCAAAGTTCCAAAAATGCCCCCATATCACCCCTCTTCTTCCATCTCCCTGCCATCAGCAACTCCCATGGCCATTGTTTCCACATTAAAGATACAATTTCTTAAGCCCGCTTTCAATCAGAAGCAGAGTTGCAATCACCATCCCAAAGTCCTCAAGAGAGAGGAACAAACAAATATAAGGGGGTAATGCAACTATGGACTAAAGTAGGCTTATTATTATAATAGTAAAGGAAGATCTTGTAACACTGATATAAAGACAGTGGTCACCAGAGGTTCTGAGGGGAGGAAGAGGGAAGAACACTTGTAACATGGGGTGTTTTTGAGACATTGGAATCATTCTGCATGATATTTTAATGATGGATACAAACCTTTATAGATTTTGTCAAAACCTGTAAAATTGTGTGGTACAAAGTATAAAATATAATGTATACTATAGACCATGCTCACTAGCAATGTTTCAATATGTTTTCATCAATTATCATGCCTCAATGTGTTCATCAATTGTAACAAATGTACCACACTAATAAAAGATGTTGTTAGTGGGGGAATTTGTGGGAAGGGGATGGGGTAAGGGATATGAGAATCCCTTATATTTTTGATGCAGAATCCCCTATATTTTTGTAATCTAAAGCTCCTTTAAAAACAAAAATTTTAAAAAATAAGACACTATTTCTGATTGCCTTTTGGGAAACTATTAATGATTATTTAAAGATAATATTAAAAATACTATACTTGCTCTTAGAGATGTCTCTTCCCACAGTGGAATGTTGAAAACATATTTGTCATGTTTTCACATTTCATTTTGCTTGATATTTCTGACACACTCTTTCAGTTTAAGTGGAATTCTGGCTTTATCAAAAATTTCATTCAAGAATGTCATAGTGTTTTCAATCTTACTAGCTCTTTCATTCTAAAATAAAATTCACTTTTATTCTGTATCCCATATTTGTTTTGTTTTATTTTTTTATTAGAGAAGTTGTAGGTTTCTAGAAAAATCATAATAAAATTCATAGTTCCATATACCACCTTGCATTAGTGTGGTACATTTTTTACAAGTGAAGAAAGAACATTATTATAATGTTCTCTTAAGTATTGTGTCCAGTTCACATTACGATTCACAATTTATGGTATACAGTCCCTTATTTTTTTAATATAATCTAGTCATATATATATATACAACTTAAAATTTCCCCTTCCAACCATATTCAAGTACATAATTCAATGGTTTAATTATGGTCACAATTTTGTTCTGCCATCAATAATACCACCCATTACCCAAAATTTTCCATGACCCAAAGAGAAATTCTACATCAATTGAATATTGATTCCCCATTTGTTAGCCTAACTCCAGCCCCTGTCAAACCATATTATAATTCCTCACTGTATGAATTTGCTTATTCTAACTAGTTCATATATGTGAGATCATACAATATTTGTCCTTTTTTGTCTAACTTATTTTATGCAAACAGATGACTTCAAAATTAACCAATGTCGTTGCATGTATCTGAAATTCATTCCATTTTATGGCTGAATAATATGTCATTGTGTTTATATACCACTTTTTATTTATTCACTCATTTGTTGGTAGACATTTGGGTTCCTTCCACTTTCTGGCTTATGTGATCAATACCGCTATGAACATCAGTGTGCAAATATCAGTATCCTGAGTCCTTGCTTTCAATTCTTTGGGTTTTATACCAAAAAGTGGGATTACCAGATCATGTGGTAATTCTATACTTAACTATCTGAGGGATCACCAAATTGCCTTCCACAGCCACATCTCACATTTTAAGTGTCCTGTTCGGAAGCAATTTCCCTCATAGAAAAGGAGTTCAAAGACTCAGACTTGAATCTTTAAGTTTCAGATACAGAATGATCATATTTTTCCAAGTGTGTGACTACTACTGGCTAAGATGACTCAGAAAGATACTGCTATTAATCAAATTATAATTTGAACAACTCAAGTCTGTATCATCTTCTAAGTACTCTCCCAATATTCACCCAATGTCTACTGTCTGGTGAAGCTGTCTGCAACATAAATAATTTAACTGTGGGCAAGTGTGGAGTTCTGGGGACAAGGAAAACTCTATAAATTACTTAGGTAATTAAATATTGGAAAGAGGGAAATGTTTTAATTTAAAAGTGCAAACGAGTAACATATCCAAATGAGTAAATGTGTTTTTTATGAAACAGAAGGCAGAAACTGGAAACAACATGTTTGGCAGATATTGACGATTTTACCATGTATGCATGTTTCTGCAGGTCATGGTGATGTGGACTATGGGTGGCAGGCTCTTTGTCTCTTCAGAGATAATCTAAACTATCTGGACTTGTGGGTGTGGGATGATGAAAGGCTGCAGTCCTGCCCTTGGGGAGCAGGAAACAGTTTAACCATGCAAGGTCTATAAACTTTAAGTATTCAGGGGAAATGCAAACCAAATATGCTAAAGGCTTATCTAGAATGTCTGGAGTCCATGCTAAAAGCTTACCTAAGATGTGGAAGATATATATGCTAATTGAACCCTATTGAGAACTGAAACAAAGGGACCATTTGGCCTTTCCTTGCAGTATAAAAGACATTTGAAAATCTTGTTCAGGGCTCGGGATTCAAACAGAAAGCTCCCGAGTCCGGCCGGCTGTCAATAAACCATTTTTCCTTCTCAAAATCGTTCCTGAGTCCTGGCCTCTCTATACTCAAATAATTGAACTTCTCTCAAATTCTACAACAATGGAAAAAAGGAAAAAAATCCATTGCAATGAAACTTCTTCATAAAAGAAGAAATGATAGAAGACTATTCAAAGATGGCACAAAACTTTTAGGAAAAAAATACTGTATTCAGAAAGCAAAACTCAAGTAACTATATTATGCAGAACCCAATGAGACACAAGCCAATTAACAAAAGACCATGGAGAAAAAGGGTGTCTCCCTCAGGTTGGAAATGGCAGTGTTGGTTATTTCTCTTAAATACATACAGTGGCTCTTCTGATATGTCAATCAAGACTGTTTTCTTTCATTATTATTATTTTGAATTGCATAATTTTCATAGCAAATATAGAGAATTTGAAGAAAATCTCTAGGTGAATTAAATACGCCCAGAAGTGATTTTTTTAGTGCCAGAGGCCAGAGAAGAGCTAAGGAGCAGAGGAAAGAGATCGAAATTACACATTGCTGCATGAGAGATTTAGCAGAATTTACTGGCAGAAGTATTAAGATTTACCAGCAGTTACATTTTGCATTTGGCCTTTCAAAATGCACTGAAATTGAAGCCAAAATGATGGGGCACAGCTTATATAACCATCTGACTCTGAAGCTGTTCAGAAATAACCCTTCCTGCAATACCTAGTCATAGAGATAACACAGATAATATTTGAGATTTGAACAGGGGAATTATTTCACAAATGGATTACATCTTTCTTTTTTCTTAAATTAACTACATGTCTATTATGCAAATACACTGTCAAGGTGTAGAAGGAGTGTCCTTGTGATCGGCAGGTACTCAATGGAAAACCCTGCCTTTCTCTCAAGGCAATATATGTCAATCCAATTCAATGATCAAAAAGATCTTTCTCTGAGTCCAAGGACCATGGGTCCATTCAAGCAGACATCCTGTAGGGAGGTTTCTTAGTTGGGAATCAGAAGATTTATGGCCAAAGGTCCTTTGATTCTACCTATTCAGGACTTATTACAAAGTAAAATTTCTGCTACCTTTCCTTTTTTTAATTTTTAAAATTTAATTCCTTTTTTTAAAAAAAGATACATAGATCACAAAAAATTGTTACTTTAAAAATATAACAGGGGGCAGGGCAAGATGGTGGCTGAGTTAGCACACCTGATAATCTCTCCTGCAAAGAAGCGGTTGGGCAGCATTGGAAATTCTTCGGGAACAGGCAGTTTCGGGATTTTGCAGGGCAGGAGGTGTCTGGACATCGATTTGGTGGGAAGGTAACAGAGAAAATTCGTGTATAAGATAAAATTGAGGCTCTATTACACAGAGGTGGGGGCTGCGAGAGGGACGCTCCCTCCTGGGGTGGGCGGAAGCATGGCACCAGCACTGCAGCAGTGATTCCTGGAGTCTCTGTGGTACTGGGGAATTCATAAGCCCTGAGCAGACTATTGGGGGGCTAATAGGGCAGGAGGCCTTCACAGACCAATTTGGGGAGCAGACGGGAGTTTTATTGCGAGGCGGGGAATTTTTGATTGTGGACACAAATAATAGCGCTTCTGGTTAGAGTCCCACCCCCAAGGCTGGCTGCTGATCTGCAGTGGCCTTACATTGCTTGCAATAAAGAGACGTCACCAGGAGGCTGTTTCAGGGACTGGCAGGGTGGGAGACGTCTGGAAGCCAATTAGGGGAATATTTTGTGAAGTGTGGGAATTTCGGATTCGGTCTCTGATATTGACATTTCTGGCTGGAGCTCCACCCCCTGGGTTTGGCTACTGATCTGCAGTGTCATTAAATTGGTTGCAGTGTAGAGGTGCCCCAGGTGGCCATTTCGGGGGCTTAAAGGGTGGGAGTTGTCCTGAAGTTGAATTGGTGATACAGCCACAGAAGAGACCCCAGTGAGAGGGTGAATTGCAGAGTTCTGACACATAGGTCAGAGTTTGGAGATGTGACATCCCCCATAGGGCTGGCACCCAGCTGCAGGGATCCCTGAAGGCAGTGTTGCACTGCGGTGCTCCTAGGCTCACGGTTAACCAGATTTGAGGTTGCCAGGTCTGAGTCCCCTAAACCCTGATGGCCCACACCCCAGAGACTCACACCTCTTGAGTCTGCAATATCACAGACTTTCCATTCCTGAATCCATCATGCCCTGAGGTCCATCTGAGGTCCTTGAATGTCCTAGCCCTCAACGTTTGTGTGTTTTCTTTTTGTTTTGTTTTGTTTTGTTTGATTTGTTTATTTTTATTTTATTTTTTATTTCTTAGTGTCCTAATTCCTAACATTGCACGATCTCCTAGTCTTTTCTCCCATCGTCTCCCCCAAAGTCTTTTTTTTTTTCAGTTATTTAGTGGGTTTTTTTGTTGTTGCTTTTGTGGTTGTTTTATATCTTTTTTTCTTTTCCTTAATTGTTCCACTCCATTGACTCACCCCGTTTTTCTTTCTTTCTTTCTTCTCTTTTTTTTTCTTTCTCTCTTCTCCCTCATTTTCTTATTTTATTTTATCTTAATTACACAATAGGTAATGCAGGGAACACCTCACATTTGCTGGGTTTCCTCATTCTCTGCTGCCTCATTTCTGTGTGAATTGATTTTGGCTACCTACACAATGTCCTTTCCCCCACATGTTGATATCCTCCATCATCTACAGTCTCTCCTATATTCCACCTCCCTTTCCTTAATCCCCAAATTGTCTAACTCTTAATTTCTAATACCTTTGTTTTGTTTTCTGTCTTTTATCCACTCTTGAAACTATTGCCTTTCTTTTCTCTTTCCCTCTCTCTTGAAAACACTAGCTTTTTAATTCATACCATATTCCTCCCATATTCAGTCGACTACCTCATTATAGATACTCTACCTACTGCTATAATTCTACACAACTTACATGAATCTGATATCCATCCTCCCAGATCTCATATTGTTGCTCTGTTAACATTTATTACCAATACTACTTTACACATTTTCCTTTCTTACACAATTGCCTTTCCCTGACCCTAATACTTTCCTTCAAAGTGAACTCAGCCAGCAATAATAAATTAGAATACAAAGAACAAAGTGACAAAGAGAAGATATAACATGTACACAAAGACAACAGCTAATTAATCCCCAAGACTAGACAAAGAAGCTAAGGAACTGATTAAACCCGTCAAGATAAAATGATGACCAGACTACAAGAAAAATCTACAAACCAAACCAGTAAACAGGAAAACATGGCTGAATCCAATGAACAAACTAAAATCCAGAAAGGGGAGCAGAACTTTGCATGAGTAATCAAAGATCTCAGAACATATATCACAGACAAATTTAATGAAGTAAAGGAAGAAGTTAACAATATGAAGACAACACTTGGAATGGAAATTGCAGACATACGTAAAAATATCAGATATGATGGGAATGAAAACTACAATTCAAGAAATCAAAAATACACTCACAGCAAATAACAGCAGATTAGAAGAGGCAGAGCAGAGAATTAATGATGTGGAAGACAGTACATCGGAAATCAAACAGATAGTAGAAGTAATCGATAAAAACAGAAAAATTCCACCTAGGACTTAGGGACCTGAATGACAATGCAAAACGAACAAACATACGTATTATAGGCATCCAAGAAGGAGAAGAGAAGGGAAAGGGGCAAGAAGGAGTGTTGCAAGAATTAATGGCTGAAAACTTTGCAAATCTACCGAAAGAAACAGATGTACATATCCAAGAAGCACAGAGGACCCCAAACATCATAAACCCCAACAAGCCCACCCCAAGACATATACTTGTCAAATTATCCAACGCTTAAGACAAAGAGAAAATTCTAAAAGGAGCAAGAGAAAAGAGAACCATCACATACAAGGGAAGCTCCATAAGATTAAGTGCTGATTTCTCATCTGAAACCATGGAGGCAAGAAAGCAGTGGTATGATATAGTCGAGGTACTAAAAGAAAAAAATTTCCAACCAAGAATACTCTATCCAGCTAAACTAGCATTCAAAAATGATGGAGAGTTCAAAACATTCACAGATGAACAGAAACTGAAAGAGTATGCTGACAAGAAACCTCCCTTTAAAGAAATTCTAAAGGGAGTTCTGCAGGAAGAAAGGAAAAAGCAGGACAGGCAGAGTTGGAGGAGAGTGTAAGAGTAACAAAAAAGACAAAAAGAGAAAAAGAAAAAACAAACAAAATATGACAAACACAAGTTCAATCAAAATATGGCTAACATAAATAATTCCTTGAAAGTAATAACACTGAATGCCAATCGATTAAACTCATCTATCAAAAGATTCAGACTGGGACATTGGATAAGGAAATATGACCCATCTCTATGTTGTCTACAAGAAACACATCTTAGACCCAGAGACTCATGAAGGCTGAAAGTGAATGGTTGGAAAGCAATCTTATAAGCAAACAATAACCATAAAAAGGCAGGAGTAGCTATATTAATATCAGACAAAATAGACTTTAAATGCAAAACAATTGTGAGAGACAAAGAAGGATACTACATCTTAGTGAAAGGGACAATCTCTCAAGAAGAATGAGCAATCATAAACATTTATGCTCCTAACAAGGTTGCCTCTAAATACGTGAGGTAAACGCTGGAAAAACGAAGTGAAAGAATAGATGCATCTACAATTATAGTGGGGAATTTTAATACAACACTATCAACTCTGGACATAATATCTCAAAAGAGAATCACTAAAGAAATAAAATATTTGAACAGTGTATTAGAGGAGCTGGATCTAATAGACATATACAGATCATTACACCCAAACACAGCAGGATATACATTTTTCTCAAGTGCACATGGATCATTCTCCAAGAAAGACCATATGCTAGGCCACAAAGAAAGGTTTAATGATTTCAGAAAGATTGAAATCATACAAAATAATATCTTTGACCACAGTGGAGTGAAGCTGGAAATCTGCAAGGGCCAGAGGCCCAGATTTCACATCAAGATTTGGAAATTAAACAGCACACTCTTAGAAAAACAGTGGGTCAAAGAGGAAATCTCAAAAGAAATCAATGACTACCCTGAAACAAATGATAATGATAACACAACATACCAAAATTTATGGGATGCAGCAAAAGCAGTACTGAGAGAGAAATTTATAGCCACAAATACATATATCAAAAAAGAAGAAAGAGCAAAAATTGAAGAACTAACTGCACATTTTGAGGAATTAGGAAAAAAACAACAAAGAAATCCAATAGGAAAAAGAAGGAAGGAAATAACAAAGATAAGAACAGAACTAAATAAAATAGAAAATAAGAAGTCACTTGAAAAGATAAACAAGACCAAGAGCTGGTTTTTTGAGAAGATCAATAAAATTGACAAACCTTTAGCGAGACTAACAAAGAAAAAAAGAGAGAAGATGCAAATACACAAAATAAGAAATGAGAGAGGAGATATCACCACTGACCCCACAGAAATAAAGACTATCATAAGAGGATACATTGAAAAACTATATTCCAACAAAAATGACAACTCAGAGGAAATGGACAAATTCCTAGGAACACATAAGCAGCCTATACTGATGAAAGAAGAAATTGATGAACTCAATAAACCAATCACAAGTAAAGAGATAGAATCCGTCATTAAAACCTCCCAAATTGAATTGGGAGACTGTTGTAGGGTGCAGTGAGGGAGGAGGACACGTCTGGAAGCTGATTGGAGGATATTTTGCGAAGTTTGGGATTTCGGATCTTAGAGTCTGTTTTCGGCGTTTCCAGCTGAAGCCCACCCCACCCGGCGGGGCTTGGGATCTGGGTCATTGAACTGGCCGTGGTGTAGAGGCGCCCTCAAGTGGCCGTTGCGTGGGAGCACAGGGAGCGAGCTGTCCAAAGGCTGATACCCTGAGGAGTTAGGTGAATTGCAGGGATCAGAAATTCAATATAAAATTTGTGGATCTGGCTTCCCCCACAGGGCTGGCACCCAGCTACGGGGATCCCTGAGGGCTGTGTTGCACTGCGGGGCTCCTAAGCTTTCTGTGGACCAGATTTGAGCTTGCCAGGTCTGGGTCCCCTGAACTCTGGCAGTCCACACCCCAGACTCACACCTCTTGAGTCTTCAGTGTCTCAGACTTTCCACCCCTGAATCCATTACGCTCTGGGGTCTACCTGGGGTCCTTGAGTGCCCTGGACCTAAACGTTTGCGTTTTATCTTTAATGGTTCATATTATTTGTTTTTATTTTCACTTTATCTTATTTTTTACTCTTTTTGACGCCCTGATTGCTAATATTGCATTATCCCCTAGTCTTTTCTCCTAGCGTCTCCCCCAAAGTCCTTTATTTTTTTTTATACAGATATTTAGGGGTTTTTTTGGTTGTTGTTTTAGATAGTGTTGCAATTGTGACACGTGTATACCTGTATCTCTCTCCCCCCATCTGTTCCCCACCACTTGCCTATCCTCTTTTTCTTTCTTCCTTTCTTCTTGTCTTTCTTTTTTTTCTTTATTATAATTAGTGGGTTTTTTTTTCCGGTTCTCTCTTTCCCTCTTGTCCCTCATTTTCCACTTATTTTATTTTAATTCAAGTACACAATACGTGCTACAGGGAACACCTCACATTTGCTGGGTTTTCCCATCCTCCACTGCCTCATTTCTGTGTGAACTGATTTAGGCTACCTACACTATCCCTCTTCCCCTGCATCTTGATAACCACTATCATCTACTGTCTCTCCTATATTCCACCCCCCACCTCCCATTCTTTGATCCACAAAGTGTCTAACTCTTAATTTCTAATACCTTTGTTCTGTTTTCTGTCTGTTATCCACTCTTGAAACTATTACCTTTCTTTTCTTTTTCCTTCTCTCATGAAAACAATAGCTTTGTAGTTCATACCATATTCCGCCTATATTCAGTCATCTACTTCATAAAAGATACTCTACCTAAAGCTATAACTCTATACCATCTACATGAATCTAACCTCCATCCTCCCAGATCTCATATTCTTGCTTTGTTAACATACATTACCAATACCACTTTACACTTTACCCTTGCTGACACAATTGCCTTTTCCCAACACTAATACTTTCTTCTAAAGTGAACTTAACCAACAACAAGTAACTTGAGTAAGAAGAAAAAAGTGACAAAGAGAAGATATAACACCTATGCAAAAATAACAACTAATTAACCTCCAAAAGCAGACAAAGAAGCTAAGGAACTGATTAAATTCGTCAAAATAAAGAGATGACCAGAAAGCAACAAAAATCTACAAACCAAACCAATAATCAGGAAAACATGACTGAATCCAATCAACAAACCAATAATCACGAAGGGGAGCAAAACTTGGCACAAGCAATGAAAGAACTCAGAACATTCATCACCGACAAATTTGATGCAGTAATGAAAGAGGTTAACAACATGAAGACATCCCTTGGAGGGGAAATTGCAGACATACGCAAAAACATAACAGATATGATGGGAATGAACACCACAGTTCAAAAAATCAAAAATACACTTGCAACAAATATCAGCAGACTAGAAGAGACAGAGCAGAGAATTAGTGATGTGGAAGACAGTACCTCAGAAATCAAACAGATAGTAGAAGGGGTCAATAAGAAGATAGAAAAAATCCAATTAGGATTTAGGGACCTGAATGACAATGCAAAACGCTCAAACATACGTATTATAGGCATTCCAGAAGGTGAAGAGAAGGGAAAGGGGTCAGAAGGAGTGTTGCAGGAAATAATGGCTGAAAACTTCCCAAATCTACTGAAAGAGACAGATGTACATATCCAAGAAGCACAGCGCACTCCACAAGTCATAAACCCCAACAGGCCCACCCCAAGACATATACTTATCAAATTATCCAAGGCTCAAGACAAAGAGAAAATCCTAACAGCAGCAAGAGAAAAGAAAACCATCACATACAAGGGAAGCTCAATTAGATTAAGTGCTGATTTCTCTTCTGAAACCATGGAGGCAAGAAGACAGTGGTATGATATAGTCAAGGTACTAAAGGAAAAAAACTTCCAACCAAGAATACTCTATCCAGCTAAACTAGCATTCAAACATGATGCAGAGTTCAAAATATTCACAGACAAACAGAAACTGAAAGAGTATACCAACAAGAAACCTCCCCTTCAAGAAATTCTAAAGGGAGTTCTGCAGGAAGAAAGGAAAAAACAGGAAACGCAAAGTTGGAGGAGAGTATAAGACCAACAACAACAACAAAAAAGACCAAAAAAAATACAAACAAAATATGACAAACACAAATCCAATCAAAATATGGCTAACACAAATAATTCCTTGATAGTAATAACACTGAATGTCAACGGATTAAACTCACCTATCAAAAGATTCAGACTGGGACATTGGATAAGGAAATATAACCCATCCATATGCTGTCTACAAGAGACACATCTTAGACCCAGAGACGCATGGAGATTGAAAGTGAATGGCTGGAAAACAATCATACAAGCTAACAATAACCAAAAAAAGGCAGGAGTAGCTATATTAATATCAGACAAAATAGACTTTAAATGTGAAACAATTGTGAGAGACAAAGAAGGATACTACATTTTAGTGAAAGGGAAAATCTGTCAAGAAGATTGAACAATCATAAATATCTATGCCCCTAACAAGGGTGCCTCTAAATACGTCAGGCAAATGCTGGAAAAAACTAAGTGAAAGAATAGATACATCTACAATTATAGTGGGGGATTTTAATACACCACTATCAACTCTGGACAGAACATCTCAAAAGAGAATCACCAAAGAAACAAAACATCTGAATAGTATATTAGAGGAGCTCGATCTCATAGACATATATAGATCGCTACACCCAAACACAGCAGGATATACATTTTTCTCAAGCGCACATGGATCATTCTCCAAGATAGATCATATGCTAGGCCACAAAGAAAGGCTGAACGAATTCAGAAAGATTGAAATCATACAAAACATTATCTCTGACCACAGTGGAGTCAAGCTGGAGATTTGCAAGGGACAGAAGCCCAGATTTCACACCAAGATTTGGAAATTAAACAGCACACTCTTAGAAAAACAGTGGGTCAAAGAGGAAATCTCAAAAGAAATCAATGACTACCTTGAAACAAATGATAATGATAACACAACATACCAAAATTTATGGGATGCAGCAAAAGCAGTACTGAGAGGGAAGTTTATAGCCATAAATTCATATATCAAAAAAGAAGAAAGAGCAAAAATTGAAGAACTAACTGCACATTTGAAGGAATTAGAAAAACAACAACAAAGTAACCCAACAGGAAGAAGAAGGAAGGAAATAACAAAGATAAGAGCAGAACTAAATGAAATAGAAAATAAGAAAGCACTTGAACAGATAAACAAGACCAAGAGCTGGTTTTTTGAGAAGATTAACAAAATTGACAAACCTTTAGCAACACTAACAAAGAAAAAAAGAGAGAAGATGCAAATACACAAAATAAGAAATGAGAAAGGCGATATCACCACTGACCCCACAGAAATAAAGACTATCATAAGAGGATATTTTGAAAAACTATATTCCAACACAAATGACAATCTAGAGGAAATGGACAAATTCCTAGAAACACATAAGCAGCCCACATTGACGAAAGAAGAAATTGATGATCTTAACAAACCAATCACAAGCAGAGAGATAGAATCAGTTATCAAAAATCTCCCAACTAAGAAGAGCCCAGGGTCAGATGGATTCACAGGTGAATTCTACAAAACATTCCGGAAAGAACTGACACCAATCCTGCTGAAACTATTCCAAAACATCGAAACGGAAAGAACATTACCCAACTCCTTCTATGATGCCAACATTACCCTAGTACCAAAGCCAAACAAAGACATCACAAGAAAGGAAAATTACAGACCAATTTCTCTGATGAACCTAGACGCAAAAATACTTAACAAAATACTTGCTAATCGTATTCAACAATACATTAAACGTATTATACACCACGACCAAGTGGGATTCATCCCAGGTATGCAAGGATGGTTCAACATAAGAAAATCAATCAACGTAATACACCATATAAACAGATTGAAGGAAAAAAATCACATGATTATATCTATTGATGCAGAAAAAGCATTTGACAAAATACAGCACCCTTTCTTGATAAAAACACTCCAAAAGATTGGAATACAAGGGAATTTTTTGAACATGATAAAGAGTATATATGAAAAACCTGAAGCCAATATTGTTTACAATGGAGAAATCCTAGACTCCTTCCCTCTAAACTCAGGAACAAGACAAGGATGCCCACTGTCTCCGCTCCTATTTAACATTGTCTTAGAAGTACTTGCACGAGCACTGAGGCAAGAACCAGAAATAAAAGGCATTCAAATTGGAAAGGAAGAAGTCAAAATTTCATTATTTGCAGATGACATGATCCTATACATAGAAAACCCTGAGAGATCTACAACGAAGATTCTAGAACACATAAATGAGGTTAGTAAAGTCGCAGGTTATAAGATCAATGCGCAAAAATCAGTAGCATTTCTGTACACCAATAATGAGCAAGATCAGGAGGAAATCAAGAAACAAATACCATTCACAATAGTAAATAAAAAAAATCAAATACTTAGGAATAAATTTAACTAAAGAGGTAAAGAATTTATACAACGAGAATTATACAAGATTGTTCAAGGAAATCAAAGAAGACCTAAATAAAGGGAAGACTATTCCTTGTTCATGGATAGGAAGACTGAACATTATTAAGATGTCTATCCTACCAAATTGATCTACACATTCAATGCAATCCCAATAAAAATCAACGCAGCCTTCTTTAAGGAACTAGAAAAACTAACTATGAAATTTATTTGGAAAGGAAAGAGACCCCGAATAGCCAAAGACATACTGAAAAAGAAAAACGAAATTGGAGGAATCACACTACCTGACTTCAAAACATACGATAAAGCTACGGTGGTGAAAACAGCATGGTATTGGCATAAGGAAAGACACATAGACCAATGGAATCGAATTGAAAGCTCTGATATAGAACCTCACATATATAGCCACATAATATTTGATAAAGCCACCAAACCCTCTCAATTGGGAGACAGTGGCCTATTCAACAAATGGTGTCTGGAGAACTGGATAGCCATATGTAGAAAAATGAAAGAGGATTACCATCTCACACCTTATACAAAGATCAACTCAAGATGGATCAAAGACCTAAATATAAGAGCCAAGACCATAAAAACCTCAGAAAGCAGTGTAGGGAAACATCTACAGGACCTTGTAATAGGAAATGGATTTATGAATATCTCACCAAAAGCACGAGCAGCAAAAGAACTAATAGATAAATGGGACTTCCTCAAAATTAAAGCCTTCTGCACCTCAAAGGAGTTTGTCAAGAAAGTAAAAAGGGAGCCCACACAGTGGGAGAAAATATTTGGCAATCATATATCTGATAAGAAACTTATAACTTGCATATATAAAGAACTCCTATATCTTGAAAATAAAAAGATAAACAACCCATTTAAAAAATGGGAAAAAGACTTAAACAGACACTTCTCTGAAGAAGAAATACAAATGGCAAGAAAGCACATGAAAAAATGTTCCAAATCTCTAGCTATCAGGGAAATGCAAATCAAAACTACAATGAGATACCATCTTACACCCATAAGATTGGCAGCTATGAAAAAAACAGAAGAATACAAGTGCTGGAGAGGATGTGAAGGAAGGGGAACACTCATCCACTGCTGGTGGGAATGCAGAAGGATCCAACCATTCTGGAGGACAGTATGGCGGTTTCTCAAAAAACTAGCCATAGATTTGCCATATGACCCAGCAATACCACTGCTGGGTATATACCCAGCAGAACTGAAAACAAGGACACAAACCGATATATGTACACCAATGTTCATAGCAGCATTGTTCACTATTGCCAAAAGTTGGAATCAACCCAAATGCCCATCAACAGATGAGTGGATCAATAAAATGTGGTATATACACACAATGGAATACTACTCGGCTGTAAGAACAAACACACTACAAACACATGTGATAACATGGATGAATCTTGAGAACCTTATGTTGAGTGAAGCAACCCAGACATTGAAGGACAAATACTACATGACCTCAATGATATGAAATAAACAAACTGCCCTAGATAGCAAGAGACTGAACGATAGGCTTACAGGAAATCGGAGGGTGGAGGAAGGATATGAGCCGATGTCTGCAGGGGTGGAACTTAAGAAGAGATGGTGGTAAGTATGAACACAAAGAAGAGATAAAATGGGGGCAAGGGGTTGCCTTTGGTTGGGGCTTTACGGGTTTGAGGGTGGCTGGGGAGGGACGGTTGGGTAATGTTGCCCAAAAGTGGGGGGAGGGAGGGGTAGCATACGAACACAGGAGAGGGTTAGGAGGTGGTGGAGAGTAAAATGCCGAGAAAATAATATCAAAATATAATAAAGAGGGTTACCTGTTTAGAATGCTCGGAGGGGAGGGTCTGATGCAGGACGGGCTCCTGGGGAATGTCTAAATGCTCATTCTGCCAGAGTGGGTGACACCATGGGGTAGAAACCCAAGTAGTGAGAGTGGGGGTGGACCCACATCCTGGGGAGGACTAATGCCACCAAATAGAGGGAACTCTATCCCTCGAGAGAAAGGGTGGCTCCCAGGGCATTGGGGCAGATGAGCAAGTTAGGCCCTAAACACTATTCCATTTATCTCTGGAAGTGGCTCCTCAGGAAACGGAGGTTGACTGTCACTGTGGGCACCAAGGTGGAAGGGAAAATGGACGTTAAATGTGTGGAACCAAAGTAAATGGGGGGCAAGGGAGGAGTTTCTTGAGAGTACACAAGGATGGATATAAAACATGTAATATTACACCATAACATATAGGAGACGACAGACTGATAATGTAAACCATAATGTAAAACATAGGAGAACTAAAAATGTAAAGAACTGTGTATCCTAAAGTATGCACCATAATGTAAGCACAGATATTACCATGTTAGAAAGCTAATATCTCAGACTCTGTACATCACCTTAAGTAAATATGATGTGAATAGGGTGTAAGAGTATCGCTGTGGAAGGAAAAAGGTGTTGTGGTGGATGTATGGGAGTGCTGTATATTATATATATGCATTGCTGTGGTCTAGGACTCCTACGAAGAAACGCTGAATAATTGGGGGGGGGGGGAAAGGATAGGATGTGGAATTTTTTCAAGTCAACATTCTTTATCTAAGTTCTTTATCTAACTTTATCCAAGTTCTTTATCTATCCTTTAAACCCATCGCTATATGCCATTCCCTAGTAAGGGACCATGACATTATATTGGGCTTCAAATTTCGGGGAGTTCTGGATCACAGAGTGTTTCAACAATGGCAATGGAGGGATACTGGTATGGGATACCAATGACAGGTGATATATGGCTGACAGGGAGCTGTACAGAACATATGTCCAGGGTGCATGGTAATGATTGGATATACTCATAGTGGCAACAATTAAAAACCCAGCAGGGGGGGTACTGGGTTCCTGGCCAGTGGTGCTCTGTCGTGGTCCCTAGGGGAGCAGCGATAGTCTCCCAGGTACAGCGGCGGGGACCGGGAGGGAGTGAGGGTTCAACAGTGAGCCCCTGATGCTAATGACTATGCTTGTGAGCTGATAAACCTAAAATAAGAACAAGGCCTAGAGCAACATTGTGCCTGGGAATTTCCTCCTGTCATCCTTCATGTTACTCAAATGTGGCCAGTCTCGAAGCCAAACTCAGCATGTAAATGCAATGCCTTCCCTCCAGCGTGGGACATGACACCCGGGGATGAGTCTCCCTGGCAACGAGGGACCACTATCAAATACCAACTGATGATGCAACTGGAAAAGGACCTTATATGGAAGGTTCAATGCGGATCAGCAGAATATCCATGTCTACATAAAATAACATGACTTTAAAATGCTGTTTGACCTAAAGTAAGGGGGAAATGGAAAGGAGAAATGAGTTTATATGGCTACGAGTTTCTAAAAAAGAGTCTGGAGGCTGGCAGAAGGATTGCCCTCATGCACAACTGAGCAGAGTCAGAGAGACAGATAAAGCAGATACAACCCCCAGATATTGGTTCCTATGAAGGCTAAAGAGACCCATGAGAGTTATGGTCATGGCCGATGGGGTTTACTACCAGGGCAGATGGCCCCTCTCTGGAAATGGTGTTTATGTGTGATGAATCTGGACTCAGATGGGATCTCCCTTCATAAGACTTTCATACTAATCTGCTGGAGGTGCAGTTAACGTTGGGGTTTAAGATATAGTTAGGGGATTTGAATCTCTGGACTGATAATGTGATAGCCAGGTCCTGAGCCTCAACAGACTCCACCACCTACAATCTGATTTATTGGACTTACCACACTCAGCTAAGATGGAGTTGAAGAAGGACAATCACCACACCATGGAGCCTAGAGTGATTACAACTGAAAATGGGAGGATGGCAGCCAGCATCCATGTGGAATCTGAGCCTCCTCTTGACATAGAGGTGCAATGGACACAACCAATCCAATGTCCACATAGAAGAGGTGGCATTGGATTGGGAAAAGTGGACATGGTGGACGATGGGTATGGGGAAGGGCAGGAAGAGATGAGAGGTGGGGGCGTATTTGGGACGTGGAGCTGCCCTGGATGGCGCCTCGGGGGTGATCACCGGACATCGTGGATCCTCACAGGGCCCACTGGATGGAATAGAGGAGAGTATGGGCCATGATGTGAACCATTGTCTATGAGGTGCAGAGGTGCCCAAAGATGTACTTACCAAATCCAATGGATGTGTCATGATGATGGGAACGAGTGTTGTTGGGGGGGGAGAGGGGGGGTAGGGGGGTGGGGTTGAATGGGACCTCACATATATATTTTTAATGTAATATTATTACAAAGTCAATAAAAAATTAAAAATTAAAAAAAAAAAAAAAGATTATCTCTGTGAAAGGGAAAAGGTTTTATAATGGATATATGGGTGTACTGTATATTGTATATACGAATTACTGTGATCTAAGGATCTTGTGAAGAGAAGCTCAATAATTAGGAAAAAAGAAAAGAAAAAGATAGGGTGTAGAATTTTTCCAAATCAATATGTATTCTATATCTAACCTTTAAACTCATCGCTATATTCCATTTTACTAGAAAGGGAACCTGACATTATATTGGGCTTCACTTTTCAGGAAGTTTTGGATCACAGAGTGGTTCAACAATGGCAGCAAAGGAATACTCATTTGGGATGTTATTGACAGGCGATATATGGTTGACACAGAGTTACACAGGGCATGTGTCCAGGGTGCATGGAAATGTTTGGATATACTCCTAGTGGAAACAATTAAAAACAACACCTGGGGGGGTACTGGGTTCCTAGCCAGGAGGGGCTCTGTCATGATCCCTAGGGGAGCAGCGGTAGTCCCCCAGGTGCAACGGTAAGTACCAGGAAGGAATGATGGTCCAACAGTGAGCCCCTGATACTAACGACTATGCTTGTGAGCCTATACACCTGAAATAAGAACAAGGCCTAGAGCAGCACTGTGCCTAAGAGTTCCCTCCTGACAGCCTCTGTGTTACTCAAATGTGGCCAGTCTTGAAGCCAAACTCAGCATGTAAATGCAACGCCTTCCCCCCAGAGTGGGACATGACACCCGGGGATGAGCCTCCCTGGCACCGAGGGATCACTACCAAGTACCAGTCAATGATGTAACTAGAAAATGACCTTGAATTAAAGGTTCAATGCAAACACCAGCAGAATATCCCTGTCTACATATAATAGCAGGAGTTAAAAATGCTGTTTGACCTAAAGTAAGGGGGAAATGGAAAGGACAGATGAGTTTATATGGCTATGAGTCTCTAAAAAAGAGTCTGGAGGTTGTCAGAAAGATTGCCCTTATACACACCTGAGCAAAATCTCAGAGACAGATAAAGTAGATACAACCCCAGGTATTGGTCCTTTTGAGGGTTAAAGAGACCCACAGGTTCTATGGTCATGGCAGATGCGGTTCACTGCCATGTCAGTTGACCCTTCTTTGGAGCTGGTGTTTCTGTGTGATGGAGCTGGACTCAGATGGGATCTCTTTTCACAAGCCTTTCATGCTACTTTACTGGAATTGTAGTTGGTGCTGGGGTTTAAGATATATCTAGGGAATTTGAAACTCTGGACTGACAATATGATAGCCAGGCCCTGAGCCTCAACAGACTTTAGCTCCTACACTCTTATTTATTGGACTTAACCCACTCAGCTAACATGGAGTTGAAGAATGTCTACCACCACACCATGGAGCCTAGAGTACCTACTACGGAAAGCAGGAGGATTGCATCCAGTATCCATGTGGAATCTAAGCCCCCTCTTGACATAGATGTTAAATGGACACAACCAAGCCAAGGGCCACAGGAAGGAGGAATACAGTAAGGATTAGAGTGGACTTAATGATATCCTATTAATGAACTATTGTGGTTAGTAATCAAGAAAATGTGGCATTGGTGTGGAAAAAGTGACCATGGTGGCTGCTGGGTGCGGGGAATGGGAGGAAGAGATGATATGTGGAGGCATTTTCGGGACTTGGTGTTGTCCTGGGTGGTGCTATAGGTACAATCACTGGACATTGTAGATCCTCCCATGGCCCACTGGATGGAACGTGGGAGAGTATGGGCTATGATGTGGAACATAGGACATGGGGTGCAGCGATGCCCGGAGATGTACTCACCAGACGCAATGGATGTGACATGATGATGGGGGAGAGTGTTATTGGGGGTGGGGGGAGTGGTTGGGTGGGGGCAGTGGGGCCAAATGGGGACCTCATACTTTTTGAATGTAAAATTTTTAAAAAATGAATTTAAAAAATGTTCATGGAGCATGATGTGTACAACCTACACTCAAGTATTCAGAAGATGGATGGATGGATGGATGGATGGAGAAAGAGAAAAGAAAGAAAGAAAGAAGGAAGGAAGGAAGGAAGGAAGGAAGGAAGGAAGGAAGGAAGGAAGGAAGGAAGGAAGGAAGGAAGGAAGGAAGGAAGGAAGGAAGGAAGGAAGGAAAGAGATACATCCAATATGACAAATGTTAAAATTTGTGGATCTGTGAATCTTAATATCTGGGTGAGCAGGGGTATTTTGGAGTTCCCTGTATGGAGTTTGAATTATTTTTGATATATAAGTTGGAAAGTATTTCAAAATAAATAGTTAAAAAAAATAATGAATTTTCTGTGGCTCAATCAGATGAGTTCCTGTCTACCATATGGAAGGCCGTCGGTTCACATCCTGGGGCCTCCTTGTGAAGGAAGTCTTGCTTAAATGCTGTGGAGTGCTGGCCGGCCCACAAGTGTCACAGAGTGCCACCCAGCCCACAGAGGCCATGGAGAGATGACGCAGCAAGGTGATGCAACAAAAAAGAAAGGGAGAAAAGCGAGAATACAGAAGAGCCCGCAGCAAATGGACTCAGAGAGCAGACAACAAGCAAGCCAGAAGGGGGGAGGGGAAATAAAATAAACAAATACAGACACAGAAGAATGTACTGTGAATGGACAGAAAGTAGACAGCACACAAAAAGCTGCAAAGGGGGAGGGATAAAAAAGTTTAAAAAAATAAAGGGCATTATAGGAAAATATGAAAAATATAATAATGTGTGAGGACATTTTTTCCATAAGTGTATTGTTGTTTACTTATTTGTCACTAGCCAACATGAAAGCTATTTGGTTTGAGTTAAAGGTTATATACTATTAGGCAAAGATTCTCAAATTGGTTTGCTTATGTTTAGGGTATCTACAAACACTTTCTTCTTTTATTCTGACATTGAGTATTCTTTTATTTTAATAAATCAATTTTTATTGTGTGCTTACATGTTACAAGGAACTGTAGTGCAAAACATGAGAGAAAAATAAGTACACATGGTTCCTGTTCTTAAGGAACTTAAGATGTCGAAAGGAGGTGAAATGCATACAGATATCCACAGATATATATTTCTTTTTTTTTTTAAAATATATTCAGGACTTTGAATAAGGCATTCTTTTTTTTTTTAAGATTTATTTATTTATTTTAATTGCCCCCCCCCGCCCGGTTGTCTGTTCTCTGCGTCTATTTGCTGCGTCTTGTTTCTTTGTCCGCTTCTGTTGTCGTCAGTGGCATGGGAAGTGTGGGCGGCGCCATTCCTCGGCAGGCTGCTCTTTCTTTCGCGCTGGGCGGCTCTCCTTATGGGTGCACTCCTTGCGCGTGGGGCTCCCCTACATGGGGGACACCCCTGCGTGGCAGGGCACTCCTCGCGCGCATCAGCACTGCACATGGGCCAGCTCCACACGGGTCAAGGAGGCCCAGTGTTTGAACCGCGGACCTTCCATGTGGTAGATGGACGCCCTAACCACTGGGCCAACTCCATTTCCCTAGATATATATTTCTTTTACTAAAATGCCCAATAGTGGAGAATGGGCAAGATGGCATTGGATTAGCTGCATGCACATCATCTCACTTACAAAATATGGCTGAGTGGGGGCAAAGTCCTGCCTGAGTGAGTTCTTTGGGAACCCACAAAGCAGGAGGCTTCAGAACATCAATCTAGAGAAAGCGTAACAAAGAGTCGTTGCTCAAGATAAAACCATGAGATTCTGGCACTTCAGACAGGAGCATGGGATGACTAAGCCTCTCCCTCAGGGCAGGTAGCTGCAGTAATCCCGGACTCTCATCAGTCACCCAGCTGGAGGAGACTAACACCAAGAGTGGAAGGATTCTGGTGAAAGGTGGAGATGGGACCCCTGAGTACAGGTTCAATTGTCTGGACTCCCTTTTTTTGAGCTTTGAAAAGCAAACCAATTGGCTGGAGGAGAAACCAGGAAGAGGGGAGAGGTAAATCTATTGAGTCAGGCTGATTTACCTAATCTCCCCAGGATAGGGAAAATTGGTCTGGGGAAAGGGGGAGTCAGGCAATTAACTAGTCCTGTGCAATTCACCTAAGGGAAGGGGACAGTACGAAGTGCTTAATAAGCTTCCAAGAGCATATTTAGTGTTCGCACCAAGGTGTGGATGCTATCTTTCAAAGAGACTGAGAGTCATTTTTTTCTGTGGTGAGTTAAGCCACCAGGGTCCCGTTTGAATTTCAAAGGGGGATTCTCACACAGGCTATTGCTTCCTGCTGCCCTGGGAGAGAAAGCACTTAGGAAAAAAAACTTTGGAAGGGGAGGACAGATTTCTAATCAGCAATTTATCCAATTGAAAGAGTCAATCCTGCCCCGGGAAAGGAACTTTTTCTGAAGAGCTTATCAGCCCAACAAGGGAGTTTAGTTCATTGGAGGAGATTCAGACTTGAATATACAAGGTATCTAGTTAAATTCCTGGCTCTTCTTAGAGTAGTGAACCACTGGGATATTAAACAACTTAGCTGATACTTTAGGACAAGGAAAACAGAGACTTTATCCTTGAATTAGCTAGCAATTGGGTCTCTTATTTTTCATTTAGATAAAAGATTTCTTTTGTTATATAATTTAACTTAGCTTGCTCACTAAAACTAACATCAAAATCCGCAGCAAGAAAGCTGCAGAGCAATTGATTAATAAACACTAGCAGCATGACAAGCTCCACAGGGGCTTAAGAGAGAATTCTGTTTTATCTGAGTGTTTGACTCCTTGCTAAATGGTTTGCCTGTTTTTTTTTTGTTTTTTGAACTTTCCTTTCTCTTCATCACTGCCCCCCTTTTTTTAATTGCATACTGACAGCTTGTTTCTCCTTTGCTGTTTCCTCTTCCTCAATTTCCTCTTTTTTTTGTGAACTAATTTGGCTACCAGTGCTATTCCTTTTCCTTCCTACATCTTTCTATCTTCTGCTTTCTGTTGTTGCTCTTGCATTCCACCTCTCTTTGTTTACCCACAATTTTTCTGGCTTTTTATTTCTAACAATTTTATTCTGTTTTCTATCCTTTATTACCCCTTTCTGTTTTTATCCTTTTTTTCTCTTTTCTTCTCCCTTCATCATGCTGGCCTTTAATTCATACTATATTCTTCTCTATATTGATTTTCCATTTCATTGTATGTACTCTACTTTTTTATCCCTATAATTCTAAACTGCTTACATGAATTTAATATTCATTCTCCCAGGTCTTATACAGTTCTGCTGCTTTACTATCAATATTACTATTATACATTTTCTTTTCTAATTTCTTTTCCTTTCCCTGCCTAATCTTATTTCTTCAAAGAAACTTAGACAACAAGGAATAGAATAAGAACAGTGCCAAAGAGAAAACTTAACACAAATAAACAGCAATTAAATAAAAACCAAGACTAAAAGGAGAAGCTAATCAACTGAACACCATTAAGATAAAATGATGACCAGACAGCAAAAGAAAATTACAAACCATACCAATAATCAGGAAGACATGGCCCAGTCCAAAGAGCAAACTGAAAACCAGAAAGAGGAGCAGAACATCAAACAACTAATCAAAGCTTTCTAAACAAATATCATGGATCAACTTAAAAAGTGTTATAAGAAATTAAGGATATTAAGAAAAGAATTGTAGAGTATACTGAAGGAATTGTAAACATAACAAAAAAGGTAATGGATATGATGGTGATGAATGGTACAATTCAAGAAATCAAAAATACACTCTCAGCATATAACAGCAGATTTGAAGAAGCAGAGGTAAGAATTAGTAATGTGGAAGATAGTACATCTGAAATCAAACAGATAGTAGAATTCATAGATAAAAAGATAGAAAAAATCCAGCAGAGACTTAAGGAATTGAATGACAAAACAAAATGCAGGAATATATGCATTATAGGCTTCCCAGAAGAGAAGGGAAAGGGGACAGAAGAGGTGTTGGAAGAAATAATGGCTGAAATTTTCAAAATCTTATTGAGGGGGATGGATGTACATGTCCAGGAAGTACAGCACAACCCAAACAGTATAAATTACAACAGGCCTACTCCAAGACATATGCTTGTCAAACTATTCAATGCTCAAGACAGAGAAAATACTGAAGGAAGCAAGAGAAAAAAGAACCATCATATACTAGGGAAGCTCAATAAGATTAAGTGCTGATTTCACAGCTGAAAACATGGAGGTAAGAAGGCAGTGGTATGACATATTCAAGGTACTAAAAGAAAAAAATTCCAGGCAAGAATACTCTATCCAGCAAAGCTTGCATTCAAAAATGATGGAGAGTTCAAAATATTCACAGATAAACAAGAAATAAGAGAATATGCCAATAAGAAATCTGTCCTTCAAGAAATATTAAAGGGAGTTTTGCAGGTTGAAAGAAAAAAAAATCAGGAGAGATGGAGTTGGAGAAGAGTGTGAGAACAACTAAAATGACAAAAAAAAGAACATTCCAGAAAGAACTAAAAACAATCTTGCTTAAACTCTTCCAAAAAATCAATATAGAAGGAACGTTGTCTAACTCATTCTATGATGCCAACATTACCCTAGTACCAAAGCCAAACAAAGACAGCAGGAGAAAGGAAAATTACAGACCAATCTCTCTAATAAATATAGATGCTAAAATCCTTAAACAAAATACTTGTTAATCATATTCAACAACACATCAAATGAATTCTATGCCATGACCAATTGGGTTTCATCCCTGGTAGGCAAGGATGGTTCAACATAAGAAAAACAATGTAATACACCACATAAACAGATCAAAAGAAAAAAATCACAGGAATATATCTATAGATGCAGAAAAAGCATTTGAAAAAATACAGCACTCTTTCCTCACACAAAAAAAAATGCAAAAATAAGAATAGAAGTTAACGTTTTGAATATGATAAGAGATACATGTGAAAAACCACAGCTAACATCATATACAATGGTGAAATCCTAAAATCATTCTTTCTAACATCAGGAGCAAGACAAAGATGTCCACTATCACTCTCCTCCTATTTAACATTGTTTAGAAGTACTTGCAGGAGCACTGAGGCAGAAGAAGATATAAAAGACATCCAAATTGGACATGAAGATGGCAAAATTTCACTATTTGCAGATCACATGATCTTATACGTAGAAAGCCCTGAAAAATCTACAACAAAACATCCAGAACTTATAAATAAGTTCAGTAAAGTTGCAGTTTATAAAATCAATGCACAAAAAAGGTAGCATTTATTTACACCAATAATGAGCAATCTGCAGAGGAAATTAAGAAAAAAAATACCATTTACAAAAAAAAAAATACCTAGGAATAAATTTAAATGAAGATGTAAAGGACCTATACACAGAAAACTATACAACACTGCTAAAAGGAATCAAAGAAAACTTAAATAATGGAAAAATAACCCCTGTTGATGGAAAGGAAGATGAAATATCATTAAGATGACTATCCTATACAAACTGGCCTACATATATAATGTAATCCAAATAAAAATCAACACAGCATTTTTAAATGAGTTATAAAAACTATAAAGTTTACCAGGAAGGGAAAGAGAAACCAAATAGCCAAATACATATTGGGAAAAAATATATGAAATTGGAGAAATCACAATACCTGACTTTAAAAGGTACTACAAAGCTAAAATGGTCAATATGGCATGATATTGACACAAGGGAAGACATATTGGCCACTGGAACCAAACTGAGAGTTCTGATATAGATCCTCACATATACAGTCATCTGATATGCAAAAAGGCAATCAAGCCCACTCAAGTGACAGAGAATGGACTCTTAAGCAAATAGTGCTTGAAGAAATGGATATCCATGTGCAAAAGAATGAGAGAGGAATACCATATCAAACCTTATACAAAAATGAACTCAAGATGGATCAAAGATCTAAATATAAGAGCCAAGACCATAAAGACTTTCAAAGACAATGTATGGAAGCATTGACTAGATCTTGTAATAAAAATGGCTTCATGAATTTCACACCTAAATCATGAGCAGTGAAAGAAAAAATAGAAAAGTGTGACCACCTCAAAATTAAAGCCTTTTGCACCTCAAAAGAGCTTTTCAAGAAAATGAAAAGACAGCCTACCCAATGGGAGAAAACATTTGGTAATCATATATCTGATAGGAGCTTAATATCCAGCCTGTATAAAGAAATCCCATATCTTGAAAATAAAAATACAACACATTTAAAAGAATGGGCAAGAGATTTGAACATATGCTTCTCCAAAGAAGAAATACAGATGACTAAAAAGTGCATGAAAAGATGATCAACATCACTAGTTATTAGGAAAATGCAAATCAAAACTAAAATGAGATACCATCTTACACCCATTAGACTGGAGGCTATTAAATAAACAGAAAACTACAAGTGTTGGAGAGAATGTGAAGGAATGGGAACCTTCATCAACTGCTGGTGGGAATGTAGAAGGATTCAGCTATTGTGAAAGACTGTTTAGTGGTTCCTCAAAAAACTAACTATAGATTTACTATATGACCCAGCAATTCCACAGCTGGGTATATACCGAGAAGAACTGAAAACGAGGACACAAACCAACATATGCACACCAATGTTCACACCAGCATTGTTCACTATTTCCAAAAGCTGTAATCAACCCAAATCCCATCAATAGGTGAATGGATGAACAAAATATGGTATATACTTACAATGGAATAATACTCACCTTTAAGAAGGAATGCAGTACTAATACATGGGATAACATGGATGAATCTTGAGAACCTTATGTTGAGTGAAGCAAGCCAGGCACTGAAGGGCAAAAGCTACATGACCTCTCTGATATGAATTAAGCAAAACAAGCTGTCTCAGAAAGGTAGAGACTGAAAGATAGGTTTACAGGAAATAGAGGCTGGGAGAAGAAGGTTGTGAGCCAATGCCCACACGGATGAAATCTATGATAAAGTGGAGGTAAGTAGTTGTGTGTGCAGTGAAGGGGTAAGATGGGGATATAGGGATACTATTGGTTTGGACTTTGAAGGCTTAAGGGGGGTTAGAGTTGGGAGGATGGGTCAGAAGGTCTGTGGAATTGGGGGGAGGGTTTGCAGGAGCAGGAGAACATGGTAGATTGTCAGGTATGTGGTTGAAACTACAATGCTGTGAAAACCCTTTAGAAAATATATTAAGGAAGGGTTACTTGTTCAACGTGTTTGATATGGGGCATCTGGCACAGGGTGCACCTGGGGCAGGCTTCTAGGGATTATGTGAGTGCTCAGCTTGTCATAGTGTGTTATATCAGTGGGTGGAGAGCCATACAATGAACGGGAAGGTGTTGTACCCCTAACCTGGAGAGGCCTAATATTCTCAAACAGAGGGGACGTTGTCTTTTGAAAGCATGGGTGGCTCCCAAGGGGGGAGGACAGACTAGTGTGTCTAGCCCAAAGCATTGTTGCAAATATCTATGAATCTTGTCCTTCAAGCAGTGAAGCTTGGGTGTCACTGTGGGCCCTGAGGGGAGGGGAAGAGAGGAATAGAGTATATGGAATAGGGTGTAACTGGGAGGCAATGGAAGTGTTCTTCATGATCGTGCAGTGATGTATACATGCCTGGTTAAATTTCACCAAAAATTTATAAAAGTGTATAGTCCAAAATGTAAACCATAATGTAACCATGTTTAGTAGTTTTATTTAAATATTTGTACATCAGCTGTAGCAAATGTAACATTCACAGGTAAAAAGACCATTGTTGGGGCAGGGGGAAAAGGGGAAGGATATTGGGTATATGGGAGTCCCATACATTCTATATGTGACTTCAGTGTGACCTAAAACTTTTTCGAAAACATAATTTTAAAAAGTGATGTAAGACACTGAGGAAGAAGTGGAAGAGACTGCCCTGTCACTGCACATACAGGACAATACCTATTAAAGTGATGTAAGGAAAAATAGTAAAAAAAATTTTATGATATTTTTCATTATTTAATACCCCAATTTAATTTTTACTTTATTTTAGCTTTTCTAAATTATTATATATTTTATTTATAATCTTTAAATCTATCATTACTATTTCATATTCCTATTAATTGAATTTGGCAATATATTAGGCTTCATTTTTTAAGAAGTTTTGAATCACAGAGATCAACTATGGCAAGGGAGGAGCATTGGTATGGAGTGTCATTGTTGGGGGATGCATGGGTGGGAGGGAGTTCTTCATGACATGAATATAGGGTATATAGATATGTTTGGATGTTTGTTGGGTATTGATATAATGGATAGAATTTTACCCAACTGAGGGAGTGCTGAGTACCCATCCTGGGGAGCTCTGTTGCACTCCCCAATGGAACAGTAGCAATTCCTCAAGTGCAAGGGCAAAGACCAGTGAAGAAGGATGGTCCAATGATGGGCCCTTGATACTGATGACCATGCTTATGAGCCTGTGTGCTTGAAGTTTAAACTTGGCCTAGAGCTGCAGGGTGCCTAAGAGTTACCTGAGAGCCTCCATGTAGTTCAAATGTGGCCACTCTCTAAGCCAAACTCAGCATGTAAATGCATAACCTTCCCCCCAGAATGGAACATGATTCCCGGGGATGAGTCTGTCTGGTGCTGAGGGGTTACTACCAAGCACCAGCTAGTGATGCAACTAGAAAAAGACCTTGAATAAAAGTTTGGAAATGGTAAAGGCAAATTAGTTTATATGGCTAAGAGACTTCAAAATGAGTCTGGAGGTCATCAGAGGGATCACGTTTATGCATGTCTCAGCAGAATCACAAAGACAGCCAAAGCAGATACAACCCCAGGTAGTAGTGCTCCTGAGGGCTATTGAGACACTCAGGTCCTACAGTCGTGGCAGATTGTTCTTGAGTTCAGTGCTTTGCCAATGGGTCTTACTTTGGAATTCGTGCTCCTGAGTATGATGGAATTGTACTCAGGTTGACTTATCTATACCTGCCACTTCTGTCACTTTTAGTGAACCTGTGGTTCATGCTGGGGTTGGTGTATGCCCAGGAGACATGAATCTCTGGACTGTCCATGTGCCAGCTGGGCCCTGAGCCTCAACAAAGTTACAGCTCCTACTCTCCAGTTAATTGGACTTACCCAGGTCAGCTAACAAGGAGGTGATGATGGTCAATCATTACACCAAGTAACTGAGAGGGTCTACAACTGCAAGCTGGAGAATCCCATCCATCAGCCATGTGGGATATAAGCCCCCTCTCAATTTAGAGGTGGAGTGGACATTGCCATCTCAGGGTCCTCAAGGTGGAAGAATAAAATATGGATTAGAGTGAAAATAAATCAATAGCATGTGAAACTCTATTAAGGATACATGAGCACCTGGATCCTATTGTCATCCAGTTGTACAAATCTCAAATACCCAGTCTGTTCAGTAAACTGAAATCTTAAAGATGAAAATGATACAACTTTCCTGTACCATTTCTATACCCAACTGCTACCTAGTATGAGTGTGCTATCATGTACCCTACTCCAAATAAAACAGTTAATGAGTGAATATTTGATGAAGGTGTGTCACTCTGATCAAGTGCAATCTTCATGAGAGCAAAAATCATATTGATATTCCTAGCACCCAGCAAAATGCTTTTCACATAACAGGTAATCAATAAGTAATAGTGACATGATGAATGAATAAATTAAATAATGATGTGGAGTTAGATTACCAACTCTAATAAATGAATCTTTCTCTCTAACATCACATTTTATAATAGGTACCACAAGGCAAAATTACTTTTCATTCCAGTTAGCTGTAATCAGCTAGGTGCAGCTAATTTGCCATATTTGGTAGTTATTGCTACCCTGTCTTTGAGCAACAGGAATAACTGAAGAATCTATACAATTCCCTTTTAACTCCATGATTCCTTGATCCAATGGCTTATTGAAAAAGTATTAAATATAAATTATTCCTCTTGTGACATTTTCTAATCACTAGTCTCCACTCCCCAAACCTGGACCTTGGCATTAAGAATCAAGGCATTTTTACATTACAAAAGGTAAATGAAGTTGAAAGGTCATATACTATTCACCCCAAAAAGTGGTATCCATTGCCAAGACTGTAGCTGTCAAGCAGACATGACAAATTTCCAAATTATTGCAGCAGTTTATGAGAAGAGGGGACATTTCCAGAGGAACCAGAATAGTTCAACTTGACACTAGAAGGGAAGAATCCTAAGGGACATGGTGTTTCATTGACCTGCAGATTATGTTTCAAGCTTGTATTCCTACCATGGAGTTCATCAATTACTAGTGTTAAAATTGTGAAGTGATCTCTCTAGATGAGGAGAAAAGGCTTAAGACATACCTTATCATGCTGTAAATAATTAGGGTGTATAAAATTTCACAGAGAACATGGAGGGCAAAATAGAAGTGTCAGAAAACAAAATGTTATCTTCACAACCATGAAAGTTATAGGGTTAATGTTATGAAAATCTGGAAGAACGTGTTTGAAAGTAAGTTTTCAAATCTGATTAAGAAAGCTTCAAAGAGAGAAAATGCTCTTATAATATTGAATAGCTGTATTCAAAGAATGATAGTACATAGTGCAAAACAGCACATAGTGCAAGAGTACACATGGAAAAGTATGTCTTTTATTCTCATGAGAAAGTAATAGGAAATATATGTGGGAATTATAGATTTAGCCTCAGGTATCTTACCTATTTATAGGTAATAAATGAAAGTAGCTTTAACTTTTCATGCAAAGAAGTTGAATACAATTTGATTAGGTATCAGTGAAGCTTGATGGATGGTACTCCATGAAAAATTGAAATTAAAGGTAATAAGCTGTTGAAAAATAGGTATAATAGGAGAAAAAGCATGAGATGTTACAAATATACACAGTGTAAGGAAAACCATGAATCTAAAGGCATAAAAACAGTGAGGAGAAATACTAAAATAAAATAATTGTGGAACTCATCTACAACCTGTTTGGTCAGATGGAATACATGGATGATACTCTCTAATACCTATCACAAAGTGGCACAAGGCAAAAATATCTTAATAGGGGCAAGAAATATGTCTAAAATCTTAGTGTTCTAAAAGCGGAGCATGTAATGAATTCTTTACTTGCCTGAAAATTTTACCTCAGAGGCATGTGAAAGCGTTTATTAAGGAAAGTGTTTCTGTGGAATTAGTACTGTCAAGAATATGCATTGCACATAAAGTATTTTTATTTTAGCAAAACATATAGCAAAAATAATCAATTATTATTTTGTGGATTTGATGCTAAAATATGGTTGTGGATCATACTATGAAAGTGGATTCTGAAAACATTGAACATGATAGTAAACAGAAGAGAGTTCCAGGAGTATTTTTTGAGCTTTCTCCATCTTCATGTTTCATTGAGACTATCTCAAACTCCACTGAAGATGTATGCATGTCCAAAGAGACAAATAAGCCATCCTACCATATATTCTAAGTATTGGTCATGCAGCAGAAAGACCATTTATCTTGCTCAAAAATTACCACCCCATTTAGTGTCTCTATGCTATTCATTAAATAAAGCAGGGTTCAATGAAAGAACTTTAAAAACCTGGTTATAATCTTCTCATGTATTAGTTAATATGAACAGTAAGCAAAGGAAACAAATAATAGTATGAATTTAAAGTGAAGGAAAAGGAGGAGGAGCAAGATGATATCTGAGTGAGTGCAACCTCATCATCTCTCTTGCAAAACACCGGCTGATGGGGGCAGAATCCTGCCCAACTGAGCAGTTTTCAGAACATACAAAGCAGGAGGTACCTGGATATTGATCTGGAGAGAGTGCTATAAAAGGAGTGCACGCTCAAGGTAAAACCATGGGTTTCTGAGACTGGAGCCTGAAGCTGTGGGAAGACTAAATTTTTCCCCAAGGGCTGATAGCCACAACATTCCCTAAACATCTCCAGTCGCATGGAGGCATTCTCGAACCCTGTGTTCCCCAAACACATGATATCCAAACTCATTTTCCCTGAACCTCAAGTACCCCAAACCATGAATTACTTATAATCCATGTTCCCCAAATCTGTGTACTCTGAGCCCACATTCTCCCAAGACCATGTTCCCCAAACTTAGCACTCCCTGAGCTCATGCATTCCCCTAGCCCTCCAGTCTCAGACAAACTTTGAGAGTGGGAAGGTTCTGGTGAGGGATGCAGAGGGGCCTGAGGAATGCAAGTTCAATTGTCTGGTCCACCCTTTTTTTCAAGCTTGTAGGAGCATGCCAACAGGCTTGGGTAGAGCTTAGGAAGAGAGGAGAGGTGAATATACTGAGAGAGCCCAATTTACTTAAAAGCCCTGGAATAGAGAACCTTGGTATGGGAGAAGGTGGAGTCAGACAAATGGCTAGTCCTCTATAGCACACCTAAGGGTGGGGGACAGTAAGACATACTTCGTAGACTTCCTATAGCATATTTAGGGTTCCTGGCATGTGTGGGTGCTCTCTCTCAGAGACTAAGAGTCATTATTTTCTGTGGTGATTTGGTTCACCAGGGTTCCATTGAATCTCCAAAGAAAGACCTCACACAGCCTTACTGCTGTCCTGGGAGAGAGCGAAGTGAGGAATGGAGATATGGGGAAGGAAAGAGTCCTAAACATTTTATTCAATAGCAAAAAGGATTCCTTGCTTGAGGCCTTATCTAGTCTATTTGTTGGTTTGTTTTTTTGCCTTTCTTTCCTCTCTATATCACTAAGCCCCCCCCCCTTTTTTTTTTGCTTGCTTTTCTTTTCTTCTTTTATCTTATCCACCTCCCCCTTTTTCTTCTTCTTTTTTTCTTTTGTTCTCTCAGGTCCCAAAAGGCACTGTTTCTTATTTACTGTGATTCCACATCTTCAATTTCATCTTTTGTGTGTACAAATTTTGGCTACCAATGCTATCCACTTTCCTTTACATCTTTCTATCTTCCAACATCTATTGTTTCTCCTACATTCCACCTCTCTTTGTTTAGTTCCCAATTTTTCTGAGTTTTTATTTCTAACATCTCAATACTGTTTTCCATCTTTTATTCACTCTTTATGTTTTTATCTTTTCTTTTCACTTTACCTCTCTCCTGACCACACTGGCCTTTTAATTCATACTATATTCTTCCCCATATTCAGTATACCATCTCACTGTAGATACTACACATTTTTACTGTTATAACTCAACACAGCTTACAAGAGTTTAATATCCATTCTCTTAGATCTCACATGGTTTTCTGATAACATTTACTATAAATGTTACTGTTACACTTTTTCCTTTCTTGCCCTTTTTGCTTTCTCTGGCCATAATATTTTACTTCAAGGGAACTTAGACAACAACAAGGAAACAGAAGAAGAAGAACAAAGTGTCAAAGAGAAGACTTACCAGGCACACAAAAACAACACCGAAAAAAAACCCCAAGACTAGACAGAGAAGCCAGTCAACAGAATAAAACCAACAACATAAAATGACAAGACAGAAACAAAAAATTACAAACCATATCAATAATCAGGAAAACATGGTCCAATCCAATGAAAAACTTCAAACCCAGGAAAAGGAGCAGAACATCAAACAACTCATCAAAGCTCTCAGAACATAAACGTTGGACCAATTTAATGAAGTGAAAGAAGAGATTAAGGATATTAAGAAAAAACCTAAAGAGCATACACAAGAAATTGTAAACCTACAAAAAAAAAACAGATATGAAGGTGATGACTAGCACAATTAAAGAAGTCAAAAATACACTCTAAGCAAACAACAGCAGATTTGAAGAGGCAGAGGAAATAATTAATGATGTGAAAGACAGTATATCTGAAATCAAAAAGGTAGTAGAATTAATTGATAAAAAGATAGAGAAAATCCAGCAGGGACTTAGAGACCTGAATGACAACTCAAAAAGCACAAACTTATGCATTATAGGCATCCCAGAAGGAGAAGAGAAGGGAAAGGGGACAGAAAGGGTGTTGGAGGAAATAATGGCTGACAACTTCCCAAACCAATTGAGAGAGATGGATATACATGTCCAGGAAGCACAAGACACCTCAAACACCATAAATCCAAACAAGCTTACCCAAAGACATATACTTGTCAAATTAACCAATGCTCAAGACAAAGAGAAAATATGAAAAGCATCATGAGAAAAGACAACCATCACATACAAGGGAGGCTCCATAAGATTAAGTGCTGATTTCTCATCTGGAGGCAAGAAGGCATGGTATGAAATAGTCGAGGTACTAAAAGAAAAAAATCCAGGCAAGAATACTCTATCCAGCAAAGTTGGGATTCAAAAATGATGGAGAGTTCAAAATATCCACAGATAAACAGAAACTAAAAGAATGTGAAAAAAAACCTGTCAATCAAGAAATACTAAAATGAATTCTGCAGGAAGAAAGAGAAAAAACAGGAGAAGCAGAGTTGGAGGAGAGTGTAAGAACAACTAAAAAGACAAAAAAGAGGGTAAAACAACAACAATAGATGACAAACACCAATCCATATAAAATATGGCTAATGTAAGTAAATCCTTGGGTGTAATAACCCTGAATGACAATGGATTAAACTCATCTGTCAAGAAACACAGATTGGAAAAATGGATAAGGAAATATGACCCATTTATATACTGTCTACAAGAAACACATATTAGCCCCATGGATTCAAGGAGGTTGAAAGTAAACAGCTGGGAGAGGTGGGGTAAGTTGTCGTCTGAGTGAGTGCACCTTATAATCTTTCCTGCAAAAAAGCGGCTGAGTAGGGTTGGAATCCTGCTGGACCAGGCAGTTTCAGGTGTTTGCAGGGCAGGAGGTGTCTGGACATTGATTTAGTGGGATGGTGACAGAAGATTCTTGTAAAAGGTAGAATTTTGGGTCTCTTTCAAGGAGATAGGGGCTGCGCATGGGACATTTCCCCCTAGGACTGGTGGCCCAGTGGCGGTGATTCCTGGAGGCTTTGCTGTGCTGGGGAGTTCCCAAGCCCTGAGTGGGCTGTTTCAGGGGCTTGGAGGGCAGGAGGTGTTTGGAAGTCGATTTGGTGAGACAGTGAAGGAGGAGACTCTTGCGAGACGTGGAATTTTGGGTTTCTGACATGGAGGTCAGAGCTTCTGGCTGGAACCTCTCCCCCTAGGGCTGGTGGCCCATCTGTGGCAGTCCCTGAATTGTTTGTAGTGCAGCAGCACCCCCAGCAGGCTGTTTTGGAGACTTGCAGGGTGGGAGGTGTCCTGAAGTCGATCTGGTGAGACAGTGATAGAAGAGACTCTTGTGAGAGGTGGAATTTTGGGTTTCTGAAACAGAGGTCAGAGTTTGTGGGCGTGACCCCTCCCCCTAGGGCTGGCGCCAGCTTCAGGGATCCCTGAAGTCTGTGCTGTGCTGCAGTGCTCCCAGGCTCCCTGTTAACCAGATGCATGATTCCCAGGTCTGTGTTCCCTAAACCCTGGTGGCCCAAACTCCAGAGACTCACACCTCTTGAGTATGCAATATCACAAACTTCCCATCCCTGAATCTACCACGCCCTGAGGTCCATCTGATGTCCTTGATTGTCCTAGTCCTTGGCGTTTGTGTTTTTTTTTTTCTTTTTTCTTTTTACTTTTTTTAAATTGTCTTGGTTGTTAATATTGCATTATCTCCTGGTCTTTTCTCCCATTGTATCCCCCAAGGTCCTTTTTCATTTATTTAGGTTATTTTTTCTTCTTTCCTTTTTCTTGCTTGTTTCCCTCCATTTTCTTTGCCCACACACTTTATTTCTTCTCTTTTTTTTCTCTCTCGTTTTCTTCTTATTTTATTTTATACAATAGGTGCTGTGGGGAGTGCCTCATATTTGCTGTATTTCCTCATCCTCCATTTCCTTGTTTCTGTGTGAATTGATTTTGGCCACCTACACTATCTCCTTTCCCCCACATCATGCTATCCTCCATCATCTACTGTCTCTCTTATATTCCACCTCCCTTTCTTTGGTCTCCAAATTGTCTAACTTTTAATTTCTAATACCTTTGATCTGTTTTCTGTCTTTTATCCACTTTTGATACTATTGTCTTTTTTTCTCCTTCCCTCTCTCATGAAAACACTGGCTTTTCAATTCATACTATATTCCTGCCCATATTCAGATGACTATCTCCTTATAGGTACTCTACTTACTGCTATAACACTACACAAATTACATGAGTCAAATATCCATTCTCCCAGATCTCACATTGTTGCTCTGTTAACATTTATTACCAATATTACTTTACGCATTTTCTTTTCCTACACAATTTCCTTTCCCTGGCCCTAATATTTTCCTTTAAAGTGAACTTAGCAGGCAACAAGAAATTAGAATAAGAAGAACAAAGTGACAAAGAGAAGATATAACACTTATGAAAGAACAACAACTAATTAATCCCTAAGACTAGACAAAGAGGCTAAGGAACTGATTAAACCTGTCAAGATAAAATGATGACCAGAGAGCAACAAAAAAACTACGAACCAAATCAATAATTAGGAAAACATGACTGAATCCAAAGAACAAACTAAAAACGAGGAAGGGGGGCAGAACATCCATTAAGTTGGTCTCTAGTATATGTAAATTAAAAAATCAAATATTTAGGAATAAATTTAACTAAAGATGTAAAAAAATTTATACACCGAGTACTACACAAGACTGTTCAAGGAAATCAAAGAAGACCTAAATAAATGGAAGAATATTCCCTGTTCATGGATAGGAAGACTAAATATTATTAAGATGTCTATCCTGCCAAAACTGATCTACACATTCAATGCAATCCCAATAAAAATCAACACAGCCTTCTTTAAGGAACTAGAAAAACTAACTATGAAATTTATTTGGAAAGGAAAGAGACCCCGAATAGCCAAAGACGTATTGAAAAAGAAAAATGAAATTGGAGGAATCAAACTAACTGACTTCAAAATATACTACAAATCTGCAGTAGTAAAAACAGCATAGTATTGGCATAAGGAGAGACACACAGACCAATGAAAGTTCTGATATAGAACCTCATATATACAGCTATATAATATTTGATAAAACCACCAAACCCTCTCGACTGGGAGAGAATAGCCTATTCAACATATGTAGAAGAATGAAAGAGGATTACCATCTCACACCTTATACAAAGATCAACTCAAGATGGATCAAAGACCTAAATATAAGAGCCAAGACCATAAAGACCTTGGAAAGCAGTGTAGGGAAACATCTACAAGACCTTGTAATAGGAAATGGTTTCATGAACATCACACCAAAAGCACGAGCAGCAAAAGAACAAATAGATAAATGGGACTTCCTCAAAATTAAAGCCTTCTGCACCTCAAAGGAGTTTGTCAAGAAAGTAAAAAGGGAGCCTACACAATGGGAGAAAATATTTGGAAACCATATATCCGATAAGAGATTTATAACTTGCATATATAAAAAACTCCTATATCTTGAAAATAAAAAGATAAACAGCCCATTTAAAAAATGGGAAAAATATTTAAACAGACACTTCTCCAAAGATGAAATACAAATGGCTAAAACGCACATGAAAAAAATACTCCAAATATTTAGCTATCAGGGAAATGCAAATCAAAACTACAATGAGACACCATCTTACTTCCATAAGATTGGCAGCTATGAAAAAAACAGAAGAATACAAATGCTGGAGAGGATGTGGAGCAATGAGAACACTCATCCACTGCTGGTGGGAATGTAGAAGGATCCAACCATTCTGCTGGACAGTTTGGCGGTTTCTCAAAAAACTAACCATAGATTTACCATATGACCTAACAATTCCACTGCTGGGTATATACCCAGCAGAACTGAAAACAAGGACACAAACCAATATATGCACACCAATGTTCATAGCAGCATTGTTCAGTATTGCCAAAAGTTGGAATCAACCCAAATGCCCATCAACAGATGAATGCATCAATAAAATGTGGTATATACATACAATGGAATACTACTCAGCTTATGTTGAGTGAAGCAACCCAGGCATTGAAGGACAAATATTACATGACCTCAATGATATGAATTAAGTAAACCAAGATGCCTCAGAGAGCTAGTGACTGGAAGATAGGCTTACAGGAAATTGGGGGGCAGAGTAAGGATGTAAGCTGACATCCACATGGGTGAAATCTATGCTAAGCTGGAGGCAAGTATATGTACAAGGAAGGGATAAAATAGGGGCATAGAGTTATCTTTGCATGGGGATTTGCGGGCTTGAGGGGGGCTAGAGATGGGTGGATGGGTAATATTGCCCAAGTAATTGGGGGGGGAGAGTGGGGCAACATACAAACATAAGAGATTGTCAGGTGTTGGTTGAGAATATAATGCTGAGAAACACTTTTCAAAATATAATTAGAAAAGTTACCTGTTTAGGATACTTAAAGGGGTAATCTGATGTAAGACAGACTCCTAGGGAATATGTGAATGCTCATTTTGCCAGAGTGGGTTATACCATTGGGTAGAGACCCATATAATGAGATTGAAGGTAGACCCACATCCTGGGGAGGCCTAATGCCATCAAATAGAGGGATCTGTATCTCTCAAGAGAAATCGTGGCTCCCAGGGCATTACGGCAGTTGAGCAAGTCAAGCCCTCAACACTGTTGCAAGTATCTCTGAACATGGCTCCTTAAGAAATGAAGATTGACTGTCACTGTGGTCCCCAAGGGGAGGGGGAAATAGATATCAAATAGATGGAATGAAAGTAACTGTAAGGGCAATAGAAGTGTTTCACAAGAACACAAGCAAGGATATAAATCATGTAAATTACACCAAAAAATTATAGAGGCCGACACACTAATAATGTAAATCATAATGTAAAACATAGGATAACTAAAAATTTAGAAAACTGTATAGCCTAAAGTATAAACCACAATGTAAGCACAAATGTTACCTTGGTTCAAAGCTATTGTCTCAATATCTGTACATCAGTTTCAGTAAATATGGTATGAACATGTTAAAAGATTATCACTGTGGAAGGGAAAAGGTTTTATATTGGATATGTGTGAGTACTGTATATTGTATATATGAATTACTGTGATCTATAACTCTTGAGAAGAGAAGCTTAATAATTAGGAAAAAGAAAAGAAAAAGATAGGATGTAGAATTTTTCCAAATCAATATGTATTCTATTTCTAACCTTTAAACTCATCGCTATAATCCATTTTACTATTAAGGGAACCAAGCATTATATTGGGCTTCACTTTTCAGGAAGTTTTGGATCACAGAGTGGTTCAACAATGGCAGCAGAGGAATACTGGTATGGGATGTTATTGACAGGGGTCATTTGGTTGACAGGGAGTTATACAGGGCATGTGTCCGGGGTGCAGGGAAATGTTTGGATATACTCATAGTGGAAACAATTAAAAACAACAGTTGGGGGGGTGCTGGCTTCCTGGCCGGGAGGGGCTCTGTCGTGGTCCCTGGGGAGCAGTGACAGTCCCCTGGGTGCAACGGTAGGACCAGGAAGGAATGAGGGTCCAACAGTGAGCCCCTGATACTAATGACTATGCTTGTGAGCCTATACACTGAAATAAGAACAAGGCCTAGAGCAGCACTGTGCCTAAGAGTTCACTCCTGACAGCCTCTGTGTTACTCAAATGTGGCCAGTCTCGAAGCCAAACTCAGCATGTAAATGCACTGCCTTCCCCCCAGCATGGGTCATGACACCCGGGCATGAGCCTCCCTGGTACTGAGGGATCACTACGAAGTACCAGCCAATGACGTAACTAGAAAATGACCTTGAATGAAAGGTTCAATGCGGACCAGCACAATATCCCTGTGTACATATAATAACAGGAGTTAAAAATGCTTTTTGACCTACATTAAGGGGGAAATGGAAAGGACAAATGTGTTTATATGTCTATGAGTCTCTAAAAAAGAGTCTGGAGGTTGTCAGAAGGATTGCCCTTATGCACACCTGAGCAGAGTCTCAGAGACAGATAAAGTAGATACAACCCCAGGTATTGGTTCTTCTAAGGGCTAAAGAGACCCACAGGTTTTATGGTCATGACAGATGGAGTTCACTGCCATGTCAGTTGGCCCTTCTTTGGAGTTGGTGTTTCTGCGTGATGGAGCTGGACTCAGATGTGATCTCTTTTCACAAACCTTTCCTGTTACTTTACTGGACTTGTAGTTGGTGCTGGGGTTTAAGATATATCTAGGGGATCTGAGTCTCTGACCTGACAATATGATAGCCTCAACAGACTTCAGCTCCTACACTCTGGTTTATTGGACTTACCCCACTCAGCTAACATGGAGTTGAAGAATGTCAACCACCAAACCATGGAGCCTAGAGTGCCTACAACTGAAAGCAGGAGGATTGCATCCAGTATCCATGTGGAATCTAAGCCCCCTCTTGACATAGATGTTGAATGGACACAACTAATCCAAGGTCCACAGAAAGGAGGAATACAGAAAGGATTAGAGTGGACTTACTGATATTCTATTCATGAACTATTGTGGTTAGAATTAGAAAAAAATTGGCATTGGTGTGCAGAAAGTGGCCATGGTGGCTGCTGGATGCAGGGGATGGAGAGAGGAGATGAGATGTGGAGGCATTTTTGGGGCTTGGCGTTGTCCTAGGTAGTACTGCAGTTTCAAATACCGGACATTGTAGTTCCTCCCATGGCCCACTGGATGGAACATGGAAGAGTATGGGCTATGATGTGGACCACTGACCATGATGTGCAGCGATGGCCAGAGATGTACTCACCAAATGCAATGGATGTGTAATGATGATGGGGGAGAGTGTTGCTGTGGGGGAAGTGGGGTGGGGGTGTTGGAGGTGAATGGGGACCTCATATTTTTTGAATGTAATATTTTATTAAAAATGAATTTAAAAAAAGGTGGAGAGTTCAAAATATTCACAGATAAACAGAAACTGAGTATGACAAGAAACCTCCCCTTCAAGAAATACTAAAGGGAGTTCTGCCAGACTGCCAGAAGAAAGGAAAAAACAGGAGAGGCAGAGTTGGAGGAGAGTATAAAAGCAACAAAAAAGACAAAAAGAGAAGGAAAAAAATAAACAAAATATGACAAACACAAATCCAATCAAAATATGGCTAACATAAATAATTCCTCGAAAGTAATAAGACTAAATGTCAACGGATTAAACTCACCTGTCAAAAGATTCAGCCTGGGACATTGGATAAGGAAATGTGAACCGGCTATATGCTGTCTAAAAGAAACACATCTTAGACCCAGGGATTCAAGGAGGCTGAAAGTGAATGGTTGGAAAATAATATTATAAGCAAACAATAACCAAAAAAAGGCAGGAGTAGCTATATTAATATCAGGCAAAACAGACTTTGAATGCAAAACAATTGTGAGAGACAAAGAAGGATACTACATATTAGTGAAAGGGACAATCTCTCAAGAAGAGTGAACAATCATAAATATTTAGACTCCTAACAAGGGCGCCTCCAAATATATGAGGCAAACACTGGAAAAACTAAGTGAAAGAATAGATGCCTCTACAATTATAGTGGGAGACTTTAATACACCACTATCAACTGTGGACAGCACATCTCAAAAAGAATCACTAAAGAATCAAAATATTTGAACAGTACATTAGAGGAGCTGGATCTAATAGACATATACAGATCATTACACCCAAATACAGCAGGATATACATTTTTCAAAAGTGCACATGGATCATTCTCCAAGATATAACATATGCTAGGTGACAAAGAAAGGCTCAATGAATTCAGAAAGATCCGAATCATGCAAAATAATATCTCTGACGACAGTGGAGTGAAGCTGGAAATCTGCAAGGGCCAGAGGGCCAGATTTCACACCAAGATATGGAAATTAAACAGCACACTCTTGGAAAAACAGTGGGCCAAAGAGGAAATCTCAAAAGAAATTAATAACTACCTTGAAACAAATGATAATGATAACACAACATACCAAAATTTATGGGATGCAGCAAGCAGTACTGAAAGGGAAATTTATAGCCATAAATTCATACATCAAAAAAGAAGAAAGAGCAAAAATTGAAAAACTAACTGCACATTTTTAGGAATTAGTAAAAAAACAACAAAGTAACCCCACAGGAAGAAGAAAGAAAGAAAGAACAAAGATAAGAGCAGAACTAAATGAAATAGAAAATAAGAAAGCATTTGAAAAGATAAACAAGACCAAGAGCTTCTTCTTTGAGAAGATCAATAAAATTGACAAACCCTTAGGAAGACTAACAAAGAAAAAAAGAAAAAAAGAGAGAAGATGCAAATACACAAACTAAGAAATGAGAAAGGGGGTATCACCACTGACCCCAAAGAAATAAAGACTATCATAAGAGGATACTTTGAAAAATTATATTCCAACAAAAATGACAATTCAGAGGAAATGGACAAATTCCTATAAACACATAAGCAGCCTGTAATGAATAAAGAAGAAATTGTTGGTCTCAACAAACCAATCACAAGTAAAGAGATAGAATCAGTCATTAAAAACCTCCCAACTAAGAAGAACTCAGAGCCAGAGGGCTTTCCAGGTGAATTCTACAAAACATTCTGGAAAGAACTAACACCAATCCTGCTGAAAATCTTCCAAAAAATCGAAACAGAAGGGACATTACCGAACTCAATCTATGATGCCAACATTACCCTAGTACCAAAGCCAAACAAAGACACCACAAGAAAGGAAAATTACAGACCAATTTCTCTAATGAACCTATACGCAAAAATCCTCAACAAAATACTTGCTAACTGTATTCAACAAAACATTAAGAGAATTATACAACATGACAAAGTGGGATTCATTCTGGGTATGCAAGGATGTTTCAACATAAGAAAAGCAATCAATGTAATACACCATATAAACAGATTGAAGGAAAATAATCACATGATTATATCTATCGATGCAGAAAAAGCTTTTGACAAAATACAGCACACTTTGTTAATAAAAAACACTACAAAAGATTGGAATACAAGGAAATTTTTTGAACATGATAGAGTATATATGAAAAACCCACAGTCAACATCATTTCCAGTGGTGAAATCCTAAAAACCTTCGCTCTAAGATCAGGAAAGATACAAGGATGCCCACTCTCTCCCTTTCTATTTAACATTGTCTTAGAAGTACTTGCTCAAGCACTGAGGCAAAAAGCAGATAAAAAAGGCATTCAAATTAGATAGGAAGAAGTGAAAATTTCATTATTTGCAGATGATATGATCCTACACATAGAAAACCTGAGAGGTCTACAACAAAGCTTCTAGAACTCATAAATGAGTTTAGTAAATTCCTAGAAACACATAAGCAGCCCATATTGACAAAAGAAGAAATTGATGATCTTAACAAACCAATCACAAGCAGAGAGATAGAATCAGTTATTAAAAATCTCCCAACTAAGAAGAGCCCAGGGCCAGATGGCTTCACAGGTGAATTCTACAAAACATTCCGGAAAGAACTGACACCAATCCTGCTGAAACTATTCCAAAACATCGAAACAGAAAGAACATTACCCAACTCCTTCTATGATGCCAACATTACCCTAGTACCAAAGCCAAACAAAGACATCACAAGAAAGGAAAATTACAGACCAATTTCTCTAATGAACCTAGACGCAAAAATACTTAACAAAATACTTGCTAATCGTATTCAACAACACATTAAACATATTGTACACCACGACCAAGTGGGATTCATCTCAGGTATGCAAGGATGGTTCAACATAAGAAAATCAATCAACGTAATACACCATATAAACAGATTGAAGGAAAAAAATCACATGATTATATCTATTGATGCAGAAAAAGCATTTGACAAAATACAGCACCCTTTCTTGATAAAAACACTCCAAAAGATTGGAATACAAGGGAATTTTTTGAACATGATAAAGAGTATATATGAAAAACCTAAAGCCAATATTGTTTACAATGGAGAAATCCTAGACTCCTTCCCTCTAAACTCAGGAACAAGACAAGGATGCCCACTGTCTCCGCTCCTATTTAACATTGTCTTAGAAGTACTTGCACGAGCACTGAGGCAAGAACCAGAAATAAAAGGCATTCAAATTGGAAAGGAAGAAGTCAAAATTTCATTATTTGCAGATGACATGATCCTATACATAGAAAACCCTGAGAGATCTACAATGAAGATTCTAGAACTCATAAATGAGTTTAGTAAAGTCGCAGGTTATAAGATCAATGCGCAAAAATCAGTAGCATTTCTGTACACCAATAATGAGCAAGATCAGGAGGAAATCAAGAAACAAATACCATTCACAGTAGTAAATAAAAAAATCAAATACTTAGGAATAAATTTAACTAAAGAGGTAAAGAACTTATACACCGAGAACTATACAAGATTGTTCAAGGAAATCAAAGAAGACCTAAATAAATGGAAGACTATTCCTTGTTCATGGATAGGAAGACTGAACATTATTAAGATGTCTATCCTACCAAAACTGATCTACACATTCAATGCAATCCCAATAAAAATCAACGCAGCCTTCTTTAAGGAACTAGAAAAACTAACTATGAAATTTATTTGGAAAGGAAAGAGACCCCGAATAGCCAAAGACATACTGAAAAAGAAAAACGAAATTGGAGGAATCACACTACCTGACTTCAAAACATACTATAAAGCTACAGTGGTGAAAACAGCATGGTATTGGCATAAGGAGAGACACATAAACCAATGGAATCGAATTGAAAGCTCTGATATAGAACCTCACATATACAACCACATAATATTCGATAAAGCCACCAAACCCTCTCAACTGGGAGAGAGTGGCCTATTCAACAAATGGTGTCTGGAGAACTGGATAGCCATATGTAGAAGAATGAAAGAGGATTACCATCTCACACCTTATACAAAGATCAACTCAAGATGGATCAAAGACCTAAATATAAGAGCCAAGACCATAAAAACCTTGGAAAGCAGTGTAGGGAAACATCTACAGGACCTTGTAATAGGAAATGGATTTATGAATATCTCACCAAAAGTACGAGCACCAAAAGAACTAATAGATAAATGGGACTTCCTCAAAATTAAAGCCTTCTGCACCTCAAAGGAGTTTGTCAAGAAAGTAAAAAGGGAGCCCACACAGTGGGAGAAAATATTTGGCAATCATATATCTGATAAGAAACTTATAACTTGCATATATAAAGAACTCCTATATCTTGAAAATAAAAAGATAAACAACCCACTTAAAAAATGGGAAAAAGACTTAAACAGACACTTCTCCGAAGAAGAAATACAAATGGCAAGAAAGCACATGAAAAAATGTTCCAAATCTCTAGCTATCAGGGAAATGCAAATCAAAACTACAATGAGATACCATCTTACACCCATAAGATTGGCAGCTATGAAAAAAACAGAAGAATACAAGTGCTGGAGAGGATGTGAAGGAAGGGGAACACTCATCCACTGCTGGTGGGAATGCAGAAGGATCCAACCATTCTGGAGGACAGTATGGCGGTTTCTCAAAAAACTAGCCATAGATTTGCCATATGACCCAGCAATACCACTGCTGGGTATATACCCAGCAGAACTGAAAACAAGGACACAAACCGATATATGTACACCAATGTTCATAGCAGCATTGTTCACTATTGCCAAAAGTTGGAATCAACCCAAATGCCCATCAACAGATGAGTGGATCAATAAAATGTGGTATATACACACAATGGAATACTACTCGGCTGTAAGAACAAACACACTACAAACACATGTGATAACATGGATGAATCTTGAGAACCTTATGTTGAGTGAAGCAACCCAGACATTGAAGGACAAATACTACATGACCTCAATGATATGAAATAAACAAGCTGCCCTAGATAGCAAGAGACTGAACGATAGGCTTACAGGAAATCGGAGGGTGGAGGAAGGATATGAGCCGATGTCTGCAGGGGTGGAATTTAAGACGAGATGGTGGTAAGTATGAAGACAAAGAAGAGATAAAAGGGGGGCAAGGGGGTGCCTTTGGTTGGGGCTTTGCGGTTGTGAGGGTGGCTGGGGAGGGACGGATGGGTAACGTTGCCCAAAAGTGGGGGGAGGGAGGGGTAGCATACGAACACAGGAGAGGGTCAGGTATTGGTGGAGAGTAAAATGCCGAGAAAATCATATCAAAATATAATAAAGAGGGTTACCTGTTTAGAATGCTCGGAGGGGAGGGTCTGATGCAGGACGGGCTCCTGGGGAATGTCTAAATGCTCATTCTGCCAGAGTGGGTGACACCATGGGGTAGAAACCCAAGTAGTGAGAGTGTGGGTGGACCCACATCCTGGGGAGGACTAATGCCATCAAATAGAGGGAACTGTATCCCTCGAGAGAAAGGGTGGCTCCCAGGGCATTGGGGCAGTTGAGCAAGTTAGGCCCTGAACACTATTCCATCTATGTCTGGAAGTGGCTCCTCAGGAAACGGAGGTTGGCTGTCATTGTGGGCACCAAGGTGGAAGGGAAAATGGACGTTAAATGTGTGGAACCAAAGTAAATGGGGGGTAAGAGAGGAGTTTCTTGAGTGTACACAAGGATGGATATAAAACATGCAATATTACACCATAACATATAGGAGATGACAGACTGATAATGTAAACCATAATGTAAAACATAGGATAACTAAAAATGTAAAGAACTGTGTATCCTAAAGTATGCACCATAATGTAAGCACAGATGTCACCTTGTTAGAAAGCTAATGTCTCAGACTCTGTACATCACTTTAAGTAAATATGATATGAATAGGGCGTAAGAGTATCACTGTGGAAGGGAAAAGGTTTTCTGGTGGATGTGTGGGAGTGCTGTATATTATATATATACATTGCTGTGGCCTAGGACTCCTGTGAAGAAAAGCTGAATAATTGGGGGGGGGGGAGGGAAGAAAAAGACAGGATGTGGAATTTTTTCAAGTCAACATTCTTTATCTAAGTTCTTTATCTAACTTTATCCAAGTTCTTTATCTATCCTTTAAGCTCATCGCTATATGGCATTCCCTAGTAAGGGACCATGAAATTATATTGGGCTTCAAATTTCGGGGAGTTCTGGATCACAGAATGTTTCAACAATGGCAATGGAGGGATACTGGTATGGGGTACCAATGACAGGTGATATATGGCTGACAGGGAGCTGTACAGAACATATGTCCAGGGTGCATGGTAATGTTTGGATATACTCATAGTGGCAACAATTAAAAACCACAGTAGGGGGGGTCCTGGGTTCCTGGCCAGTGGTGCTCTGTCATGGTCCCTAGGGGAGCAGCGACAGTCTCCCAGGTACAGTGGTGGGGACCGGGAGGGAGTGAGGGTTCAACAGTGAGCCCCAGATGCTAATGACTATGCTTGTGAGCTGATAAACCCAAAATAAGAACAAGGCCTAGAGCAACTTTGTGCCTGGGAATTTCCTTCTGTCAGCCTTCATGTTACTCAAATGTGGCCAGTCTCGAAGCCAAACTCAGCATGTAAATGCAATGCCTTCCCCCCAGCGCGGGACATGACACCCGGGGATGAGCCTCCCTGGCAACGAGGGACCACTATCAACTACCAACTGATGATGCAACTGGAAAATGACCTTATACGGAAGGTTCAATGCGGATCAGCAGAATATCCATGTCTACATAAAATACCATGACTTTAAAATGCTGTTTGACCTAAAGTAAGGGGGAAATGGAAAGGAGAAATGAGTTTATATGGCTACGAGTTTCTAAAAAAGAGTCTGGAGGCTGGCAGAAGGTTTGCCCTCATGCACAACTGAGCAGAGTCAGAGAGACAGATAAAGCAGATACAACCCCCAGATATTGGTTCCTTTGAGGGCTAAAGAGACCCATGGGAGTTATGGTCATGGCCGATGGGGTTAACTACCAGGGCAGATGGCCCCTCTTTGGAAATGGTGTTTATGTGTGATGAATCTGGACTCAGATGGGATCTCCCTTCATAAGACTTTCATGCTAATGTGCTGGAGGTGCAGTTAATGTTGGGGTTTAAGATATATTTAGGGGATTTGAATCTCTGGACTGACAATGTGATAGCCAGATCCTGAGCCTCAACAGACTCCAGCACCTACAATCTGATTTATTGGACTTACCACACTCAGCTAAGATGGAGTTGAAGAAGGACAACCACCACACCATGGAGCCTAGAGTGATTACAACTGAAAATGGGAGGATTGCATCCAGCATCCAGGTGGAATCTGACCCTCCTCTTGACATAGAGGTGCAATGGACACAACCAATCCAATGTCCACATAGAAGAGGTGGCATTGGAATGGGAAAAGTGGACATAGTGGACGAAGGGTATGGGGAAAGGCAGGAAGAGATGAGAGGTGGAGGCGTCTTTGGGACATGGAGCTGCCCTGGATGGTACTTCAGAGGCAATCACCGGACATTGTAAATCCTCACAGGGCCCACTGGATGGAATGGAGGAGAGTATGGGCTATGATGTGAACCAATGTATATGAGGTGCAGAGGTGCCCAAAGATGTACTTACCAAATCCAATGGATGTGTCATGATGATGGGAACGAGTGTTGTTGGGGGGGGGGAGAGGGGGGGTGGGGGGATGGGGTTGAATGGGACCTCACATATATATTTTTAATGTAATATTATTACAAAGTCAATAAAAAAATTAAAAAAAAAGAGATATATTTAGGGGATTTGAATCTCTGGACTGACAATGTAATAGCCAGGTCCTGAGCCTCAACAGACTCCAGCACCTACAATCTGATCTATTGGACTTACCACACTCAGCTAAGATGGAGTTGAAGAAGGACAACCACCACACCATGGAGCCTAGAGTGATTACAACTGAAAATGGGAGGATTGCATCCAGCATCCAGGTGGAATCTGACCCTCCTCTTGACATAGAGGTGCAATCGACACAACCAATCCAATGTCCACATAGAAGAGGTGGCATTGGATTGGGAAAAGTGGACATGGTGGACGATGGTTATGGGGAAAGGCAGGAAGAAATGAGAGGTGGAGGCGTCTTTGGGACATGGAGCTGCCCTGGATGGTGCTTCAGAGGTAATCACCGGACATTGTAAATCCTCACAGGGCCCACTGGATGGAATGGAGGAGAGTATGGGCCATGATGTGAACCATTGTCTATGAGGTGCAGAGGTGCCCAAAGATATAATTACCAAATCCAATGGATGTGTCATGATGATGGGAACGAGTGTTGTTGGGGGGGGAGAGGGGGGTGGGGGGTGGGGTTGAATGGGACCTCACATATATATTTTTAATGTAATATTATTACAAAGTCAATAAAAAAAAAGAACCATAAAAAAAAACTGGAAGAAAAAAAATAAATAAATGAGTTTAGTAAAGTCACAGCTTATAAGATCAATGCACAAAAATCAGTAGCATTTCTGTACACCAAAAATGAGCAAGCTCAGGAGGAAATCACGAAACAAATACCATTTACAATAGTAAATTAAAAAATCAAATATTTAGGAATAAATGTAACTAAAGATGTAAAAAACTTATACACTGAGAACTACACAAGACTGTTTCAAGGAAATCAAAGAAGACCTAATAAATGGCAGAATATTCCCTGTTCATGGATAGGAAGACTAAATATTATTAAGATGTCTATCCTGCCAAAACTGATCTACACATTCAATGCAATCCCAATGGAAATCAACACTGCATTCTTTAAGGAACTAGGAAAACTAACTATGAAATTTATTTGGAAAGGAAAGAGGCCCCGAATAGCCAAAGACATATTGAAAAAGAAAAATGAAATTGGAGGAATCACATTACCTGACTTCAAAACATAATACAAAGCTACAATAGTGAAAACAGCATGGTATTGGCAAAAGGAGAGACACACAGACCAATGGAACTGAATTAGAGTTCTGATATAGAACCTCATATATATAGCCATATAATATTCGATAAAGCCACCAAACCCTCTCAACTGGAAGAGAATGGCCTATTCAACAAATGGTGCCTGGAGAACTGGATAGCCATATATAGAAGAATGAAAGAGGATTACCATCTCACACCTTATACAAAAATCAACTCAAGATGGATCAAAGACCTAAATATAAAAGCCAAGACCATAAAGACTTTGGAAAGCAGTGTAGGGAAGCATATACAAGACCTTGCAATAAGAAATGGCTTCAAACTTCACACCAAAAGCACGAGCAGCAAAAGAACAAATAGATAAATGGGACTTCCTCAAAATTAAAGCCTTCTGCACCTCAAAGGAGTTTGTCAAGAAAGTGAAAAGACAGCCTACACAATGGGAGAAAATATTTGGTAACCACATATTGAATAGGAGATTTATAACTTGCATATATAAAGAACTCCTATATCTTGAAAATAAAAAGATAAACAACCCATTTAAAAAATGGAAAAAAGATTTAAACAGACACTTTTCCAAAGAAGAAATACAAAAGGCTAAAAAGCACATGAAAAAATGCTCCAAATCTCTAGCTATCAAGGAAATGCAAATCAAAACTACAATCAGATACCATCTTACTCTCATAAGATTGGAAGCTATGAAAAAAAAACAGAAGAATACAAATGCTGGAGAGGATGTGGAGCAATGGGAACACTCATCCACTGCTGGTGGGAATGCAGAAGGATCCAAACATTCTGGAGGACAGTTTGGCGGGTTCTCAAAAAGCTAACCATAGATTTGCCATATGACCCAGCAATTCCACTGCTGGCTATATACCCAATAGAACTGAAAATAAGGACACAAACTGATATATGCACACCAATGTTCATAGCAGCATTGTTCACTATCGTCAAAAGTTGGAATCAACCCAAATGCCCATCAACAGATGAATGGATCAAAATATGGTATATACATACAATGGAATACTACTTGGTTTTAAGAACAAATACACTACAAACACCTGTGATAACATGGATGAATCCTGAGAACCTTATGTTGACTGAAGCAACCCAGGCATTGAAGGACAAATACTATATGACCTCAATGATATGAAATAAGTAAACCAAGCTGCCTCAGAGAGCTAGAGACTGGATGATAGGCTTAGAGGAAATCAGGAGTTAGAGGAAGGATGTAAGCTGACATCTACATGGGTGAAATCTATGATAAGCTGCAGGTAAGTACGTGTACAAGGAAGGGATAAAATGGGGGCATAAGGTTACCTTTGGGTGGGGCTTTGTGGGCTTGAGTGAGGGTAGGGTTGGGCGGATGGGTAATATTGCCCAAGAAATTGGGGGGAGGGTAGGGCAACATACGAATATAGGAGATTGTCAGGTATTTCGTTGAGAGTATAATGCTGAGAAAACCTTTTCAAAAACATAATAAGGAAAGTTACCTGGTTAAGTTACTTAAAAGGGATAATCTGATGCAGTACAGACTCCTAGGGAACATGTGAATGCTCATTTTGCCAGAGTGGGTTATATCATTGGGTAGAGACCCATATAATGAGAGTGAAATTATACCCACCTCCTAGGAGGACTGATGCCTTCAAATAGAGGGAACTATATCCCTCAAGAGAAATGGCTCCCAGGGCATTAGGGCCGTTGAGCATGTCAAGGCCTCAACACTGTTGCAAGTATCTCTGAACATGGCTCTTCAAGAAATAAAGGTTGACTGTCACTGAGGAGGGGGAAATAGGTACTGAATAGATGAAACCAATGTAACTGTGTGGGCAATAGAAGTGTTTCACAAGAGTATGCAAGGATGGATATAAGACATGTAAAATTACACCAAAAATATATAGGGGCTGATACACTAAAATGTAAATCATGATGTAAAACATAAGATAACTAAAAATTTAGAAAAGTGTATAGTCTAAAATATAAACCACAATGTAAACACAAATGTTACCTTGTTTCAAAGCTATTGTCTCAATATCTGTACATCAGTTTCAGTAAATATGGTATGAATATGTTAAAAGATTATTGCTGTGGAAGGGAAAAGGTTTTATGTTAGATATGTGGGAGTACTGTATATTGTATATATGAATTACTGTGATCTAAGACTTGTGAAGATAAGCTTAATAATTAGAAAAAAGAAAAGAAAAAGTTAGGATGTAGAATTTTTACAAATTAATATATATTCTATATCTAACCTTTAAACTCATTGCTATATTCCATTTTACTATTAAGGGAACCTGGCAATATATCGGGCTTCACCTTTCACGAAGTTTTGTATCACAGAGAGGTTCAACAATGGCAGTGGAGGAGTACTTGTGTGGGATGTTATTGACAGGGGACACATGGTTGGTAGGGATTCTACAGGGAATATATCCAGGGTACAGAAAAATGTTTGGATATTTTCATAGTGGAAACAATTAAAAACAACAACTGAGGGAGTGCTGAGTTCCTAGCCTGGGGAGCTCTATCACAGTCCCTAAAGGAACAGCAACAATCCCCCAAGTGCAACGGCAAAGACCAAAAAAGAATAAGGGTCCAACAATGAATCCCTGATACTAATGACTATGCTTGTGAACCTGTGCACCTGAAATAAGATCAAGGCCTACAGCAACAGTGTGCCTAAGAGTTACCTCCTGAGAGCCTCCGTGTTGCTCAAATATGGCCAGTCTTGAAGCCAAACTCAGCATGTAAATGCATTGCCTTCCCCCCAGTGTGGGACATGACTCCCAGGGATGAGCCTCCGTGGCACTGAGGAATTACTACCAAGTACCAGCTGATGATGTAACTAGAAAATGACCTTGAATAAAAGGGTCAACTCGGACCAGCAGAATATCTCTGTGTACATATAATAACAGGAGTTTAAAATCCTTTTTGACCTAAATAAAGGGGGAAATGGAAAGGACAAATGAGTTTATATGGCTATGAGTCTCTTAAGAAGAGCCGGGAGGTTATCAGAGGGGTTGCCCTTATGCACACCTGAACAGAGTCCCAGAGACAGATAAAGTAGATACAACCCCATGTACTGATTCTTCTGAGGGCTACAGAGACCCACAGTTTCTATGGTCATGGCAGGTGGAGATCAGTGCCATGTCAGTTGTCCCTTCTTTGGAGTTGGTGTTTCTGTTTGATGGACCTGGACTCAGATGTGATCTCTTTTCACAAGCCTTTCCTGTTACTTTACCAAAATTGTAGTTGGTGCTGGGGTTTAATATATGCCCAGGGTTCTGAATCTCTGGACAGACCATATGATAACCAGGCTCTGAGTCTCAATAGACTTCAGCTCCTACACTGTGGTTTGTTGGACTTACCCGACTCAGCTAACATGGAGTTGAAGAAGGTCAACCACCACACCATGGAGCCAAGAGTACCTACAACTGAAAGCAGGAGGATTGCATCCAGCATCCATATGGAATCTAAGCTCCCTCTTGACATAGATGTGGAGTGGACACAACCAATCCAAGGTCCACAGCATGGAGGAATAGAATATGGATTAGAGTGGACTTACTGATATTCTATTCATGAACTATTGTGATTAGTAATCAAAGAAAATGTGGTTGGTGTGGATAAAGTGGCCATATTGGCTGCTGCATGTGGGGAATGGGAGGAAGAGATGAGATGTGGAGGCATTTTCAGGACTTGGAGTTGTCCTGGGTGGTGCTGCAGAGACAATTACTGGACATTGTATGTCCTCCCATGACCCACGGGATGGAACATGGGAGAGTGTGGGCTATGATATGGACCATTGACCATGAGGTGCAGCGATGCTCAGAGATGTATTCACCAAATGCAATGAATGTCTCATGATGATAGAAGAGAATGTTGCTATGGGGGGAGTAGTGGGATGAGGGGGTTGGGGGGTACATCAGACCTCATTTTTTTAAATGTAATATTTAAAAAAATGAATAAAGACAAAAAACAAAATAAAATAAATGTGCATAACGTCCAAAAAAAAGAGAAAGTAAACAGCTGGAAAACAATCTTACAGGCAAAAAATAACCAAAAAAGACAGGAGAAGCTATATTAATATAGGACAAAATTGAGTTTAAATGCAAAATTACTGTGAGAGACAAAGATGGGCACTACATATTAGTGAAAGGGATAATCTTTCAAGAAGAAAGAACAATCATAAACATTTATGCTCCTACCCAGGGCACCCCCAAATATGTGAGGCAAACACTGGAAAAAGTAAATGAAGGAATAGATGCCTCTACAATTATAGTGGGGTACTTTAACACAGCACTATCACCATTGGACTGAACATTTCAACAGAGAATCAACAAAGAAAGAAATAATTTGAACAATATTTTAGAGGAGTTAGACTTAATAGATATATAGAGAACATTACACTCAAATACAGCAAAATATACATTCTTCTCAAGTGCACATTGCTAATTCTCCAAGGTAGACAACATGCTAGGCCACAGAGAATGTCTCGATGAATTCAGAAAGACTAACATCATAAAAAATAATTTCTCTGAGAACAGTGGAATGAAGCTGCAAGGGCCAGAGACCCAGATGTGGCACCACAATATGGAAGTTAAATTTAACACTCTCTTAGACAAACAGTGGGTCAAGGAGGAAATCCCAAAGAAATCAGCAACTACCTTGAAACCAATGAAAATGACAACACATCATATCAAAATTATGGAATGCAGCAAAAACTGTGCTGAGAGGGAAATTTGTAGCCATAAATTCATACATCAAAAAAGAAGAAAGAGCTAAACTTGAGGAACTACTTGCACACTTGGAGAAATTATTAGAATAACAACAAACTATCCACAAAACAAAAAGAAATAAAGAAATAACAAAGATCAGAGCAGAACTAAATGAAATAGAAAATAAGAAAGCATTTAAAAAAATAAAACAAAGAGCTGGTTCTTCGAGAACATCAATAAAATTTACAAAGCCTTCTCTAGACTAACAAAGAAAAATAGAGAGAAGATGCAAATACACAAAATAAGAAATGAGAAAGGGGATTTCACCACTGACACCACAGAAATAAAGACTATCTCACAAGAGGATACTTTGAAATACTATATGCCAACAAGGACAATTTAGAGGAAATGGGGCAAATTCCTAGAAACACATAAGGAGCTCACATTGATGAAAGAAGAGATTGATGATCTCAACAAATCAATCACAAGTAAAGAGATAGATTCAGTCATTAAAAACCTCCCAACTGAGAAGAGTACTGGGCCAGAAAAAACTACCACCAATTTTGTTGAAATAAAAGTAGCATTGCCTAACTCATTCTATGATGCCAACATTACCCTAATATCAAAACAAAACAAAGACACCACAAGAAAGAAAAATTACGGACCAATCTCTCTCATGAACCTAGATGTGAAATTCCTCAACAAAATACTTGCTAATCATGTTCAACAACACATTAAATGAATTACATACCATGACAAAGTGCGTTTCATTCCTGGCATGCAAGGATGTTTAGAAAATCAATCAATGTAATATACCACATAAAGACATCGCAGAAAAAAATCACATGATCATATCTATACATGCAGAGAAAGCATTTGAAAAAGTACAGAACAATTTCTTGATAAAAACACTGCAAATGATAGAAATAGAAAGAAACATTCTGAGCATGATAAAGAGTATATATGAAAAACCCACAGCTAACGTCATTTACAATACTGAAATTCTAAAATATTTCCCTCTAAGATGAGGACCATTACAAGGATGCCCATTATAACCCCTCCTATTTAACATTGTGTTTGGAGTATTTCTTCAAGCTCTGAGGCAAGAACCAGATATAAAAGGCATTCAAATTGCAAAGGAAGAAGTCAAAATTTCACTATTTTCAGATGACATGATCCAATACATAGAAAGCCTGAGAAGTCTACAAAAAGCTTCTAGAACTTATAAATGAGTTCAAGTTATAAGATCAATGTGCAAAAATCATTAGCATTCCACACACCAATAACAAGCAATCTGAGGAGGAAATCAAGAAACAAATACCATTTGCAATAGTAAATTAAAAAATTCAAATACCTAGGAATAAATTTAACTACAAATGTAAAAGAACTTTACATAGAAAACTACACAACGCTGTTCATGGAAATCAAAGAAGACTTAAATAAATGGAAGAACATTCCCTATTCATGGATAGGAAGACAAAATATCATTAAGATGTCTATCTTACCCAAAATGATCTACAGATTCAAGGCAATCCCAATAAAAATCAACACAGCATTTCTTTAAAGAACTAGAGAAACTATGAAATTTATTTGGGAAAAAAAGAGGACTGTAGCAGTTTGATATTATTGATGAATTCCAAAAAGAAATATTGATTATACTTGTAATCTGACCTGTACTTGAGCATGATTGAGTTATGATTAGGAATTGAGCCCTACCCCTTAGTGGATGGGGACTCATAGATAAAAGGCATGGCAGACAAAAGAGTTGAGGGTTTCTGATGTAGGAGTTTGATGCTGAAGTCTTAAGCTGGAGCCCTGAGGAAAGAGACAGAGAAATTTGTCTGATAGTCTACAGCTGATCTTGTGGAGAGAGGCAAGGCTTAGAAAGCCTCCTATTCTACAGCTGACCTTGTGGAGGAAACAGAGCAGCTGAGCCCAGAGGAACCTAGAAAGCCTGAACCCTCACAGATGTCAGCAGCCATCTTGCTCCAACACATGGAAATAGACTTTGGTGAAGGAAGTAACTTAGGCTTTATGTCTTGGTATCTGTAAGCTCCTACCCCAAATAAATACCCTTTTAAAAAAACGATTTCTGATGCTTTCATCAGCATCCCTTTGGCTGTCTAAATCAAGGCCCCAAATAGCCAAAGACATATTGAAAAAGAAAAATGAAATTGGAGAAATCATACTACCTGACTTCAAAACAGAGTACAAAGCTACTTTTGTGAAAATGGCATTGTATTGGCACCAGCATAGACACACTTAGCAATGGAACCAAATTGAGAGTTCTGATATACATCCTCATATATACAGTCATCTGATATTCAACAAGGGCACCAAGCCCACTCAACTGGGAGAGAATGGCCTCTTCAATAGTTGGTGCTTGGATAACTGGATGTCCATATGCAAAACAATGAAAAAGGATTACCTTCTCACACCTTATACAAAAATCAACACAAGATGGATCAAAGATCTAACTATAAGAACCAAGACCATAAATACCTTGAAAAACAATGTAGGGAAGCATCTACAGGAGCTTGCAATGGAAAATGGCTCCATAAACTTCACATCCAAATCAGGAGAAGCAAAAGAATAGATAAATGAAACCTCCTCAAAATTAAAGAATTTTGCACCTCAAAGGGTTTGCCCAAATGTGGCCACTCTCTAAGCCAAACTCAGCATATAAGCACATTACCTTCCCACCACCATGGGACATGTCTTCCAGTATGAGCTGCCTTGGTGCCAGGGGATAGTAATCCAATCACTAATTCGTGATGCAATTAGAAAAAAAGACCTTGAATAAAAGGGGGAAATGTTAAAGACAAACAAGTTTATATAGCTAAGAGTTTTCAGAAAAGCTTCAGGAGTTCATCAGAGGGATCATACCTACACATGCCTCAGCAGGATCCCAGAGAGAGCCAAAGTAGATAGAACCCCAGTTAGTGGTGCTCCTGAGGACTAATTTGACTCACAGGTTCTATGATCATGGCAGTTGTCTCTGGAGCTCAGTGCCTTGTCAGTGGGCCCTACTATGTTATTTGTGTTCCTGAGTGTGATGAAGTTGGACACAGATGTGAACTTTCTACACATGCCTCTTCTGTCACTTTTAATGAACCTCTGTTTGGCATTGGGGTTGGTGTACACAGAGGAGACTTGAATCTCAGGGCTGGCTATGTGTCAGCTTGGCCTCGAGCCTCAGCAGAGTCGCAGCTCCTACTCTCCGGTTTGTTGGACTTGCATGGGTCAGCTAATAGCGATGTGAAGATGGACAACTACCACACCAGAAAACCAAGTGTGCCTGTAACTCCAAGAAGGAGAATTACATCCACCAAATATGTGGGATCTAAGCCCCCTCTCAATATAGAGGTGGAGTGGACATCATCAACCCAGGGTCCACAGGATGGAGGAATAAAATATGGATTAGAGAGAACTAACTCCTATTCTACTACAGAACTATTGTGACTAGTACTGGGAGAAATTCTAGCATTAATTGGAAAAAATGGCCACAGTAGTTCTGAGGGCAGGGAAAGGGGAGAATAGATGAGATGTGGGGACATTTTCAGGACCTAGAGTTGTCCTAAATGATATTGCAGGGGCAGATGTTGGACATTATATATCCTGCCATAACCCACTGAATTTACTGGGGGAGAGTGTAAACTACAATGTAAACTTTAATCCATGTGGTGCAGCAGTGCTCCAAAATATGTTCACAAAATGCAATTAATGTACCATAATGATGAACAAGGGTGTTGATACGGGAGGAGTAGAGGGTGGGGTGTGGAGTATGTGGGAATCTCCTATATTTTTTAATGTAATGTTTTTTTGTGATCTATGTATCTTTAAAGAAAGACAATTTAATAAAAAATAAAAAATAAAAAAATAAAGTGATGGAAAATACAAAATTTTATGTGCTTTTATCTGGAAAATTGATGTCTGAGGATAAAATTAGTATAAATTTCATTAATACCTATTATTATTGTTCAAACCAGCAGATATTAAACTGCAGTTAATTGTATTAACAATTAAGAAAAAAGAATATACTTTTTAGCGTGAATAACAGCTTTAAAGTAATCATTTCAAACATGGGAAATGAAATGAATAATTTTGTTTAAAAATCATTTGTACTTTGAACTTTAGTCCATTCAATTTCTGAAATACTTATTAAAACAGTGCTCTATCCAGCACAGTTTAAACTTTAATTATACCACCCAGTGTGCATTTCTGTAAGACATCAGTAGCTGACAATACTATTTCATAAAACATTTATATCAGGTTGTGCAATGTTTCTTATGGTTCAAAAAGAAAAGAAAACAAAACAAAACCTTTGTTAATAAGGTGACAAATTGAAGAGAATTACAAATGGATCTTGCTGCTGCTTAAGGGGGTCAAGCCTTTTGAAATGATTCCAACATGGAACTAATGATAGTAATGTCTTAAACCTTCTAAAGGAAATAAATACATTCTTTGACTGTTATTCTCTTTGCCAGTTGGTCAGAGCCATGTCTGATAATGACAAAGGGAGCTCCTTCCTTGAGTAGCTTAAAATGCTACATAGAGGAGGGGCAAGATGGGGGCTGAGTAAAGAGCTCCAAGAGTAAACTTGTAATACAAGTCAGTTAGTAAACACCCAAAGCTATCTAAAGCACTTATTTGGGGGGCCCAGGATACCAAAAGAGCACCCTGCAACATCCTTGAAAGAATAGAAGGATGAGGCTGTCCATCTGCAGTGAAGTTGAATGAGTAGAGCTCTCCACACCAAGGAGGCCAGTGCACATCCTCCAATGATGGCAGAAGCTGCCCTCGGAGCTATTCCATGGCTGGAACTGGAAGCTCCTTTTCCCAAAAATGAAGGAGGAAAAGGCAGTTGGCCACTGACTTCAGCTACTGATTAGTAAATTTCACTGGCTAAAGTTTAATCCTGAGAACAACTAAAGTTTGAACCCATCCAAGTCAGAAAGAGGCCAGTAGCCCCAATTTTAACTCTACCTCCAGCATGAGGGGTAGTGAGGCTGATTGAAAATCACAAAGATGGGTTCAGCTTCTTTCCACCCAGTTTGGACTGCAGTCTTAGCTTAGGCTTCAGTCCCACCTCTGGCAAGGAGGAAGCTGGTGGGACCTGCACAAGCTTCTCTGGGCAACTGCAAGTGCATTCGGCCAGCACAGACTGAATAGTGAGACAACTGGGACTCCATTCCCACACCTCATGTAGGAGAACTACATTCTCAGTTTCTTCCACACAAGCAGCAAGAAAGAAGGGGCAAGAAATCCCTAAACTAATGAGAGAAACTCCACCCAGAATAAATATAACTAGTAGGCCAGATGTCAAGATGCAAACAAAAAATTACAATCCATACCAAGAAGCAGGAAGATATGGTCCAGTTAAAAAAACAAGACAAGACTCCAGATGGCATAAATGAGTTGAGACAACTAATAATAGATGTACAAACAAATCTCCTTAATCAATTCAATAAGATGGCTAAAGAGGTAATGAATGTCCCATGATGATGGAGGAGGTTGTTGTTATGGGAGGAGTGGGGTAAGGGGGGTGGAGGTATATGGAGACCTCATATTTTTTTAATGTAACATTAAAAAATAATAAAGACCAAAAAAAGAAAACAAGTAAAAAAAAAGATACTGGATGAGCAAAGAGAATAATTTGAGAGCATACACAGAAAAACAACAGATTTTATGGGAATAAAGCAACAAAAAATGAAATTAAAAATTCACTCAAGAAAATACTTGCTAATAAAATCCAAAAACACAATAAAAGAATTATTGATCTCGATCAAGTGGGTTTTATACCAGGCATGCAAAGGTGGTTCAGCACAAGAAAATCAATCAGTATAATACACCATATTAATAAATCAAAGAAGAAAAACTAAAGAAGAAAAATCACATGATCTTATCATGATGCAGAAAACGCATTTGAAAAAATACAGCATGCTTTTTTGATAAAAAAATACAACAAAAGACAGCAATTGAAGGAAATTTTTCAACGTGATAAAGGTCATATATAAAAAACTCGCAACTACTTTGGGGACATTGAGTACCCACTTTGTACTCAATGGTGAAAGACTGAAAGCTTTCCCATTTCCATTGAGATCCCGGACAAGACAAAGATGTCCACTGTCTCCACTGTTGTTAAAAAGAGTGCTAGAGGTTCTAGCTATAGCAATAAGGCAAATAAATAAATAAATAAAAAGTATCCAAATTGGGAAGGAAGAAATAAAATTTTCGTTATTCACAAATGATATGATCCTATACCTAGAAAGTCCTGAAAAACTACAACAAAGCTGCTAGAGTTAATAAATGATTTCCATAAAGTGTCAGGATAGAAGATCAAGATGCAAAAATTAGTGGTGTTTCTATACACTAGTAATGCACAATCTGAGAAGTCAGTCAAGAAAAAATTCCTTTTACAAGAGTGTCCGTACTGGCGGGGGCGGATTCCAGGGGCCTGTGGGAAGAAGTGGGAAGCAGGAGACAAGAAAGAATGGAGGCAAGACAGGGTTCTGATCAAGCCTCGTTTATTGGGGGTAGAACATGGGAATTTATACTGAGGGAAGAGAACGTGTCCATAGGTGATAGGCTGGTCTTGTGGGTGGCAGACGTCCAAGGAGGGGATTGGCTGAAAGTTCGCGCTGGGTCTGCGGAGTTTCGCACCTTGCACATGCGTATTGCTGTGGTCACCAGAGTTGTGGTGGGAAGGGGAGAACAAAGAAACAAAGAGGAAGAAGAAGAAGGAAATGGCGGGGCAGGGCTGTGGTAGTTATGAAATCCGCCATGTTGTTGGAGGCTGCAAACAGACCCCACAGCGGGTGGCTCCCCACACAAGAGTGAATAAAAGGATCACATATTTAGGAAGTAAACTTAACCAAGGATGTAAAGAAATTGTATTCAGAAAACTAGAATGCATTGTTAAAGAAATTTCAAAAAGACCTAAATAATAAGAAGAACCTTCCATGCTCATTAATTATCATTAAAGGTTTACAGAAAATAGAAAGGGTAAAGAAGATAGTGAGCCAATGCCCATACAGGATAAATCTATGATAAGGTGGAAGTGAGTAATTGTGCAGTGAAAGGATATGACCTGGGTTTAGTGATACTATTTTGTTGGATAGTGCAAGTTGACAGGGGATTAGGGTGAAGAAGTTTGGTTGGACCATCTATGGAACTGGTGGGAGGGTTGGGGGAGGAAGCAGGTGAGCACTGGGGATTGGTGGGTACATAGTTGAAACTAGAGTGTTGAGAAAACTCTTTTGACAATATGACAAGGAAGAGCTACTCGTTTAGGGTGTTGGATGGAGGGCATTTGGCATAGGTCACACCTGAGGCAGGCTTCTAGGGAGTGTGTGAGTGCTCATCTTGTCATAGTGTGTTATATCAGCAGTTGGAGACCCATATAATGAGCAGGAAGGTGTTGTACTCCAATCCTTGGGAGGCCCGATATGTTCTCAGACAGAGGGGAGGGTGTCTCTCTAGAGGATGGGTGGCTCCTAATAGGGAAAGATAGACTAATATGTCAAGCCCTTAGTGTTGTTGCAGGTATCTATGAATCTTGTTCTTCATGGAGTGAAGCCTGGTGGTCACTGTGAGCCATGAGGGCAGGGGGAGGGAGGAATAGAATCGATGGAAGATGGGGTAATTAGGGGGCAATGGAAGTGTTCTTCATGATCTTGCAGTGATGGATACAGACCATGTTAAATTTCCTCAAACATTTATAAAGTTGTATGGTGTAAATTGTAAACCATAATCTAAATCATTGACCACGGTTAGTAGCTATGTTTCAATACTTATACATCAGTTTTAACAAATGTATCTCCACATGCAAAAATGTTAATATGGGAAAGGGGTAAAGAGGGAGGATGTTTGGTATATGAGAATACCCTATATTCTGTATGTGACTTTAATGTGAGTCAAACTTTTTGAAGACTAAATTTTTAAAAAGTAAGATACTGGGGAAGAAATGGAAGAAAATGCCACTGTACACACAAGACAACAAATATTACAGTGATGAAAGGCAAAATGTCAAAAAATTAATATCTTTCATTTTTTAATAATCCAATTGTTTTTTATTTTATTTTAGTTTTAGTTTTTTCTAAATTATTATGTATTTAATTTCTTATGTTTAAAGCTATCATTACCATTTCATTTTCCTATTAAATGTATTTGGTGATATTCTTGGCTTCATTTTTGGATCACAGAAGGATCATAACTGTGGCAAGGGAAGATCATTGGTGTAAGTTGTCAGTGATGGGGGATACATGGGAGGAGGTTCACCTGGGCATACATATAAAGTATATAAATGTGTTAATGGAGTATTGACACAGTGGGTAGAGATTCACAAATCAAAAAAAAAAAAAAGAATATTGAATTCCCATCATGTGAGCTCTGCCATATTCTCTAATGGAACAGCAACAATTGCCCAAGTACACAGACAATGACTAATGAAGAAGGATGATCCATTGATGGGCCCTTGAAATTGATGATTATGCTTATGAACGTTTCCTCTTGAAATTGCAACTTAGCCTAGTTTTATAGAGTGTCTAAGAGTTACCTCCTGACAGCCTCCATGTTGATCAAATGGGGCCTGTCTCTGAGCCAAACTCAGCATAAAAATGCATTAGCTTCCCACTCTAGACTGAGACATGACTACTGGGGATGAGCCTCCCTGGCACCAAGGGATTACTATCAAGTACTGACTGATGATGCAACTGGAAAACGATCTTGAGTAAAAGGTGGAAAAGGTAAAGACAACTGAGTTTATATGGCTAAGAGACCTCAAAGTGAGTCGAGAGGTCTTCCCAGAGGTAACACTTAAGCACATTTCAGCAGAATCTCATAGACTGCCAAAGTAGATACCACTCCAAAGAGTGAGGCTTCTGAAGGCTCTGGAGACACCCAGGTCTTATAGTCATGGCAAATAGCTCTGGAGTTTGGTGTTTTGCCAGTGGGCCCTACTTGGGAGTTTCAAAGTAATATGACAGAGTTGGACTCAGATGCAACTACTCTACACATGCCTTTTCTCTCCCTTTTATTGAAACTATATTTCATGCTGGACTTAGTAGGTTTAAGTCCGAGAGATGAATCTCTGGCTTTCCATGTGCTGGCTGGGCCCTGAGCCTCAGCAGAGTTGCAACACCTACTCTCTTGTTCATTGGACTCACTGAGGACAACTAACAAGGAGGTGAGGATGGACACCACTACACCAGGGAAACGAGAGAGCCTACAACTGCAAGTAAGAGAATGCCATCCATCAGCCATATGGGATTGAAGTCCCCTCTCAATTAGAGGTGGAGTGGGTATCACCTCCCAGATTCCAGGATTGGAGGATAAAATGTGGACTAGAGTTGAATTACTGGTATTCTACTATAGACTTATTGTGATTCTAGAAATGGAAGAAATTAAATAATTGATGTAGAGACAGTGGCCACTGTAGGTGCTGAAGGCAAGGAGGGGAAAAAGAGGTGTAATATGGGCACATTTTCAGAACTTAGAATTGTCCTGAGTGACATTGCAATAATAGATACAGGCCGTTATATATCCTGCCATATCATACAGAATTGAGTGGGACAGAGTGGAAACTACCATGTAAACTATAATCCATTCTTAGTGGCAATGTTCCAAAATGTGTTCATCAACTGCAATGAAGGTGCCACACTAATTAAAGAAGTTGTTAATATGAGGCAAAGTGGGAGGTGTGGGAATTCCTTATTCTTTTTTAATGAAACATTTTATGTCATTTAAGTATCTTTTAAAATAAATTAAAAATATAAATAAAAAATAAATATAATTAAAATGTCAATTCTCCACAAATTGACATACAGTTTTAATGCAATCTTGACAAAAATTACACTACCATTTTTTAAACAAATGTAAAACACAATTGTCTAATTTATTTGTAAGGGTAAGCAGCTCCAGGTAGTCTGAAACATCTTAAAAAGGAAAACCGAATTTGGAGGACTTTCACTTCCAGACTTTAAATCATATTACCTGGCTAGAGTGGTAAAAACAGCACAGTACTGGCAAAAAGGTAGACACATAGAACAATGGAACTGAATTGTTGGTTCAGAAAGAAGTCCTCGTATGTATAATCAAGTGATTTTTGATAAGCCTGTCAAACCCACCCAGCTGGGTAAGAACAGTCTATTCACCATGGTGCCTGGAGAACTGGATATCCATAGCCAAAAGAAAGAAAGAGGACCCCTATCCTATCTCACACCTTGTACAAAAATTGACTCAAAATGCATCAAAGACATAAATATAAAAACTAGAAGCATAAAGCTCTTAAAGAAAATGTGGGAAAACATCTTCAAGACCTGGTGGTTAGTGATGCATTTTTAAACCTTACATGGAAAGCAGGAACAATGAAAGAAAACATGGATAAATGGGATGTCTCCCAACTTAAACACTTTTGTGATTTAAAGGACTTCATCAAGAACATGAAAAGGCAGCCCACTGAATGAGAAAAAATATTTGGAAAGCACAAATCTGATAAGGATTTAATTTTCATTCTATATAAAGACATCATATAACTCAACAATGAAGAAGCAAGCAATCCAATTATAAAATGGGCAAAAAAACTTAAATCAGCATTTCACCAGAGGGGAAATACAAATGGCCAAAAAGCACATGAAAAAATGTTCACGAGGAGAGGGCGGGGCAAGACAGTGGCTGAGTGAGCTTACCTGACGGTCTCTCCTGCAAAGAAGTGGCTGGGCAGCTTTGGAGGTTCTCCGGGACCAGGCTGTTTCAGGATTTTTGCAGGGCAGGAAGTGTCTGGACATCGATTTGGTGGGAAGGTGCTGCAGGGAACACCTCACATTTGCTGGGTTTCCTCATCCTCCACTGCTTCATTTCTGTGTGAATTGATTTTTGGTACCTACACTATCCCCTTTCCCCTACATCTTGATATCCTCCATCATCTACTATCTCTCCTATATTCCACCTCCCTCTCTTTGATCCACAAAGTGTCTAACTGTTAATTTCTAATACCTTTGTTTTGTTTTCTGTCTGTTATCCACTCTTGAAATTATTACCTTTCTCTTTCATTCTCTCACGAAAATACTAGCTTTTTAATTCATACCATATTCCTCCCATATTCAGTCGACTACCTCATTATAGGTACTATACCTACTTCTATAACTCTACACAAATACATGAATCTAATATCCATTGTCCAGATCTCATATTGTTGCTCTGTTAACATTTATCACCAATACTACTTTACACTTTTTCCTTGCTTACACAATTGCCTTTCCCTGGCCCTAATACTCTCCTTTAAAGTGAATGCAACCAGCAATAAGAAATTAGAATAAGAAGAACAAAGTGACAAAGAAAAGATATAACACAAAAGCTAATTAATCCCCAAGATTAGACAAAGAAGCTAAGGAACTTAGGGAGATAAAATGATGACCAGATGGCAACAAAAATCTACAAACCAAACCAATAATCAGGAAAACATGGCTGAATCCAATGAACAAACTAAAAACCAGGAAGGGGAGCAGAAATTCGCACAAGTAATGAAAGATCTCAAAACATTTATCACCAACAAATTTAATGAAGTAAAGGAAGAGGTTAACAACATGAAGACAACACGTGGATGGGAAATTGCAGACATATGCAAAAAGATAACAGATATGATGGGAATGAACACCACAGTTCAAGAAATCAAAAATACACTTGCAGCAAATATCAGGAGACTAGAAGAGGCAGAGCAGAGAATTAATGATGTGGAAGACAGTACATCGGAAATCAAACAGATAGTAGAAGTGGTCGATAAAAAGATAGAAAAAATCCAGCTAGGACTTAGGGACCTGAATGATAATGCAAAACGCTCAAACATATGTATTATAGGCACTCCAGAAGGAGAAGAGAAGGGAAAGGGGTCAGAAGGAGTGTTGCAGGAAATAATAACTGAAAACTTCCCAAATCTACTGAAAGAGACAGAAGTACATATCCAAGAAACACAGCGCACCCCAATCATCATAAACCTCAAAAGGCCTACCCCAAGACATATACCTGTTAAATTATCCAACGCTCAAGACAAAGAGAAAATTCTAAAAGCAGCAAGAGAAAAGAAAACTATCACATACAAGGGAAGCTCCATAAGATTAAGTGCTGTTTTCTCATCTGAAACCATGGAGGCAAGAAGGCAGTGGTATGATACAGTCAAGATACTAAAGGAAAAAAATTTCCAACCAAGAATACTCTATCTAGCTCAACTAGCATTCAAAAATGATGGAGAGTTCAAAATATTCACAGATAAACAGAAGCTGAAAGTGTATGCCAACAAGAAACCTCCCTTTCAAGAAATTCTAAAGGGAGTTCTGAATGAAGAAAGGAAAAAACAGGACAGGCAGAGTTGGAGGAGAGTATAAGAGCAACAAAAAAGACAAAAAGAAAAGGGAAAAAAAAGCAAACAAAATATGACAAACACAAGTCCAATAAAAATATGGCTAACACAAATAATTCCTTGAAAGTAATAACACTGAATGTCAACGGATTAAACTCACCTATCAAAAGATTCAGACTGGGACATTGGATAAGGAAATATGACCAATCTATATGTTGTCTACAAGAGACACATCTTAGATCCAGAGACTCATGGAGGTTGAAAGTGAATGGTTGGAAAAAAATCATACAAGCAAACAATAACCAAAAAAAGGCAGGAGTAGCTATATTAATATCAGACAAAATAGAATTTAAATGCGAAACAATTGTGAGAGACAAAGAAGGATACTACATTTTAGTGAAAGGGACAATCTGTCAAGAAGATCAAACAATCATAAATATTTATGCTCCTAACAAGGGTGCCTCTAAATACGTGAGGCAAATGCTGGAAAAACTAAGTGAAAGAATAGATACATCTACAATTATAGGGGGGGAGTTTAATACACCACTATCAACTCTGGACAGAACATCTCAAAAGAGAATCACTAAAGAAACAAAACATTTGAACAGTATATTAGAGGAGCTGGATCTAATAGACATATATAGATCATTACACCCAAACATAGCAGGATATACATTTTTTTCAAGTGCACATGGATCATTCTCCAAGATAGACCATATGCTAGGCCACAAAGAAAGGCTTAATGAATTCAGAAAGATTGAAATTATATGAAATAATATCTCTGACCACAGTGGAGTGAAGCTGGAAATTTGAAAGGGTCAGAGGCCCAGATTTCACACCATGATTTGGAAATTAAACAGCACACTCGTAGAAAAACAGTAGGTCAAAGAGGAAATCTCAAAAGAAATCAACGACTACCTTGAAACAAATGATAATGATAACACAACATATCAAAATTTATGGGATGCAGCAAAAGCAGTACTGAGAGGGAAATTTATAGCCATAAATTCATATATCAATAAAGAAGAAAGAGCAAAAATTGAAGAACTAACTGCACATTTGGAGGAATTAGAAAAAAACAACAAGGTAAACAGGAAGAAGAAGGAAGGAAATAACAAAGATAAGAGCAGAACTAAATGAAATGGAAAATAAGAAAGCACTTGAAAAGATAAAGAAGACCAAGACTTGTTTTTGAGAAGATCAACAAAATTGACAAAATTAGGGAGACTAACAAAGAAAAAAAAAGAGAAGATGCAAATACACAAACTAAGAAATGAGAAAGGAGATATCACCACTGACCCCACAGAAATAAAGACTACCAGGAGAGGATACTTTGAAAAACTATATTCAAACAAAAATGACAATTCAGAGAAAATGGACAAATTCCTAGAAACACATAAGCAGCCCATATTGATGAAAGAAGAAATTGATGATCTCAACAAACCAATCACAAGTATAGAGATAGAATCCATCATTAAAAACCTCCCAAGTAAGAAGAGCCCAGGGCCAGACGGCTTCACAGGTGAATTCTACAAAACATTCTGGAAAGTACTAACACCAATCCTGCTGAAACTATTCAAAAAAATTGAAACAGAAGGAGCATTGCCTAACTCCTTCTATGATGCCCACATTACCCTAGTACCAAAGCCAAACAAAGACACCACAAGAAAGGAAAATTACAGGTCAATTTCTCTAATGAACCTAGACGCAAAAATCCTCAACATAATACTTGCTAATCCTATTCAACAACACATTAAATGAATTATACACCATGACCAAGTGGGATTCATTCCAGGTATGCAAGGATCAATCAACATAAGAATATCAAACAATGTCATACACCATATAAACAGATTGAAGGAAAAAAATCACATGATTATATCTATAGATGCAGAAAAAGCATTTGACAAAATACAGCACACTTTCCTGATAAAAACACTCCAAAAGATTGGAATACAAGGAAATTTTCTGAACATGATAAATGTGTATATGAAAAACCTACAGCCGTCATTGTTTACAATGGAGAAATCCTAAAATCCTTCCCTCTAAAGTCAGGAACAAGACAAGGATGCCCATTGTCTCCCCTTCTATTTAACATTGTCTTAGAAGCACTTCCTCGAGCACTTAGGCAAGAACCAGATATAAAAGGCATTCAAATTGGAAAGGAAGAAGTCAAAATTTCATTATTTGCAGATGACATGATCCTATACATAGAAAACCCTGAGAGAGCTACAGCAAAGCTTATAGAACTCATAAATGAGTTTAGTAAAGTCACAGATAATAAGATCAATGCACAAAAATCAGTAGCATTTCTGTACACCAATAATGAGCAAGATCAGGAGGAAATCAAGAAACAAATACAATTTACAATAGTAAATTAAATAATCAAATATTTAGGAATAAATTTAACTAACGATGTAAAAAACTTATACACCAAGAATTATACAAGACTGTTTCAAGGAAATCAAAGAAGACCTAAATAAATGGAAGAATATTCCTTTTTCATGGCTAGGAAGACTAAATATTATTAAGATGTCTATCCTACCAAAACTGATCTACACATTCAATGCAATCCCAATAAAAATCAACACAGCCTTCTTTATGGAACTAGAAAAACTAACTATGGAATTTATTTGGAAAGGAAAGAGGTCCCGAATAGTCAAAGACATATTGAAAAAGAAAAACGAAATTGGAGGAATCACACTACCTGACTTCAAATCATACTACAAAGCTACAGTAGTGAAAACAGCATATAATATTCAATAAAGCCACCAAACCCTCTCAACTGGAAGAGAATGGCCTATTCAACAAATGGTGCCTGGAGAACTGGATATCCATATGTGGAACAATGAAAGAGGATTACCAACTCACACTTTATACAAAGATCAACTCAAGATGGATCAAAGACCTAAATATAAGAGCCAAGACCAAAAAGACCTTGGAAAGCAGTGTAGGGAAACATCTACAGGACCTTGTAATAGGAAATGGCTTCATGAATATCACACCAAAAGCACGAGCAGCAAAAGAACTAATAGATAAATGGGACTTCCTCAAAATTAAAGCCTTCTGCACCTCAAAGGAGTTTGTCAAGAAAGTAAAAAGGGAACCCACACAATGGGAGAAAATATTTTGCAACCTTATATCTGATAAGAGACTTATAACTTGTATTTATAAAGAACTCATATATCTTGAATATAAAAAGATAACCCATTTAAAATGGGAAAAAGATTTAAACAGACACTTCTCCAAAGAAGAAATACAAATGGCTAAAAAGCACATGAAAAAATGCTCCAAATCTCTAGCTATCAGGGAAATGCAAATCAAAACTACAATGAGATACCATCTTACTCCCATAAGATTGGCAGCTATAAAAAAAACAGAAGAATACAAATGCTGGAGAGGATGTGAAGAAAGGGGAACACTCATCCACTGCTGGTGGGAATGCAGAAGAATCCAACCATTCTGGAGGACAGTTTGGCGGTTTCTCAAAAAACTAACCATAGATTTGCCATATGACCCAGCAATACCGCTGCTTGGTATATACCCAATAGAACTGAAAACAAGGACACAAACCGATATATGTACACCACTGTTCATAGCAGCATTGTTCACTATCGCCAAAAGTTGGAATCAACCCAAATGCCCAGCAACAGATGACTGGATCAATAAAATGTTGTATATACATAAAATGGAATACTACTCAGCTTTAAGAACAAATACACTACAAACACAGGTGATAACATGGATGAATCTTAAGAACCTTATGTTGAGTGAAGCAACCCAGGCATTGAAGGACAAACACTACATGACCTCAATGATATGAAATAAGCAAGCTGCCTCAGAGAGCTAGAGACTGGAAGATAGGCTTACAGGAAATCATGGGGGTGGAGGAAGGATGTGAGCCAACGTCTGCAGGGGTGGAATCTATGATGAGCTGGCGGTAAGTATGTGCGCAAAGAAGAGAGAAAATGGGTGCAAGGGGTTGTCTTTGGGTGGGGCTTTGCAGGTTTGAGGGGGGCTGGGGATGGGCGGATGGGTAATAGTGCCCAAAAAATTGGGGGGAGGGAGGGGCAACATACAAACATAGGAGAGTGTCAGGTGTTGGTTGAGAGTAAAATGCTGAGAAAACTGTATCAAAATATAATTAAGAGGGTTATCTGTTTACGATGCTCAGAGGGGATGGTCTGACACGGGACGGACTCCTGGGGAATGTCTGAATGCTCATTTTGCCAGGGTGTGTTGTACCATTGGATAGAGACCCAAGTAGTGAGAGTGGGGGTGGACCCACATCCTGGGGAGGACTAATGCCATCAAAAAAGAGGGAACTGTATCTCTCGAGAGAAAGGATGGCTCCCAGGGCATTAGGGCTGTTGAGCAAGTCAGTCCCTGAACACTGTTGCAAGTATCTCTGGACGTGGCTCCTCGGGAAATGGAGATTGCCTGTCGCTGTGGGCCCCAAGGGGAGGGGAAAATGGATGTTGAATGGATGGAACCAAGGTAAATGTGGGGGTAAGAGAGCAGTTTCGTGGGAGTACACAAGGATGGGTATAAAACATGTAATATTACACCAAAAACATATAGGGGACAACAGACTAATAATGTAAACCATAATGTAAAACAGGATAACTAAAAATTTAGAAAACTGTATATCCTAAAGTATGGACCACAATGTAAGCACAGATGTCACCTTGTTTGAAAGCTATTGTCTCAGTCTGTATATCAGTTTAAGTAAATGTGATATGAATAAGTTATAACAATATCACTGTGGAAGGGAAAAGGTTTTATGGTGGATGTGTGGGAGTACTGTATACTGTAAATATGAATTACTGTGATCTAAGGCTCTAGTGAAGAGAAGCTCAATAATTAGGAAAAAAGAAAAGAAAAAGATAGGATGTAGAATTTTTCCAAATCAATACGTATTCTATATCTAACCTTTAAACCCATCGCTATATTCCATTTTACTAGTAAGGGATCCTGACATTATATTGGGCTTCACTTTTCAGGAAGTTTTGGATCACAGAGTGGTTCAACAATGGCAGCAGAGGAATACTGGTATAGGATGTTACTGACAGGTGATATATGGTTGACAGGCAGTTATACAGGGCATATGTCCAGGGTGTATGGTAATGTTTGGATATACTCATAGTGGCAACAATTAAACACAACAGCTGGGGGGGTACTGGGTTCCTGGCCAGGGGTGCTCTGTCATGGTCCCTAGGGGAGCAGCAGCAGTCCCCCAGGTGCAACGGCAAGGTCCAGGAAGAATGAGGGTTCAACCGTAAGCCCCTGATACTAATGACTATGCTTGTGAGCCTATATGCCTGAAATAAGAACAAGGCCTAGAGCAGCACTGTGCCTAGGAGTTTCCTCCTGACAGCCTTCATGTTACTCAAGTGTGGCCAGTCTCGAAGTCAAACTCAGCATGTAAATGCATTTCCTTTCCCCCAGCATGGGACATGACACCCTGGGATGAGCCTCCCTGGCACCGAGGGATCACTACCAAGTACCAGCTGATGATGCAACTAGAAAATGAACTTGAATTGAAGGTTCAACGTGGACCAGCAGAATATCCCTGTCTACATATAATAACAGAAGTTTAAAATGGTGTTTGACCTAACGTAAGGGGGAAATGGAAGGGAGAAATGAATTTATATGTCTATGAGTCTCTGAAAAAGAGTCTGGAGGTTGTCAGAAGGATTGTCCTTATACACACCTGAGCAGAGTCTCAGAGACAGATAAAGTAGATACAACCCCAGGTATTGGTCCTTTTGAGGGCTAAAGAGACCCACAGATTCTATGGTCATGGCAGATGGGGTTCACTGCCATGTCAGTTGGCCCTTCTTTGGATTTGGTGTTTCTGCGTAATGGAGCTGGACACAGATGGGATCTCTTTTCACAAGACTTTCATGCTACTTTACTGGAATTGTAGTTGGTGGTGGGGTTTAAGATATATCTAGGGGATTTGAATCTCTGGACTGACAATATGATAGCCAGGCCCTGAGCCTCAACAGACTTCAGCTCCTACACTCTGATTTATTGGACTTACCCCACTCAGCTAACATGGAGTTGAAGAATGTCAACCACCACACCATGGAGCCTAGAGTGCCTACAACTGAAAGCAGGAGGATTGCATCCAGTATCCACGTGGAATCTAAGCCTCCTCTTGACATAGATTTGCAATGGACACAACCAATCCAAGGTCCACAGAGAAAATGTGGCGTTGGTGTGGGAAAAGTGGCCATGGTGGCTGCTGGGTGCGGGGAATGGGAGGAAGAGATGAGATGTGGAGGTGTTTTAGGGAATTGGAGCTGTCCTGGGTGGCACTTCAGGGACAATTACCGGACATTGTAGTTCCTCCCAGGGCCCACTGGATGGAACGTGGGAGAGTATGGGCTATGATGTGGACCATTCACCATGAGGTGCAGCGATGCCCAGAGATATACTTATCAAATGCAATGGATGTGTTATGATGATGGGAGAGAGTATTGCTGTGGGGGGAGTGGTGGGGGGGTGGCGGTGGGTTTGAATGGGACCTCATATTTTTTTAATGTAATATTTTTAAAAAATGAATAAAAAATTTAAAAAAAAGAGTACGCAATGATGGATATAAAACATGTAATATTACATCAAAAACATATAGCGGCCGACAGACTAATAATGTTAATCATAATGTAAAACAGGATAACTAAAAATTTAGAAAATTGTATAGCCTAAAGTATAAACCACAATGTAAACACGCACACACAAAAAAAAGAAAAAATGTTCACTATAGCTAGCTATTAGAAAAATGCAAAGCAATATTGAGATATCATCTCACACTGCATAGAATGGCCATTGCCAAAAAAGAAAAAGAAAGCAATAAGTCCTGGAGAGGATGTCGATAAATAAGAACACTCCTTCACTTTTGGTGAGATTGTAAAATGGTGCAGCCTGTGTGGAAGATAGTTTGGCAGTTCCTCAAGAAGCTAAATATAGAAATGCCATATGATCTAGCAATTCCTCTACTAGGAATGTACCCATAAGATCTGAAAACTCTGTCACAGACAGATGTCTATACACCAATGTTCATAGCAATGTTATTCATAATTGCCAAAAGATGTCAACAACCCAAGTGCCCATCAACCAATGGATGGATTAAACAAAATGTGGAATATAATATGATGGAACAATATGCTTCAGATAGAACAAATGAAATTGGGACACATATGATAAATTGGATGAATCTTGAAGACATTTTTCCAGGTGAAATGTGGGGATTAGTTCCACCACCTTGGCAAGGGCATGGTTAAATGATTTATAAAGCTCACCTGTTCATGCTTCAGAGCAAAAACAGTGCTGTTCTTGCTTATCTCTGCACAAGCTGTCTCTTTTCACTTGAAGTTTGGAAATAACTTCCTCTTGCATTTCTGTTGCTAGATAGGATGTGAGTCTAGGGACAAGGTTTCTCATTCCAATACAAATCACCCTTGAGAAATTTAACTTTAACCTCTGCCCTTGGCCAAATAAAAGAAATACATGATATATAAGCTAGAAAAATAAAGCAGATGAGGTCCTCCCTGCATATGAGTTTTGGTGAGCAAGTCTCATTCCCATGGCAATTGACACCCAACATGCTGCTGATTTCCCCCTAGCTGAAGGGAACTTTTTGGGAGAACTGCCAGGAATTTATCTGTGTAGTGAGTTTGGTCTGGACCACTCATCCAGCACAGACAGGACATCAGCTGCCCTGAGAAAGGTAAGCTGACTTCCAACATTAGTATAATATGGGAAATATGTTATCAAAGCAAAAGGAGTTCTATCTCCACACTTTACAACTATTGAAAGCAGCTAACTGTAAAGTGAAAGAAGAACAAATTATTACATTGCTTTAAACAGTACAAACATTTTGTCCATACTTTGCCAATGATAGAACCTTAGATTTTTAATTTTGGGAACTCTATATGTATAATTATGGGTCAAACTGTAAACTTATATTTCTGTTGGTGTGTTAAAATTGTTTTTGTGTTTGTCTGTTCAATGTCAGTGTATATTTTAATATCTCTAGATGTTAATATAAATTGATAAATAAAAATTCCTGAAAGAGCTCTATTCAAATGGCCAAAAAATAAGTGCTTATATTAATACATAGATATAAATGCTAATAAGATCTCTACATTGATAAAATTATAAGTCTTGAATAATGAAATTACTACAAGTTTCTTCATAAAAAATAGTTCTTGCCTAAATTGAAATGAAAAGTTCATTCTTCACAGGATAAAAGGATGTAAAACGTAAATGAATATTTAAAAAGGTAAAAAGTTTGTGAGAATGCTAACTGAAATTTGATAAGCTTGTTCAAAAATGAGTATTTTATACTAAAATAAAATGGCTATATTTCATAAAATCAAAATGGAAATATGCAGGACAAAATTTAAATGCATATGGCAAGGTGTAAAAAGTATTGTGGTAGCATTCAGTGAGAGAATTAGTCTTAAGATAAAGTAATTAGAGTCTATGTGATTAGGAATAATTACAAGAAGTTTGTGGTGGGGAGAAAGATATAGCACGGATGGAAGTAGGGCAACTGGGGGGCAACAGAAGTATTCCACAAGATCATGCAATTATGGATATAGAACATGTTAACTTACATCTAAAGTGTATAAAAATCTATAAACTAAAATTTAAACCATAATGTTAAAATTTAGAAATTTGTACAGTCTAAAATATAAACAATAATGTAAACCAAAATTGAATCATGTTTGATACCTGTGTTTCAAAATCTGTACATTGGCTGCAGTAAATATAACATAAACATGTAAAAAGATCATTGCTGGGGAAAGGGGAAAAGGGTTTGATGTTGGATATCTGGGAGTCCCCTATATTGTGTATGTGAATTACTGTGATCTACAACATTTTGAAGACAAAATTAAAAATTAGAAAAAAAAAGAATTTTGTGGAAGCATGGTTTGAATTGAAGTGTTTAAATAGCGAATTCCAAGAAGTCATTATTAAACAGAAACTGAACTTATAATAATAACAAAAAGTAACTTCATAACAGGAAAACTTAATAGAAGCCAGCCTCCCCCTGCCAACTTGCCTCTAAAAGATGGTTCTAATATTGCATGCTACTTGGTATTTCAAATAAAGAAAAGATATATTTGCATATAATCAAAATGGATCTTTATTTTACCGTTTGTTTAGTGTTGATGATAATTGCATGTTGTAAGAGGCTAGCAGGGAGACAGTTTCTAAAATCATTTAAGTAACTAATGTGTGTAGGGTGTATAGAATGTGCTTTTATTATTAAGGAAATAAGAAATAATTTTGTCCTAAGATATAGTGACTAGTTATTAAAAAAGAGTAAAATTTGGTACAAAACCTGAATGAATACAGAAAGTGCAAAGGGTGTGCAATAAAAGAATTTTTGTGACTAAGTTGAGTAAGATTAATGGGTCTATCTATAAAATTTTAAAAACCATGGTTAGCTTATGTTTTACATGATGGTTTACATTTTAACCTATACACATTTATACATTTTTGGTGTAATTTAACATGTCCTGTGTCCATCATTGCATGGATAGTCTAAAATGTAAACTCAAATGGAACCATGTTTGAAAGCTATTGATTCAATATCTCTACATAAGCTGCAGCAAATATAATATGAATATGTAAAAAGATCATTGGTGGGGAAGGGACAAAGGGTTTGATGTAGGATATGTGGGAGTACCATATATTGTATATGTGAATTACTGTGACCTAAAACTTACGTGAAGACAAATTTAATAATTATAAGAAAAAAAAAAGAAAGGATGTAGACATTAAGGAAAAAAATGGAAGTAACTGCCTTGTCACTGTACATACAGGGCAACACCTATAGCAGTGATGAAAGGCAAAATGTCAAAAACAAAGCTTTTCCTTTTTTTCATTTTTCGATACCCCAATTAATTTTTTTCCTTTATTTAATTTTTCTAAATTACTATGTATTCTACATTTAACCTTTAAACCCATTACTATATTCCATTTTACTATTAATGGAACCTGGCAATATATTGGGCTTCCTTTCTGAAGAAGTTTTGGACTACAGAGAGGTTCAACTGTGGCAGGGGAGGAATACTGGTGTTGGGTGTTATTGATAGGAGGCACATGGTTGGGAAGGAGTTCTCCACAGCATGTATACAGGGTATATAAAAATGTTTGGATATTTTCATAGTGGTTTCAGTTAAAAACAACAACTGAGAGAGTGCTGAGTTCCTAGCTGGGAGCTCTATCACATTCCCCAATGCAACAGCAATAATCCCCCAAGTACAATGGCAATGATCAATAAAGGTTGATGGTCTAACAATGAGCCCTTGATACTGATGGCTCCAATTATGAGCCTGTGTGCCTGAAATATGAACTAGGCCTAGAGCTGCAGGGTGTCTAAGAGTTACCTCCTGAGAGCCTCCATGTTGCTCAAATGTGGCCACTCTCTAAGCCAAACTCAGCATGTAAATGCTTTACATTCACCCCAGTATTGGACATGACTCCCAGGTATGAGCCTCTCTGGCACCAAGGGATTACTACCAAGCACCAGCTGATGACGTAACTAGAAAAAAACCTTGAATAAAAGGGTCAACTCAGATCAGCAGACTATCTCAGCCTACATATAATATCAGGTGTTAAAAACTGATTTTTTACTTTGGATAAAAGGGGGAAATGGAGAGGACAAATAAGTTTATATGACTATGAGTCTCCAAAAAGAGTCAGGAGGTCATCAGAGGGGTGATGATTATCCACGCCTCAGCAGGGTACCAGAGACAGCCAAAGTAGATGGAAACTCAGGAACTGGTTCTCCTGAGGGCTACAGAGACCCATAGGTTCTATGATCTTGGCAGATGGCTCTGGAGTTCAGGTCCATGTCAGTTGGCCCTACTTCGGAGTTTGTGTTCCTGAGTGTGATGGAGTTGGACTCAGTTATGACCTTTCTACACATGCCTCTTCTGTTACTTTTACTGGACCTGTGGTTGGCATTTGGGTTGGTGTATACTCAGGAGCCCTGAATCTCTGTACTGTCCATGTGGCAGCCAGGCCCTGAGCCTCAGCAGACTTGCAGCTCCTATCCTCTGGTTTATTGGACTTACCCTGGCCTGCTAACAGGAAGGTGAAGAAGGTCAACCACCACACCAGGGAGCCAAGAGTGCCTACAGCTGCAAGCAGGAGAATTGCATCCATCATCCATGTGGAATCTAAGCCCCCTCTTGATGTAGAGGGGAACTGGACATAACCATACCAGGGATCACAGGATACAGGAATAGAGTATGGATTAGAGTGGACTTACTGGTGTTTGGCTGGGGAACTATTGTGATTGGTAAGGGAAGAAATTGTACTGTTCATGTGGAGAAAGTGGCCACGGTAGCTGCTGATGGTAGGGAGAGGGAAGAATAGATATGGTGTGTGTGTATTTTCAGGATTTGGAACTGTCCTGGGTGGTGCTGCAGGGATGGATGCTGGGCATTGTGTGTCCTGCCATTGCCTGTTGTGTGGACAGGGGGAGAGTGTAGACTACAATGTAGATCACTGTCCATGCGGTGCAGCAGTACTCCAAAGTGTATTCACCAGGTGCAGTGAATGTGCCACCATGATGGAAGAGGTTGTTGATGTGGGAGGAGTGGGCTAGGCTGGGTGTGGGTATATGGGGACCTCATATTTTTTTATGTAATATTTAAAAGAAAATAAAGAAGGAAAAACAAAAAAAAACTATAGTATCAAATAATATACCAATGCAAAGTTAAAATTTTGTTCTTTCTCTATTAAAATAACAAAGTTTCTTAAATCATTAGTCTTTTTAGCAAAAGTTTACAAAGAGTTTTTCTCCTGACTAATCAGTGTACAAAAAAGTCTCTTTTACCAAAATAGCTTCTTGTACTTTAACCATGTCATGTCCTTGGCTGTTGAAGAAAAACAAGTCACCACTTTGAAGGGAACAGTGTTCAAACATGCTTTCTCAATGTCAAATCCTGAAAAGTATCTTTTATTTCAAGCTTTTGCAAAGGGTTTATTCTTTTATCTTGAAAGAAGTGAAGTAATAAAATAGTTAAGTTCATTAAATATGTTGTAAGTTAAATGACCAATATTTAATAGTGTTATAAAATTAAAAGTGATTCTTTAACCTTTTGTTAAAGTTGTATAAGTAAAAATTTCATATAAATACTTAGAGTATATAAAATTCTTAAAAAATTTAATAATGTTCCAACATAATATTAAATTAAAATAGTATGTTGTTAATCACAGTTTTAATTATTATTAAAAATAGTATATATCATAAAAACAACCTCTCTACTTAACCAAACGCATATGCTTTAACTCATTCTCATCTGATTCACACTAAGAGCTACCACAGAGTAAATACTTTAACTTATATTTGTCCAATTCACATTAAAAGCTACCACAGGGTGATATATAACAGTAAGCTATAATAAATTAAAGTAACACTGCTGCTATTTGCAGCAACCCTAAATATTGTTAGTATATTACAAAAATTAATATCCAATTATATCTCTATCACTTTGTTTTACAACTTGCTAAAGCTTTCTCTAATATCTCCTTAAGCAAGTCCAGTCAGGCTACATTCATATGTGAACAAGCCAACAGTAAATTTTACAGGGCTTTCCCAAAACTGTGTGTATAGCCCAAATATTTATCCCAGCCTAATAACAAAAATTGAACTGTCTAAAAAACCTATAGTTTTCAACTTATTTCATCATATTAATAATACTATGTTAACAAATGGGTTTTTTTTTTACAGAATAATCTCACTTCACCTTAAAACTGTGCTTACAAAACAAAAAAGGGGGAATGGTGTTAGGGCTAACCACTCTAAAAGACATCATACGAATAGCATTATATACTTTAAATTTTTTAAATCGCAATGAGAATGGTCATACAGCAGCAGAACATTTTCAGATACCAACTGTAAAAATTTATCCTAAAATGTTACACAAACCCCAGGATGGACAAGAAGCTAATTGTAATTGGCATAGTCCAATAAGTTGACTAATGTGGGGATGAGGGTATGCATGTGTTCTCTCCCCAGGAGGACCTCTTTGGCTTCCAGCAAAGCACATAAAACCATATCATAGCTTGGTACAATCTGCAGCACAACCCAATACTGAGCCTGCAAGCACTCAACCTGCAATCGATCAACATTTTCCTGAGGACTAGCCAAAGAGATCAACCAGTAACATGGCAGAGCCTTAAAAAATTGGGCAATCAAGCACAAGGTCTTATGGCATGAGTTGGGTGCCCTAAGATGCTTCAAATAGTTTTTTAGCTTATTTGGTGGTAGTCACTACAGCTTCTGCTAAGGTGGAAACATGTAAAATGTACATATTCCTCATCCTTATATGTTTTATTTAACCTGTGCACTGCTAATCACACCTATTGTGCCCATATAACAGATTCACTCCTATTTGCCCTCACCTCCTGGAGGGATCCTGAGCCCATGTTATCCTATAACAATTCAACATGGATGGGAGGATACTGGGTTCCTCCTGCAGGGCCACTAATAAATGAAATTGACCGAATGCAGTTAAATAGTTCTTATACCTTGCTAATCTCAATACCTCCCCATTGTTTCACTACAGAAATCACTAACAATAGCTTTTTTATACCAGTCCAGCCAACGTGGCACTTGCATTACAGTCCTAAAGGACAAAATGCTACTGCCAACTTAACTTTTATCTCTGCAATTTCTACTAATGATTCCAATTGTCCAAATACTACAACTCCAAAGTGCCTCTATGTAGTTTTTATTCAAACCGATCCCAGTCCCAAGAGTGCGACATAGATACCTTGTCATAGCAATAAACCTAAATGTGATTTCCTTTTGAATGCTACTTGGATTGATTATGGGCCTCATGGACATTTAACTTCTCATCATTATGTTATCAATTTTTTGTCACCCTATAACCACTCCATTACTTAGACAGATGGAGGAATGTCTGGCCTTGTTACATCAGTAAAATTTCTAGAGTATTTCAGTCAATGGAACACTAAATCTTGGAGAATTGTTCTACCTTTCTTACCTCATAATATTTCTCATGGCAACTATACCCATTCCTTAAATTATACCATGAACGTTTCAATCAGTCAGATTCAGTGATGATATGTACGACATATCCATATGTATATATGTTATATACAAATACTCCTTCTATATTGCATAACAGTATGCTAATAGTCCATACATCATCTTACAAGGCAACTGGGATTGCTAGCTTAAAGAAAAAGTGTTAAATAAAAAGAAGTGGGTGGAAACGGACTTTTGCCCAGTGGTTAGGGCGTCCGTCTACCATATGGGAGGTCCGCGGTTCAAACCCCGGGCCTCCTTGACCCGTGTGGAGCTGGCCATGCGCAGTGCTGATGCGTGCAAGGAGTGCAGTGCCACGCAAGGGTGTCCCCCGCATGGGGGAGCCACACGTGCAAGGAGTGCGCCCGTGAGGAAAGCTGCCCAGCGTGAAAAGAAAGTGCAGCCTGCCCAGGAATGGTGCCGCCCACACTTCCCGTGCCACTGACGACAACAGAAGCGGACAAAGAAACAAGACGCAGCAAATAGACACCAAGAACAGACAACCAGGGGAGGGGGGGAAATTAAATAAATAAATAAATCTTTAAAAAAAAAAAAAAAGAAGTGGGTGTCATAAAGTTTAGTATCATCATTTGAAAGATGCCATCCCCAGCTTGTTTTACAGGTTTGGGCAAATTTTAATAGTGTTTATGCAATAAACTTATGGTAAATTCTCTGTTATTCAGTAGGAAAGGGATGAACAATAACGTGATTTCATTTCCCCATCTCAGTTCATAACATTGCCCTATAGCCAAATGCCCAAGCTAGAAGCCAAACTACTTAATAACTCTCATTCAACATATATTATTGTCAATTACACAGATGTGAACAGGTTAGACACAATATGTGTTTTCACAGTACTGAATACCAACAGGGAAGATAGAAATTTAAATAAATAATCACCATAAAGAGTGAGGAGTGCTATTGTAGGGAATTATGGGAGAATATACCTGTGAGTATTCTGTGATGAAATAACATTTAACATGAGATCTGAAATTTGAGTAGGACTTCCATTTGAGAAATGTACAAGGCAGAAGATAAACAAGGCCCTTACCCCCTTTATGAAATGTTTCCAGTTGTCAACATTTCTCACCTGAATTATAGCAGTAATTTCCTAATTGATCTTCATATTGTTAGTATTTCCCCAGCCCAACCTCTACCCAGTGCTTTGGGTAATCTTTCTAAGAGATCAAAATTCTTCCATGATACAGTGTTGCATAGTATAGATAACAATTAATAAACTTTTTAGCAAGATGTTTCAGCTTCAAAACTTCACCCCAATTTATCTTCCAAGCTTAATTTTCTATTACTTCCTAGAATAAGATGCCATACCCAAAGATGCCCATCACTTAATCCCTAGATTCTGTGATTATGGTATGTAACATGACAAAAATGATTTTACAGATGTAATTAAGGTTTACAGAACTTAAAATGCAGAGGTTGTACTGGATTACCCAGGTGGGTCCAATCCAATTACATGAACACTTTGAAGCAAATATAGTCTTTATCAATTTTTCAGGAACAATTAAATTATCTCTCTCTGGTTTCAGGGAGATTCAAACACTACCTTGGCTCTGTGACAATTTGATATTATTTATGAATTCCAAAAAGAGATATTGATTATGTTTATAAACTGGTTGCTTCCTCTGGGTAGATGGCCTATGATTGTATTAAATTCAAAGGATATGTTTGCTTGATTAAGTTGAGATTAGGGCTTTGATTTGGCCATGTCAGGAGAGAATTGAGTCTCTATCCCCTTGGTGGGTGGACACTCAATCAGAAAAAGATATGGCACAGGAAGAAAGACAACTCACTAGACACTGCTGAGGTCCCAGGAAGAGAGATGAGCCTGATAGTCTACAGCTGACTTTGTGATGAGAACAGAGCAGCTGAGCCCAGAAAGAAATGAGCCCCAGGGGAAGAGGGACAAGCTTTGGGCCAGCCTATAACTGAGATTGGAAAAAACTGTGACCACAGAGCCTTCAGAGGATAAAGGATTGATGAATCTTCGCAGACATTGCCCGCCATCTTGCTTCAACAGGTGGCCAATGACATTGGGTGAGAAAGTGCCTCTTATGGTACCACCTTGAGTTGGTCTTCTTAGGGCCTTTGACTGTAAGCATCTACCCCAAGTAAATACCCTTTATAAAAGCCAACAGAGTTCTGGTACTTTGTATCAGCACTCCTTTGGCTAATATAGGCTGGAAGAATCTTTTCTCCCTTGGAGAAATTTCTATTTATGTAGCATCAGTTCTCTCTCAGTGTAACATTGTTAGCATCCCCAGGCAACCATGGCTGGAGACATTCTGACGTATCATTTTGGTACAATATTATATAGGTCAAACAAACATTTTATCTGTTTTACTTTAGTTGGGACTTAGTTTACAAGAATCATCTGTTTTCCCATAAAAGTAATAAATCATCTACCTTGATTAGAAAATGAATTAACTGGTATTATGCCAACAGGAAATATGATTCAAAGGATTAAATTAATTTCTTGATCCAAAGTTTTAACTCTGGCCTCTCAGGAAAAACGAACACTCTAATTAAGTACCAAGTGGTTTTGATTCTATTTGATATGAACATATTATGAAATTTCCTTCAAAAATGTGTTCCTTCAGGAAAAATCCTTAGACTTAATCCCTAGAATCCATAATATAATTTTTAAAGTAAAACAAGATCAAGATCCTCCAAAAAATTTATCACTCTTCATAAAAAAAAAACCTCCAGCTCTACCTTTCTTGTATGCAATTTTTCAATAATTACTAAGGATGTAAATTATAACTTTCCTAGCATTTAATGTTTTATCTTTGATTTGTTGAGGTAAATTTTATGTACATTAAAATATCCAGATTTTAAGAGTAAAATCTGATGAATGCTGACAAATGCACATAACCATGTAATCACCACAACAATAAAAATATAGAATATTTCCATCACCTCAAAAAGTCCTTTTAAGTCCCTTCACAGTCAATGTCCTTTTAAGAAGAGATTCTTCCCATACTCTGCCCAAGGCAATGATTGATAATGATTTTTATAACCAGGGATTAATATTCCTTGTTCCTAAATTTCATATTAATGGAAGTGTACAGTCTGCAATATTTTTGTGTTCTGGTTGCTTTCCATAAACATAAGGTTTTTGAAATTCATCCATGCTGTATGCATCCACAGTTCATATAGTAGTATTTCATTTTATAAAAGCTACTATAATTTTTTATTCTCCTTTAAATGGACATTTTAGCTGTTTCGTATCTTGGGCTATTATGAGTAAAACAGCTATGAACATTATTATAGAAGTTTTTTTATGGATATGTACTTTCACTTCTCTTGGGTAAACAAGTAGAAGTAATGGTCATTGGGTAGGTGTATAGGCCATTGGGTGGAATTGCTGGGTCATTGTGTAGATAACGTGGTTAACTTTATAAGAAACATTCAAAGAGTTTTCCAGGGTGATTGTGACATTTTATACTTTCACTTGCAATGTGTGAGAGTTCCAGTGGTTCCATATCCTCTCCAATATTTAGTGTCTTTTTAAAATATGTTAACCATTCTATTGTGTGGAAAACAGTTTAACTATGAGGTAGTTTTAATTTGCATTTCTCTGTCAACTGATGATGTTAAGGACCTTTCCATGCGCTTATTGGCCTTTTATATATCTTCTCTTATGAAGTGTCTGTTCAACTCTCTTGACATTTTATTAGATTGCTTCTCTTTTATTATTGATTTGTAGGGATTCATTATATATTCTGCGTATCAGTTCTTTGAAACATATTGTAAATATGTTTCCCAGCACATGGCTGACCTTTTCATTTATAAAACAGCCTTTTCCAAAATGAAGTCAAGTTTTCAATATTTTCTTTTATTATTAGAGTTACTGTGTCCTATCTTAAAACTCTTTGCCCACCTCAAAATTGCTAAGATATTTTCCAATGTTCTAATTTAGAAGCATTGTACTTTTAGCTTTTATGTTCAGGTCTCTGACCTATCTCTAATTAATTTTTATGTATTCTGTGTGAAAGGAATCAAGGCTTATTGCTTTTCAAAATGTATGTAATTGTTGCAGAACAATTTTTTGCAAAGATTTTCTTTCCTCATTGAAATTTCTTGACAAAAATCTCAAAACTCAATTGAACATACTCATGTAAGTATATTCCTGTTCTTATCTCCAGATACCTTAATCTCTCCATCTATCTTTATGCAAAAACTATATTGTATCGATTATTGTAACTTTATAGTGAGTCTTGTAATCAAAAAGAATTTGTGCACCAACTTTGTGTTTTTTTTTAATTGATTTGGCTCTAATAGCGCCTTTGCATTCCCATAAAAAATTTAGAATCCACATGTTAATTTCTATTAAAAATGGAATTTTTTCTGGGATTGCATTGAGTCTGTAGATCAGCTTGGGGACAACTGACATCTAAACAATACTGAGTGTTTGAATCTGTGATTATGGTATATCTATCCACTTATCTAGAAAAGTTTAAATTTCTCTTCCAGTTTTTAAATTTTTTTCAATGTAGATATTCTTAACATATTTTGTTCATTTTTTCCAAGGTATTTATATGTTTATATTATTGTAAATGGTATTTTAAAAATTTCATTTCAAATTGTGTGCTACTAGTACATAAAAATTCAATTCTTTTAAAAAACTTTTGTATCTGAACCTTGTATTGAGACCTTGATAAATTCACTTTTTAGTTCTAGTTTGTACATTCTTTAGGATTTTCCACATATATAATCATGTCTTCCTTAAATATAGTTTTAATTTTTATTTTCTAATTTGTATCCTTTTGTTGTTTTTTTCCCTTTACTTACTGAACCGACTTAAGACATACAGTACAATCTTGAAGAGAAATGGTGATAACAGAAGACAACTTTCTTAGTTCCTAATCTTAGGGGAAAAGCATCCAATAATTCATCATTGAGAATGATGTTAGTTGAAGTTTTTTTTCTTAGATGGTCTTTATTGTATTGATGAAGTTCCTTTCTACTTTGAGTTTGTTGAGTTTTATAATCACTAATAGGTATTGAATTTTGTCAAGTGTTTCTTATGCATATATTGGAACAGATTGAAATGATCTTATGATTTTCCTTGTTTTTCTATTAAAATTGAAAATTACATTGATTTTTTAAGGAGGTACTAGGGATTGAACCCAGGACATTGTATATGGGAAGCAGGCACTCAAGCACTGAGGTGCATTCAATCCCCTAATTTTGAATGTTAAACCAATCTTTAATTCACAGGCTAATCCCCACTTGCTCATGCTGTTGTGTGTGTGTGTGTGTGTGTGTATACACAGCATGAGCAAATAATATATATATATGTTTGTGTGTGTATATATATATATATATATGTATTCAATTTACTAATATTAAGGATTTTTTCTGTTTCCTGTTCTTATAATACCTTTTTCAGATTTTGGTAGCTGCTTTACCCTGACCTCATAAAATGAATTAGGAAATGTCCTCTCCTCCTATAGTTTCTCAAAGTTTGCATGTGACTGACACTATTTCTTTTATAAATGTTTGACAAAATTCACCATTAAAAACTTCTGGCCCTGGAATTTTCTTTGTGGGAAGGACTTTTATTACAAATTCAATGGCTTTGGTAAATGTAGAGATATTCAGATTTTCTATGTTTTTCCAAATCATTTTTAGCAGTTAGTGTCTTCAAATTTTTTGACATAAAGTTATTCATATTTCCTAGTTATCCTCTTAATGTGTATGGAATCTGTAATAATATCCCTAATTTCTTTCCTGATACTTGTAATTTGAGTTTGCTTTTTTATACATTAATCATTATAACTAGCAAATGATAAATTTATCAATCTTTTCAAAGAACTGGAATTTCATTTGTTTTTCTATTGTTTTCTATGTCATTGGCATTTGCTCTTATCTTTATTATTTCCTTTATACTACTTTCTTCTACTTTGTGTTTAATTTGCTCTCCTGTTTTTAGCTTTGGAAGGTAAAAAATAAGATCATTGCACTTTAAAAATTGCTTCTCTTCCAACGTAAGAATTCAAACATAAATTTCCCTTTAAGCACTACTTTAGTTACTGCTCACACATTTTCTCATGCTGTGTTTTCATTATCATTTGTGTGTATTTTTGTCTAATTTCTCTTGTGAATTAATTATTTGACTCAGGTGATTTTAAATTTTGTACCATTTGCAGGTCTTTGCTATAGATGTATAATTTAACTCTAGTTGTTAGAGGATATTTTCTGTAAGATTTCAATCTTTTGAAATTATAGAATTATTTTACATCCTATCATATGGCCTATCTTACTGAACTTTCCATAGCATATTCCATGTTCACATATGTTGGGCATGTGAAAAGAATTTTTGGCACTTCTTGGATGATGTGTGATAAAAATGTTAATTGGGTCAAGTTTGTTGTTAGTACCTTTCAGATCTATGTACTCATTTTTTTTAATTAGTTTATTGAAGTATATAACTCATACATAAAAATATATAAACTATAAGTGTATAGTAATAGTTGTGAACTTACAAAACAAACATATATAACATCTTAAAGAACTCTCATAACTCTCCCTACCACCAATAACTTGCATTGCTGTTTAACCTTTCTAAGTAATGAACAAAGAGTATTGTCAAAATACTATTAACCAAAGTATTTTCTCCCAAACAACTTCATTATTATTATCTTTATATCATTTATATATAAATATACATAAACAATAAGTGTATATTAAAAGTTGTGAACTTACAAAGCAAACATGCATAACATCATACAGGGGTCCCATACATCAACCCTCCACCAACACCTTGCATTGTCATGAGATGTTTGTTACAAATTATGAACGAATATGGCCAAAATCTTGCTACTAATCATAGACCTTATCTTACATTTGGTGTGTTTTTCCCCCAACCCACCCTATTATTATTTATTATTTAATTTTTATTGTTTTTAGATAAATAGATCACAAAAAATGTAACATTAAATAATATAAGAGGTTCCCATATACCCCCCACACCACCCCACCCCCAACTCCTCCCACATCAACAACTTCTTTCATCATTATGACACATTCATTGCATTAAGTGAATACATTTTTGGAGCACTACTGCACCACATGGATTATAGTTTACACTGTAGTTTACACTCTCCCCCAGGCCATTCAGTGGGTTATGGTAGGATATATAATGTCCAGCATCAGTCCCTGCAATATCTTTTAGGACAACTCCAAGTCCCGAAGATGCCCCCACATCACATCTCTTCTTCCCTCTCCCTGCCCTCGCAACTACCATGGCCACATTCTCCACATCAATGCTACAGTTTCTTCCATTGCTAGTCACAATCCCTCTATAGTAGAATACCAGTAAGTCCATTCTAATCCGTATTTTTTTTTTAAAGATTTATTTATTATTTATTTAATTTCCCCCCCTCCCCTGGTTGTCTGTTCTTGGTGTCTATTTGCTGCGTCTTGTTTCTTTGTCCGCTTCTGTTGTCGTCAGCGGCACGGGAAGTGTGGGCGGCGCCATTCCTGGGCAGGCTGCTCTTTCTTTTCACGCTGGGCGGCTTTCCTCACGGGCGCACTCCTTGCGCGTGGGGCTCCCTCACGCGGGGGACACCCTTGCGTGGCACGGCACTCCTTGCGCGCATCAGCACTGCGCATGGGCCAGCTCCACACGGGTCAAGGAGACCCGGGGTTTGAACCGCGGACCTCCCATATGGTAGACGGACGCCCTAACCACTGGGCCAAATTTTATTCCGTATTTTATTCCTCCATCATCTTTAAACCTATCATTACTATTTCATTTCTCTATTATTATTTTTAAATATATTTTTATGACAGAGGTTGTAAACTTGTACTCATTCATTTTTTGCCTTAGTTTTTCTCTTACTGAGAGAAGGGTGCTACTATATCCAGCTATGATAGTGGATACATATATTTTTCACTTTATTTCTGTTAGTTCTGCCTTATGTATTTTGAAGTTCTTTTATTAGTTGCATACACAGTTATGACCTCATGTCTTCCACATGAATTGACACTTTTATAAAGATAAATGTCCCCATTTTGTCCAGCAATCCCCCCTTTCTTGAATTCTATTTTGTCTGGGTTATTTTAGTCACTTCAGCCTTCTTGCTCTTATAATTTGTAGGGTATATATTTTTCATTCTTTTACTTTCAATATGTAAGCATCTTTATTTTAAAGTGTAACTCTTGAATGGAGCATATAGTTGACTCTTGATTTCTCATATAAAAATGAGTGGATTAGTACAAGGAGAAAATGAAGGAGCAACAGAGAAACAAAAATATATATGGAACAACTAACAGATGGTAGACTTAAACTTAATCATAGCTACAATCACATGACATGCAAATAGACTAAACAATACCCTCCAATTAACAGCTTTCCTTTTGTTTAATCCAAAAAGAATATTATTCTATTTTTTACAAATTTTTTTGTCTTTATTTATTTTTTTAATATTACATTAAAAAAATATGAGGTCCCCATATACACCTCACCCCCCTCACCCCACTCCTCCCCCCATAACAACAATCTCCTTCATCATCATGAATACATCTCTGAGCACCACTGTACCTCATGGTCAATGGTCCACATCATAGCCCACACTCTCCCACATTCCACCCAGTGGGCCATGGGAGGATATACAATGTCCGGTAACTCTCCCTGTAGCACCACCCAGGACAACTCTAAGTCAATTTTCAGTTATACCACTTTGTATCATTTTTAGTAGTTGTTCTAAGGATTAAACTATTTATCTTTACCTTATCATAGTATAGTTAAAGTAAATGTTGTACCAATTCATATAAAAATTAAGGCAGTTGTCATGGCTGTCGCACTGCAACAGCAGCCACTGTGGGTGATCTCCGGCTTAGTTAGCTGGGAAGCCACCCTGGCCCTATGAGCCAAGCTATTGCTGGATATGGAGGGGGTGCCCAAGTGCTTTCTGGGGAACAAGCAATGGAAATTCTAAGCCATGACCTCATCCTTAATCTGACTCAGGACATAATCAAAATATTGTTTGATTCTTACAATCAGAGATAAGTTGATTGTAGAATATGACTTAACTAAAGCAAAATTAAAATATTGTGGAGTGCATTTTAACTCTAAGGACACATCTCTCACTACTGAGTTGAATGATCAGTCTTTAAGCTCATACCATCATCAAAGAGTTTCCATCTCAGCTTCAGAGAACAGTCTTTCTCTTTTCAGTTAAGACTCATGGGCCAGACCTAAGAACCAACTCCATTTTGCCCATGGCCTAGTGTGGCAGTTTGAGATTATTTATGAATTCCAAAAAGAGAGATTATTTTTATAAACCAGTCTGTTCCTCTGGGCATGATACCCTTTGATTGTATTTGATTCAGCCAAGATGACTTTGATTTAATTATGTTAAGATTAGGGCTTTGATTCAACCACATTATTAGAGCAACTCAGTTTGAGTTCCCGCCCCCTTTGTTGACTATATAACTGGACTCTCAATCAAGGATACACACAAAAGTACATATACAGGGGGAATACACAGAAGAAGTACACTCCATAGAGACAGAAGAAGAGCCTGCAGGCCCAGGGAGAGAGATGAGCCATTTGCCTGACAGACTGCAGCTAAAGAGACTAAGCCCTGAGCAGCTTTGAAAGCCCAGAAAGAAATGAGCCCATCGGCCTACAGCAGCCTACAGATGAGATTGGAAGAAGCTGGGCTCCAGAGCCTTAAGAGGAAGAGGAAAGCTGAACCCTCACAGACATCTTCCACCATCTTGCCTCAACTTGTGGCAACAGATTTCGATGAGGAAGTACCTCTTATGGTACCTTAAGTTGGAAACTTTAGGGCCTTGTAGCTGTAAGCTTTTACCTTGAATAAATACACTTTATAAAAGCCAACAGAGGTCTAGTACTTTGTATCAGTATCCCTTTGGGTGACTAACACACAGATGGAAAAAACTTAAGTATCTTCAATGATAAAATTTCACATACACATCACATTTGCTACTATTGTTATTTTATATCTACATAACTTATAAATTCAACAATGCAAAATACTTTGGCTTTAAGCAGTTAGGTGGCTTTTAAAAATATTACAAGAGCGTGGGACATGACACCCGGGGATGAGCCTCCCTGGCAACGAGGGACCACTATCAACTACCAACTGATGATGCAACTGGAAAATGACCTTATACGGAAGGTTCAATGCAGATCAGCAGAATATCCATGTCTACATAAAATACCATGACTTTAAAATGCTGTTTGACCTAAAGTAAGGGGGAAATGGAAAGGAGAAATGAGTTTATATGGCTACGAGTTTCTAAAAAAGAGTCTGGAGGCTGGCAGAAGGATTGCCCTCATGCACAACTGAGCAGAGTCAGAGAGACAGATAAAGCAGATACAACCCCCAGATATTGGTTCCTTTGAGGGCTAAAGAGACCCATGGGAGTTATGGTCATGGCCGATGGGGTTAACTACCAGGGCAGATGGCCCCTCTTTGGAACTGGTGTTTATGTGTGATGAATCTGGACTCAGATGGGATCTCCCTCCATAAGACTTTCATGCTAATGTGCTGGAGGTGCAGTTAATGTTGGGGTTTAAGATATATTTAGGGGATTTGAATCTCTGGACTGACAATGTGATAGCCAGGTCCTGAGCCTCAACAGACTCCAGCACCTACAATCTGATCTATTGGACTTACCACACTCAGCTAACATGGAGTTGAAGAAGGACAACCACCACACCATGGAGCCTAGAGTGATTACAACTGAAAATGGGAGGATTGCATCCAGCATCCATGTGGAATCTGAGCCTCCTCTTGACATAGAGGTGCAATGGACACAACCAATCCAATGTCCACATAGAAGAGGTGGCATTGGATTGGGAAAAGTGGACATGGTGGCTGATGGGTATGGGGAAAGGCAGGAAGAGATGAGAGGTGGAGGCGTCTTTGGGACATGGAGCTGCCCTGGATGGTGCTTCAGAGGCAATCACCGGACATTGTAAATCCTCACAGGGCCCACTGGATGGAATGGAGGAGAGTATGGGCCATGATGTGGACCACTGACCATGAGGTGCAGAGGTGCCCAAAGATGTACTTACCAAATCCAATGGATGTGTCATGATGATGGGAACGAGTGTTGTTGGGGGGGAGAGGGGGGGCGGGGGGGTGGGGTTGAATGGGACCTCACATATATATTTTTAATGTAATATTATTACAAAGTCAATAAAAATAAAAAATAAAAAATAATAAAAAATTAAAAAAAATATTACAAGAGGAGGAAAAAATAGTAAAATTTATTTATCTACATATTTACCATTCCTAATGCTTTTTTATTTTTATTTTTTAATTAAAACAAATTATTTATTTCAAGTTCTATCATTTTAAGGTTTTTCAGAAGTTATTACAGAAGTGAATCCTGAAATCAGAAACAAGTTTTCACATCTGTAGCATTTATGACAAAGTTAAGATCTACATGACCTTGATTTACAATATTCAGGGTGTTTCTATTATTCAGAATTCATGAAGAAAATTTCAAAGTCCAGATCCAAATCATAAAGAAGGGCATTTACAAAGTCATCAATAGAAAGACACTTCTGAAGCATACCTTGAAACATAAGCATGGGCTCTCTGCCACCGCCGTGTGCCAGCATCTCCCTGGGATAGCGCTCTCCCACAGCCCTGTTCAAAGGGTCCTGTAAACAACAAGTTTTTCCAAACCATGGACACCACTGCCCTCAGGTACCACTGACATCAGGTAAGAGTAATATTTGGCACCATAGCCCACAAGGTGGCTAAATTGCAGCTGCCAGGCAGTGTTTGGAACGTATGGTACATAAGAATGTCTGTGGTTAACCTCCTTAGGGGATGCTTCCCATGGTAGATTTGATCAAGAGTGGCATAAAAGACCTGACGTTGCATATCAGTTGCAGCACAAACCTTTTTAGATTCACAAAGACAAGACACCATATGCTTTGGTAGTGGCAGCCCAGTTTAATAGTGTCTGGCAAATAGGTTAACCACTCGATAATCATTTGCAATGTACTCCATCAGAATAGAAGGGACCTCAGCAAAATCAGTGTGGCACTTGGTCCCAGTGACGTGTTGGTAACAAGTAAGTGCCAGCATCCAATGCTTGGCATGTCCCATTTCATGGAAAAGGTTTTCCATCATTCTAGGAGTTAATAAAGTGGGTGAATTCCTTAATGGATGGGGAAGATTCAGCATAAGTACTACAACGGGGAATTAATAGTCTCCATTTTCCCTTTACTCTGCCTCTGCGGATTGTAAAATGGCAATCCTGATGTGGTTTGTTTGCTCGCTGAAAAAAATCACATTAGATATATCCCAACAATCCTTCAGTTTCATGAACCACAGCCAGTTTTCGAACATCTTCACACCACACCTCTCCTTTTTCAGGCTGCTCTGCATACAATGAAATCCTAAATAGCTAGTTAAACAAAATATTCAGACCTTCCATGCATGCTCCAAGGGAGAAAAATGGGCATTATAAACTGGGTTCAATATTATATCTCTCTGCATAAATCATGCCACTGTGGTAAGGGAGATCCCAAGGGGAGTCCTCAAAATTTGAGGATTTAGTTTCATTTTCTTCCTTCGTATCATCTCAAAATCTTTTATTGTGCTTTCAGAAAGTTTGTCAGACAGTTTCTCAAGGAATTGTGTGGACAGTCTCTGGATTTCGAGCTACTGTTCCTTGGAGAGCCTGTGGGAAAATTGTCGAATACCCCACTAACTTTGCCAGAAGATCTCTGTTACAGAGCAGTTCCTCTAAAGAGTTCAACTGACCAACATTGGGATAAAGAAAAATTTTATAAGCAGCCTCTCCTACCATGTCATCTGGTGCTTCTGCATGTAGACCATTGATGACGATGTGATTTCCACTGAGGAAAATGTTATGATGAATGTGCTCCGGGAAGAGATGCTTATCGATCTTGTTGGGAAGGTTTGTGCCTATAAGAAATTTAGTACTCAAATCCAAGATCTTAACATTAAGGTCCACTACTCTTTTACGCTTTTCTTTATCTAGATGAATTCCACTGATTTCAATATCAAACAAACAATTCAGCCACTGGTTTCTGGGTCAAGGGAATCCACAAGTTTTTATCAGCTAGTAGTTTTTGCAAACTTTCATATAATTCCACATTTGTGTTCAACTTTTCCACCATGGTGCCAATACTTCTACACGATTCTTCTGCAGCCTCTCTGAACGCTGGGTCAGGGTGAGCGATTTTCACAAAATCAGCCAAGTACGCCACGCAGCACAGGGATTTCGAGAGCTGTCGAAGATGAGCACTGTTTGCGGGCCCAGCGGGGCTGCGTGTGTGCGCTTCACCAGAGCAGCCGCCAGACTCAAGGCCTTCTCTTGGACGATGTGAAATCCTTCTGGGGCCCCAGGCTCGGAAACTCTAAAGAGACCCCGGTGCTCTCCAAACAGGTCCAGGAGGCGGCCCTGGGGTTTGACATTGAAGGCGGCGCCCACCGGGGACCAAGAGGTCCTAATTCCCCGGACCCGGATCCTAGCAAGAAGGCTGCCCCGGCCTGCACGCACCAGCCCCATGGCCACCGCCCGGGCCGCAAGGTTGCAGAACCTTCGGGCGCTCAGCTTGGTGGCTCCCAGCAGCCCCTTGGCCACCACCCAGGCTCCAGCCCCGCGGCACTCCGCGTTTCCAAGGCAGCAGCTCTCGCCGTTCCATGTCCTAATGCTTTTTTAATCTCTCTGTAGATGAATCTGAGTTTCCATCTGATATAATTTCTGTCAGGTTAAAGAATTTTCCTTAGCATTTCTTATAGCTCATATATTTAGGCAACAAAAATCTCAGCTTTGCTTATCTTAAAATGTTGTATTTCACCCTTATTTTTGAAGAATAATTTCAGTAGATACTGAATTCTGAGTCACAGCTTATTTTTTCCCTGCTCTTTAACGATGTGATTCCTTTTTCTTTTTGGTTTCCATTGTTTATGGTGAGAAGTCAGGCACAAATTATATCACTCTTCCCCACACATGTGATCTGTTTCTATGCTGCTGTCAAAAATATCTCTTTGTTTTTGGTTGTCCATAGTTTGACTATGATGTGCTTACGTGTGCTTTTCTTTGAATTTATCCACTTTGGGTTTACTAAGCTTAATTTCTTTTCACTAAATTTGAAAATTATAAAACTATTATTTCAACAATATTTTAATGACCCCTTCTCTCTTTTCTGTCCTGGGACTCCAATTTCATGTATTTCACATGCTTAGAAACGTCTTAGAGGTCACTGATACTCTGCTCATTTTTTTTTCCAAGCTTTCTCCTTGTTCTTCATTTTGGATAATTTTGATTGACATATTTTCAAATTCACTCGCCCTTTCTTCTGTTATTTCCATTTTACTCTCAACCTCATCCAGTGAATTTTTCACTTCTGATACTGCACTTATAAATTCTAGAATGTTCATTTATTTTTATAAAATCTATTTCCTTGCTGAGATTCCCCAGCTGTTCACTGTTATCCCCTAAAACTGTCTAATCTTAACCCCTAAGCCCTTAAGCATATTTATAATAGCTATTATAAAGTCATTTTCTGCTAAATCAATCCTATAGATAATCTAGAAGTCAGTTTCCACTGACTGTTTTTTCTCTTAATTATAGATAAAATTTTCCTATTTCTCTGTAGGTCTTGTAGGTTTTTTTTTAAATTCTTATACAAAACATTGTAGATAATTCATTGTACAGACTGTGAGCTCTGTTGTGTTCCTCTGAAGAGTATTTGTTATAAATTATTGGCTGATCAAATTGAAATTGTGGAGGTTTGGCTTTATTCTCCATTACTGTAACTCTCATTCAGTTTTGCACTTTGTCTTAAGGTGAATCACTTAATATTGAAACATAACTTTTACTTCTAAAACATGACCTTCCAGGGTTTTCAGTGATAAACTCCTCTAACTTGGCAGGAATAAAATTTCAAACTCTGTCTTTTCTGCAATGGACACATGCTGAAATAACTATGCAGTAATTTCAGTCTCCTACCTCTTCTTTTCTGCTGAATTCTTTGGAGTCTACCCCATAAATGCATAGTTCATGTGACTTAGAAGTATCTGAGAGGAGTTTATATGAAGATTTGGGGGTTCTCCTTCTGTGGCTTCATCTTTGTCAGACAATTTCCCCTTAAGTTCCAGCTGAATTTACCTCTCTAGCCAAGCTTTCAGCTTGAGTTCTAGCGACCCCACAGTTCATGGCCTTGGGAGACCTCTCAGGGTAAAAGCTATATAAATATGGATATCATAATTTTTGTCTTAGGGCTGATTAGTCCAATAGTTACTCCACCATTACAAGAACTGGAACTCCACACGCTAATATTTAAAGGGCCAACAGTAAGGACTTTGTCATCCTTTCCTTATCCAATCATAGTTGGGTTAAAAATGGAGTGTAGGGTCATCTGCTCCTCCATAAATCAAGTTCTTATTATAACTTTAAATTGAAGTTAATATACCAAACCCTATAACGCAAGACTTATCTTCTTAATTGTTTTGGATTCATCTTTTCTGAACTCTTTTTTTCTGAGTCTGTTGGGGAGACTAGTATCATACCTACTCATGTAATCTTACGTAGTCTTCTTGGATCTGACTGATAAGATATCTGTTAAGAAAGCCAAAACTACTAATAAAGTGTAACCTCCTTGAACAATTTGAGCTCAACTTAGAGTGCGGCAGAATATTCTGCAAATTGGTCAGGGGAACAGAGAGGCAGTGTGGGTGGGTTATGCTTATGAAATTTTATTGTTTAGCCAAGGAAGAGAAAATATTGTCTAGATTTATTAGGGGAGGTAGGGCTTTTTACTTCTCTGACCATATTTATTTTAATACTTCTCTCTTGGCCTTCCAATCTGGAATAATTGCCTCTAACTTTAATTGACTGTTTCCATAGAATTTACCCCCACGTTATACCTGCCACTTGTTATATCTATCACTGCTCCAACATTTTCAAATGAAAAGAAATTTGAAGGGCCTCTATACTCTGATAAAATAATAGAAACTTTCTCCCAAAATATAGCATATATTAGTAGTGATAATGCCTCACATCATGACTTCCTCCAAAACTTATTGATAAACTTAAAGTGGAACTGACTCTCACAGGGTCAAAGAGAATTAGGTGCCTGGGAAGAGTCAAATAGGAATTTTGAGACAGTATACCAAGAGGCAAACCCTAAAAAATTAAAGTCATATGAAAATTACTCTTCCAGTAATACCTTCAGACTAGGAGTATTTAATGTTTCTCTTGAAATGGCATTTTTGAAGTAAGTAATAGCTCAGAACACTTTGTGACTTTGATTCTATCTCATTCTCATTTACTTGAAAATTTCTTCCCCATTAGATTGCAACTCATTGACAAGAATTTAGCTCTTTCATTTTTGTATTAACTTTCTCCCATATTCCCTTAGCACAGAGCCTTGTATGTAATCAGATCTTAATGATTATATGTTGCAATTAAAATTTAGACCATTTTATTTCAGTGTATTTTGGACTAGGACCAAACTCCATACTATATTTTATTTGTAAAGAATATGATCCCTTCCATAGAATAAAAGGAAATTCCTACTCTAGCACCACAGTTTGTCAATATTAATTGTTGAGATGGCTCTCACACTATCTGATTTGAAGTAACTAGAATCATTCATTAAGATATATTAGTTTTTCCACGTGTTTGTGAATCTTTTACTTTCTTCTCTATTTTGAAAAAAAAAAGGTTGAATATATTGCTTTAGGTCATAATGTGAGAAACCTACATGTGGAACAGAAATTCACATCTAAATTTTACTTTAAAGGGAGTAAAATAGTAAAATACTATTTTTAAAATGATTAAAAATAGTGTGAAGACCAGGTCAGTTGACAGAGAAGTGAGGATGGACAACCACCACACCAAGGAAATGAAAGAGTCTACAGCAAGTGGGCATGAGAGTCCCATCCGCTGGTCATGTGGGATCAAAGCCCCCTCTCATTTGAGAGGTGGAGTGATCATCACCACACCAGGGTCCTCAGGATGGAGGAATAAAATATGAATTTGAACAGACTTACTAATATTCTACTATGGGACTATTGCAACCGTAGCAATGGAAGAAATTTTATCATTGATGTGGAGACAGAGGCCATGGGATTTGCTGAACACAGGGAGAGGGAAAAGGAGGTGTGATACAGGGGACTTTTCAGGACTTGGAGTAGTCCTGAATGATATTGCAGGGACAGACACAGAACATTATATATCTTGCCATAACCCACTGAACGTACTGGAGAGGGTATAAACTATAATGTAAACTCTAATTCATGCTGAGTAGCAGTGCTCCAAAATGTATTCATCAATTGCAATGAATGTACCACATTAATGAAAGAAGTTGTTGATGTGGAAAAATTGGAGGGTGTGGGGAGTGGGGCACATGGGAACTTCCTATATTTTTTAATGTAACATTTTGTGTGATCTATGTATCTTTTAAAAATACATAAAAATAAATATTTTAAAAAATAGTATGAAGAGAGAGTAGTCCTGAAATTATTAGAGACTACATTAGTATGCAGAGAAACAAGATATTTCAATATTTATCCCCCAAAATTGTAATGTATCTCTTAAAAGTATGTAGAAGAGTTCACTTTTAAGTAATTTACAGCTAACATAACATTTCCGTGGATGATTTATATCACCAGTATCCACTAATATTTTTCATTAGTTCGTGTAGAAATAAGTTCTTAGCTTTAATCAAACCTTGTGCCAATTTTCTTTATTGCATTAGTTCAAGAAAAAGTCCTCTCTGTTTTATAAATAACTCAGGGTTGTAAAATAATAATAGGAAAAAGTGTTCAAAGTCCTAATTGAAGTTTAGTAGTTTAGAGACATGTGCTCTTTTATACTTTTGTTTGTGTACATGAGTGAATTACAAGCCCTAATGATATTGCTTGTCTGTATTCAAAACAACTGTGATTCAAAAGACCAATGCGTGATTTGAAGTCTTTATTCTCACTTCTGTGACAACAGCTATTGGCTCTGGCTATAGATGATGTTCTTAGATCCCCTTCAATGTACAAGTTCTTTTGTGCTTTATAAAATACTCAAATATGCTACCCCATCTTTGCTTTTTCCACTGTAGGTTGATCTGTGTGCTGCTAGCATTTACCTCTAGTCCACATATAAGGTTCATTACTTAAAATTTACTTTTTAGGTGCTTGTGTCATATAATATGTCTGTGTTGATTGCAATTCCCACATTATGTGCCCTTTATTTCAGTATGTTAATATAGCTGTCAATCCTGTTATTAAGCACAAACCAGGAAGATATTAATATTCTATACTATATTATTTGTTAGGCATGCTTAGTTTCCCTGCTGAGATCTCAAATACCACAAAATGGATTGGTTTATCAAATTAAATTTATTGGTACACACTATTGAGGCTAGGAGAAGTCCAAAATCAAAGCATCAGCAAGGTGATACTTTCTTCCCAAAAGACTGACATTTTGGGGCTGACTGCACATGGAAATGTCTTCTCCTTTCTCCTCTGGGTTTCATTTACTTCCAAGGCTTATTCCCTTTCCATGACTTTCTCCCTGTGGCCTTCTCTATAAGACCTCCAGTAATATGATTAACACCCCGCCTGATCCAGCTGGCCACAACGTAACTAAAAATAACGTTTTCAAAAAGTCCTATTCTCAATGGGTTCACACTCACAACAACTGATTAAGATTACAAACATATATTTCTGGAGTACATAATTCAATCTACCCATAGTCCACTTTCTGAATCTCAAAATTGATGTGTTCTTCCCATATGCAATATAATTTCATTCCATCACAGCATTCCAAAATCTTTGTCATTTCAGTAGCAATGCTGAGTAAAAAGTCGCATAAAGATTATTTATGGGTGTGATCTCTATCGGAGCAAAATTCTTCTTTGTCTGATGGTTCTGTGAAACTTAGAAAAAAAGTTATCTGCTACAAAAATACTATGGTGGGAAAGACCAGGCATAGGATGGTAACTGTATTACCATTCGAGAAGGGAAAAATTAGAAGTAAAACAATAAGGGGTCACATGTCCAAAGCAAGTCTGAAAGCCAGCAAGGAAAACTCCATTTGATTTCAGGTCTGACTCATCTCTAGAATAATGCTTTGTCCTGTGGACCTGCTGGAGGGGCACCCCCACCCTTTCCAAGAGCTTACACAGTCGCCTGCTCTCCTGAATAATACAGAGTAGGCCTCACCCTCTTCAAGCACTGGGGTGGCAGTCAGACTCTCCATGAATCCTGAGAGATAGGCCTCACCATCTCCAACTATTGGGTTGTTATCCCTCTCCATGAGCATCCAGGCATAAGGTCTGTCCTCTTCAAGAACCAGGGAAGATAATCTGCCCCCACCAAACATGAAGGTTGACCTTCCCTTTCCACACATGTGGGTGGACCCACTCTCTTAGGCTGAGGAAATCTTTTTGGTCCAGACTTCTACTTCTGTGGTTCTGTGCTTGAAGTTATTCTTCTTTCAATTCATTCCTTCTCTCTCCCTTTCAGACAATGCCTCTGATCATACAAATTTTGCACAAATCTTCTTGGATTTGCATGCATTTCAGGGGGTCCAAAGCAATGGACAAAAGAACTTTCTTTCCTGAAAATACCAGATCATTCCTGGGTAACTGTATTTCCAATTCTGACTTCCACTGAAATGGCTGACTAAATCCACATTTCACCACACACTCTTTAGCAAAGAGTTGTTCACTTAATCCTTACAAGAAACCCTGTTCTCTAGGAATTCACTTGCCAAAAGCTCAGGGAGGTCCCCAGTAGAGCCATTTCTGGCCCAAGCCTCAGAGCACATTATCTGGATAGGGAGAGAATTTCCAAGGTCATCAATTGCTGGTTTCTTTGTGCTTGAGAGCTTAATTTTCAGCTTATGCATTTCCTCCCATAATTTACTATAAGCTTCAAGGAGAAGCCAGGTTTCACCTTCCACACTTAGCTTGGAAGTCTCTTCAGTTTAATATGCAAGTTTATCACTTTCAATTTCCACTATCATTTTGATATTAGAACACAATTTGTCCAAGTTCTCTGCTAGTTTATGAGAAGGATTGTCTTGCCCCCAGTTTGCCATAACACATTCATCATTTCCTTCTAAGGCCTCATCAGAGGTACTTTTAGTATCAATATTTCTACTGACTGTTTCTTCAGTGCAATAGGCTTTTTCCATCAAATGCCTCATAATATTTCCAGCCTTTATCCATTACCCAATTCCTCTGGCTTACCCAGAGGATTTTATTGACTTGTGGTGTTTTTTGTTTTGTTTTGTTTTGTTTTTGTTTTTGTTTTATTTCTCTCTCCTTCCTCCTCCCTCCATTGCGTGCCGTCTGTGTCCATTCACCGTGTGTTCTTCTGTATCTGCTTGCATTCTTGTCACGCGGCACCAGGAATCTGTGTCTCTTTTTGTTGCATCATCTTGCTGCATCAGCCCTCCATGTGTGAGGCACCATTCCTGGGCCAGCTGTGCTTTTTTCACATGGGGCCACTTTCCTTGTGGGGTGCACTCCTCGTGTGGGGGGCACCCCTATGCAGAGGGCGCCTGTGCATTGCAAGGCAGTCCTTGCATTTGGCAGCACTACATGTGGGCCAGCTCACCACATGGGCCAGCAGGCCCTGGGTAGCGAACCTGGACCTCATATATGATGGTCAGACACTCTATCAATTGAGCCACATCTGCTTCCCTGGCTTATGGTTTTGAAGCTGGAAAAAGTCCACACTTGAAACATCAGCAAGGAGATTCTTTGGCATTCTGAGGCTGGCTGCACATGGTGATGTTTTCTATTTTCTTCTCTGGGTTCCATTGACTTTCAGCTCCTTCTTTCCAGGTGGCTTTCTTCTTATGATCTTTTCTCTACGGCTTCCAGTAATCAAATTAAGACCCATCCTGATTCAGCAGGTCACACCTCAACTGAAAATAACATCTTCACAAAATCCTATTTTCAATGGGGTCACACCCACAGGAATGGGTTAAAATTAAGAACATTTTTTCTGGGGTTCATAATTCAATCTACCACAGGGATACAAAATGTCTCATGGACTAAAATTTCTCCCTGATTGAATTATCATAATTCAAGCCATTAAAATCCCCTATTGAAATGAAAATCTTCCCTGGAAGGATAATAAAGAGAACTCTTCAGAGTATCTCAGTTTGAATTTTTTACCAGACTGACCATAAAATAGAATACCACCAAAGAGTGGAATATACAGGCTAGAAAAATTTTAGTGAAAGGGATGAAAGAAGGAAAAGATATAGAGCATTGGGCAGCATGGCAGAACTAGTTCTAAGGGGAATTAGCAGTGTCAGAATCTGAGTATCCAAGAGGCAGCAATAGGCCCTGGGTGTCTGGGAACAAACCGGCTAGAAAAGTCCTAAGGAAAGGCATCACCTATTTCACAACTTTACGTTGAGCTGACTCTCACTGCTCTAATCTATCTCAGATGTCCTGCTAATGTTGGGATAGAAGTTGGCTCAAAACCGGTAGCTTCCTTGCAGTCTAACACCTTATTGTAGCTATTTAATTCTGGGCACGATTTAAAAATAAATTAAACAGCAAGATATCGCATCTTCAGAAGGATGCGTGTAAATGAAGATGAAACCACTGACTTATAATCCTTGACAACTGTTCTTATCTTATGGATACATGACATAGATGGCAGAGAAAATTATTCAATCTATAGCATTTTTTGGGGAAAAAAATCATCCGTAAGATAGGACAGACTATTTACAAATGCATCATAATGCAGTATTCAAAACTGGAAATACTCTCTGTCCAGATTTTCATCCAAAACTGTTCTATGTATAAAATTCCATGCATAAGAATCTGGTGCTCTATTAGCAAATGCTTTGTTTCTACATAGACATTAAATAGGACTGAAAGGCATCTCCAAATTGTGTCCCTATAAATGTCTAACAGTTTGAAGATGAAAATGTAATTTGATCATCTGGCAAGTTACTATTATGCCCTCTTTTTAGGCCTCTCTCATCTCCTTTTCACATTGCCCAAACTCTGTGTGGTAATTGAACATTGTCCAAGCTGTGCAGCTGTTCAAAACCAGACTCACATTGAGTTTGTGCAATTGGAATGAAAAAGTGATGGGGAGCACAGCTTTCTTATTTATATGACCATGCACCAAACCCTGGGAGGCCTGAGATGTGACACAGCCAAACAGTCTGTCAATTATAGTTTTTTCTTCAACTCTGAAGTAAATCTTGAAATAAATCTTTACTTCATGACATTTTTTATATTGGCATACTAGAAGTATGCCAGATGCAAAATAGCATGAAACAATAGCCCCCTCCCCTGTAGCTAGTACCAGCAATAGCCAATTAGAAATAATGCTTTGCAATGACAGTCTCATGCTAAACCGGATGAATTCAAGTAGTACTCAGTTTTTCTTCACTTTTCATTTTTTGCTTGTAGAAAAAGGATCCTGTAAATGAACCTTGTGAAAGGTAAAAATCTAAGTAAATTTTTTCCCTATTAGCTTCAAGTTTTTGATCTGACTTTCTCTATAGCAGAGTATCACCATGTGACATTTTAAACAGCTTTATTCATATATAATTCACATACCATAAAGTTCACCCATTTATACAATTAAATGATTTCTAGTATATTCACTGTTGTGCACCATCAACACAATCAATTTAAGAACATTTTTTCATCACCCCCTAAAGAAACCTTGTATCACTTAGCAATCACCCTCCATTTCTTCCCAACTCCTTCCCCCTAACCTTAGGCAGCCACTAATCTGCTTTCTATTTCTAGACATTCTTTATGATTAATAGCATTCACTTTAAGAATAATTTCTCTGGGTTAATAGTAGCTATTGTTTTACTGAAAGCACTATACAAGTTATGTATTGCATGCTATCCTAATTTATTTCACAAAACCATCTTATGAAGTAAGAAATGACAGCTGAGATAGGCAATGATATTTTCCCAAGGCCACATATTTGGTAAATCTGGGTTTTCAATCCAGATTTGTCTGCTCAAAGCTCCCATGTTCTTAGTATGCTGAAGTGAGTTATGGCACAGGAGCTCAACTCTTAGTTTGAACCAAAGGGAACTGACAATATTAAACCATTTTTCACCTTCAAAAATGGCAGTTTCATAAGGTTCAATCTAAACACATATTGAATGCCTTCCATAGGATTAGAACTTAAAAGAATGATTATTATCCCACTACTCAAATTAGTTTACTTAAGAAGTGAGAGTCTACAGACAATCATATAGCTCGCATGTACTGCCAAACTTCTTCTTTTACTTCCCACTAAAGTCGTTTTGAATTTCCTCACATCCATGTGGTCATCAACTTAGCTCGTTAGTCTCATACAACAAATGTAAGTGTTGGATTCTTTAAATAAATGTAGAATTGCTTATCAATGGAATAGAAGAATGTAGGTCCTTTTACAAACACATAGGACACAATTGGTCCAATGTCAGAATGCCAGGAACTCAGAGTTCATTTTAGAATTTCATCTCATTCCTTACCACCACCCCTTACAGTGAAGATGTAGATTGGGTTAAAGCTTAGGAATGGGACAAGGTTCCACGAGCCATTTTTTGGTAATGGCTACTTTAAAGCAGTTAAGTTACAATGTCAAGCAGACTTTAAGAAATGTCAAGTAGGATAGAACCTAGAACACTAAGCTCATTAACATAGAACTCTGTACATCTATTTCAATTCAGCAAGGAACAACAGACTGGTAACCATAAGAACTATGTGTGGAAAGGGAGAGCCAATGGGAAAAAAACTTACTGGGAAGGTCATGTCTTATATTGAGAAAAGCTGTTGACTTTGTTCTTACTGCCTTTGAAAGCAAAAATATATATATAATGGTATGGATTGCCACAGGGGTAGGTTTTTTTCTCTTTTTTTTCTATTGAATAGGGTTACCATAAATCTTATTTGCATAGAGAACTGCTTATGGTACTTTACTTATAGTTCGCTGTTTATTCTTTTTAAGAATAGCTAACATATCATCTCTATGTAAAACAACCTGAACTTAAAAATGGATGACTGCCTAACAAATTATATTCTTGTCTAATCAAATGATTCGGTATGGTTTTGACAATACCATAAACAAGAAACTCAGAAAAATATTTTATTTCTCTATATTAATTTTGGCTACAGATTACTTCAGCTTCAATTAGGTATTATGTTATCTTGTCAATAATGCCAGACGATAGGAAGTAAAAGGAAGAAATTTAAATCCAAGAAAGTTCTAAATTCCCTCTTAAGTATTGGTTCTCTTTCATCTTCTTCTTAAATTCCTATCATAGCAAGGAAAGTAAATAGCAGGTAGTGCTATGATGGATTAGCATTCGCATATGCACAGTTGGGCATAACTAAGACAGTTGTTAGAAGCCAAAATTCTTGTGGATTACCTTCATTTGTTGTCCATGTTGCCTGTGTCTATTAACACAAATAATAATCTTCCTTCTTAACAGGCTTAACACCTAAGACGTTTCTGGGGCTTCCTCAAAAGCGGTGCTGCTTTTCAGTTTAAAAATCAACCTGTTTAAAAAAATGAGTGTATACATATTATACAAACTCTTCCTGTGAGTTTACTTAACTGAGACTTGATATCATGAAAAGGACTATTGAATGCTTCTCTTTTGTTTGAAGATAAATCTGAAGGAAGGTGGCATTGGCAAACTGTTAGCATAATTACTCCCAATTCCTATCAGTCATTGTACCAAGTTATTGAAGAAAGTCCTCACTGAGGCTTTCTTTCATTCTTCAATATCACATTTTTAAGTTCCCTTTTAGTTCTTTCAATTAAAAATTAAAACTGTACTCATCCTTGGTTCTTCTCAGAAAGTAATGACACTTCTATCCTTTAGGGTTCCAGAAGTATAAGGATTTGAAGTTACTGAAGTAATCTTCTGCTTTAGTCTACATTCTCCTCCTCTAATTCAGATTCTTACAGATAAATATTAAACTCTTTCTGAAAAAGCTATAAATCTTCTGGTAACTCTTATGGCAACATTATATTGAAGGATTCTTTCCTTCTCTGGGTTAAACTAGCAGATCATAATTTATCCAATACTATTATCATCTTTAAATTTTTTTGTCATGCAGAGTCCCATTAGGTTTAAAAATGCCTCATAATTATATTTTACAGAAATCCTGGCTTCTTACTGAGTTGGCTCTTCATCCAGTTATAAACTATATCTACAGAATGGCATTTTAGGATCAACATTGTGTACATAGAATTAACCTACTCCTTTAGCACAAAAACCATTACTTCCTTGAAAATCATTGACATGTAAGTTCATTTTTACTCGTATGTATCCCACGGCAACTAGACAACCTCTACAGTTAAACATTATAAGGCATATCTTTCCTAACCAGTTCCCAACCCTCTCAGAATCTCATTTCTATTTCTGTAACTAATATTTGTAGTTGTGAATGAGATCAATGTTGGTGCACTGTGTGAATAAGACTTCCACTTTGGATGTGAGATTGTGGTCTCCTAACTATGTGTGTTTTAGTACTCTTTGTTAAACCCACTTAAAAAAACACGTTTTGCATGTGCTCTGAACATTCCACAATAAGGTTAAATGTTTATGTACCAAAATAATTCAAATGTTATAGTTGGAAAGTTAATTTTGTATCAACATTAAAGTTTATGCTACTAGAAGGGAAGTGTTTCCTCATCTCCCCCAGGAGAATGCTTTCTTAAGAATGAATGGGGCAGCAGACTTGGCCTAGTGGTTAGGGCACCCGTCTAGCACATGCAAGGTCTGCAGTTCAAACCCCGGGCCTCCTTGACCAGTGTGGAGCTGGCCCATGCACAGTGCTGATGCGCACAAGGAGTGCCCTGCCACAAAGGGTGTCAGCACAAGGAGTGCGCCCTGTAAGGAGAGCCGCCCCGCGTGAAAGAAATGGTGCAGCCTGCCCAGAAATGGTGCCGCACACATGGAGAACTGACAAGATGATGCAACAAAAAAAGAAACACAGATTCCCATGCCACTGACAACAACAGAGGCGGACAAAGAAGACACAGCAAATAGACACGGAGAGCATACAACCATGGTGGGGGATTTGGGGGAGGGGAAAGGGGAGAGAAATAAATAAATAAATCTTTTAAAAAAAAAGAACGAATGACTTCTTTTCATTTCAAGAAATGAAACCATCCAAAATGCAAGGTAGACTGAGCTCTGGGAAATAAAATAGATGTAAGAAAGACTTCACCTATCAAAGAAATGTTGGTAGTCATTGAAGAGACTCCTGTTTCTCTAGTCAACTTGAGCTCTATATCATCCTGTGTAAATTAGAAAAAGAGTTTACTTGCATGTTTTTATCTAAGCAGAGTAAAAGCTTTTGAGGAAAACACCCCAGTATCATTTAAAATTGTTTACTTTGGAAGTTCAGAGTTAGCAGGAGAGAAGAGAAATGATTAAGTTTTATGAATCTTTGTATTATTTCACTTTTCATAACAAATATTTATTATCTTTATAACTTAAAAAATAAAAAAGTATTTTAATGAACTTCTTTTTGCTAGGAAAAATGGATTAAATCTTTGTCCCTGTCACTACAAGAGGTGGTAGACTTTTCATTAAGCTGCATTTGGATTAACAGGCATAGGATGTTGAAGGTAGTATTCTCAACCTCAGAATTGTACAGGTGATTTTAAGAGTGATGCACACAAGGAGTGCTGTGCCATTCAGGGTGTTTCCCCCGTAGGGGAGCCTCATGAACAAGAAGTGTACCCCGTAAGGAGAACCGCCCAGCGTGAAAAAAGTGCAGCCTGCCCGGGAATGGCGCTGCACACACGGAGAGTTGACACAGCAAGCTGACGTAACAAAAAGAGACATGGATTCTGAGTGCCTCTGACAAGAATACAAGCAGACACAGAAGAACACACAGCAAATGGACACAGAGAGCAGACAACTTGGGGGTGGGATGGAGAAGGGAAGAGAAATAAATTTTTAAGAAATTTTTTCTATACTTCATACTTCAGTATCATTGAGAAATACCAAAACACAAAAGTGATTGCTGCACCTACTTAACAGGTGAAAATGTGCTATGGATATTGCAAGACCATATGAATACACCACTAATATTAAGTGGAGCCTTTTTCTCTCTGGCTTGTCTACTTTCACCCAAGAAAGAGGAATATTAGAAAATTAGATATGAAAAGATGTATAATGTGCAGATATAAAGGTTCTCCTCTTCCAGGCCAAATTGGGAGCAGAATTTGCCCCTCTGACAAGTGCATATCCTTTATTCCCAACACATAAAATTTGAAGTTGGAAGAGACTTTAAGAATCACCCTGAGGGAAGCAGATGTGGACCAAGTGGTTGAGGGCCTGCTTCCCACATGGGAGGTCCCAGGTTTGGTTCCTGCTGCCTGATAAAAGCGAAAAAGCAAACAAGATGCAACAAATGAAAAAAAAACCAAACAACTCAGTGAAGCCACTCCGGCTCAGTGGTTGAGCACCAGCTTCCCACATACGAGGTCCTGGGTTTAATCCCCAGGCCTAATACCTAAAAAAAAAAAAAAAAAACCTCAACCTGAAGCAAGTCCGTCCCTTTACAGAAAAAGCAACTGAAACCCACAGATATTAAGTTACTATGTAAATAATCATTATTTATGTAGTCACTTAATACCTGAATCACACAGCTAATAATAAGTAGATACCCTGTCAACTATTTTTATTTTCTATTACATCCTACAAAGCCTGCTTTTGGAAAGTTCACAGCTACTAGGGTTACAGGATTATGAAAGAGTAGCATCTCTCAAGGTTCCTTGTCACAACATTATAAAGTTAAACTTACAAATGCCACTTTTTGAGTTCTTTTTCCATAGAAGTTTATACATTGTGCCTTCTAAGGAACATCTATAGCTATAAATAAATAAATGTAGATGTCCCTGAAACATAGTAGAAGTAAACATGTGCTTCCTTATAGGACATTAATTTGTGCTAAATTGTTAGATAAAATAATCATTGTAATGTTTATCAATAGTTTCTAAAACAAAAGAAACTCAAAGTTGCAGTAATGTAGCGACATAAAAGAAGATTTAACTGATAATGTTTTTAGTGTATCAAAACAAAAGAATAATCATCAGCCATATTTGTTTTCCATTTTCATTGTGACCTCATATTCAATTTTAGTGATCAGAGCATTTGAGAACTACTATAACATCAAACAATATAAATGTAGAATATTAAAAAGGAGAATGGTGTGAATTTGCAGAATAGATAAATTAAAATTCTGATATTGTTTGCTTACAGCCAAGATTTAATAAGGAGAAAACAGCACTTTTCTCATGATAGTTTACAAGAGACACAACCAAAATACTTTTCCATGACAACTTTTTACTCTGAATGATAAACAGCTTCCCAAGTATTAACTTTATCTTTAAAAGAATCAGTGCAATAGCTCAATTCATTCAAACTTGTTCTGCCTATAGAATCTTTTTTAAAGAGTAGAACAAGTTTATTTAAAACGCTTATCATAAATCTTACAGTAGCCACTAAAACAGTTAATAAAAAGCAACCAAACATTTAATCAAACATTTATCATTTAAATATGATAAATGATATTATAAAATGCTATTTTAAACCAAGAGATAAAAGAAATACTTGCCAAATACAAGTTATCATGGCTGACTACAGTTGGCAAGGCCTGATAAATAGCCTTTGATTGTTATCATTTGTTGTTTTTCATTTATTTCCACAATGCCAATGAGGTCAAATCTGTTGAAAATATTGTTCAATCCTTCTAAATTACTGGTTTTTATCTAATTTTCTATTGATTATTGATTAAATTTAAAACTAAAATTGTATTTCTCTCTCCTTCTTTTAGCATTGTCAATTTATTCTCTCATGTATTTTAAAGCTCCATTATTGGAATCATATGCAACTGATACTGCTTTTTCTTCTTGAATTCTTTTTAAAATTTTTTTCCTTTATCTTTAAAGGAGCTTTAGATTAAATAAATGTTACATAGAAAATATAGGGGATTCCCATATACCCCTCCTCTCCCCACTCCACTTTTTCCCATTAACAAGATTTTTCATTAGTGTGGTACATTTGTTGAATTGATGAACACATATTGAAACATTGCTACTAACCATAGTCTATAGCAGGGGTTCTTAACAAGGGGTCCATGCACTTTGAATTGAAATTCAAAAAACATTATTCTTGTGGGGACTTGTTGGTTCAGGTGTGATATATTCATTAAATAATACATAGTATACAGTATACTTAATAAGGGGTCCATGGTTTTTACCTGACTGGCTAAGAGGTTCATAGAACAAAAAAGTTTAAGAATCCCTGTTCTATAGCTTACATTATGTTTTACACTTTGTACCACACAATTTTAAGGGTTTTGATAAAATAGCCTATAGAATTTTAGTAATCAGTTATAGTAAGCCTTACATATTATTTCCAACAACCACTTGAGCTTCTGTGATGTATTTGTTTTACTTCCTTTATTTTCTTTGTAAATGGTTACCAAATCAACTCCATGTACTGGGTCATGTATTGAACACCAGTTTTCTCATCATAAGCGTTATCTTGCTTTTATCTGGAAAAATATAAGAAAAATATCTACTTATTAGGTTCTTTGAATGCTATATCATGTACTTCTCATTTAGTACATGAAAAAAACTGAAGCTGAGAGAAGGTAAACAACTCGTTAAATCCATGCATTTACTAACAGGCTGTGCTAGGATTTGATCCTCAGTCTTTTGAAGGCTTGAAGTAAAAGTCTATGCTTTTTCCACTATATTACACTTCCTTCTTAAGAAAATAATGGCATTTTGGATGATAGTGTAATTTTCTCCCAAACCCCAAGATTCTAATTTGGACTTACCCTTAGTAAATCTTTTATTAATCTAACATGCCTTCCAAAGGACCATGCATCCAGCTAATTACATATCTCTCAAGAGCATCACCAAACTCCTTACTTCTTTTTTTCTTTGGCCATCAGCCTTTTTCTTCTAATACACAGATGCTTTTAAATTCTCCCGATTACTCATTTTACTTTTCTAGAAAAATTTGAATAATTTCTTATAGGACAATCCTTCTGCCTATTTAAGATCTCCAGTGTTTGACTTCTTTTCAGAATCTCTTCTCTATTATAATCTTTCATTTTCCAATTCCATGAACCAGGACTTTGATTATCTTCATTTTCTTCACTCCTTTGGCTTCCCTCTCTATGAGAAGAAACTTGTACCTACTGTGGACCTCCAGGAGAACAATTTCTTCTTTTCTCTTCCTCCTACCATACTCTAAATTCTAGTTTTGTTTCCTCCTCTCCTATCTTACAATATTCTATTTGCTTCAGATCTTCATATAGTATTTCCTTTATTCTATCCTGAGTCTATTTATGCTTTGGACAATCTGAAATATCAGAAGGTATTCTTTTAACTTACTTTTTTCAATATCATGGAGGATAATAAGCATTTAATACATATACGGATGATGCTTGCTTCTGACAAGGAAAACAAATATATCAAACTTTCTGCAGGTCAGTAAAATGAGTCCCTTGAGGTTAGGCATAGTTAGTATAGTTAGGTTCTGAAGGGTAATTACAGTCCTTTGTAATTCCTTCCATAGTTGCCTCAGAGAACTGCCAATTGTGCTGGGCTTTGCGAGTTCTTTTTTTAAATTTGTCTTCCTGTAGTAACCTAAGAACCACTGGTTACCAGTTGCTGGCCTAATGCCGACAAATTTCCACCCACTATCACAGTATCTTAAAACAGATAGCATATTCAGTCCACCCAAAAAAATAAAGTAAAAACCAAGGAGAATATTAGAGACGTAATTTCTTCATTCTGATTTTAGCCTTTGTTGTGAGGTCAAGATTTGTCTGTTCACCCCAGAAAAATGACAGCTGTTTATGGAAATTTAATACAAAAGAAAACAGTCAGTGGTGAGCTCTGAGGTCATCGGTCCAAAAGGTATTAATAGAATAAGTAGCCTTTTATAGAAAGAGAAATGGATACATTTTAAAGCAAAAATTGGGTGGGGCCATTATTTGCTCTTCTCTGGGTAAAAGCAAAAGCAGCATTTGATGAAAGTCAGAGGATATAGGGTGTTTCTTCACAAACAATACTTAGGAAACTACAATAATATTTTGAAGTGAGAGGTGCTATTCTAAGTGTATTAAACCTGTTTCATCTTAATATTGGAGACTTTTGGTACATCTGCAAAAGCAAAGCATTTGAGGGTTACATTGTAAATACTAGGGAAATCCTGAGAAATATAAAAGGAACAAGTGTAACTGTATACACAGACTAATTGAGGCATTGCTGTATAAGATACTTTGAGAGTAGGGGCAGCCCCTTGTGACAAGTATTAAGTCAGGTTGTTTTAGTATGAAGCCCAGTTGTCTAGCTCTTGATTAAGAGCAACCACTAACCAGCCTTACACTCATCTCAGCTGAATACTTATTTATTTGATGCTTTTGATTTATTTAATGCTTTGATTTGTTTTGTTTTTAAAATAGCACTGTGTCAAGCTATGAATTGCCACCCTTTTAAGAAACACCAGATTACGGAAGATAATGGTTTTGAACTACCCCTGAAGAGATTCTGAATAGTTTCCTGGAAATCCAAGACAAATGTATTCTCTGTAATTTCATTTTCTCTCTTTTGCAGCTTAGCTTCAGTTAAGAAAAAGTATTATTGTCACCATCAAAATATTATTGACTCGTTACCAGAGTCTTCTAGAACACTGATTAATTTGAGATTGATAAAGAGTTTTGATATTGTTGACCACAAGAGGACTATTGACCTGAATTGTAGTTCTGTGACTGCCGTAAACCCAAAAAGACTGTGGGAACCAGGATGGGCAGGCATTTCTCCCTTCTAGGATCTTCAATTATAAAATCTGTTAGACATTATCTTTTCCATGCTATGTTTTGGAAACAACATGCCAATACCTTCTATCTGCTAATATTTCACGTTTAAGAAAGATTTTTGCCTCAACTATGACCAAAACTATCAAAAGTTCTTATGGAGGAAGAGCTGTCAGAAATCCATCAAGGTAAATCCAAAGTTAATTTTGAAAAATTTGGAGAGTGTAGGCAGTGTTTGAACTGCTCCAATCATGAAAGAGTGAATGTTTAAAATATAAACATAGTATTCAAAGCAGTACTAATAGCCTCTGGACTTTGAGGTAACTTTTGGGTCTCAAAGGCCTCCTTTTATTTCCTTTCTATCCACAGGCCTGTCTTCTTTGATAAAGAATGAAGGATTTTAAAATGTGGATCATGGATGATTTTTCATTGTCAGAATAACTAATTCATTCTATCTGGGCCTTACACAGATAGATAAAAGTTGCAGTTGGTGCAGACTGAAGGAGCATGACTCCTGAAAGCCAAGTCTGCTAATACTCAGTCTCACAGTTTATTAAGTGCTATGTGACTTAATTATGTAATACTCGTTTGATTCAATACTGTGAGTAACTGACTTAAAGAGAGTCTCAGGAACTATAAAAAAAATCACACTGAGGGTGATAGAAGAAATAACTCAAATGAGTCTTGATGAAACACCTCAAAGTGAGAAGTCCTGGAATTAAAAATGAACATGTGTTTGAAAGAAAATGTGTTTTTCCAGCTCTGATTATTTAGAAAGGGTACTGAGTTGAAAGAAAAGTCCATGAAGGCAAAGTGACAACTTAAAAATAGATTCTTATTGAGGAAAATGATTGAAATTTTGTTTATCTGTTTGTTTGTTTTCTCTTGTCATTATTGCTCAACTTTTGTGTATGCTAGGGAGTAAAAACAACACTGTTAGCCTAGGGTTGTAGACTGAACCAGGAAATAATGGGCTAGTTAAAGACAATCATGATAAAGTTGGGCCAGAAGTAGTATATCTAACTAAGCTGCCTCTGGTTGTCCACATTAACTATTGGCAAACCAACCCAATCAAATTTGGGGAAGTACAAATACTAGATGAAAAAGAGAAGGCAAAAAGGACAAGGGGGAAATTGAAAGGACAAATCAGTTTATATGTCTAGAAGTCTCCAAAAAAGACCCAGGAGGTCATCAGAGGGGTCGCCCTTATGCACACCTCAGCAGAGTCCCAGAGTCAGCTAAAGTACATACAACCCCAGGTATTGGCTCTTCTGAGGGCTACAGAGACCCACAGGTTCTATGGTCATGGCAGATGGAGTTCAGTGCCATGTCATTTGGCCCTACTTTGGAGTTTGTGTTCCTGAATGTGATGGATTTGGACTCAGATGTGACCTTTGTTCACAAGCTCCCCTGTTAACTTTTACCAGACCTGTGGTTGACGCTGGGGTTTAGTGTATACTCAGAGGACCTGAGTCTCTGGACTGTCCATGTGATAGCCAGGCCCTGAGCCTCAACAGACTTGCAACTCTTACCCTCTGGTTTATTGGTCTTACCCCAGGCAGCTAACAGGGAAGTGAAGATGGTCAACCACCACACCAGGGAGCCAAGAGTGCCTACAACTGCAAGCAGGAGAATTGCATGTATCATCCAAGTGGAATCGAAGCACCCTCTTGATGTAGAGGTGGAGTGGACATAACCATCCCAGGGTCCACAGAATGGAGGAATAGAGTATGGATTAGAGTGGACTTACTGATATTCTATTCTGGAACTATTGTGATTAGTAATGGAGGAAAATGTAGCATTGATGTGGAGAAAGTGGCCACGGTAGCTGCTGAGGGTAGGGATTGGTAAGAAGAGATGTGATGTGGGGCATTTTCAGGACTTGACACTGTCTTGGGTGGTACTGGAGGGACAGTTACTGGAAGTTGTATGTTCTTCTATGGCCCATTGTGTGGACTGGGGGAGAGTGTAAACTATAATGTGGACCATTGACCACGTGGTGAAGCAGTGCTCAGAGATGTATTCACCAAGTGCAATGAATGTCCCATGATGATGGAAGAGGTTGTTGTTATGGGAGCAGTGGGGTGAAGGGAGTGGGGAGTATATGGGGACCTAATATTTTTTTAATGTAATATTAAAATAAATAAATAAAGACAGAAAAATAAAACAGTAACATTAGCAAAAAAAAAAAAAAAGAGAGAGAGAGAGAGAAGTCAAACCACTTGAGCTTAGGACAATATCCTGAATGATAATGAGCTATATTCTGGTTTTCTGTGTCATGTGTACCAATAACCACAACCACAGCTATCACTATTACTACTAAGAAGGGAGGAGCAACTGCCTCTACATCAATGGTATAATTTCTTCCCTTGCTAGAGTCACAATAATTCTATAGTAGAATACCAGTATCATTGATATGGAGACAGAGGCCATGAGAATTGCTGAAGGAAGGGAGAGAGAAAAAAAGGTGTGATGTTAGGGCATTTTTGGGACTTGGAGTTGTCCTAAATGATATTGCATGGACAGATGAAAGTCATCATATATCCTGCCATAACCCACTGAATGAACTGGGAGAGAGTGTAAACTACAACATAAACTATAATCCAAGCTGTGTAGCAATGCTCCAAAATATACTCATCAAATGCAATGAACATACCACATTAAAGAAAGAAGTTGTCATGTGGGAGGAGTGTGGGTGTGGGCAGTGGGGTATATGGGAACTTCTTATATTTTTAATGTAACACGTTGTGTGATCTATGTATCTTTTAAAAAAAGATAATAAAAAAGGAAGTAGCTATGATTTATTGAGAACCTACCATGGGTTCTCAGCACAATAAGCATTTTGCATACATGATCTTGCTGAATCATCACTTACTCACCATTATAGGGGTGGATACAATTTTTATTTACAATTTAGAGATGAAGAATCTAGGACACTATGAGCTTCAGCAACTTGCTTAAGTCACACAGCTTGTAAGTAGCAAAACCAGGGTTCAAACCTAGGCAGATATCCAAGCCTGGGAAATATCCATACCCAGAGTGATTGGGCAATTCATGAGTGACATTGCTACCTCATTTTCTCATGTACCCTTGCAATAAACTTCCATCCTTGAAGGTAATACATCCTTTCTTATAACCTTAAGAATCTTAATACCGCCACTTATATTCTTGTTCTCAGCCATGGTCTATTTTAAAATAGGACAAACCTCCCCATGTTAAACAGGAAGAACCAGTAAAAATAAATAAGCATTGGATAACTAACTAGTTGAAGACATTCTACTAGGTTTTGTGGACTATACCATACAAAAAGTATTGTATATGGTGTCTAGCTTCATAGACTTTAAATTCTATTAAAGGGTACTCTGAACATTGTTTACATAAAGAGAAAACTCACAATATTAAAAGTGTTTGAGAATATTGCAAATAGCTAAAATTTAGTATACTATGTGTCAGATGCTGAGCTAAGTACCATATGCCTGTTATATTTAATTCTGACACAAACACTACATGTTAAGTGATATTGTTATTCATAAGTACAAAAGAGGAAACTGAGTCTCAGCATTGGTGAGTATTTTTGTCAAAGCTGCTCAACTAGGAAGCAACAGAACCACACTTAAAACCCGAGTTATCTGACATCAGAGACTGAGTGCTTAACCAATATGTAACAATCGTTCCTATGGCAAATATCAATATGAGTGGCATGGTCAATAAATGTTTGGGAGTACAGGGAGAAAGAGATGTTTTCCCCTAGGCTGAAAAGATAAGTATATATTGGGCATGGGTTTTCATTATTTTATAAAGGCTAGTTGTACTTTGGACTAAGAAAACTTGATATATTAAAATGGAAACTTGCAAAACAGAAATATTTGAATATGTTCATTTGTATCACAAAGCTTTATTTGCTTCACAAAGGAATCATCACAGGTTTCTTTAAATAACTGTCTCTCCTATTGTGTACAGATTATGATTTTATCATCCTCACCAAAGGAAAGAAAAAATTAATGTATACAAATTTCAATAATATAATTATTTTATAAAACAGGATACAACTTTACCAAATTTCATATGTAATGCCAGAGGTTTCTAACAAATACCAAATAGATAATGAAAAATAAGCAATCATCTTGTCTGACTCCCTCATTTTATAGATGAGAGAAAATGGAAGCTCAGGAGAATTTATTTGCCGAGAGTTACACAGTTAGTTAGTAGCACCCTCTTGTTCATAGAGAGCAAGTTCCAAATTTTTGTACTCATGTCCAGTTTTCTTTAAACTATGATACACCATTGCTCTTTAATAAAAAGCAAAAATAATATCAATACATTTTGGGTGAAATATTCATACTTCTCTTTTGTTATAACACATGGACGTGTGTGATCCTGAATGAATAAAAGAGAGTTGGGAAGTGATGCAGCATCTCACTTTAACCTGGGCACTTTTATCACAATAATACATGTTTCATTCATTTCTCCCATCCAATTTTTCTCACCTTTTTGGGACTCCCAAAATAAATTCCATGAACATACTGAACACCAATAGAGTATTTGGTTAGTTCTGTGACTACGTTCTTTCATCAATGAAACCTCTCATGCTTCCAATGTGACATCAAACATATATAGTTGTTTTGCAGAAGTAGTTCAGAAGATATTTCTCTACCAATTCACCAAGACTGATGGGTTTACTATAGAACTTATTGGAGCAATACTTGTAAAAATTTAAAGGTGAAACTCTCTCTGTTTTCAGTCCCTATTTGTTTGAAGAACAATCTAAGCAGTCAATAAATGATGTCTGAAAATAAGCTGTAAATTCCCAAAAAGAATTTTCATGTGGATGACTATAGAAGTATAAGCATTTAGTCATTTTAATTACAGTGGATCTAATAGCCTATAACCTATGTGATCAGAATTTGCATCAAATCAGTATGGGATCCTCATTCTTAGGGATGTTTGACTCACCATTTATATTTTGTCCTGGCTCATTAAATATATAATTTATTGGTTATTAAAATGCCCTGCAGTATTTTTCCTTTACAAAAAAATATAATAAGTGATTTTTGCACCTTGTGTGTAAATTGATACATGTAATAAAGACAAGTGTTGTAATTTGTTTCCAAATAGTTCTTCTTTATTATCAGAATGGGTTACAGCTTTCATAGCCTAATCAGAGCAAAAACTTGATTAAATCTGTTGGTTTTATTGGTTTGGAGGCAAAAGGCTACTTTCATAAAATCTAGTGCTCTAGGTAGTATGAACTACTCTTTTAGTCTTTGGTTGCAGTTTGCTCCTGTATAGGTTGACACAAAAAAATTGGAAAAATCAGGAAAATGAAAGGTTTTTTGGACCACATGAGGTTACCTATTTCATGCTTTTATTTCCACAGCAGTCATTTCTAGCAGCAGAGCAGACAAGATTAAAAGAAAATATGATGAATCAAAGGAAGGACACAATGAAATGAAAATAAAAAATAAACATGATAGGATATTTGCAAGGAATATCTCTTGGATGTTATATCTATTGATCATAAACAAAACTTCAAGCCCAGGGGTTATGGTTCTGAATCATCAAGCCTTGTCTTGACTTATAGTGGCTGCCTGAACTATTCCTCCCCAAACATCAATGTTTGCTTTTTCTAAAGAGAATATTTCCCACCATAAAATAGAATATTCTCATTTCAGGAAAAGGTCAAATAAGGATGAAAATCGTTTGCAGTACTAATGACTTTTTCAATCATATTTCTTCTTTGAATACATATAGCTTCTACTCATCCAGGATGTATCTTGTTTGCTTTTAACTTCTCTCTTGCCTGCAATTCTGGAGCCAAGTATACAGTGATTCTAAGACAAATAAGGGGCTTATCATTTGAGTCATTAATTTCAGGAAGTAAGCATTTACTGGATTTTAAATATTTTATTATTAAATTAACCATATAGTTGGTGCTCTTTTACTCCAAAGAATATTTTATAAGGGAATTTTAACATTACTTAGACTTTGTTATAGTAAACAAATGACAGCAATGTTCTTAGGAGCTGCAAATTCTGCTACTTCACCTTCTTACACAGCCATAAACTCATTCACTCTTCCATCTTAATGGTGTTAGATTAATGAAGTTCTCAAAAAGGCAACGTTTGGTGAAAATACTAGAAGTACCTGGAGAATTGGTTATTTGCAAATTCACTGGCAAGTGAGGTTGTGGTTTTGGCTGCTGACTAGCATGTACGTAATATCCTGCTGCACTGCCTCCAAGACACACTGCAGTCAACTTTTTATCACCTATTCTAATGAAGAGGGGCAATAAAAAAGTTCACACAAGTAGCAGGTGACTCACTGATCTCCTCATTATCTTGAGGAGTGGAGAGAAAGAGATACAGGAGCTGCCACCAGAGAAGATTACAACTATTTTATTTTCCTTCTAAGGATAGCCATTTAAAAAGTCAAATGCAAATAGTTTGCTTTTGAACACTGTCCACTTTGCCCATCACCTGAATTTCCCAGCTTATCTCCTATCTAGCCAGGACCAGCACAGAGTTGTTCTCCTGTTTCTCCAAGGGTGTTACAGTCTCCATGTTTCCTTGCTCTCATACCCATCCCAAATCAAAATATGCCTTCCCTGTGTTCCATTTCATTTTTTCACAAATTTGTCCTTTCCAAGGCAACATAGCATTTGTTCTACCATACTGCCCCTCACTTGGCCATGGCATATCACGTTAATCAGGCATTCCACTTTTTCTTACAAGATCAGAGTGTCAACCTCAGAATCCTTTTCAACAGTCCAGAAAGTCTTTACAACTTCAGTGAGACCAAAAATATGATATAAATTTCATATATGTGTATATGAATTTTGAAATATATATATATAATTTGAATATAAAGATACCTTCATCGTTTGATAAAGTGTACTGCATAAGTGTTAGCAGTGAACACTACTGTCTCAGTAAAGTCAAGAGGAAAATATAAGTATTTTTACTATCTCTTCAGATATGTAGCATTGCAATGGTGAATTGGAATTAAAGTATTCTAAAGTCCTTGAATGCTGCAGGTGCGGGGTAACAAATTTTTCAGCTTTAAAAATTTGCTAGGGTAAAATAGGCATGATAAATATCTAAGTAATGACTGAAAATTTTAAGGATATAATCAGTACAAAACATGACAAGAAAGTAGAAATAAAGGAAATAGAAAAAAATTGACAAAGAGTGAGAAAGCCACCAGGTGACCACGTGTGCATTCTGGTACCCAGAAAGCTCTTGAGGTGGGGTAGCTGTGGAACAAGAAGGGTTGAGAACCAGCACCCACACAACTCAGGGGGAGACAGGAGTAGGCAGGGAGAGGAAATAGAGCAGACAGACCAGTTCTCAGACCATTCCAGGAAAAGGAGAAGCTTGATAAGATTAAGTGTTGATTTCTCATTTGAAACCACAGAGGTGAGAAGGCAGTGCTATGACATAGCTAAGGTGCTAAAATTAAAAATAAATTAAAAATATATAAATAGCCAGCCAAGAATTCTGTATCCAGCAAAGCTGGAATTCAAAAATGAGGGAGAGTTCAAAATATTCACAGAAAAACAGAAATTGAAAGGTTTTCAACAAGAGTTCTGCCCTTCAATACTAAAGTGAGTTCTGAGAGTTGAAAGAAAAAAAAAAACAGGAAAGGGAGGGTTGGAGGAGAGTGTAGAAATGAAGATTAGTAAGCATAGCAAAAAGTTTAGAAAGAGAAATAAAAACAAATTTGACATATAAACCTGAAGAAAAATGGCTAATGTAAACAATGCCTTGACGGTAATATTATGGAATGTTAATGGATTAACCTCTCCAACCAAAAGGCACAAAGTAGAAAATGGTAAGAAAAGATGACAGACCTATATGCTTTTTACAAGAAATTCACCTTAGACCCAGGGACACAAGGAGGTTGCAAGTGAAAGTTTGGAAAATTATTTAACGTGCAAACAATGACCAAAAGAGGGCAGGAGTAACTATACTAATATTGGACAAAAAGGGTTTTAAATGCAGAACTACTGTAAGAGACAAAGAAGGACACTACAAATTAATAAAAGAGGTAATATATCAAGAAGGAAGAACAATCATAAATATTTATGCACCTAACCAGGTTGCCCCCAAATTACATAATACAAACAATGGCAAAAGTAAGGGGAGAAAAAGATGACACTACAATCATGGTGGGGAACTTTATCACCATTAGACAGAACATCTCAACAGACATGAATAATATGTTAGAGGACCTAGCCCTAATAGCAATATACAGAGCATTACACACAAATATAGCATGATATAAGTTCTTCTCAAGCATACATGGATCATACTCCAGGATAGACCACATGCTAGATCACAGAACAAGTCTCAATGAATTCAGAAAGATTGAAATTATACAAAATAATTACTCTGACTGCAATGGAATGAATGTGAAAATTAATAAGGGATAGAGAACAAAAATAGTCACAAATATATGGAAGTTAAACAATCAGTGGGTCAAGGAAAATATTGCAAAATAAATCAATAATTGCCTTGAAAGGAATAAAAATGAGAACACAACATATCAAAGCTTATGGAATGCAGCTAAAGCAGTGCTGTGAGGGAAATTTATAGCCATAAACACCTATACTAAAAATAAAGAAAGCTAAAATCAAAGACCTAACTGCACACTTGGAGGAACTAGAAAAAAAACAAACTAATTCAAAAACAAGCAGAAAAAAGGAAATAAGAAAGATGAGAACAGAGCTACATGAAAAATAAAATTTTAAAAAAACTAGAAAAGACTAACAAAAACAAAGCTGGTTGTTTTAGAAGATTAATGAAATTGGCAAACCCTTAGCTAACCTAACAAAGAAAAAAAAGACAGAAGATACACATAAATAAAAGAGGAAAGAAGGAATATCACAACTGAGCTCACAGAAATAAAGAGTATCATAAGAAGCTACTTTGAAAGTTTATATGCCAACAAGATGTTTAACTTAGATGAGATGGAAAAATTTCTAGAAACATACAGACAACCTACATTGACAAAAAAAGTAATAGAATAACTCAATAGACCAATAACAAGTAGTGAGATTGAATTAGTCATCAAAACCATAGCAATGAAGAAAAGGCCAAGACCAAATGGCTACACAGGTACATTCTAAGAATCATTCTGGAAAAAACTAGCAACAATTCTTCTTAAATGTTTCCAAAAAATAGAAGTGGAGGGAACAGTACATAACACATTCATTAATACCAAAATCACCCTAATACCAAAGCCACATAAAGATGCCACAAGAAAAGAAAGCTACAGACCAATCTCTCTAATGAACTTAGATGCTCAAATCCTCACCAGAATACTAGCTAATCATATGCAACACCATATCAAATGAATTATACACCATGATCAAATGGGTTTTATTTCTGATATGCAAGGATGCTTCAACATAAAAAATCAATGTAATATACCACATTAACATAACAAAGGAAAAGTCACATATCATCTTTATTGACACAAATAAAGTGTTTGACAAGATACACCATCCTATCTTGATAAAAACACTTTGAAAGATGGTAGTAGAAAGAAACTTCTTCAACATGATAAAGGATATATATGAAAAACCTACAGCTAATATCATACTCAATGGTGAAATGTTAAAAGTTTTACCTCTAAAATCAGAAACAAGACAAGGATTCCCACTGTCATCATTCCTATTTAATATTATATTGGAAATACTTGCTTGAGCACTTGGGCAAGACAAAGAAATAAAATGTATCAAAATTGGAGAGAAGAAGAAAAACTTTTACTGTATGATATTATATGATCCCATATGTAGAAAGCCCCCAAAAGTCTACAGCTAAGTTTCTAGAGCTGATAAGTGAGTTCAGTTTAGCGGCAGGATATAAGATCAATATTTGAAAATCAGTAGCATTTCTGCACATGAAACATGAGTAGTCTGAGTAGGATAGCAAGAAAAATTCCATTTACAATAGCAACTAAAACAATCAAATACCTAGAAATAAATCTAACAACAGATGTACAATATTTGTACACAAAACCTATACAATATTGTTAAGCAAATCAAAGAAGACCTTTATAATAGAATAATAATCCATGTTTATGGATTGGAAGTCTAAATATCATTAGATGATTATGCTATGAAAATTGATTTACATATTTAACACAGTTCCCATAAAATTATCAACAGCATTTTTTACTGAACTGGAAAAACCAATTATGAAACATACTTGGGAGGACAAGTGGCCCCAAATAGCCAAAAACATATTGATAAAGAAAAACAAAGTTGGAGGAATCATGCAACCTGACTTCAAAACTTCATGGGTTTCTGACTTTTTAATAATGGCCCATCTACTAGGCGTGAAATTATAGCTCTTGTGGTTTCGATTTGCATTTCCCTAATTACCAGTGATGTTGAACATTTTTTCATGTTTTTCTTTGCCATTTGTATTTCTTTTTTTTTTTTTAAAGATTTATTTTTATTTATTTAATTCCCCTCCCCTCCCCTGGTTGTCTGTTTTTTTTCTGTGTCTTTTTGCTGCGTCTTGTTTCTTTGTCAGCTTCTGTTGTCGTCAGCTGCACGGGAAGTGTGGGCGGCGCCATTCCTCGGCAGGCTGCTCCCTCCTTCGTGCTGGGCGGCTCTCCTCATGGGTGCACTCCTTGCGCGTGGGGCTCCCCTACGCGGGGGACACCCCTGTGTGGCACGGCACTCCTTGCGCGCATCAGCACTGCGCATGGGCCAGCTCCACACGGGTCAAGGAGGCCCGGGGCTTGAACCGCGGGCCTCCCATGTGGTAAACGGACGCCCTAACCACTGGGCCAAAGTCCGTTTCCCATCCATTTGTATTTCTTATTTGAACAACTGTCTTTTCAAGCCTTTTGCCCATTGTTTTCCCCTTATCATTGTTATTTTACTTTAGTGTGGTACTTTGTTATAATTGCTAAATCAATATTATCATCACTATATGTTAACCATATTCCCTTTACACAATTATTGTCCCTATACTCTATTGCTACCCCTCTTTTTGTTATAATTGTTACATATATGTTCATACATTGTATATACAAAAGCATAGATTAATCATTACTTTCATGCACCTGAATTTTAGAATTTGTACAAAGTAAAAAGTGGAGTTACACACCAAAAACTACCATACATTATTATTGGTGTTTATATTTACATAAAAGGTTACCTTTACCAGAGATCTTAGTTTTTTTTATGTAATTTGATTCATTATCGAATGTCCTTTCTTTTTTTTAACAATTTTAAAATTAAAATTAATAGATCACAAAGAATGTTACATTTAAAAACATAAAAAAATAAGAGGTTCCCATATATCCTGCTCCCCACCCCCCACACACCATCATTTTAGTAAATTGTATTTTTTTGAAGATATATATATCACACAAAAAAGTTACGTTAAATATATGAGAGGTTCCTGTAAAACCCCCACCCACCCACCCCACTCCTTCTACACCAACAACCCCCTCCATCATTGTGGCACACTCATCACACTCGGTGAACACATTCTGGAGCACTGCTACACCATATAGAAAATAGTTTAGCCTATAGTTCACACTCTCCCCCAGTACATTCAGTAGGCTAGGGCAGGATATATAACGTCCATAATCTGACCCTGCAATATCATTTAGGACAACTCCAAGTCCCCAAAATGCCCCCACATCACATCTCTTCTTCCCTCTCCCTGCCCTCAGCAACTACTGTGGTCACTTTCACCTCCTCAATGCTACAATTTCTTCTATTACTAGTCACAATAGTTTTATAGTAGAATATCAGTAAGTCCATACTAAACCATATTTTATTTCTCCATTCTGTGGACTCTGCGATGGTGAAGTCCACTCCACCTCTAGATCAAGAGGGGGCTTAGCTTACACATGGGTGATGGATACAATTCCTCTGCTTGCAGTTGTTGGCACTCTTGATCCCCTGGTGTGGTGTTTGACCATCTTCACGTCCTGGTTAGCTGATCTGGGTAAGTCTAGCGAACAGGGGATAGGAGTCGCACTTGACATGATGTATAATACTTTTAATGTGCTTTTGGATTTGGTTCACAAGTATTTTATTGAAGATTTTTGAATTTATATTCATTAGAGATACTGGTCTGTAATTTTCTTTTTTTCACAATATCTAGAACTGGTTTTGGTATCAGGGTAATGGCTTCATAGAATAAGTTTTGTAATGTTATTTCTGCTGAACTTTCTTGTTCCATCCTAGGAGTTTGAACAAGATTGGTATTAGATTGTATTTACTTTTGGTTTGTTTGTTTGCTTTTTGTTTTTTTTTATTTTTTATTAAATTGCCCTTTTTTACAAATACATAGATCACAAAGAATATTACATTAAAAAATATAAAGGAAGCGGACTTGGCCCAATGGATAGGGCATCCACCTACCACATGGGAGGTCTGCGGTTCAAACTCTAGGCCTACTTGACCTGAGTGGAGCTGGCACATGTGTGGTGCTGATGTGTGCAAGGAGTGCCATGCCATGCAGGGGTGTCCCCTGCGTAGGGGAGCCCACACGCAAGGAGTGTGCCCCACAAGGAGAGCCACCCAGTGCGAAAGGAAGTGCAGCCTGCCCAAGAATGGTGCTGTGCACACAGAGAGCTGACACAACAAGATGACGCAACAAAAAGAAACACAGATTCCCAGTGCCGCTGATAAGGATAGAAGCAGTCACAGAAGAGCGCAGCGAATGGACACGGACAGCAGACAACTGGGGGGGGAAGGGAGAGAAATTAATTAAAAAATATATGAGGTTCCCACATATCCCACAACCCACACACCTTCTCCGCCCATATCAATAACCTCTTTCATTATTGTGGCACATTCATTGCACTTGGTAAATACATTTCAGAGCACTGCTGCACTGCAAGGATTATAATTTACATTGCAGTCTACACTCTTCCCGAGTAAATTCAGTGGTTTATGGCAGGATATATAATGTCCAGCATCTGTCTCTGCAATATTATTGAGGAAAATTCCAAGTCCCAAAAATGTCCCCACATCTTAACTCTTCTTCCCTCTCCCTGCCCTCAGCAACTACCATGGCCACTTTCTCCAGATCAATGATACAATTTCTTCCATTACTAGTCACAGTAGTTCTATAGTAGAATAGGATTAAGTTCACTCTAATCCTTATTTTATTCCTCCATCCTGTGGATCCTGGGATGGAGATGTCCACTCCACCTCTATATTGTGAGGGGGCTTAGATCACACATGGTTGATTGATGTGAATCTCCTGCTCAGAGTTATAGGCACTCTTTTTTCCCTGGTGTGGTGGTTAACCATCTTCACCTCCCTATTAGCCAACCTGTGGGAGTCCAACAACTGGAGAGTAGGAGCTGCAACTCTGCTGAGGCTCAGAGCCTAGCTGACATATGGCCACTCCAGAGATTCAAGTCTCCTAAGTATACACCAACCCCAGCAACAACTACAGGTTCAGTAAAAGTGACAGAAGAAGCTTGTGTAGGAAGGTCACATATGAGTCCAACTCCATTACACTCAGGAACACAAATTCCAAAGTAGAGCCCACTGAAAACGCCCTGAAATCCAGAGCCAACTGCCCTGATTGCAGAAGCGGTGCGTCTCTGTAGCCCTCAGGAGCACTGGTACCTAGGGTTCTATCTACTTTGGCTGTCTCTGGTATCCTGCTGAGGTATGTGTAAGTTTGACCCCTCTGATGACCTCCTGGCTCTTTTTTGAAGACTCTTAGCCATGCAAACTCATTTGTCTTTACCATTTCCCCCTTTTATTCCAGATCTTTTTCTAGTTGCAACACTAGTTAGTGATTGGTAGTAATCCTTCTGTGCCAAGGAGGCTCATCCCCAGGAGTCATATTCCACAGTGGGAAGAAGGTAATGCATTTACATGCTAAGTTTGTCTTAGAGACTGGCCACAATTGAGCAACATGGAGGTTCTCAGGAGGTAACTCTTAGGCAACCTGCATCTCTAGGCCTAGTTGAAATTTCAGGCACACAGGCTCATAAGTTTTGTCATCAGTATTAAGGGGTCATCATTGGAGCATCCTTCTTCACTGGTCTTTGCCCTTGCAATTGAGGAATTGTTGCTGTTCCATTGGGGAATGTGACAGAGCTCCCCTAGCTAGGAATTCAGCACTCCCTCAGTTGTCATTTATAACTGTAACTACTATGAAAATACCCAACATATAGCTGTACATTTTTATGTACCCTGTATACATGCCCTGGAGAACTCCCTCCTAACCATGTGTCCCCCATCAATAACACCCCACATCCATATTCCTCCTCTGCCCTAATTGAACCCCTCTGTGGTCCAAAATTGATCCAAAAATGAAGTTTAATATATTGCCAAATTCAATTAATAGGAAAATGAAGTAGTAGTGATAGGTTTAAAGATTAGAAATAGAATGCATACTAATTTAGAAAAACTAAAATAAAGTAAAAGTCAATTGGGGTATTAAACATGAAAGCAATCCCACTCCTGGGTATATACCCAGAAGAACTGAAAAGAAGGACACAAACAGATATATGCATACCAATGGTCATAGTGACATTATTCACTATTGCCAAAAGTTGGAATCAACCCAAATACCCATAAACAGATGAATGGACAAACAAAATGTGGTATATACATACAATGGAATACTACTCAGCTATAAAAAGAATACAGTACAATCACATGGGATAACATGGATGAATCTTGAAGATCTTATGTTGAGTGAAACAAGCCAGGCATTGAAGAACAAATACTCCATGAACTCACTGTTATGAAATAAGCAAACCAAGCTGTCTCAGAGAGCTAGAGACTGGATGATAGATTTAGAGGAAATTGGGGGAGGAGAGGAAGGTTGTGAGCTGATGCCTACATGAGTGAAATTTATGATAAGCTGGAGGTATTTTTACAGGGAAGGGATAAGAGAGGGGCATAGGGATACTATTGGGTGGGGCTTTGCAGGCTTGAGGAAGACTAGGGTTGGGAGGATGGGCCAGATGGCCCAAGGAATTGGGGGGAGGGTTGAGGGTAACAGTTGAATATGGGAGTTGTCGAGCATGTGGTTGAAACTATAATGTTGAGAAATCTCTTTAGAAAATATTATAAGGAATGATTACCTGTTTATGGTGCTTAAAGGGGGACATCTGGCAGAAGTGCAGGTTTCTAAGGAGTATGTGAGTGCTCATCTTGTCATAGTGTGTTGTCTCATTGTGTGGAGACCCATAGAATGGTGGGAAGGTGTACCCACATCCTGGGGAGGCCTGATATTCTGAAATAGAGAGAATGTGTCTCCTGAGAGAATTGATGGCTCCCAATGGGTGAGGACAGTCTAGTCAAGCCCTCAGGGCTGTCAAACCCTCAGCATTGTTGCAAGTGCCTGTGACTCTTGTCTTTCAAGCAGTGAGGATTGATTGTCATTATGGGCCCTTTGGTGAGGGGGAGAGAGGAACAGAATAGATGGAAGCAGGGTAACTGGAGGGCAATGAAAGTGTTTCACAAGATCATGCAACAATGGATATAAGACATGTTAAATTACACCAAAAATGTATAAAAGTCTATAGGCTAAAATGTAAAACATAATGTAAAACATAAGGTAACTAAAATTTTAGATTGTCTTTGAATGACTCTTTTCCAAAATAGAAACTTTTGGAACTGGAAAACAGACTCTTCCAAAAAGGAAATACAAAATGACTCAAAGCACATGAAAAGATGCTCATCATCACTAGCTATTAGAGAAAAGCAAATCAAAGCCACAATGAGATATCATCTTAGCCTTATTTGACTGTTATTTAAAAAATACAGGGAAACGGACTTGGCCCAATGGATAGGGCATCTGCCTACCACATGGGAGGTCTGTGGTTCAAACCCCAGGCCTCCTTAACCCGTGTGGAGCTGGCCCATGTGCAGTGTTGATGCGCTCAAGGAGTGCCATGCCACGCAGGGGTGCCCCCCGCATGGGGGAGCCCCACGCACAAGGAGTGCACCCCATAAGAAAGCTGCCCAGTGCAAAAGGAAGTGCAGCCTGCACAAGAATGGTGTGCACACACAGAGAGCTGACTCAGCAAGATGATGCAACAAAAAAAAGAAACACAGATTCCCAGTGCCGCTATTAGGAATGGAAGTGGTCACAGAGGAACACAGCAAGTGGACACAGAGAGCAGACAATGGGGGAGGGGGAAGGAAGGGAAGGGGAGAGAAATGAATAAATAAATAAATCTTTAAAAAAATAAAAAAATAAAAAATACAGAAAACTACTCTTGGGAATGTGGAAAGGTATAGCCATTGTGGAGTTTGGTTTGGCAGTTACTGAAGAAGCCAACTATTAAATTTCCACATATCCAGCAATCCCACTACTAGGTATATAACCAGAAGAATTGAAAGTAGGGACATGAACAGATACATGCACATTGTGGCATTATTCACTATTGACAAAGCTGAAAGAAATCTGAATGTGCATCAACCAATGAGTGGATAAGCAAAATGTGGTACTTACATACAATGAAATATTATAGTTTGTAAGGATGAATGGAATTCATTACTACATAATAGAGAAAATATTTTCAAATAATATGCTTTTTGCTTAAGAAAAAAAAGAAGGAATGGAGTTTTGACACACACAACATGGGTGAATCTTGAACTGTATGTTGATTGAACTAAGCCAGTCAGTAAAAGAAAAATATTGCACGATCTCATTGACATGACCTAAGCAGACTGAGTAGACTCACAGGCATAGAGTCTAGAATATAAGATGCAAAAAAAATAAAGAGAGTAGAGAGTAGTGAGCCAATACTTGATCTGGACAGAACCTATTATAAAATGGAAAAGAGTGGTTTGGCAGTGGATGGGGATGATGGAAGTGCAGGGATAAGAGGGGAGTTGACAGTGCTGGAGTGTGAGGTTGATCAGATTTGTGAGGGGTGGGTTGACCTACCCATGGAACTGGAGGGAGAGCTGGAGCAAGGAACAGGTTAACTCTGGGGAGGTGGAGGTCTGTGGTTGAAAATACAATTCTGAGAATTACGGGAAAATGGCAGTGAAGTACATAGGCAGATTCCAACACCCTCACAAAAATGCTTTAAAAAGGCAAAAACTTATCTGAGGGAATGCTTTGGAGATATATAAAATGGGAAATTGTGACGCATCATCCCGGAGGGAACTAGACAAAGAAATTCAAGCAAAACCATGAGTTACTCTCCCCTGTGGCTGGAAACAGGACATATATCCCACCCTCAAGGCAAATAGCCTCAGGAAGCCACTGACTCACTGCAACCAACGGAATGGAATGGAGTGTTCCCCGAGACCGGGAGGAATAGTGTTCTGGCAAAGGCTAGAGAGTGGTTTGTTTTCGGTGACTTTGTCTAGCTAAATCCCCTTTGAATTTCAGAAGTTCCCCAACCAGCATTGAGGGGGCTTCAGGGAGAAGGAGGGGCGTCTGATCAGGCAGGATATCACACCCAGCCCACCTGGGAGAGAGAGGATCTAAGGTAGAGAAGGGAAGGAGACAGGTGCCTAAACAGCTTACCTTGGCTAATTAGAAGCCTAACCCGCCTAGGGAAAAGGGATGGATAGAGCCAGATAAGGTTTCTGAAGCCTGCTTAAACTATGGAGCCTATGAAGCTCAGTGGAGGAATTCCTGCCTTGCATAGACAAAGTCTTTCGTTTGATTCTTAGGTCTCCGTAGAGAAGTGATTCAGAGAGTAATCCACTAGATTATCAGGCACCCAGATGGTACATTATGACAGGGAACATACGGACAGATTTTGTTCTTGTTTTAGGTTTCCTTGGATCTGTTATTTTTTATTATTTTATTTTTATAGGTTCTTTTATTTTCTTTATATTATTCACTAAACTCCAGTACATCACCTGAGGAGGGCATGCTGAAGGCTGATGAATTGATGAGCATGGACAGCTTGAGAAGCTCCTTAGGGGCTTATGAAGGAAGACTGGTTTTCTTGGGTTGTTTGTTGTTGTTGTTTTGATTCTTGTTTTTTGTCTTTCCCATTTCTTTGTTTCCTTTCTTTTTCTTTTACTTATTTTTTTACCTACTTTATTTCATTTCATTCCTTAATTTTTCTATATTTTGTTGTTTTTCTTTCATTCCACCTCTTTTTGTTTGGTCTTCATTTTCAATTTTTAAAAATTTTATCTCTTCTTTTTCTCTTTTCCTCTCCTCATCATTCTGGACTTTTAATGTATTCTATTTTTTCCTCATTTTGTTCCTTATTTCATTTTTTCGAGGCTACCTGTTTTATTCTTATTCTTTTGTATTTTTTTTATTTTTCACTGGTATTATTTATTTTCTTAGCACTTGTATGCTTTCCCTTCTAGCTTTTTTCAAAATATTACCATAATGCTTTTCCTCTTCTTTTCTATTTCTTTTTCCCTTGTCCTAAATTTTTTTCGAGGGAACATGTACAATTGCAAGGATATAGAATGAGAGGAACCAAGTGTCAAAAAGGAACCTTACCACACACACAAAAAAAACAACAAAATAAAATACTATAGTAGAAAGAGAAGCTAACCAGCCAAATAAGCACATCAAAATAAACAGATGCCTGAACACCAACAAAAAATTACAAGCCATACTAAGAAATAGGAAGATATGGCCCACTCATATGAACAAACTAAAAAAGAGGAGGAATCACAGTACATGGAATAACTAATCAAGGATGCCCAAATAAATATCACAAAGCAACTTAATGAAGTGAATGAAAAGATAAAGGAAATTAAAAATAAAGTGGGTAAACCTACTGGAGAAATTGTAAACATATATCAAAATATAATGGGTCCAATGGTGGTGAATGGCACAATACAAGAAATCAAAAATACACTGGAAACATATAACAGCAAGTTTGAACAGGCAGAGGAGAGAATTGGTGATGTTAAAGAAAATATATCTGAAATCAGACAGATAGTAGAATAAATAGATAAAAAAGAGAAAAAATCAAGCATTGACTTAGGGATTTGAACGACAACACAAAACATGCAAATATATGTATTATAGGTATGCCAGGGGAGAAGAGAAGAGAAAAGGAACAGAAGGAGAGTTGGAAGAAATAATGGCTGAAAATTCCCCAATTCTTTTGACAAGCATGGATGTACATGTACAGGAAGCACAGTGCACCCCAAACAGTCTAAATCTTAACAGGCCTATCCCAAGACATACACTTGTCAAATAGTCCAATGCTCAAGACAAAGAAAGAATACTGAAAGCAACAAGAGAAAAGAGATCCATCACATACAAGGAAAGCTTGGTAAAATTAAGTGCTGATTTCACATCTGAAACTATGGAAGCAAGAAGACAGTGGTATGATATAGTTAAGGATCTAGAAGGAAAAACCTCTATCAAAAATTCTCTATCCAGCAAATCTGGCATTCAGAAATGAGGGAAAGTTCAAAATATTCACAGATAAACAGAAATTATGAGAGTTTGTCAACAAGAAACCTGCCCTTCAAGAAATATTAAATGGAATAATGCATATTGAAAAGAAAAAATGAGAGAGTTGTAGGAGAGTATAGGAAAGAAGATTATTGGTAAGAATAACTAAAAGATAAAGACAGAAAAAAACATATGACATGCATAAACTTAAAGAAAATATGGCTAATGTAAGTAATTCATTGACAGTAATAAAACTGAATGTTAATGGATTAAACTCTTCAATCAAGAAGCACAGACTAGCAGAATGGATAACCAAATATGACCTATCTATATGCTGTCTACAAGACACTCACCTTAGATACTGGGATGCAAGGAGTTTCAAAGTGAATGGTTGGAAAATAGTTTTACATGCAAAGAACCAGAAAAGGGTGGGAGCAGCTATACTAATATTTGACAAAAATTAATTTTAAATGCAAAAATACTGTAATAGACAAAGAAATATGCTATACATTAATAGAAGTGAAAAACTATCAAGAAGAAAGAAAAAGCATAAATAGTTATGCACGTATCCAGGGCACCTCAAAACACATGAAGCAAACATTAGAAAAACTAAGTGGGAAAATAAATGTCTCTACATTTATAGGGGGGGATTAAATACACTGTCATCATCTTTAGACAGAACACCTCAAGGGAGGATGAATAAATAGAGACCTTGACTAAAACATGAGAGGATCTAGACCTAATGGACATATAGAGAACATTACACTCACATACATCAGGATATACATTCTTCTCAAGTCCTCATGGATCATTCTCCAAGATAGACCACATGCTATGTTACAGAACAACTCTTAACAAATTCAGAAAGATTGAAATTATGAAAAGTAATTTCTCTGACCACAATGGAATGACTGGAAATCAGTAACAGGAAGAGAACCTGATTAGGTACACAGATTTGGAAGTTAAACAGCACACTCTTAGACAATCAGTGGGTCAAGAAGGAAATTTCAAAAGAAATAAAAAACTACCAAGAAATGAAAGAAAATAATAAAACAACATGTCAAAACCTAGGGGATACAGCGATGCTGGGGGAAAATTATAGGCAAAAATTCCTGTATTAAAAAGGAAGAAAGAGCTAAAATCAAAGACCAAAATGCACACCTGTAAGAATTAGAAAGAGAACAATAAGCCAATCCCAAAGCAAGTAGAAAGAAGGAAATAACAAAGAATAGAGCAGAGCTAAATGAAATTGAAAATGAAGCAGTAAAAAAAAAAAGTAACAAAACAGTTTCTTCCATTATTAGTCACAATAGTTCTATAGCAGAATGCCAGTGCCACATGATGAAAAACGTTGTTGATGTGGAAGGAGTGGGGGTGTGGGGGGTGGGGTATGTGGGAACCTCTTATATTTTCTAATGTAACTTTTTTTGTGATCAACGTATCTTCAAAAAATACAATAAATGTTCATAATTTTATAAAATTAACAAAACTAAAAGCTGATTCTTTGAGATTAATAGTATTGAAAAATCTTTAGCTACACTAGCAAAGAAAAAAGAAGAGAAGATGCAAATACATAAAAGAAGAAATGAGGAAGGAGCTATCACCACTGACCCCACAGAAATAAAGAGTACCATAAGAGAATACTTTGAAAAATTGTATGACAACAAGATGGATAACTTAGATGAATGGAAAATTTCCTAGAAACACACAAGCAGACTACATTGATGAAAAAAGATATTGACGAACACGACAAACCAATCACAAGTAACAAGATTGAATTAGTCATCAAAAACATCCCAACTAAGAAGAGCCCATGATCAGATGTCCTCATGTGTTGATTTTACCAAACATTCCAGAAAGAACTAATGCAAATCTTACTTAAACTCTTCTTAAAAATAGAAGTGGAGATGATCCTCTCTTTTTCTTCACCATCTTTCTTGTTCCTCAGAATCTGCAGCTGTGAAGGTTGAGCTCTGCAGTTTCAGTGGGTACAAGATCTATCCTGGACATGGGAGACACTACGCCAGGACTGACAGGAAGGTTTTCTAATTTCTTAACGCAAAAAGCAAATTGCCATTCCTTTCCAAGAGGAACCCTCAGCAGATAAACTGGACTGCCCTCAACAGAAGAAAGCATAAAAAGGAACAGTCTGAAGAAATTTAAAAAAAGAAAACTCACTGTGCAGTCAAATTTCAGAGGGCTCCCTTTTGGTATAGAGGAGGAGTGGACATAACCATCCCAGAGTCCACAGGATCGAGGAATAGGGTGTGAATTAGAGTGGACTTACTGATATTCTACTATGGAACTATTGTTATTAGTAAAGGAAGAAATTGTAACATTGATGTGGAGAAAGTGGCCAAGGGAGCTGCTGCGGTTAGGGAGAGGGAAGAAGAGATATGATGTGGGGGCATTTTCTGGACTTGGAGTTGTCCTGAGTGGTACTACAGGGACAGATGCTGAACATCGTATGTCCTACCATGGCCCACTGGGTGGACTGTGGGAGAGTGTAAACTACATTGTAAATCACTATCCATGTGGGGCAGCAGTGCTCCAAAATGTATTCACCAAATGCAATGAATGTGCCATGATGATGAAAGAGGTTGTTGACATGGGAGGAGTGGGGTGAGGGTGGGGGGGTATATGGGAACCTCATACTTTTTTAATGTAACATTTAAAAAAAAATAAAGGGTCAGTGGACTTAGCCCAGTGGTTAGGGCGTCCATCTGCCACATGGGAGGTCTGCAGTTCAAACCCTGGGCCTCCTTGACCTGTGTGGAGCTGGCCCATGTGCAATGCTGACGTGCACAAGGAGTGCCATGCCACGTAGGGATGTCCCCCACATAGGGGATCCCCACGTGCAAGGAGTGCACCCTGTAAGGAGAGCCACCCAGTGTGAAAGAAAGTGCAGCCTGCCCAAGAATGGTGCCGCCCACATGGAGAGCTGACACAACAAGGTGAGGCAGCAAAAAAAAAAAACACAAATTCCCATGCTGCTGACAACAACAGAAGCAGACAAAGAAGATGCAGCAAATAGACACAGAGGACAGACAACCAGGGTGGGGAGGAAAGGAGAGAGAAATAAATAAATAAATAAAATAAAATAAAAAATAAAGGAAAAAAATCCACCAATTACAAAAAAAAAATTCCAGATGGCTATCACTGGTGCATCCCTTGCTGATACTATGACCAAGAAGAATCAGAAACCCAAAGTTAGAAAGGCTCTGTGAGTACAATCTATCAGGGCTTCCAAAGAAACAAAAAAAGACTAAGCAAGCATCTGAAAATACAACAAAAGCTGCTGCTAAAGCTCCCACAAAGGCAGCACCTAAAACAAAAGATTGTGAATCCTGTGAAGGCTTCTACTCCCTGAGTTGGTGGAAAACACTAAGTCGGCAAATCAGATTTTTAAATAAAGATCTGACTGTAACTCAGAAAAAAATATATAAATAGAAGTGGAGGGAACATTGCCTAATTCATTCTTTAATGCCAACATCACCCTAATATTAAAGCCACACAAAGATGCTACAAGAAAGAAAGGCTATAGACCAATCATTCTAATGAAACTAAGTACTAAAATCCTAAACAAAATGTTGCTAATCATATTCAACAACACATCAAACAAATAATACATCATGACCAAGTGGATTTTATCCTGGGTATGCAAGAATGGTTCACCATAAGAAAATTAACCAATGTAATATACCATATTAAGAGATTGAAAGAAAAAAAAATCACATGATCATCTCTACTGATGCAGAAAATGCATTTGACAAATACAGTGCCCTTTCCTGATAAAAACATTGCAAAAGATGGGAATAGAAGGAAACTTCCTCAACATGATAAAGGGTATATATGAAAAACACACAGCTAACATCATATTCAATGTTGAAAATGCTAAAAGTTTTCCCTCTGAGATCTGGAACAAGACAAGAATGCCCACTGACACTGTTCTTTTTTAGCATTGTGTTAGAATTACTTGCACAAGCACTTAGGTAAGAAAAATATATAAAATTCATCCAAACTGGAAAGGAAGAAGTACAAATTTCACTCTTTTCAGATGACATAATATAGTACATAGAAATCCATGAGAAATATACAAGAAATCTTCTAAAGCTTATAAATGAATCTAGTAAAGTGACAGGTTATAAGATCTATGATCAAAAATCAGTAAATTTCTGTACACCAATAATAAGCAATTTGAGGAGGAAATTTTTTTTAAATTGCATTTACAATAGCAACTGAATGAATCAAATATCTACAAGTAAACTTAAGTAAAGAGTAACTTAAGTAAAGAGGTATGCACACTGGAAACTACACAACATTGTAAAAGGAAATCAAAGAAGATGTAAATAAATGGAAGAATATTCCCTGTTCATGGAATAGGAAGATTAAACATCATTAAGATATCTATCCTATGCAAATTGAATTAAAAATTTAATGCAATACCAATAAAAATTAAAAGAACACTTTTTAATGAATTGGAAAACCTAACTATGAAAATTATGTGGAATGACAAGGGGTCCTGAATAACCAAATACATCCTGAAAAAATAAAAATGAAATTGGAGGAATCACATGCACTGATTGTAAAATATACTACAAAGCTACAGCAATCAAAACTGCATGATATGCATATATGAAAAACCTACAGCTAGCATTGTGCTCAATTGTGAAGGAGTGAAAGCTTTCTGGCTGAGATCAGGAACAAGACAAGGATGCCTGCTGTCATCATTATTATTCAATATTGTGCTAGAAGTTATAGCTAGAGCAATTAAACTAAACTAGGAAATAAAAGGTAACCAAACAGGAAAGGCAGAAGTAAAATTTAACTATTCACTAATGCCATTATCCTATATCTAGAAAATCTTGAAAATCCACAACAAATCTAGAATTAATAAATAAGTTCAGCACAGTGGCAGGACACAAGGTTAGTGCACAAGAGCTGCAGGGTGCCTAAGAGTTAAGTCCTGAGTACCTCCATGATGCTCAGATGTGGCCACTCTCAAAGCCAAACTCAGTATGTAAATGCACTACCTTCCCCTCACTGTGGGACCCGACTCCTGGAGATGAGCCTCCCTGGTGCTGAAAGTTATTATCAATCACTAACTGGTGATGCAACTAGGAAAAACATTGAAAAAAAGGGGGGAATGGTAAAAACAAATGAGTTTATATGGCTAAGAGTCTTTAAGAAAGAGCCAGAAGGTTGTCAGGGAGGTCTCACTTATGCAAGCCTCAGCAGGATCCCAGAGACAGCCAAAGTAGATACAACTCCAGGTACCAATTCTTTGGAGGGGTACAGAGGTTTTATGGTCATGGCAGATGGCTCTGGAGTTCACTGCCATGTCAGTGAGCCCTACTTTGTAATTTGTTTTCCTGAGTGTGATGGAGTTGGACTCAGACATGACCTTTCTACACATGCCTCTTCTCTCACTTTTACTGAACCTGTGGTTGATGCTAGGGTTGGTGTATGCTCAGGAAACTTGAATCTCTGGACTCTCCATGTACCAGCTGGGCCTTGATCCTCAGTAAAGTTGCAACTCCTACTCTCTGGTTGATTGGTCTTACCCAAGTCAGCTAACAGGGAGGTGAAAATGGTTAACCACCACACCAAGGAAACAAGAGTGCCTACAACTGCAAGCAGGAGATTTGCATCCATCAACCATGTGGGATCTAAGCCCCTTCTTAATATAGAGGTAGAGAGGACATCACTATCCCAGGGACCACAGGATGGAGGAATAAAATATGGCTTAGAGTGGACTTACTGGTATTCTACTATAGAACTAATGTGACTAATAATGGAAGAAATTCTAGCATTGATATGGAAAAAGTGTCCACAGTAGATGCTGAGGGCAGGGAAAGGGAGGAAGAAATGTGATGTGACATCATTTTCAGGATTTAGAGTTGTCCTAAACGATATTGTGGGGACAGATGCTGGACATTATACATCCTGCCATAACCCACTGAATGTACAGGGGGAGAGTGTAAACTACAATGTGAACTATAACCATGTGGTGCAGCAGTGCTCCAAAATGTATTTACCAAATGCAATGAATGTTCCGCAATGATGAAAGAGGTTGTTGATTTTGGAGGAGTGGGGTGAGGGGGGGTGTGGTATATGGGAACCGCTTATGTTTTTTGAATGTAACATTTCCAAAAATAAAGAGAAAGATAAAAATAAAAATCTAGGGATAGTTACCAGACAATGTATATCCTCCCATGGCCCACTGGGTGGACTGTGGGAGAGTGTAGGCTATGGTGTGGACCATTGACCATGAGGTGCAGCGGTGCTCAGAGATATATTCACCAAATGCAATGTCTCATGATGATGGAGGAGGTTGTTCTTATGGGTGGAGGAGTGGGGTGAGGGGGGTGGGGGGTATATGGGGACCTCATGTTTTTTTAATGTAACATTAAAAAAATAAAGAGAAAAATATATAGAAAACTAAATGTAAAAATAAAACATTAAAAATGTAAAAGATAAGAAAAGAAGTAAATTGAGAACTCAGAAATTGATCCTCTCAACTGCTGTCAAGTGATTTTTGCCAAGGCTGTTACACTAGCCCAGCAGGGAGCCAGAACAGTCTATTAAAGTTATTGTGCTGAGAGAACTGCATAATCATATACAAAAGAAAGAAAAAGGACCCCTATCGCATGCCTTATATAAATATTAACTCAAAATGGATCAAGGACTTAAATACAAAAACAAGATCAATAAAACTCCTAGAGGAAAATGTAGGAAAATATCTTGAATATATTGTGGTAGTAGTAGTTTCTTAAACCTTATACCTAAAGCATGAACAACAAAAGAAAAAATAGATAAATGTGATCTCCTCAAAATTCAAAGATTTTGTGCTTCAAAGAGGCTTGTCAAGAAAGTGAAAAGGCAGCATACTCAATTGGAGAAAATATTTAGTAGTCATCTATCTGATAGGGTCCTAATATCCAGGATATATAAAGAAATCCTACATCTCAAAAATAAAAAGACAACCCATTTTTAAATAAGGCAAGTGATTTGATTAGACACTTCTCCAGAGAAGAAATACAAATGGCTAAAGAAACACATGAAAAGATGCTCAACATCACAAGTTATTAGGGAAATGCAAATCAAAACTACAATGAGATATCATCTTACACCTATTAGACTGGTCATTATTAAAAAAACAGTGAACAAGTGTTGGAGAGGATGAGGAAGAAAGGAAACACTTATCCACTGTGCGGGAATGTAGAATTGTGCAGCCATTGAAAAGGACAGCTTGGCGGTTACTCAGGAAGCTAACTATAAATCTGTCATATGAACCAGCTATCCCACTGTGGTTATACATCCCAAGGAACTGAAAGCAGGGACATGAATAGATATATGCACACCAATGTTCATGGCAGCATTATTTAACTTTGCAAAAAGTTGGAAGTACCCCAAATATTCATCAACATATGAATGGATAAGCAAACTGTGTTATATACATACAATGGAATATTACTCAGCTATAAGAAGAAATGCAGTATTAATATACTGGATAGCATGAATGAATCTTAAAGATCTTAAGTTGCATTAAGTAAGTCAGGCACTGAGGACAAATATTACATGATGTCACTGGTATGAATTGAGCAAATTGTGCAAGCTCACAGAGCTAGAGACTGGAAGACAGGTTTAGAGGAGACAGAAAAGGAGTAGAGCATTGTGAGCCAATGCCCATATGGGCAAAATCTATGATAAGTTTGAAGGGTGTAGTTGTGCCATGAATGGGTGTGACAGTGGTACAGTGATGCTATTGGGTTTGGCAATGCTGATCTGTGAGGAGGGTAGGGTGGGGGCTTGGTTTGGACTGTCCATGGAACTGTGCAGTGAGTTGGGAAAGGAGCAGGTGAACTCTAGGTATTTACAGGTCTATGACTAAAACTACAATGTTGAGAACGTTCTTTTAGCAAATATGGAATGGGAGGATTACAGAGGTAGGGTGTTAGATGCAAGAGGATGCTTAAAGGACAGGGTACTCCTGGGGCAGGCTTCTATGGAATATGTAAGTGTTCATCTTGTCATAGTGTGTTATATCAGTGGATGGAGACACTTGCAATAAACAAGAAAATATTAAATTTCCCTCCTTGGAAGTCATGTTATGTTCTCAAGTAGAGGGGAAAATGTCTCTTGAGAACCTAGGCATTTCCTAATAAAAGAAAAGGACCAATATGTCAAGTCTTCAATATTATTGTAACTAACTATGAAGCTTATTCTTCAAAAGGTGAAACTTAGTGGTTACTATAGGTCCCGAGGGGAGGGAGGAGAGAGGAATAGAATGGATGGAACATAAGACATTTTTAGGGAGGGATGCTGGGAAGATGGTGGCTGCGTGAGCTTACCTGGTAGTGTCTCAGCAGGGGACGGTTGGGCAGCGTTGAAGGCTCTTTGGGACCGCGCTGTTTCGGGGATTTTTGCTGGTTGGAAGGTGTCTGGACGTCAATTCGGTGGGAAGGTAACAGAGAGGATACGTCTATAACATATAAACGGAGGTCCCAGCTGGGCGTGGGAAGTTCCCTCCGGGGGTGGGCGGAGACGCGGTAGCAGGCGCTCCTGCGGCTCCGGAGCCACGGCGGCCAGGGTTTTTGTTTTTTTTTTCCTTTCTCTGGAGGTTTTGCAGTGCTGAGAAATTCGCGGATACTGGGCTGGCTGGTGAGGGATTGTTGGGACAAGACTCCTTTGCAGATTGATTTGGGGAGACAGACGGTGTATTGTGCTGAAGCGGGGGAAGGGTTAGCCGTCGGACAGGGGGGATAGAGCTTCCGCCTGGAGCTCCATCCCCACAGGTCCGGCTGCCGATCTGCAACGGAATTGGATTTTGGACAATAAGGGGACACAATTGAGAGACTGTTGTAGGGTGCAGTGAGGGAGGAGGACACATCTGAAAGCTGATTGGGGAATATTTTGCGAAGTTTGGGATTTCGGATCTTAGAGTCTGTTTTCGGCGTTTCCAGCTGAAGCCCACCCCACCCGGCGGGGCTTGGGATCTGGGTCATTGAACTGGCCGGGTGTAGAGGCGCCCTCAAGTGGCAGTTGCGTGGGAGCACAGGGAGGGAGCTGTCCCAAGGCTGATACCCTGAGGAGTTAGGTGAATTTCAGGGATTAGATATTCAAAATAGAATTCACGAATCGGGCTTCCCCCACTGGGCTGGCACCCAGCTACGGGGATCCCGGAGGGTTGTGTTGCACTGCGGGGCTCCTCAGCTTTCTGTGGACCAGATTTGAGGTTGCCAGGTCTGGGTCCCCTGGACTCTGGGGGTCCACACCCCAGACTCACACCTCTTGAGTCTTCAGTGTCTCAGACTTTCCACCCCTGAATCCATCACGCCCTGGGGTCTACCTGGGGTCCTTGAGTGCCCTGGACCTTAACGTTTGCATTTTATCTTTATTGGTTCATATTGTTTTGGTTTGATTTTCACTTTATCTTACTTTTTACTCTTTTTGACGTCCTGATTGCTAATATTACATTATCCCCTAGTCTTTTCTCCTAGCGTGTCCCCCAAAGTCCCTTTTTTTTTTTTTTTTAAATACAGTTATTTAGGGTTTTTTTTTTTTTTTTTTTTTTTTTTTTTGCTGGTTGTTTTAGATAGTGTTGCAATTGTGACACGTGTATACCTATATCTCTCTTCCCCCTATCTGTACCCCACCATTTGCCTATCCTCTTTTTCTTTCTTCCTTTCTTCTTGTCTTTCTTTTTTCCTTTATTATAATTAGTTTTTTTTTTCTCCTCGGTTTTCTCTTTCCCTCTTGTCCCTCATTTTCCACTTATTTTATTTTAATTCAAGTACGCAATAGGTGCTACAGGGAACTCCTCATATTTGCTGGGTTATCCCTTCCTACACTGCCTCATTTCTGTGTGAACTGATTTAGGCTACCTACACTATCCCCCTTCCCCTGCATCTTGATATCCACTATCATCTACTGTATCTCCTATATTCCACCCCCCACTTCCCATTCTTTGATCCACAAACTGTCTAACTCTTAATTTCTAATACCTTTGTTCTGTTTTCTGTCTGTTATGCACTCTTGAAACTATTACCTTTCTTTTCTTTTTCCCTCTCTCATGAAAACAATAGCTTTGTAGTTCATACCATATTCTGCCTATATTCAGCCATCTAATCCATAAAAGGTACTCTACCTACAGCTATAACTCTATACAATCTACATGAATCTAACCTCCATCCTCCAAGATCTCATATTCTTGCTTTGTTAACATACATTACTAATACTACTCTACACTTTTCCCTTGCTGACACAATTGCCTTTCCCCAACACTAATACTTTCTTCTAAAGTGAACCTAACCAACAACAAGTAACTTGAATAAGAAGAAAAAAGTGACAAAGAGAAGATATAACTACTATGCAAAAATAACAACTAATTAACCTCCAAAAGCAGACAAAGAAGCTAAGGAACTGATTAAATCCGTCAAAATAAAGAGATGACCAGAAAGCAACAAAAATCTACAAACCAAACCAATAATCAGGAAAACATGGCTGAATCCAATCAACAAACCAATAATCACGAAGGGGAGCAAAGTTTGGCACAAGCAATGAAAGAACTCAGAACATTTATCACCGACAAATTTGATGCAGTAATGAAAGAGGTTAACAACATGAAGACATCCCTTGGAGGGGAAATTGCAGACATACGCAAAAACATAACAGATATGATGGGAATGAACACCACAGTTCAAGAAATCAAAAATACACTTGCAGCAAATATCAGCAGACTAGAAGAGACAGAGCAGAGAATTAGTGATGTGGAAGACAGTACCTCAGAAATCAAACAGATAGTAGAAGGGGTCAATTAGAAGATAGAAAAAATCCAATCAGGATTTAGGGACTTGAATGACAATGCAAAACGTTCAAACATACGTATTATAGGCATTCCAGAAGGTGAAGAGAAGGGAAAGGGGTCAGAAGGAGTGTTGCAGGAAATAATGGCTGAAAACTTCCCAAATCTACTGAAAGAGACAGATGTACATATCCAAGAAGCACAGCGCACTCCACAAGTCATAAACCCCAACAGGCCCACCCCAAGACATATACTTATCAAATTATCCAATGCTCAAGACAAAGAGAGAATCCTAAAAGCAGCAAGAGAAAAGAAAACCATCACATACAAGGGAAGCTCAATTAGATTAAGTGCTGATTTCTCTTCTGAAACCATGGAGGCAAGAAGACAGTGGTATGATATAGTCAAGGTACTAAAGGAAAAGAACTTCCAACCAAGAATACTTTATCCAGCTAAACTAGCATTCAAACATGAGGGAGAGTTCAAAATATTCACAGACAAACAGAAACTGAAAGAGTATACCAACAAGAAACCTCCCCTTCAAGAAATTCTAAAGGGAGTTTTGCAGGAAGAAAGAAAAAAACAGGAAAGGCAAAGTTGGAGGAGAGTATAAGACCAACAACAACAACAAAAAAGACAAAAAAATATATACAAACAAAATATGACAAACACAAATCTAATCAAAATATGGCTAACACAAATAATTCCTTGATAGTAATAACACTGAATGTCAATGGATTAAACTCACCTATCAAAAGATTCAGACTGGGACATTGGATAAGGAAATATGACCCATCCATATGCTGTCTACAAGAGACACATCTTAGACCCAGAGACGCATGGAGACTGAAAGTGAATGGCTGGAAAACAATCATACAAGCTAACAATAACCAAAAAAAGGCAGGAGTAGCTATATTAATATCAGACAAAATAGACTTTAAATGTGAAACAATTGTGAGAGACAAAGAAGGATACTACATTTTAGTGAAAGGGAAAATCTGTCAAGAAGATAGAACAATCATAAATATCTATGCCCCTAACAAGGGTGCCTCTAAATACGTCAGGCAAACGCTGGAAAAACTAAGTGAAAGAATAGATACATCTACAATTATAGTGGGGGATTTTAATACACCACTATCAACTCTGGACAGAACATCTCAAAAGAGAATCACCAAAGAGACAAAACATCTGAATAGTATATTAGAGGAGCTGGATCTAATAGACATATATAGATCGCTACACCCAAACACAGCAGGTTATACATTTTTCTCAAGCGCACATGGATCATTCTCCAAGATAGATCATATGCTAGGCCACAAAGAAAGGCTGAACGAATTCAGAAAGATTGAAATCATACAAAACATTATCTCTGACCACAGTGGAGTCAAGCTGGAGATTTGCAAGGGACAGAAGCCCAGATTTCACACCACGATTTGGAAATTAAACAGCACACTCCTAGAAAAACAGTGGGTCAAAGAGGAAATCTCAAAAGAAATCAATGACTACCTTGAAACAAATGATAATGATAACACAACATACCAAAATTTATGGGATGCAGCAAAAGCAGTACTGAGAGGGAAGTTTATAGCCATAAATTCATATATCAAAAAAGAAGAAAGAGCAAAAATTGAAGAACTAACTACACATTTGAAGGAATTAGAAAAACAACAACAAAGTAACCCAACAGGAAGAAGAAGGAAGGAAATAACAAAGATAAGAGCAGAACTAAATGAAATAGAAAATAAGAAAGCACTTGAACAGATAAACAAGACCAAGAGCTGGTTTTTTGAGAAGATTAACAAAATTGACAAACCTTTAGCAACACTAACAAAGAAAAAAAGAGAGAAGATGCAAATACACAAAATAAGAAATGAGGAAGGCAATATCACCACTGACCCCACAGAAATAAAGACTATCATAAGAGGATATTTTGAAAAACTATATTCCAACAAAAATGACAATCTAGAGGAAATGGACAAATTCCTAGAAACACATAAGCAGCCCATATTGACGAAAGAAGAAATTGATGATCTTAACAAACCAATCACAAGCACAGAGATAGAATCAGTTATCAAAAATCTCCCAACTAAGAAGAGCCCAGGGCCAGATGGCTTCACAGGTGAATTCTACAAAACATTCCGGAAAGAACTGACACCAATCCTGCTGAAACTATTCCAAAACATCGAAACGGAAAGAACATTACCCAACTCCTTCTATGATGCCAACATTACCCTAGTACCAAAGCCAAACAAAGACATCACAAGAAAGGAAAATTACAGACCAATTTCTCTAATGAACCTAGACGCAAAAATACTTAACAAAATACTTGCTAATCGTATTCAACAACACATTAAACGTATTATACACCACGACCAAGTGGGATTCATCCCAGGTATGCAAGGATGGTTCAACATAAGAAAATCAATCAACGTAATACACCATATAAACAGATTGAAGGAAAAAAATCACATGATTATATCTATTGATGCAGAAAAAGCATTTGACAAAATACAGCACCCTTTCTTAATAAAAACACTCCAAAAGATTGGAATACAAGGGAATTTTTTGAACATGATAAAGAGTATATATGAAAAACCTAAAGCCAATATTGTCTACAATGGAGAAATCCTAGACTCCTTCCCTCTAAACTCAGGAACAAGACAAGGATGCCCACTGTCTCCGCTCCTATTTAACATTGTCTTAGAAGTACTTGCTCGAGCACTGAGGCAAGAACCAGAAATAAAAGGCATTCAAATTGGAAAGGAAGAAGTCAAAATTTCATTATTTGCAGATGACATGATCCTATACATAGAAAACCCTGAGAGATCTACAACGAAGATTCTAGAACTCATAAATGAGTTTAGTAAAGTCGCAGGTTATAAGATCAATGCGCAAAAATCAGTAGCATTTCTGTACACCAATAATGAGCAAGATCAGGAGGAAATCAAGAAACAAATACCATTCACAATAGTAAATAAAAAAATCAAATATTTAGGAATAAATTTAACTAAAGAGGTAAAGAACTTATACAACGAGAACTATACAAGATTGTTCAAGGAAATCAAAGAAGACCTAAATAAATGGAAGACTATTCCTTGTTCATGGATAGGAAGACTGAACATTATTAAGATGTCTATCCTACCAAAACTGATCTACACATTCAATGCAATCCCAATAAAAATCAACGCAGCCTTCTTTAAGGAACTAGAAAAACTAACTATGAAATTTATTTGGAAAGGAAAGAGACCCCGAATAGCCAAAGACATACTGAAAAAGAAAAAGGAAATTGGAGGAATCACACTACCTGACTTCAAAACATACTATAAAGCTACGGTGGTGAAAACAGCATGGTATTGGCATAAGGAGAGACACATAGACCAATGGAATCGAATTGAAAGCTCTGATATAGAACCTCACATATACAGTCACATAATATTTGATAAAGCCACTAAACCCTCTCAACTGGGAGAGAGTGGCCTATTCAACAAATGGTGTCTGGAGAACTGGATAGCCATATGTAGAAGAATGAAAGAGGATTGCCATCTCACACCTTATACAAAGATCAACTCAAGATGGATCAAAGACCTAAATATAAGAGCCAAGACCATAAAAACCTTAGAAAGCAGTGTAGGGAAACATCTACAGGACCTTGTAATAGGAAATGGATTTATGAACATCTCACCAAAAGCACGAGCAGCAAAAGAACTAATAGATAAATGGGACTTCCTCAAAATTAAAGCCTTCTGCACCTCAAAGGAGTTTGTCAAGAAAGTAAAAAGGGAACCCACACAGTGGGAGAAAATATTTGGCAATCATATATCTGATAAGAAACTAATAACTTGCATATATAAAGAACTTCTGTATCTTGAAAATAAAAAGATAAACAACCCATTTAAAAAATGGGAAAAAGACTTAAACAGACACTTCTCCGAAGAAGAAATACAAATGGCAAGAAAGCACATGAAAAAATGTTCTAAATCTCTAGCTATCAGGGAAATGCAAATCAAAACTACAATGAGATACCATCTTACACCCATAAGATTGGCAGCTATGAAAAAAACAGAAGAATACAAATGCTGGAGAGGATGTGAAGGAAGGGGAACACTCATCCACTGCTGGTGGGAATGCAGAAGGATCCAACCATTCTGGAGGACAGTATGGAGGTTTCTCAAAAATCTAGCCATAGATTTGCCATATGACCCAGCAATACCACTGTTGGGTATATACCCAGCAGAAATGAAAACAAGGACACAAACCGATATATGTACACCAATGTTCATAGCAGCATTGTTCACTATCGCCAAAAGTTGGAATCAACCCAAATGCCCATCAACAGATGAGTGGATCAATAAAATGTGGTATATACACACAATGGAATACTACTCGGCTGTAAGAACAAACACACTACAATCACATGTGATAACATGGATGAATCCTGAGAACCTTATGTTGAGTGAAGCAACCCAGACATTGAAGGACAAATACTACATGACCTCAATGATATGAAATAAACAAGCTGCCCTAGATAGCAAGAGACTGAACGATAGGCTTACAGGAAATCAGAGAATGGAGGAAGGATATGAAACGTTGTCTGCAGGGGTAGAATTTAAGATGAGATGGTGGTAAGTATGAACACAAAGAAGAGATAAAATGGGGGCAAGGGGTTGCCTATGGTTGGGGCTTTACGGGTTTGAGGGTGGCTGGGGTGGGACGGTTGGGTAACGTTGCCCAAAATGGGGGGAGGGAGGGGTAGCATACCAACATAGGAGAGGGACTGGAGGTGGTGGAGAGTAAAATGCCGAGAAATCATAACAAAATGTAATAAAGAGGGTTACCTGTTTAGAATGCGCGGAGAGGAGGGTCTGATGCAAGACGAGCTCCTGGAGAATGTCTAAATGCTCACTCTGCCAGAGTGGGTGACACCAAGGGGTAGAATCCCAAGTAGTGAGAGTGGGGGTGGACCCACATCCTGGGGAGGAATAATGCCACCAAATAGAGGGAACTCTATCCCTCGAGAGAAAGGGTGGCTCCCGGGGCGTTGGGGCAGTTGAGCAAATTAGGCCCTGAACACTATTCCATCTATCTCTGGAAGTGGCTCCTCAGGAAACGGAGCTTGGCTGTCACTGTGGGCACCAAGGTGGAAGGGAAAATGGACGTTAAATGTGTGGAACCAAAGTAAATGGGGGGAAAGAGAGGAGTTTCTTGAGAGTACACAAGGACGGATATAAAACATGTAATATTACACCATAACATATAGGAGATGACAGACTGATAATGTAAACCATATTGTAAAACATAGGATAACTAAAAATGTAAAGAATTGTGTATCCTAAAGTATGCACCATAATGTAAGCACAGATATTACCTTGTTAGAAATCTAATATCTCAGACTCTGTACATCACCTTAAGTAAATATGATATGAATAGGGTGTAAGAGTATCGATGTGGAAGGAAAAAGGTTATATGGTGGATGTATGGGAATGCTGTATATTATATATATGCATTGCTGTGGTCTAGGACTCCTATGAAGAAATGCTGAATAATTAGGGGGGGGGGGGAAAGGATAAGATGTGGAATTTTTTCAAGTCAACATTCCTTAAGTTCTATATCTAACTTTATCCAAGTTCTTTATCTATCCGTTAAACCCATCGCTATATGCCATTCCCTAGTAAGGGACCACGACATTATATTGGGCCTCAAATTTCGGGGAGTTCTGGATCACAGAGTGTTTCAACAATGGCAATGGAGAGATACTGGTATGGGATACCAATGACAAGTGATATATGGCTGACAGGGAGCTGTACAGAACATATGTCCAGGGTGCATGGCAATGATTGGATATACTCATAGCGGCAACAATTAAAAACCACAGCAGGGGGAGTACTGGGTTTCTGGCCAGTGGTGCTCTGTCGTGGTCCCCAGGGGAACAGCGACAGTCTCCCAGGTACAGCGGAGGGGGCCGGGAGGAAATGAGGGTTCAACAGTGAGCCCCTGATGCTAATGACTATGTTTGTGAGCTGATAAACCTAAAATAAGAACAAGGCATAGAGCAACATTGTGCCTGGGAATTTCCTCCTGTCAGCCTTCATGTTACTCAAATGTGGCCAGTCTCGAAGCCAAACTCAGCATGTAAATGCAATGCCTTCCCTCCAGCGTGGGACATGACACCCGGGGATGAGCCTCCCTGGCAACGAGGGACCACTATCAAATACCAACTGATGATGCAACTGGAAAAGGACCTTATATGGAAGATTCAATGCGGATCAGCAGAATATCCATGTCTACATAAAATAACATGTCTTTAAAATGCTGTTTGACCTAAAGTAAGGGGGAAATGGAAAGGAGAAATGAGTTTATATGGCTACGAGTTTCTAAAAAAGAGTCTGGAGGCTGGCAGAAGGATTGCCCTCATGCACAACTGAGCAGAGTCAGAGAGACAGATAAAGCAGATACAACCCCCAGATATTGGCTCCTATGAAGGCTAAAGAGACCCATGAGAGTTATGGTCATGGCCGATGGGGTTGACTAACAGGGCAGATGGCCCCTCTTTGGAAACGGTGTTTATGTGTGATGAATCTGGACTCAGATGGGATCTCCCTTCATAAGGCTTTCATGCTAATGTGATAGAGGTGCAGTTAACATTGGGGTTTAAGATAGATTTAGGGGATTTGAATCTCTGGACCGACAATGTGATAACCAGGTCCTGAGCCTCAACAGACTCCAGCACCTACAATCTGATTTATTGGACTTATCACACTCAGCTAAGATGGAGTTGAAGAAGGACAATCACCACACCATGGAGCCTAGAGTGATTACAACCAAAAATGGGAGGATTGCATCCAGCATCCATGTGGAATCTGAGCCTCCTCTTGACATAGAGGTGCAATGGACACTACCAATCCAATGTCCACAAAGAAGAGGTGGCATTGGATTGGGAAAAGTGGACATGGTGGAAGATGGGTGTGGGGAAAGGCAGGAAGAGATGAGAGGTGGAGGCGTCTTTGGGTCATGGAGCTGCCCTGGATGGTGCCTCAGAGGTAATCACCGGACATTGTAAATCCTCACAGGGTCCACTGGATGGAATGGAGGCGAGTATGGACCATGATGTGGACCATTGTCTATGAGGTGCAGAGGTGCCCAAAGATGTACTTACCAAATCCGATGGATATGTCATGATGATGGGAACGAGTGTTGTTGGGGGGGGAGAGGGAGGGGGGGTGGGGATGAATGGGACCTCACATATATATTTTTAATGTAATATTATTACAAAGTCAATAATAAAATAAAAAAAAATAAAAAAAAAAGGTGCACAGACCTGAAAGCAAAAAAATAAAAATAAAAAAAAAATAAAAATAAATCAAGATAGTGCAGGAAAAAAAAAAAAAAAGACATTTTTAGGACATTACAATTGTTCTGGATAATCTTAAATAATGGATACAGGTCATTTTAAATTTTGTCAAAATATATGTGTACAGTCCAAAATATAATTCATAATGTAAACTATTACCATGGTTAGTAGCAATGCTTCAAATATTTGTACATCAATTGTAACAAATGTACCATCCACATGTAAAATGCTATTACTAAAGTAGAGGGGAAAGGGGGGAGGGTGATGCATAATGGGAATCCCTTATGTTCTCTATGTTACTGTAACCTAAAGCTTCTTTGAAGATAACATAAAAATAAGACACTGGGTGAATATATGGAAGAAAATATCACTGTACATATAAGTCAACTGATCTTACAGTGAGGGAAGACATAATGTCTCAAAAAGATTTTTATTTAATTTTTAAATATTTTTTCTATTTTATATGTTATTTTAAAATCTATATTATTTACTTTTCTTATTATTTTTATCTGATTATTTTCTTGGCTTCATCTTTGGAGAGGTTTGGATCACAGATGGTCACAAATGTGGCATGGGAGGAACATTGGTGAAAGCTGTAGGTGATGGGGGTTGCACAGGAGGAATTTCATTTGGGGCATGTCTCTAAAGCATATGAATATGTTCAAGTGTTCATGGGACATTGTCATGATGGGTATAGATCCACACAATAACTGAAAGAATATCAAATTCCCATCCTGGGGAGTACTGCTACATTCTCTAATAGAACAGCAAATATCCCCTGAGTACAGGAGCAGTACTTAGTGAAGGAGGACAGACCATTGTTCTGGGCCCTTGATATTGATGAATGTATTTATGAAATTTTTCTTTTGGAATTGAAACTTAGCCTAATATTAAATGTTACCTAAGAGTTACCTCCTGAGAACCTTGTTGCTCAAATGTGGCCTCTTGAAGTGAAACTCAGCATATAAAGGCACTATCATTCCCCTGTGGTGGGACATGTCTCCAGGGGATAAGCCTCCATGGCACTGAAGGTTTATTACCAAGCACCAACCAGTGATGAATTTGGAAAAACACCTTGAACATAATGGGGAAATGGTAAATAGAAATTACTTCTTATCACTAAGAGATTTCAAAGTGAGTCTAGAGGTCATTCCAGAGTTTATACTTATGCGTATCTCAGTAAAATTTCTTTGACTGCCACAGTAAACATTGCCACAAATAGTGGGACTTCTGAGGGCACTAGATACATCCAGACACTATAGGTAGGGAAGAAAGCTCAGGAGCCTTGCCAGTTAACCTTACCTTGGAATTTATGTTCCCAGTGTGACGGGTGGACTCACTTGTGGTTTCCCTACACATGGCTCGGCTGCCCTTCTATTTGATCTTATAGTTAGTACTATACTTGATAGGAGTATGTCTAAGAGACTTAAATATTTGGTCCGTCCATGAGCCACTTGGGCCCTGAATCTCAGCAGAGTTTCAACACCTGCTCTCCAGTTCATTAGACTCACCCGGGACAATGACCAAGGTAATGATGATGGAAAATGCCCATTCCAGAGAGAACAGAGAGAGTCTGCAACTGCAAACAAGATAGTTCCATCTATCTGCCCCATGGAATCTAAGTCCCCTCTCATTTAGAGGCAGAGTGGGCATCACCATCCAAATATCCTCAAGATTGGGGAAATAACAATGGACTAATGTAAGCTTACAATTATTCTGCTATTGTATTATTGTTATTCTAGCAACGGAAGAACTTTTATCATTGATGTGGAGGCAGTGCCCACCAGAGGTTCTGAGGGGAGGACGAGAGGAAAATAGGTGTAATATGGGGACATTTTAAGGACATTGGAATTGTCCTGTATGATGCTACAATGAGAGATACAGGCCATTATATATTTTGTCATAACTTAGAAAATTGCATGGAACAGAGCATAAACTATAAGTAAACTATAATCCAAGATTAGTGACAATGCTTCAATATGTGTTCATCAATTGTAAAGAATATACCACACTAATAAAGATATTGCTAATGTAGGAATGTGTGGGAAGAGGAGGAAGTGGGGCATATGGTAATTGCTTACATTTTTATGTAACATTTATGTAATCTAAAGTTCCTTGAAAGAAAGAGAAGGAAAAAAGAAGAAAGAAAGAAAGAAATGAAAGAAAGAAAGAAAGAAAGAAAGAAAGAAAGAAAGAAAGAAAGAAAGAAAGAAAGAAAGAAAGAAAGAAAGAAAGAAAGAAAGAAAGAAAGAAAGAAAGAAAGAAAGAAAGAAGAAAAACACTTCTGGGAATGTCTTTTTGGCAAGTATAGTAGGTTAGAGTTACTAGTACACGGTGTCGGTGGTGAGGGGATGTGTGAGAATGTGTGGACCTGGGGTATGCTTCTATGGAATATGAATGTGTTTAGCTTGTCATAGGGTGTTATCTCAGTGGGTGGAAACCCACACAATAAAAAGTAAAATATTAAACTCCTATTCTAGGTAGTGCTGCATTGTTCTCAAATAGAAGGGCAAGAATCTCTCTAGTATGTAGACAGTGCCTAATAAAACAAAACACACCAATATGTTAAGCCTTCAATATTAAGGTATGTAACTATGAACCTTATTTGTCTAAATTTGGAACTTGCAAATAAAAACTATTGCCTAAAAATTACCCCCTGAAAACTTCCTTATTACTCAAATATGGCCTGAAGCTAAAGCAAATTCAGTAAATAAATTCACTAACTTTACCCTGTCATGGGACATGACTTCTAGGGATGAGCCTTCCTGGCACTGAGGAATTAATACCAAGCACCAACCAGTGATGCATTTGGAAAAAAGACCTTGACCAAAAGGGGGAAACAGGAAATACAAAATAATTTTTTTACAGCTAAGAGATTTCAAAACGAGTCTGGTGATCATTCCAGAGGCCACACTTATGTATTTCTCAGGCAGATCTCACTAACTGCCGCAGTAAACAAAGCCTCAAACAGGGGTACTCCCAAGGGCTCTAGAGACATACAGACACTATAGAGAAGGCACACAACACCATGAAATCAACACCCTGTCAATGCCCCTTATGTTGGAATATATAATTTCCCCAATGTAACAGAGTTACATGCATTTATAATTCCCCTACAAACTGCATCCTTTGCCCCTATTCTGCATCTAGCAAGGGAGAAAGGAAAAGAAACACCAATGGGTTGGTGACCTGGCCTTCCCTAATCTATGAGAGGCAAGTCCACCCTTTTCAGACCTGTGGGGTGTCAACCTTACTCTTTCCAACTGTTGGGGAATATGCTCCAACCCTCTAGGTAGCCTGGGGTGGAAAAATAATATCCTGAAAATAGTTCTGGAACATCCACCCTCTTCAAATGCCTGGGCAAACTCACCCTTTCTGTACACATGGGTGGGGCCCTTTTCTTGTCCAAAGGAAATGTCTTTTTTTTAACATATTTTTTTATTTTTTAAAAGAAACTTAGATTTCAAAAATGTTACAAAAAATATAGGGGATTCCTATATGACCACTCCCAGGCCCACCCACATTTTCCCACATCAACAACATCCTTCATTAGTGTCATGTATTTGCTACAATTAATGACCACAACTTGGAGCATTACCACTAAGTGATTGTAGTTTACATTGTAGTTTACACTCTCTCCTGTACATTTTTGCAAATTACTACAAGATACACTGTTGGAAACTGAGACACAGTGGCCTCTCAAGGAAAGACGGGCTGTCTCCCTGCTGGTGATGTCTCCATGGCTACACTTGTAACCTAAGGAATGCGGTAATTAAGAGTTCCCAGCAAATGGGATGAAGCTGTTAAAGGCTGAAAGAAAAGATGAGCACATACCTTTTGTAGTGAATAGAACACTTAGACTTTGTACCTTGAGATAAGATTTTTTAAATTCCTTAGACTATGGGTAATGCTGATAGTTAATAACGTGTTGCTGCTTGATGACATGTACACTATGTGTTTGTGCTTATTGGCATGTAGGCTACATATGCCTGCTTCTTGGCACGTACACTGGGGTATATAAAGAGCCCCTTGTAAACAATAAAGTTGTCTGAGGAGTCATTACTCGCAGACCCCCTGATCCCAGCTCTCTCGTTCTTTTTCTTTGTTTCCTTCTCCTTTTTCTCTTTCTTTCATTCCCGATACCCTTCGGGTCCAAATCTCCAACAATATACAATGGCCTGTATCTGTCATTGCAATGTTATCCATGAAAACTCCCAAGTCCCAAAAATGCCCCCAAATTACACCTATTTTTTCCTCTCCCTCCCTTCAGAACCTCCAGTGGCCACTGCCCCCACATCCATGATAAAAGTTCTTACATTGCTAGGATCACAGTAATTCTACAGTAGAAAAACTGTAAGTCTACTCTAGCCCATCATCCATTCCCCAATCCTGAGGATTCTGTGATGGTGATGCCCACACCACCTAATTGAAAAGGGCTTAGATTCCATGGGGCAGATGGAGGACACTTGCTTGCTTGCAGTTGCAGATTCTCACTATTCCTTGAGATGGTCATTGTCAATTACCAACTCTTTGTCAGTTGTCCTGGGTGAGTCCAGTGAACTACAGAGTAGGTGTTGAAAATCTGTTGAGATTCAGGATCCAACTGGCACATGGACAGCCCAAAGATTTAAGTCTCTTAGACATACACCTATCAACACTAGTACTAAATATAGGTTTGAATAGAGAGGCAGCAGAACCATGTGTAGGGAACACACAACTGGCTCCAACTCTATCACACTGGGGAGCATAAATTGAGAAGTAGTTTCCACTGGCAGGGCACCAAAATCCTGAACTGCCTGCCCTGCCTACAGTGTCTTGATGTCTCCAGAGTACTCAAGAGTCCCACTATTTGACATAATATTTACTTTGGCAGTTGATGAGTCCCTGCTGAGACATGCCTAAGTGAAACCTCTGAAATGAACTCCTGACTCACTTTGAAGTCTCTTTGCCATATAAACTCATTTGTCTTTACCCTTTCCCTATTTTGGTCAAGGTCTTTTTCCAGTTGCATTGCTAGTTGGTTCTTGGTAGTAATCCCTTATAAGGATAAAGGAGGTTAATCCTTGGGAGTCATGTCTCATCCTGGGGGGAAGGTAATGCATTTATTTTTTTTTTTTATTTTTTATTAATTTTTTTATTTTTTATTGACTTTGTAATAATATTACATTAAAAATATATATGTGAGGTCCCATTCAACCCCACCCCCCCCACCCCCCCTCTCCCCCCCCCCCAACAACACTCGTTCCCATCATCATGACACATCCAGGTAATGCATTTATATGCTGAATTTTAGCTTAGAGAGAGGCCATATTTGAGCGACAAGGAAGCTCTCAAAAGCTAATGTATAGGCATCCTAAAATACTATGCTAAGATTCTATTTCAAAAGTAAAGGTTCATAAGTCAGTCATCACAATCAAGGACCCATCAATAGTACATCCTCCTCAGTAGACACTGCCTCTGTACCCAAAGAGATGTTTCAATTCCAGATCTCAGCTTTAATGGCTTTACTCTTAAAACTATTTTCCCTCCCATCTCTCCCCTCCATTTCTTTATTAGTCCAGTCTGACAGTGGTTTTCTTCATACAGGTCTCACAAAGAGCTTTTTGGTTTAGCATGCAGGAAGCAGGGGTTCAAGTCATCAGACAGTAAGACTACAACAAGTCTTTCCTAAATAACTCCATTTTCAATCCTGATTTACAAGTTCCAAGTGTAGTTAATTCCTCAAAATGGGCTGTATCATCTGGGAACTTGATTTCCAGAGGCTTGGAATTTCTGGAATCAATTTCTGCTTTCTTTGTGCCCAATCAATTCAGTTCTCAGCTATCTCTCTCATCTAGCATTTTACTATAAGCTTCAAGGAGAAGACAAGACAAATTTTCTGAGTTTACTTTGGAGAGTTCTTCAGCTAAATGCCTAGGCTCACCATTTTCAAATTCTGCCTTCCATAAAACATCAGGAGTTAATCTTCCTAAATTCTCTGTGACTTTAAAACATGGATAACTTTTCCTCTAGTTTCCAATAATAGTTTCATCACGTAATTCTAAGGCCTCATAAAGTCTCTTTGGCATTCATATTCCCATGAACAGGCTCTTCAAAACAATCTAGGCCTTGTCTATCAAGCATCTCACAATTCCTCCAAAAAATACTCCTTACCCATTTATAAAACCATTCCATCATTTTGGTCATTGCAAAGGCACAACCTCACTCTTGGTACCAAATTCTGTTTTAGTCAGCCAAAGGGGTGCTGATGCCAAGTACCAGAACTCAGTTGCCTCTTATAAAAGGTATTTATTTGGGGTAAAAATTTTCAGTCACAAGACCCTAAAAAGTCCAACTCAGGGTACCATAAGAGGTACTTTCTCACCCAAATTCATTGACCATGTGTTGGAGCAAGATGACAGATAATGTCTGTGAGGGTTCAGCTTTCCTCAATCCTCTTAAGGTTCCATTGCCAAATTTTTTTCTGATATCAGCTGTAGGTTGCCATAAGGCTCATCTCTCTCCCTGGGGCACATTTCTTTCCTGGCTCAGATTCTCTGTTCTCTTCACAAGGTCTGCTATAGACTACAAGGCTCATCTCTCTTCCCAGGGCCTCTGCCAAGCCTAATGAGTTGTCTCTCTTCTTCTATGTGCTCCTTCTGTGTATATTTACTTCCATGTGAGAATCTGTTTTATCAGCTTACCAAGGGCAGTGGGACTCAATTCTGACACACACTCTAATGATGTGATTGAATCAAAGCCCTAAATCTTAACATAATTTAATCAGCATAATCTAATACAATGACAGGGTTATCATGGCCAGAGGATCAGATCAATTTACAAACATAATCTCTCTTTTTTAATTCATAAATAATCTCAAGCTGCCACAGAGTCCAAGAAGCAAAATATACTCCCATCTGAATAACTGTGGCTAGACCTACCCCATAACACATACTAATTAGAAAAATCAACTGCCAAAGACAGAGAGAATCCTGACAGCAGCAATATGAAAGAGACTGATCACATATAAGGGAAGCCCAATAAAATTAAATGCTGATTTATCATCTGAAACCATGGAAGCAAAATGGAAATAGTATGACATAATCAAGGCACTGCAAGACAAAATGTATAATGGTCTGTAACCATCATTGCAAAAACATGCAGAACAATTCCAAGGCTCCAGAAAATGCCCTATGTTCCACCTATTCTCCATTCTCCCTCTCTTTGATGCAATGGCAAGCACTAAGGTTCAATTTTTGAGGAATAAGTTTCATAGTTACATGCATTAATATGTTTTCTTCTTTATTTTCTTTTAATGTTACATTCAAAAAATATGAGGTCCCCATATACCCCCCAACCTACCCACCCCACCCCTCCCACGTCAACAAATTCTTCCAACATCACAGCACATTCACTACACCTGGTAAATACATTCTGGAGCACCACTGTACCACATGGAGTGTGCTCCACATTGTAGCCCACACTCTCCCCCATTCCACCCAGTGGGCCACGGCAGGACACAAAACGTCCAGCATTGGTCCCTGCAGCACCACCCAGAACAACTCCAAATACTGAAAATGCCCCCACACCATATCTCTTCTTCTGTTTCCCTACAATCAGCAGCCACCATGGCCACCCTCTCCACATCACTATTACAATTTCTTCCATTACTAACCACCATAGTTCCCCAGCAGAACACCAATAAGTCCACTCTAATTCATACTGTATTCCTCCAACTTGTGGACAAGGGATGGTTATGGCCAGTCCCCCTCTATATTGAGAGGGGGCTTAGATTCCACATGGATGATGGAATGCAATTCCCCTGCTTGCAGTTGTAGGCACTCTTGGCTCCCTGGTGTGATGGTTGACCCTCTTAACCTCCCTGTCAGCTGCCAGAGTAAGTCCAACAAACCAGAAGATAGGAGCTCCAAGTCTGCTGAGGACTAGGGCCTGGCCATTACATGGACAGTCCAGAGATTCAGGTCTACTGAGTTTACACCAACCCAAATGCCAACCACAGGTCCAGTAAAAGTAACAGAAGAGGCATGTGTAGAAAGGTCATACCTGAGTACAACTCCATCACTCAGGAACACAAACTCCAAAGTAGGGCCAACTGATATGACCCTGAACTCCAGAGCCATCTGCCATGACCATAGAATCTGTGGGTCTCTCTGCAGCCCTCAGGAGAACCAACACCTGGGTTTCCATCTTCCTTGGCTGTCTCTGGTACACTCCTGAGGCGTGTGTAAGCATGACCCTTCTGATGACCTCCTGGCTCTTTTTTGGAGACTCATAGCCATATAAACTCACTTGGCCTTTCCATTTCCCCTTTAATCCAAAGTGAAAAAGCAGTTTTTAACACCAGATGTAACATGTAGGCCTAGATATTCTGCCAGTCTGAGTTGATTCCTTTATTCAAGGTCTTTTTCTAGTTACATCATCAGCTGGTGCTTGGTAGTAATCCCTTCATGCCAGGGAGGCTCATCCTCAGGAGTCATGTCTCACTCTGGGAGGAAGGCAAAGCATCAACATGCTGAGTTTGGCTTTGAGAGTGGCCACATTTGAGCAACATGGAGGCTCTCAGGAGGGAACTCTTGGGCACCCCACAGCTCCAGACCTTGTTCAGATTTCAGGCACACAGGCTCATAATTGGAGCCATCAGCACCAAGGGCTCATTGTTGGACCACTCATCTTTGTTGGTCTTTGCCATTGCTGCTGTTCCATTGGGGAACGTGATAGAGCTCACCTGGCCAGGATCTCAGCACTCATTCAGCTGTCATTTCCAACTGAAACCACTATGAAAATATCCAAACCTTTCAATGTACCCTGTATACATGCCCTGGAGGACTCCCTCCCAACCATGTACCCCCCACTAGTAACACCCCACACAAGTCCTCCTCCCCACCATAGTTGAACTTCTCTGTAGTCCAAAACTTCTTCAAAAGGAAGCCCAATATATTGCCAGTTTCCATTAATAGTAAAATGGAATACAGTGATTGGTTTAAAAGTTAGATATAGAGTACATAGTAATTTAGAAAAATTAAATAAAGTAAAAATAAATTGGAGTATCAAAAATGAAAAAATGAAAATGCTTTATTTTTGATATTTTGCCTTGCATCACTGCTATAGGTGTTACACTGTATTTAGAGTGGTAAGGCAATTTCTTCCATTTATTCATCAGCGTCTACATCCTTTCTCTTTATTCTAATTTTTAAGTTTGTCTTCACATAAGTTTTAGATCACAGTAATTCACATATACAATATATGGTATTTCCACATATCGAACATAAAATCCTTTGTCCCTTCCCCAGCAATGATCTTTTTACCTGTTCATATTATATTTGCTGCAGCTAATGTACAGATATTGAAAAAATAGCTTTCAAACATGGTTCCATTTGGGTTTATAATATGGTTTATATTTTAGACTATATAGTTTTCTAAATTTTTAGTTATCTTATGTTTTACATAATGGTTTACATTTTAGCCTGTAGACTTTTACACATTTTTAGTGTAATTTAACATATCCTATATCCATCATTGCGTGATCTTGTGGAACACTTCCATTACCACACAGTTACACTGATTCCATCTATTCAACACCTCTTTCCCCCTCCCTTCAGGGCCCACCATGGCAATCAATCTTCATTACTTGAAAGATCATATTCAGAGATACTTGCAACAATGCTGAGGACTTGACATACTTGAATGTCCTAACCAATTGGGAGCCACCAATTCTCTCGAGAGACACAAATCAGTCCTCCCCAGGATGTGGGTATAACTTCACTCTCATTTTATGGGTCTCCACCAAATGATATAACCCACTATGAAAAAGTGAGCACTCACACAATCCCTAGAAGCTTGCCCTATGTCAGATGCTCCCCCTGAAGCATCTTAAACAGGTAATCGTCCATATTATATTTTCTAAAGTGTTTTCTCAACATTATAGTTTCAAGCACATACCTGACATTCTCCCATGTTCAATTATTTTCCAGTATTGCCCCCAAATTCTTGGGCCATCTGACCCATCCTCCAATCCCTAGTCCCCCCCAAGCACACAAAGCCCCACCCAAAGGTATCCCTATGTCCCCATTTTATCACTTGCCTGTACAAATACTTACCTCCACCTTATCATAGATTTCACCCACGTAGGTGTCAGCTCACATCCTTCCTCTTCCCAAATTGATGTGGGGGCATTTTCGGGGGTTGGAGTTGTCCTGGTGGTGCTGCCGGGACAGTTACTGGACATTGTATGTCCTCCCATGGCTCACTGGGTGGACTGTGGGAGAGTGTGGGCTATGGTGTGGACCATTGACCAAGAGGTGCAGCGAACAATTAAAAACCACAGTAGGGGGGGTACTGGGTTCCTGGCCAGTGGTGCTCTGTCATGGTCCCTAGGGGAGCAGCGACAGTCTCCCAGGTACAGTGGTGGGGACCGGGAGGGAGTGAGGGTTCAACAGTGAGCCCCAGATGCTAATGACTATGCTTGTGAGCTGATAAACCCAAAATAAGAACAAGGCCTAGAGCAACTTTGTGCCTGGGAATTTCCTTCTGTCAGCCTTCATGTTACTCAAATGTGGCCAGTCTCGAAGCCAAACTCAGCATGTAAATGCAATGCCTTCCCCCCAGCGCGGGACATGACACCCGGGGATGAGCCTCCCTGGCAACGAGGGACCACTATCAACTACCAACTGATGATGCAACTGGAAAATGACCTTATACGGAAGGTTCAATGCGGATCAGCAGAATATCCATGTCTACATAAAATACCATGACTTTAAAATGCTGTTTGACCTAAAGTAAGGGGGAAATGGAAAGGAGAAATGAGTTTATATGGCTACGAGTTTCTAAAAAAGAGTCTGGAGGCTGGCAGAAGGTTTGCCCTCATGCACAACTGAGCAGAGTCAGAGAGACAGATAAAGCAGATACAACCCCCAGATATTGGTTCCTTTGAGGGCTAAAGAGACCCATGGGAGTTATGGTCATGGCCGATGGGGTTAACTACCAGGGCAGATGGCCCCTCTTTGGAAATGGTGTTTATGTGTGATGAATCTGGACTCAGATGGGATCTCCCTTCATAAGACTTTCATGCTAATGTGCTGGAGGTGCAGTTAATGTTGGGGTTTAAGATATATTTAGGGGATTTGAATCTCTGGACTGACAATGTGATAGCCAGATCCTGAGCCTCAACAGACTCCAGCACCTACAATCTGATTTATTGGACTTACCACACTCAGCTAAGATGGAGTTGAAGAAGGACAACCACCACACCATGGAGCCTAGAGTGATTACAACTGAAAATGGGAGGATTGCATCCAGCATCCAGGTGGAATCTGACCCTCCTCTTGACATAGAGGTGCAATGGACACAACCAATCCAATGTCCACATAGAAGAGGTGGCATTGGATTGGGAAAAGTGGACATAATGGACAAAGGGTATGGGGAAAGGCAGGAAGAGATGAGAGGTGGAGGCGTCTTCGGGAAATGGAGCTGCCCTGGATGGTGCTTCAGAGGTAATCACCGGACATTGTAAATCCTCACAGGGCCCACTTGATGGAATAGAGGAGAGTATGGGCCATGATGTGAACCAATGTATATGAGGTGCAGAGGTGCCCAAAGATGTAATTACCAAATCCAATGGATGTGTCATGAGGATGGGAACGAGTGTTGTTGGGGGGGGGGGGAGAGGGGGGGTGGGGGGGTGGGGTTGAATGGGACCTCACATATATATTTTTAATGTAATATTATTACAAAGTCAATAAAAAATAAAAAAATTAAAAAAAAAAAAGAGGTGCAGCGGTGCTCAGAGATGTATTCACCAAATGCAATGAATGTCTGATAATGATGGAGGAGGTTGTTGTTATGGGGGGAGGAGTGGGGGGGAGGGGGAGGAGTGGGGGGAGGGGGTGGGGGGTATATGCGGACCTCATATTTTTTTAATGTAACATTAAAAAAACAAAGACAAAATTTTTTTTAAAAAGTGAAGGAGTGTTCCTATTTCTCCACATCCTATCCAGCACTTGTTTTCTCTTTAATAATGGCAATAATAAAAGGTGTGAGATAACATTTCACTGTAGTTTTGATTTGCATTTCCCTAATAGCTAGTGATATTGAATTTTTTTCATGTTCTTTTCCTCCATTTGTATTTGCTCATGGGGGAAATGACTAAGTATTTTTAAAATAGATTGCTTGCTTTTTTTTGTTAAGTTGAATGATCTCATTTTTTAATTATCATATTTAAAGGAGTTTTAGATTACTGTTACATAGAACCCATAGGGAATTCTCATATAACTCAACCCTCCCCTTCCCACACTTTTCTCCATTAACAACGTCTTTCATTAGTGTGGTATAATTTTTACAATTGATGAACATATATTAAAGCATTGCTACTAAGCATGGTCTACAGTTTACATTATGTTTTACACTTTGCACTGCACAATTTTATAGGTTTCAACAAAAAGTATGATGACTAGTATCTGTCACTGCAATATCATGCAGAACAATTCCAATGTTCTCAAAAAGTCCCACGCTATACCTATTCTTATCCTCTCCTTCCTCTCAGAACCTCTGGTGACCACTGCTTTTATTATTGTCAATGTTAAAGTTCTTCCATTACTAGGATAATAAGTCTACTTTAGTCCATAGTTTCATCCCCACTTACATTTGTTAAACCCTCAATTTTCAGGGTTATGGGACAGTGATGACCACTCTGCTTCTGAATGAGAGGGGACTTTGATCCCATGGGTCAGATGGATGGAATTGTCTTGCTTACAGTTGTAGACTCTCTGATTTGGGGGATGGGTGTTGTCTGTCATGATCCTTTTGTTTGTTGTTCTTGGTGGGTCCAATGAACTGCAGAGTAGGTGTTTGCTGCAACTCTGCTGAGATTCGTGGTTTAACCAGCATATGAACAGCTGGATGATTTAAGACTTTGAATGTATATTTAATGGGTACAGTGCTAATTATAGGTTTAAATAAAAGGGGCAGAAGAAGCTTGTGTGGAAAAATTATAAATGAATTTAACTCTGATACACTGGGGAGATAGGTTATCAAATATTCCAACATAAGGCCCACTGATGGGGCACTTATTTCTTGGGGTTCTCAGCTCTGCCTATAATGTCTAGATGTCTCTACAGACCTCAGGAATTCCCCTGCTTGAGGCACTATTTACTGTTGCAGTCTCGGTGTTCCTCCTTGAGATGTGCATAATCATAACCTATGGAATGACCTCCTGACTCATTAACCATAAAAAATCATTTCTATTTCTATTTTCCCCTCTTGGTCTATGTCTCACTCCAAATGCATTGTTGGTTGGTGCTTGGTAATAATCCCTCAGTGCCAGGGTGGCTGATCTCTGGAAGTCATATCTCATGCCAGCACAATGAGATATTATCTTACACCTATTAGAATGGCTGCTATTAAAAATTCAGAGAACTACAAGTGTGGGAGAGGATGTGAAGGAAAGAGAATCTTTACTCACTGCTGGTGGGAATTTAGAATGTTGCAGTCATTGTGGAGGACAGTTTGGCAACTCCTCAGAAAGCTAACTATGGAATTGCCTTATAAATCAGCAATCCAAAATGCCGGGTATACACCCAGAAGAACTGAAAGCAGGGCCTTAAACAGATATATGCATACTAATGTGTATAATGACATTATTCACTTTGTCAAAAGTTGGAAGCAACCCAAGTGTCTAGCAACAGATGACAGGATAAGCAAAATGTGGTATATACATACAATGGAATATTACTCAGCTGTAAGAAGGATTGAAGTATTGGCACATGACATGTGACATATGACAACATGGGTGAATCTTGAAGGCCTTATGTTGAGTGAAGTAAGCCAGTCAGTAAAGGACAAATATTACATTGCCTCACTGATATGACTTAAGCATATTAAGCAGACTCTCAGAATCAAAGTCTGGAAGATAGGTTATCAGGAGACATAAAGTTTGTAGAGAGGGGTGAGCTGAACCTGAATATGACAAAACCCATTATAAGGTCAAGGAGGAGAGTTTGTCTGTGGAAGAGGTGATGGTGGTGCAGGGAGGGATGTGGATGGGGTCAAAGGTTATGGAATGTGAGGATGAGTGGGGTGGGGTGTTGGGTTGGACTATCCATGGAACTCAGGGGAAGACTGGAGGAAGGAACATGTGAACTCTGAAGATTTTTTGGGCTGTGGTTGAAACTGCAATGGTGAAAATGTTCTTTTTGCAAATATGGCATGTGAGAATCACTGGTGCATGGTATAGGTGTTTTGGGGGATGTTAGGGATGGGGTTCAGCTGGAGTATACTTCTATGGGATATGGATGGAGACCCACACAGTAAACAAGAAAATATTATACTCTCATCCTGGGGAGTCCTGCTACATTCTCAAATAGAGGGGCAAGAATCTCTCAAGTACATGGGCAGTGCCTAATAAAAGAAAATAGACCAGTATGTTAAGTCCTCAATATTAATGCATGTGAAATGGACAAGATGAGTGAGTGCACCTCACAATCTCTGCTGCAAAGTAGCAGCTGAGTGGGGTTGGAGTCTTGCCAGAACAGGCTGTTTTGGGGGCTTGCAAGGCAGGAGGTGTGTGGATGTTGATTTGGAGAGACAGTGACAGAGGTAGTGCTTGCTAAATGTAGAATTGCAGGTTGCAAATACAGAGGTAGGAGGCTGTGGGGAGGTGGGACCCTTCCCCCACGGCTGGCTGCCACGGTGTTTCCTGAGAACTGTTGGTTGTGCGGCGGCATTCCTGGGCCCCATGATACCCAGATGCATGGTCCCCTGGTCTGTATCCCCTAAGTGCCCATAGCCCACATTCCACAGATGGACATACCGTGAGTCTGCAGTATTCTGGACTTCCTTTTCCTGAGTCCAGTACTCCTGGAGGTACAAGATTGCCTTAGCCCTCCAGTTTTGGACCAACTCTGTGAGTGGGAGGGATTCAGTGGGGGGTGCACCTGAGGGACTGGGCAAGTGCAAGTTCAATTTTCTGGTCCCCCCACCCACTTTTTTGCACTTGGAGGAGCATACCACCTGGTTTGGGAAGACCCTGGGAAGAGAGGAGTGGCGAAACTGCTGAGAAAGTCCAATTCACCTAAATACCCTGGGATAGGAAACTTGGTCTGGGAGGAAGTGGAATCAGAAAATCAACTAATCCTCCTGTAGCATACCTAAAGGAAAGGGACTGTAAGAGGTGCTTTTCAAGCTTCCAGTAACATGCTTGGAGTTCCCAGTGAGGTATAGGTGCTCTCTCACTGGAAATTAAGAGTCAGTGTTTTATGGTGGGGCTGGTTCAACAAGGACCCACTTGAATCACCTACTGGATCTCTCAGGCAGCTTTCCTGCTGCCTGGGAGATAGGGTAGTGAGGAAGGGAGAAAGGGGGAATGTCAGATCCGTAAGCATTTTATTTAACTACAAAGAGGATTCCTTACTTGAAACTTTGTCTAGTATTTTGTTGGTTTGTCTTCTTGTTTTTCCTTCCTCTTTATCCCCCCAAACTTTTTCTTTCTTCTTTCCTTCTTTCTCTTTTTCTTTGTCTTGCTTGCTTCCCCTTTTCTTTTGAACCTTTTCTTTCTTTCTTTCTTTTTCCTCTCTCTCTTATTTTTTATTCTTTTTACATTAGTAGCTGCAGGGAGCGCTTCACATACGCTGTATTTCCTCATCCTCCATTTCCTATTTTCTGTGTGTATTGATTTTGGCCACCAACACTATCCCCTTTTGTCTACATCTTTCTACCCTCCATCATTTATTGCTTCTCTTACATTACTCCTCTCTGTGTGTGCTCCCCTATTTTTCTGACTTTTTATTTCTAATACCTTTATTCTGTTTTCTGTCTTATATTCACTCTTTATATTATTGTCATTTCTCTTCTCTTTCCCTCTCTCCTGAACACACTGGCCTTTGAATTCACACTATATTCCTCCCCATATCCAGTTTACTGTCTAATTATATGTACTCTATTTTTCTTAATGCTATAATTCTACATATGTTACATGAGTCTAATATCCATTCTCCTAGATCTCACATGGTACTCTGTTAACATTTACTATCAATACTACTATTATACTTTTTTCTTTTCTTACTCATGTTGTTTTCTCTGGCTCTAATATTTTCTTTCAAGTGAAATAGCCAATAACAAGGAAATAGAATAAGAAGAATAAAGTGAAAAAGAGAAGACTGAACATGCAAGCAAAAACAACAAATAATTAAACCTCAAACTAGACAAAGAACCTAAGCAACTGATTAAACTGCTCAAGATAAAATAATGACCAGACAGCAACAAAAACTGCAAAGAAAACCAATAATCAGGAAAGCATGCCCCAAACTAATGAACAAATTAAAAACCAGGAAGAGGAGCAGAACATTGAACAAGTAATTAAAGCTCTCAAAACATATATTAGGGACAAATTTGATGAAGTGAAGGAAGAGATTAAGAATATGAAGAAAACACTTGGAGAGAGTACAGAAAAAAATTGTAATCATAAGCAAAAAGATAATGGACATGATAGTGATGAACAGCACAATTCAAGCAAAAAAACACACTCTCAGCAAATAACAGCAGACTCAAAGAGGCAGAGGAGAGAACTAGTGATTTGAACAACAGTACATATGAAATCAAACAGATAGTAGAAATGACTCATAAAAAGATAGAAAAAATCCAGCAGGTACTTGGGGACCTGAATGACAATAAAAACGCACATATTCATTATATGCATCCAAGAAAGAGAAGAGAGGGAAAGGGGACAGAAGAGGTATTGGAGGAAATAATGGATGAAAACTTCCCAAACTTATTAAGGGAGATGGATGTACATATCAAGGAAGCACAATGCATCCAAAGAGCATAAATCCCAAAAGGCCTACCCCAAGACATATACTTGTCAAATTACCCAATGATCAAGACAAAGAGAAAATTCTAAAAGCAGCAAGAGAAAAGAGAACCATCACATACAAAGGAGGCCCCATAAGATGAAGTGCTGATTTCTCATCTGAAACCATGGAGGCAAGAAGGCAGTGGTAGGACATATTTCAAGGTACTAAAAGAAAAACCTTCTTTCCAACCAAGAATATTCTATCCAGCAAAGTTAGCATTCAAAAATGATGGAGAGTTCAAAATAGTCACAGATAAACAGAAGCTAAGAGAGTATGCCAAAAAGAACTATGCCCTTCAAGAAATACTAAAAGGAGTTCTTCAGGAAGAAAGAAAAAAATGAGAGGCAGAGTTGGAGGAGAGTGTAAGTGCAACTACAAAGACAAAAAGAGAAAAAGAAAATCAAACAAAATATGACAAACACAAATCCCAAGAAATTATGGCTAATATAAGTAATTCCTTGGAAGTAATAACACTGAATGTCAATGGATTAAACTGTCAAGAGACTCAGACTGGAAGATTGAATAAGGAAATATGACTGATCTATATACTATCTGCCAGAAACACATCTTAGACCCAGGGATTCAAGGAGGTAAAATCTTATAAGCAAACAATAACCAAAAAAAAAAGCAGGAGTAGCTATATTAATACCAGGCAAAATAGACTTTAAATGCATAACAATTGTGAGAGACAAAGATGGACACTACATATTAGTGAAAGGGATGCTCTTTCAAAAAGAAAGAACAATCATAAACATTTATGCTCCTGACAATGGTGCCTCCAAATACGTGAGGCAAACACTGGAAAAAATAAGTGGGGGACTTTAATACACCACTATCATGTTTGGACAGAACATCTCAAAAGAGTATCAATAAAGAAACAAAGACTTTGAACAATATATTAGAGGAGCTGGACCTAATAGACATATACAGAAATTATACTCAAATACAGCAGGATGTACATTCTTCTCAAGTGCACATGGATCATTCTCCAAGATAGACGACATGTTAGGTCACAGAAAAAGTCTCAATGAGTTCAGAAAGATTGAAATCATACAAAACAATTTCTCTGACCACAGTGGAATGAGGCTGGAAATCTGCAAGGGCCAGAGAACCAGATTTGGCACCAAGATTTGGAAGTTAAACAGCACACTCTTAAAAAAACAGTGGGCCATGGAGGAAATCTCAAAAAAAAATTAATAACTACCTTGAAACTAGTGAAAATGATAACACAACATATACAAACATATGGGATGCATCAAAAGCAGTATGGAGAGGGAAATTTATAGCCATAAATTCAAACATTGAAAAAGAAGGAAGAGCTAAAATTGAAGAACTAATTGCACACTTGGAGGAATTAGTAAAAATCAATGAACTAAACTTAAAGGAAGAAGAAAGAAAGAAATAACAAAGATCAGAGAAGAACTAAATGAAATAGAAAATAAGAAAACACTTGAAAAAATAAACAAAACCAAAAGCTGGATCTTTCAGAAGATTGATAAAATTGACAAACCCTTTGCTAGACTAACAAAGAAAAAAGGAGAGAGATGCAAATACACACAATAATAAATAAGAAAGGAGATATCAACACTGACCTCACTGAAATAAGGACTATCATAAGAGGACAATTTGAAAAACTATATTCCAACAAAATGACAATTTAGAGGAAATGGAAAAATTCCTAGAAATACATAAGCAGCCTACATTGAAAAAAGAAGAAATTGATGATCTCAACAAACCAATCACAAACAAAGAGATAGACTCGGTCATTAAAAACCTCCAAAATATGAAGAGCCCTGGGTTGGACAGCTTCACAGGTACTAAACATTCTCGAAAGAGCTAACATGAACATTGCTTAAACTCTTCCAAAACATCGAAATGGATGGAACATTGCCTAAGACATTCTATGATGCCAAAATTACTCTAGTACCAGAACCAAACAAAGACACCAGAAGAAAGGAAAATTACAGACCAATCTCTCTAATGAATCTAGATGCAAAAAATCTTCAACAAAATACTTGTTAACTGTATTCAACAACACATTAAATGAATTATACACCATGACCAAGTGGGATTCATTCCTGGTATGCATGGATGGTTCAACATAAGAAAATCAGTTAATGTAATACACCATATAAAGAAATTGAAGGAAAAAATCAAATTGAGAGTTCTTATATACATCCTCCTATACACAGCCATATGATATTTGACAAGGCCACCAAACACTCTCAACTGGGAGAGTATGACCTCTTCAACAAATGGCACCTGGAGAACTGGATATCCATATGTAAAAGAATGAAAAAGGATTACCACCTCACACCCTATACAAAAATCAACTCAAGATGGATCAAAGACCTAAAGGTAAGAGCCAAGATTGTAAAGACCTTGGGAAGCCACATTGGGAAGCTTCTGTTGGACCTGGTAATAGGAAATGGAATCATGAACTTAACACCATGAAGACAAGCAGGAAAAGAACAAATAGAAAATTGGGACTTCCTCAAAATTAAAGCCTTTTGTACTTCAAAGGAGTTTGTCAAGAAAGTGAAAAGAGAGCCTACACAATGGGAGAAAATGTTTGGTAAACATATATCTGATAGGAGGCTTATATCTTGCATATATAAAGAACTCCTAGCTTGAAAATAAAAAGAAAAACAACCCATTTAAAAATGGGAAAATGATTTGAACAAACACTTCTCCAAAGAAGACATACAAATTGCTAAAAAACCCATGAATATATGCTCAAAATCACTAGCTATTAGGGAAATTCAAATCAAAACAACAATGAGATACCACCTTACTCCCATAAGACTGGCAGCTATCAATAAGTCAGAAGACTACAATATTTAGAGAGGATGTGGAGGAATGGGAACACTCATCCACTGCTGGTAGGAATGCAGAAGTATCCAGCCATTCTGGAGGACAGTTTGGCAGTTTCTCAAAAAACTAGCTATAGTTTTGCCATATGACCCAGCAATTCCTGTGCTAGTTATATGCCCAGAAGAACTGAAAACAAGGACAAAAAGTGATATATGCACCAATGTTCATAGCAGCAATATTCACTATTGCCAAAAGTTGGAATCAACCCAAATGCCCATCAACAGATGAATGGATAAATAAAATGTGGTATATACATGCAATGAAATACTACTCAGCTATAAGAACAAATATAGTACAAACACGTTGGATAACATGGATCAATCTTGAGAACCTTATGTTGAGTGAATCAAACCAGGCATTGAATGAATAATACTACATGACCTCTCTGATATGAAATAAGTAAACCAAGCTGTCTCAGAGCTAGGGAATGGAATGGATGATAAAACTAAAAGAATTTTTTTATTTTTATATTTTTATTTTTATTTTTTTATTATTTTTTTCAAGTGATTTTTTGTCTTTATTTGTTTTTTAATGCTACATTCAAAAAATATGAGATCCCCATATATCCCCCGTCCCCCTCACCCCACTCCTCCCCCCATAACAACAACCTCCTCCATCATTATCAGACATTCATTGCATTTGGTGAATACATCTCTGAGCACCGCTGCACCTCTTGATCGATGGTCCACACCATAGCCCACACTCTCCCACAGTCCACCCAGTGGGCCATGGGAGAACATACAATGTCCGGTAACTGTCCCTGTAGCACTACCAAGACAAATCCAACCCCCAAAAATGCCCCCACATCACATCTCTTCCTCCCACTCCCTACCCCAGCAGCCACCATGGCCACTTTCTCCACACCAATGCCTCATTTTCTTCAATTACTCCTTCACTTTTCATGGGAATATAGAATGGTGAAGCCACTGTGGAAATTTGGCAGTTCCTCAGGAAGCTAAATATAGAACTGTTGTATGATCCAGCAATCCCTCTAGTAGAAATATATCCAGGATTACTGAAAACAGTGATGCAGACATTTGAACACCGATGTTCATAGCAGCATTATTCACAATTGTCAAAATATGGAAACAACCCAAATGTACATAAACCAATGAATGGATAAACAAAATGTGGTATGTACATAGGATAGAAAACAATGCTGCTGTAAGAAAAAGTGAAATTTTTACACATATGATAACATGTATGAACCTTGAGGACATTATGCTAAGTGAAATAAGCCAGACACAAAAGGCAAATATTGTATAGTCTCATCAATATTTACTAAATACTAAGAGTAAACACATTTAGTTTAAACCTAGTCTACAGGTTACTAGGAGATAGGATGATGACTGAAAAGGTGTACTGATGCTTAGTGTATGTAGAATTTTCAAGTAGCTTGACTGTAAAAGTGTGGAAATGGATAGAGTTGATGGTAACACATAATAGTGAGTGCAACGAACACAGCTAGTTTTAAATGGGATTGTGGCTGAAAGATGTGGTCTAGCATGTAAATGTCAATTGAAAGAAAGCTAGAGAATAATCACGGGATTGAATAACATAATGAACCCAGAGGTGGATGAGATTTGTGATTAATAATACAAATGCAAAAATGTTCTTCTATAAACTAGAAAAAAAAACGTATGTCAGTATATTGCAGGGACTGAGGCAGGACATTATATATATACTGTGATAACCCACTAAATGGACTGGGAGAGAGTGTAAACTACAATATAAACTATAATCCATGCTGTGCAGCAGTTTCCAAAATGTGTTCATCAAGTGCAATGAATGTGCCACACTGATGAAAGAAGTTGTTGATGTGGGAGGAGTGGGGGGAAGAGGGAGTATACAGGAACCTGTTATATTTTTAATGTAACATTTTGTGTGATCTATGTATCTTTAAAAAAGATAATAAAGGCTGAGGGCTTGGCCCAGGGTTAGGGCGTCCGTCTACCACATGGGAGGTCCACAGTTCAAACCCCAGGCCTCCTTGACCCGTGTGGAGTTGGCCCATGCACAGTGCTGATGCGCACAAAGAGTGCCTTGCGACACAGGGGTGTCCCCTGCGTAGGGGAGCCCCATGCACAAGGACTGCACTCCATAAGGAGAGCTGCCCAGCACAAAAGAATGTGCAGCCTGCCCAAGAATGGTGCCACACACACGGAGAGCTGACACAAGATGACGCAACAAAAAGAGACAGATTCCCATGCCGCTGACAACAACAGAAGCAGATGAAGAAGACACAGCAAATAGACACAAAGAACAGACAACTGGGGTGGGTGGGGGGAGGGGAGAGAATAAATAAATAAATCTTTAAAAAATAAAAAAATAAAAAAGATAATAAAAATTTAAAAAAGAATGTAGTGAGGCATGGGAAAATACAATTAATGTAACTTATAAACTGTATTGAACAGAAATATTGTAATATTCTTGCATCAGTATCAAAGAAGTACTTTATCAATGCTAAGGGTCAATAAAGGTGCTATGCAATTTTTTAAAAATTTGAACTAAAGAAAACATTCATATGTTTACTAGGGTGATGACTGCACCAATCTTTGATCAATGTGAAAGCCCTGAGTACACACTTTGGATAGAATATACAAGGCATGGAACTGTATAACATGGATAGAATGCACAAAGCATGTGACTGTACAACACAGTGAACCATGTAATGGAAGATGACTGTAGTTAACAGTACAAAGATGAGAGTATTCTTTCATGGACTATAACAAATGTACAATACTAAACATAGTGTTAATAATTGGAGGAGTATGGAAAAAATATACCAAGGATATGCTATGGACCATAGTTAGTAGTAATAACCTTATCATATTCTTTCATAATCTGTAACAAAAGTTCCACAACAGTGTAATGTTTTGGTGAACACGTGATGTACAAGAATTTAGCACATTATGCATGATTTTTTGTAAGCTCACAAATACCTTAATAAAAAAAATAAGAAAACTACATATTAAAATGTTGGATTCCAAGGAGGTCTGAGTAAGATGGTGGACTGAATTCAGGAATTTAAATTTCATCTTTCCAAGAATACCACTAAGGTACAGGAAAATTATTTTTTAAAGGTATAATCCCAAAAGACTGGGAAGAACTTTAGAAAAAATAACAGCAATGCAATTTTATGAAATGAAAAGCAGATGGATCCTTGCTATTAGACTAAGCACACCTTAGATGGTGAAGCCATCAGCTAGCAGTGGGGAAACCCGAGGGGAAAAAAATCTAATTTATAATCCAGTATCCTCATAAATCTCAGGTATTGGCCACCGGGTAACTTAGGAAGGGAAAGTTAAGAGGAAGGGAATTAAAATTAGGAAGTTTGGGTGAAACTATTTGAAAAGCAATTTAATCCAGAAATATACCCTCCTTCATTCTAGAGCTGGGTGACTCTGTTTCCCCTACTTTCACAGAAGTCTGGATGTTTATTCTCCAGCTATGGGTAAAAGGTATATAGTTACATTGAATTACAAGACTTTAGGCACAGTGGACCTGAACACTTTAAAAAAAAAACAAGGGGAATAAGAAACCATATGCATACCAAAGTGAAGACTTCCCCGACTAAGCTTTCAGAACACTGGCTCCTAGTCTGCCATCCTCCAGGTAAGAGACTGAGAAAGTCTCTGGAGAACCTGATGAGCCCAAGAAGAAATATTGAAATATATGAACATCATGGTTATCAATTAACGTTCCACACACTCTTTAGAGAAGTCAGAATAAACAACCTACACCCATGGCTGTGAGCATACAATCAGCTTTTTTTTTTTTATTTTTATTTTTTTTTAAGATTTATTTTTATTTATTTAATTCCCCTCCCCTCCCCCGGTTGTCTGTTTTTTCTGTGTCTTTTTGCTGCGTCTTGTTTCTTTGTCCGCTTCTGTTGTCATCAGCTGCACGGGAAGTGTGGGCAGCGCCATTCCTCGGCAGGCTGCTCCCTCCTTTGCCCTGGGTGGCTCTCCTTATGGGTACACTCCTTGCGTGTGGGGCTCCCCTACGCAGGGGACACCCCTGTGTAGCAGGGCACTCCTTGCGCGCATCAGCTCTGCGCATGGGCCAGCTCCACACGGGTCAAGGAGGCCCGGGGCTTGAACCGCGGACCTCCCATGTGGTAGATGAACGCCCTAACCACTGGGCCAAAGTCCGTTTCCCACAATCAGCTTTTTAGTTTAGCACTCTCAAATACGAACAGAGAACCAGGGATTACCAACATATTAGAGAGAGAGAGAGAGAGAGAGAGAGAGAGAGAGAGAGAGAAAGGAAGGGAGGAAAGAAGGGAGGAAGGAAGAAACTTGAAGGAAATGGAGACTAGAGAGGGAAAAGACAATTTTTTAAAATTATAAATGATACACTCAGAAAGATAAGGTACTGCATATGCATGAAGAAAGAACAGTATGTTTTAGGAATATTCAGAGAACAAAATCAGAGAACTTTTGGAAATTAAACAAACAACAGCATATAGAGATGTTCTAGGTATTTTTCTGAATTTTGTGAAGGAGGTGGTATTTTTTTAGCTTTTTAATATTTGTAAATTTTGGGATTTATTCTCTCATTCTAAGTAAATATTCCCTTTTTACCTAGTATCCAATTTTTCTTTTATAATTTTGCCTTCATTTTCCTTAGGAGATTACCCAAATTCTATATAAGATGCAGACCCCTCCAAATCTGTCTACCCCTAATGGCAAGTCCATATTTCCAATTGCTCTCATCTAAACCATTGGAGTTATTCTTCACTCCTCTCTCTCTTTCATATCCTATGTCCAATCAGTCAGGAAATCATGTTTACTCTGCCTTCAAAATATATACATAGTCTGAATATTGTTGCCACCCCAGTCCAAACCACCATCATTGCTTGTCTGGATTCCTACAATAGCCACTTGACCAGTCTCCTTGCTTTTACCCTTGCCACCTACTGTGTATTCTCATCACAATAGCCAGAGAGTTATCTTCTTAAAACCTAAAGGCAGATGACATCACTCCTCTGCTCAAAGCCCTCCAATGCATCTCTATTTCACTTGCACTGGTTCCACATTTCTTCTCTGACCTCCTGCGAAGTGACATTCTCTTTGTTTCACTGTGACCCAGTCACACAGACCGTTTTGCCATTCCTACAAGATAGCAGGCATGCTCATACCTTTGGGCTTTTGGAGGGGCTCTCCCTTCTTGGAATTCTTCAGATATCTGAAAGACAATACTCCCAATCTTATCAAGGCTTTGCTTAAATGTTAGTTTCTCATGGAGACCTACCTTGACCATTCTATTTAAAATTCCATCTAAATCCACCCCTGCTACATGATCTAGCACTGTCGACCTGGCTTTGTGAATATTCTGTTTAAATAGAACTTTTCACCTCCTAACGTATTATACAATGTATTTGTTAGGCTTACAGTTTATTGTATGTCTACTCCCATTGGAATGATAGTTCCATAACAGTAGGAATTTTATTTGTTTGTTGATATATCCCAATCACTTAAAATAGTGCCTGGCATATACAAGGGGTTCAAGAAATATGTGATGAATTTGAATAAAATATACATATATTTTGAGATACATACATAAATAGATATACGCTGTGAAGGTATGTCCGCACAAGCACAGACACTCGCACACATGGTGTAAATGCATACAATATCTCTGAAAGGATATGTAAGAAAGAAAGAACATTATATCTGAAAGGAGGAGTGGGATAACAGGGGAAGAAGGTAGAAAGAATGTTTTTCATTGTATTCCCTTGTTCACAGTTTGAAATTTTTTATTATTATTATTTTTTTTAAGATTTATTTATTTTATTTAATTTCCCCCCCTCCCCTGGTTGTCTGTTCTTGGTGTCTGTTTGCTGCGTCTTGTTTCTTTGTCCGCTTCTGTTTGTCTGCTTCTGTTGTAGTCAGCGGCGTGGGAGGTGTGGGCGGTGCCATTCCTGGGCAGGCTGCACTTTCTTTTCACGCTGGGCGGCTTTCCTCATGGGCGCACTCCTTGTGCGTGGGGCTCCCCCACGCGGGGGACACCCTTTCGTGGCAAGGCACTCCTTGCGCACATCAGCACTGCACACGGCCAGCTCCACACGGGTCAAGGAGGCCCGGGGCTTGAACCGCGGACCTCCCATATGGTAGACGGACGCCCTAACCACTGGGCCAAAGTCCGTTTTCCCCAGTTTGAAATTTGAACTATATGAATGAAGCATTGGGAATGGAAGCACAAGTGAATAAATGAGTGGTGACAGTTCGAGATAATTTTTGTGAATTCCAAAAAAAGAAAGATTGTTTGTAAACTAATCTGCTCCTCTGGGAGTGATACCCTTTGATTGTATAAAATGCAGTGAGGGTTTTTTTTTATTGTTTACTTGATAAAATCAATTTAGGGCTTCTGATTGGATTACATCAGTAAGGCATAACTCAGGTTGAGTCCTGACCCTCTCAGTGGGCTGATATAAATGGATACTTACTCAAGAAGACACATGGGAAGAGACAAAACTCTGTCATTTTTGATCCTCAGGCCCCAGGGACAGATGAGCCACTCATCTGATATTCACAGCTGACTTTGGGAAGATAGCAGAGACTGATATAGGAAGTCAAGATTGTAAGGCTCAAACTTGGCAGAGATTTCCTGCCATCTTGTTTTAACACATGACTGATGGCTTTGTTGAGAAAGCACCTCATGTGGTACTTTGAATTCAACTTTCCAAGCCTTGGGACTGTAAGGTTTCACCTCAAATAAATATCCTTCATAGAACTATAGTAGTTTGGTATTATTTATTAGTTCCAAAAATAGATATTGGATTATGTTTGTAAACTGGTCTGTTCCTCTGGGCATATTTGATTGGATTGGGTTCAGAGGTTTCACTTTTACTTGAATAAATAATGATTAAGGCTTTAGTTGACCATATCATTAGCCCCAAGGGGTGGAGACACACAAAGAAAATTACATGGCATAGGAGAAAGTTAGAGTTTTGATATTGGCGCCCCAGGAAGTAAACACACAGAGAAGCAGATACGTGAGGAAGGAAAGAAGGCTCCATTAAATACAACAGAGGCCCCTGGAAGGGAGACAAGCCTTTAGCCTAATTGTCTACAAGTGGTCTTGTGGAGAGAGCAAAGCCTCCATGTGCATTGCCAAGTGACAGAAAAGTCAAGGACAAAGGACTGCAGACAGCCATCCCTAAAATGCCAGTCTTCAAGGAGAAGGCATTGGCTTGCTGACTCCTCAATCTTGGACTACTTCTAACCTCAAAACCATAAGCCAATAAATTCCTTTTGTGAAAACCAATCAATTCCAGGGTATTTGTTTTAGTAGCTGGGTAATATGCCTTAAAATAAATGCTTTTCTTAGGGTCACCATCTATATACGGGTCTTATACAGGACTGCTTAATTTCCCTCGAAAGCTTCTAGGTACTTAATATTACTGACAGAATACCATGCTGATTGATACAACATCCCAAGACAACCAGACATGTAAAGGGTCATAGACATGAAAGGTGCAATTTCTTTATCAGAAGATTCCACAATCTCTCAGCAAACTCAAAATGACTTAGTCAGGTCAGCAATAATCTATGAACATTTTTTTGCCTTTCACCAAAAATGTATAAAAGTCTACAGGCTAAAAGGTAAACCATAAGGTAAACCATTGTGTAACCAAGAACTTAAAAAAATATACAGTCTAAAATAGAAAATGTAACATAAACCAAAATGTAAACATGTTTGGTAGGTATGTTTCAATATCCATACATCAGCTGCAGCAAATAAAACATGAACGTGTAAAAATTTCTGGGAAAGGGGGAAAGGGTTTGGTATTGGATATATGGGAGCCCCCTATATTGTATATGTGAATTACTGTGATTTACAACTTTTTAAAAGACAGAATTAACAACTTTTTAAAAATGATCTAGACACTGAGGAAGAGTAAAAGAAATTGCCTTATCACTGTACATACAGGTCATCAACTATTACAGTGATGAAAGGCAAAATAATAAAAACGAAGTTTGGGAAGCAGACTTGGCCCAGTGGTTTGGGAATCTTTCTGCAACATTGGAGG